>NW_025062477.1:12533564-13242433 GCF_000002995.4 Brugia malayi
TTGATATGATAAAGTTTCTATTCTAGGCGTACTGTTTAGTCATGTGACATGGAAAATATGACATAAAAAAAGGGAAGAAATGAACTAAGTATAAATTAGATAATTTAGTGAAAGTAAATTTTGGTAAGATTATGGTTCAAATAAAATTTTTTCAGTCAAATTCCAGCACAATTTACTATATTATTTCTCAAGTAATATGGAGTAAAATTTCAATTCCAGTTTAATTGAAATGAAATTCAGTAAAATTATTCAGTAAAAAAAGCTAAATAATCTTTTTTTTTTTTTTTTTTCTTTTTTTGTTATATGGTTATTGTATAATTTTATTTCAATATTTCATTAAGAATCGCTTGTAACATGCAATGGGAATAGTTTTAACATAATTTTTTCTTCCAAATTTCATTAACTACAAATTATATAGAGGAAAATTATTCTTAATCATATGTGATATAAATTGTGAAACATAATTTTCTAACATTATTATTCTTTCAAAAAATGTGCATTTCAGAAGTTGTAATAGTATTGTTCGATGATATTCTAATTTTGCTGACAAATTCGAGTAACAACAAATATGTATTTCTTGATCGTGGATCTGGAGTTATTTTTTCTGCTTACATTTTTTTACTTCTAATATGAAAACAATCTTACTTGATATTTTTCACGTTTATCTTTTAATACAAATATTACACTTGACATTATTATTAATTTATTCTATTATTGAAATAGAAATTAAAAAATATAATTGCATATCCTGGTTTTATTTTTAATTTCTTTTTTTGCATATATTAGAAATACTTTCTAATGTTTCTTTTATTGTCATTACTTTTAAATGTCATAATTTTAGACAATTTAATGAAACTTTAAGGAAATTAAAAAATTGAAATTAATTTTGTTTAAAAAAAATTATTATTATAGAGCACAGTGATTGCGCTAAACAAATTATTGGTTCGTGAAGTGCCACGTAGTACGAAATTATTCTTTTTACTTTCTGATGATCCGTGTCCTGATTTGTTTGTTGTGAGTTTTACTTCTAAAGCTGATGTTGATCAATGGAAGAAAGCAATTGAAGTGTCAAAAAATATGGCACCAATATATGGTTGGTTCATTTTACTATAATAAGTATCATTTAATTATGAAAATTGAAACTTAAACACAGTGTATGAATAATAGCAATGAGATAATATGTTTTCATGTAATTTCAAAAATAAAAACTTTAAAAAAGACGACTGGACGCTATCGTATTGTCATTTTTGATTGATTATGATGATGTGAGTTTGAAATAGAATGAAGTTATTCCCAGGTTTAAATTTACAATTTTTTTTTTTTTATTTTTGCATTATTTATAACATGACAGGATAAAATGAAGTTTAAATTTCCTAGTATCTCAAAATTAAGTTTTTTAATTTATATGTTGCACCCTACCACTAAACATAGGTTTTTTTTTTCTTTTTCTCTCTCTGTCATTTTTTTTTAATCTAGTAATTTTTTTTTCTTTTTTATTTGATTTTTTAAAATAATCTTTTACATTTATTAGCTCCCTTATAAATGAAATTTATTAAATATTTGATTGTTTGCTCTTACATTCTTTCTCTTCCTTTATCCATGTTTTAATGAGAAATTTCATCATTATATTTCCTCATTAGCAATCAATCATATATTTATCTATTATTTCCCACAGGACTTGATTATGCTCAATGTTATGTACATATTACCATATGTTTAGTTTAATTTATGTAAACTTTGCAAACAGTTTATTACATTTACATATGACATAAAGAGATCAAAGTTTTAGTTATAGTAATGATTATAAATGAAATTGTCAACATATATGCATAATATTATTATACATATTGTTTAAATTTAATGCATCATAATTAAAATGTAGTAATTATTATCTAATCATGAGAATTAGCAATAGTTCAAAATTTTTAACCCACAAAAATTGTTATATATTGGAGTAATTTGAATTAGATTATAAATTTATATAACTTATAATTTATGTTTGATTTTTTTATAATTATCATATTTATTTCTAAAGTCATTTGAAAGTTTTATTATGAACAGAAGTTATTTGGTTAAATTTTATTTTTTTTTTTTTTTTTTAACCGATAAAGCTTTAAAATTATGTTTTTAAAAGAACTACAATTTAATAGTGGTAACTGATTAGAGGTTGATTCATTTAAACTATCGCACTAACATTATTGTATAATTAATTCATATAAATTAAAGATATGAGATGAATTCTTATTTATAAATTTTTATCTGTTTAATTTGTGCTCTTTCCTAAGCAATTTATGAAAGTTTGATACAGATTTTATCAAATTTTTCAGTGAAACGAGCAACAGTTGCAAGTGGTATGAATTTACCGGATGAAGATCCGGAAGAAAAAAAGCTTAATGAAGAAATTGCAATTTGGGAAGAGAAACTGCGTGAAATTTTTGGTGAAAGCTTTATAATTCATAATCAAAGTGAAAGTTTTTTTTTTCCAAGTTGTTGAGTTAAAACGAAATGATATAAAATATCGTCAGCACCCATATATTAATGAACATGTTGATATAATACGATCAGATATAAATGTCATCTTTAAAAGTAGTTTATTTCACATTGCAGTACCTTTTCTAACTTTTATTTTTCAATAATTATATATATTTCAAGATTTAATTTTTTCTAAAAGAAAGAATTGATTATTGTTCAAGTTTTTGATATAATTTTTAAGCAAATTTATAGATAAGCGTATAAAAGACGAAAAAGAATTGTCTGATTATATTGAGAAACGATTAATATGGTTTGAACAGCTTCGTTCGCATATTGCAAAAGTTCCACTAACAGATCGAACAGATATGAGTCGGAATGTTGTACGAGAAAAGGTATCATTGTTAATATTTGTTATACTTAAATTTGTAGATTTAATTTTATAAATTTTTTTTTTTAAAAATATGATAAACTTTGAAATGATTTAGCATCTGGTTTTTGTTTAAAAGTATAATTCTTTTTCTTGTTCTTATTTCAGTTAAAAAGTTTGGTTAAACAAAAATTTGCTGAATTACGTGGAGCAAGAAGAAGTTCATTGAGTAAAAGTTAGTAAATATCAATTTGAGATTTAATTTTTTTTTTTTATTTTAATATTATGTTTTTAGACTTTTTATATAATATAAAATAAGAATTAATATATATATATATATTTATTTATTTATTTATTTATTTATTTATTTATTTATTTATTTATTTATTTGTCACTAATAATTATAGTTGCGCAACGTGCTGAACGAATGTATGAAGATGATTTTGTATCATTTTTTGATGATATATATGATGCTAGCATTGGAACATCAGATTCAAATCATTCAACAGATCATAGTGAGAGTGATGAAGGTCGTCAGAAATTACCAAGACGAAATCGTACCTTCAGTGGTATCGGTGAACGAAGGAAAGGTTAAATATAAAATTTATTTGATATCAATTTTTCAAAAATTTTCAAAAATTAGAGAATAAAATGTAGTATGATGTTGAACTTATTCAAATTTAATAAGTATGAAAGAATTTACTTTTAAATTTATAGTTAAAATTTATTAAAGAATTGAGCACAGAGTTTGGAGTAAATTTTTTTTTATTAATTTCATTTTGCAGGTGGTTCTGTGCGACGGCATACAACCGAACCTCAAATAGCTGATGTAAGAATTTATGGTGAAGAACATGATTCAGCAGCAGAAGAGGAAGAAAGGAGAAAACTTCCGGTTTTTATCTTTATGCATCAATTTTTTTTTTTTTTCATCGGCAATTATTACAATCTCTAAGTATCATTCGAAATGCTAATCCGGGTTGTAGTAAAGTCATCATCAGGAAATTCAGTTTTGAATGTCTAAACAGTTCTGATAATCTTAGTGTAGCTGCTGCAATAATGAATGGTTGATGTTTGTAATCTTTCTGAAACAATTTTTGATCATTTCATTTCATTGCTATAATTTTAAAAAAATTTTTCCATTTGCAGTTACTTTTGAGTCCGATGGCACGTCGTGCAGCTATAAGTATTATTCGAGAAAACGCTCAACTCAGGGTTGAAAATAATCAATTACAAAGTGAAATTGCTTTGTAAGTTTCTTTGTTTATTAAATTTAGGAATTAACAAAAGGGTATACTTTGAGTATTTTGAAAAATGAATTTTATTTTCTTGCGCTTTATAATTCCTTTTGCTATACTAATAGATCATTTAACTAAAAAAAAAACTTTGCTACCCATTTTATAAACTATATTAATATAATCCTTGTCACTATAAGTTATCTTAATTTTCTTTGATCAATTCATGAGATTTATTTATTGTATAATGCTAAGATCTTCTCCATACTTCTTTTCACTGTTAAAAAAAAAAAAAGAAAAAAAGAAAAAATTATAAAAATTAATGAATCTTAGGAAAATTGAATAATTAATATTGTAATTATTTTTTTATCCTTTAGTAGTAATTTTCATTTTGGTAAAAAAAAAAAATAAGTCAAAAAATGAAAAGTTCCCTCATTTTTTCATTCAGTATTAATCGTTTTATATGATGACTAAATATGATAGAGTTGTTGATTGGTGTAAATTGCTCTATAACTACCTGAGTAATTTATTGTAATCATCGGAATAGTAGTGCTGTAGTTGCTGTTATAATCAAAGTATAGTGCAATAGTTTTTATCAATTGATGTTATCAGTTGTGCAGACGCTTTTCTTTTCTTTCTTCTTTTGTCGGAATATAAAGAATTTTTTTCTTTTTTTGAGTTGACAAATTACTTTCTTTCTTGATTACAGTCGTGAGTTACGTATTGCATCACTAAAAAGTCGACGTTTGGCGGCCGTTCCAGCTAGTGCATTGGAAGCATTACGCAACAAACAGAATGAATTACAAAATGATAAACGTGAATTTAAGATATTTTGTGAACTTCGTGTAGATGAAATAAATCGACGAACCACCGAATTGTTAGAGAAAGAGGTAATTTGTAATATTTTTGTTAAAATTAATGAAATAGAATGAAATTTTTGTGTTATTTGAGATGTGAAAATTTGGTAAAATTAAGTAGAAATCTGTATATGGATTAATTAATAACAATTATTGTTAATTTTAATATTGACACCTTTTCAAAATTAGCTTTTTCTTAAAAAATTAGCTTTTTTTTCTTGAAAAAACAATTTTTTTTTTTTTATTTATTGAAAATTTTACATTAATATTTTATCCTATTATTTACTTTTTTCAATAAATATATATTCTTTTTTTTTATTTGATTACAAATCATTTTTTAGTATTTTACTTTACTTCCTATTAGCTTCAGTAATTCACTAATTCTTCATTAATAATCATTTTCTGTAAACATCTTTAGATGATTGTTCCACGTGTCTATCATTCATTGAACGGATTATACTGTCATTAATTTTTTTTTTTCTTTTAATATGGTATTATCAGCTGCTAATGGTTTAGAAATTGGCGGTAACGGTTTGTTAAATAAAAAAAAGAAAAGAAAAAAGAGAGGCGAAAATGATTCCGGATAAGATATATGCAAATTAGGTGTTTAATTTAGTGTGCATGATGATCTTAGATTTCATCTTTCACTTGTCATCTCAATACTTCATTTTTTGTTTCTTTTCATTTTGATTGATGATTAGGATACTGTAATTGCTTTTTGTTTTGTTTTTTTTGTTCTCCAATTTTTCTTTTCAGTAAATAGAATTTAGTGTTGATTCACGTGACTAGTAAGTGAACTTTAAATAAAGTTTAAGTAAATGAATTTTTGACAGGTGTTATCATGAATTTATTTGATGAAGTGAACTTTCGATATCTTTGAGAATAAGTTAGCACTGTTAATGTTGATATGATTTATACAATAATTCATTGAATCAGTTGTTAACTATCTGAAATTTACAAATGTTTAAAGCTATGTTAAGTGGAAATTATTTTGATATTAATGCTTGATTATAATGAAAATAATCAAAATAATAGCATCGATTAATTGTATGGTTGAAATGAATTAGGTTAAAGGGATAAATTTGATTAGCTTAGGAATAATAATTTTAGGTTGGCTTATTACATGAATATTTATTCACCTGTCGTACTTTAAATGAAATGAAATTCATAAATGACATCATAAGTAAATGGTAATCGCATGTGACATATTTTTAGATGAATTGTTTCACTAAATAAATAAATCCTCAAATCATCTCAGTACTCTTTTACTTTTAACTTTTTTTCTTTTTATTTTAAATGATTTACATATTTACAATGTAATCATATCGATTACTGTTGTTATCTGTAGGCTGAATTGAAAAGTCGTGAGGAGCAGTTACAAGAGCAGTGGATTAAATTTTATGAAATAAATAATTCAAGCTCACCTACTCATCTTTCACATGATACAACAAGATCGGTCAATTCGGCACCTTCACTTGATCGATCAATGTTAGCTTATCACTTTTTTGAATTTCAAAATTTTTTTAAATGCGAGATGAAGCTTCAACAATCATTGATCATATTTATATAGCATACAAATGAATATCTGAAATTTGAATCACCTAATTTTGTCATGAAAAATGTTTAATTAATTAGGCGAAAGAAGATCATTTATTGTTATCTTGCAAAGAAATATTATGATGTGACAATCAAATGCGATCATAAAAAAAGAAAAAAACCGATAATTCTTTCGCTGAATTTTTTATTCTTATTTTTTTTTTAACAATAATTATTTAAAAATTTGTTTTGTTTTTTTTTTTTTTTTATAGATCGGTACGTAGCGTAACATCGCTCAGTAAATCAACAAGTGGTTCATCGATACCATTACATCTAGCCGAAAAAACTGCCAAAATATCTCGCTCAAAAAAATGAATTAGGAATGCGATCAATTAAACTCAGTGTTTTTTTTTTTTCTTTTTCCATAAATGATAATGATTCTTTCATGTTTGTGAATTTAAAAAAAAAAGTTTTAAATCGTAATTTTCTTGCCATCTGTATACTTCACTTCCTTATATTATATTCATTGCATCTTTCTTTTTTTAAAAAAAAAACTAGAAATTTCTTTTAATCTTTTTTTTTTTATCTCTATATAAGTTTGATTATATGAATTGTGTTATTTTATTTGAAATTTTAGAAACAAGAAAATTATTTTTAAAAAAAAAAAGCTATATAGATTAGAAATTTTTCTGATATATGGAAAATACGAAATATGATAGTAAAATGATTGGTTTTAGAAATAGAATAAATTCAAAAGAATTATAATTACGAAGCTAAAAGGAAGTAAGCTTTTTTTTTTATATATATAACAGCAACATTGTAAAATTTATAGCTTATAGCTTTCTCTATAAATTATTATCAGGATTACTTTATCATATATCATCGAAGTAATAAAGTAGTGAAATTTCGAAGTAACATTTTTGATTAAGTTTAATCTTTCTTACATCAATGATTTATCCAACACTTAATTCATGTGCTCTCTTTTTTTTTATCAATTCTTATTGTAAATTTTGTAATTTATGCAATACATATATTATGCATGTATGATATTGTTTGAAGCATTCATTATTTTTTAAGCATCAATTCATCAACTCCATTTTTATTTATCATTTTATATTTATTATATTCCTTTTTGTGGAACCGGTTTTCCTTCTTTTTTTTTTTCTGTTAATTGTTAAAAAATTTTTGATCATTTTTTTTTCTAACATCAAAAGGAATTTTTTTCCATGTGCTTTTCATATTTGTGAATTTGTTTGCTATCTCCTAAATGGAAAAAAAAAATAGATAAACTTATTTGCTAAATAAGTAAACCAAGTAAAAATATTGTGCTTATTTATTTTCTTTATTTGTAGTGATTCTACTTGTATTTATGAGGAAATGTTGTAATATTCTTTTTTTTTTTCTACCGATTTTTAAATTCTATGATTATATAAATTTTTCTGAAAATTATATCAATATTATCAATTTTATGAATTATATCAGTTTTTTGATTTTTTTTTTCTTTTTGATAACAAAAAAGGGAAAAGATATGCCAATATCATTATAACTGATCGTAATTTTTTTTTAGTTTACTCTTCACTACTAGCAAAAGTAATCAAAGATTGGTATTAAAAAGGGAAGAAGTCATGGAATTGATGAACTTGAATTTTGATAAATTTAAAAAATTCAATTTGGAATTTCAAAAATGCAACCTGTATCCGTGGATTTTTCTTTTCTCTCATGAATTGCGGGAAATACTATCTAATATTTATGTAAATGAAGATTGTTCATTTTTGCTTAATTTTTTCTTTCTTTTTATTTGTTAAAGGAAAATTATTTCATCTTATTTAAATAGCATGATTAGAGAGGAATGATATTTTATTATCACTAACAATATGTTTGTTTTATTTCTTTTCTTATTTTAATTTCCTCCCTTTTTTTCTTAAAAATTCACTTAACAATGCTTTTGCATATTTCAAATTTAATTTTATTTTTCTTTCATCTATAATTATATTCAATTCAATTATGAATTATTGTTTTCATTTTTAGTCAGTTATGCACATATATATTGTAAATGTATATGTGTTATGTGTATGTGTAATATTGGAATTACATTTTGTAAATTTTCGAAAAAAAAGTTTCAAATTTTTTTTTTTCATTCATCTATTGTGTTAAAAATTAAAATTCTTATATGAAAATGTAACTGTATTAGAAGAGATTTACTTTTTTTTTTTTTTTCAAATATTTCTTTTTAAGCAAATTTTAATTACTCGAATGTTAATCGGGTATTGCTTTTTGAACAATAAATAAAAGATTTTTACCGGTATTAGCGCATATTCCTCTCATTATCATTATTATCATAATTTTCTGTACAATTATTAAGTGGGCAAAAAATTGATAAAAATATATGTTATGCATAAAATGTGCTTAACATTTCTTTTCTTTCTTCCTTTTTCTTTTTTCTCTTTTTTTGAAAAAAAAATCAATTTTAGTTAAAAAAAAAATAAACAAAATAAAGATTAATTATTTAAAAAAGAATAACAAAGTTTAAAAAAAAGTAACTTTTTTTTCTTGTTCATTCATCTTTTTTTTATATTATTTTTCTATAATTTAATTACTCAAAAAATTTTCATTTATACATTCTTCCCTTCATAGGTTAAATTTTTAAAAAATTTTTTACTTATTTTTTAATTTAATTTAAGAAAGAAACAATGAAAGAAGAAAAAAAGAAAACGAAGAAATAAATTTTAATTTCCCCCTCCATCCAATATTTTCAATGTCACACACATTGTGACAACATATGTTTGACAAAATGTCTCACTCAATTCATCTAAATATATTATCAAACAATAGTTGTTGATAGTTAGGTTAGTTGAGTTGGGTAGGATAGTAGGATTGGGTAGGGTAGAGTTGGGTAAGGTTGAGTTGAGTTGATTGGTTTAGTTGTTTGTTACAACAACTATTGCTGTAATCTAACGATAGATAACTAACAATCATTAATAAAAAAAAGAGAGAGAGAGAAAAAAAAAAAGATTGTAATCTTTGATTATCAAATGATATTAATTTCATCTTGTCCTGACTGTCAACGAAATACATACATAATGGAAGTTGCATTTGGACGAACCAATTAAAGTTTATGAAGATTAATCTATTTTTCCTTTTTTGTGACATACCTTATCTTGTTATCTTTCTCTCTCTCCCTCTCTCTCTCTCTCTCTTTGTTGTTTATTTCATAACATTGTATGTATCTACGAAACTAACATATGATTATTATTATTATTATTTAACGATTGATTGCGGTAGATGATAAGTGATATAATATTATTATTATCACTATCATTCTTAATGGTTAAAGATTGAGGAAATGACGAACAATTAATTAATGAGAAGAAGAAGAGAGATAGTTGCGATAATAAATTTTATATGTTTTTCATTTCAGATATGACTAATTTAATAATTTAATGAAATAAACATAATCAATGTAAATTTCTCGTTTTTTTTATTTTTTTGTTGTAAGAAAAGAAATATTTGTAATCACTTTTGCATCATTCAAATAATCAATGATAGCATTTTAATCAATTATTTATATTATTTTAATCAATAATTTATAATTACTATTACATATACATATATACATACAATAGCAGTTTGAAAAATAATTGATTATATATTGATAAAATTTATATCTTTTAAATGTGAATTAATAGGATTAGAAAATGAGATAAATGAATGATTTTGCAGTGATATATGATTGTAATTGAATGTTAAATCTAATTTTTTCATTTTTATTACCAATTTCCTTAAATGTCAATTAGTATTTATTAATTTAATTAATGAATATTTTCCATTTTATAAAAATGACAATGATTTATTCATTGCAACAATTTAATTAGTTTAATTTTTTGTGAAGAAAAAACAAACAAACTATTGAGAGTTTAATTTACTGATTTTAATTTAATTCAGAATGTAAATCATAAACATTCATGTAGTTTAAAATAAATTAGGAATGATATGTAATTAATTTTAATTATATTCATATAATAATTGGAATCATAATTCATCATTAATTAAATCAAAAATAAAAAGGCGAAAAAAGTTTTTGATTTTCTGATATTTTCCAAAAATTATTTTCTTTCTAAATTTTAACATAAAATATATTTTTCTATAATATAATGATCGATATGTTTAACATATGTTTTCAATCAGTGAACTGCCATATTCTTATCAAATATAACACAGAATGAATAAAAGCTATTTAAAATTAAACGAGTACAAAAAGGAAATGGAAAAAAGAAAGAGTAAACAAAAGAAAAAAGATAACAAAAAATGATTTTGATTTTTGCAATTTTATTGATTATAATTTTTGCTTAGATTTTTTTTTAAATATGTTAGTTAAATTATAGTAATAATATAGAATATTTTGTTTTGAAGCAGATGATAAAAGATTTATAAATATTTGATGATTTGCTAATCTTTTCTTGTGCTATTGTATATTTTGTTGAGATACCGCAATTCATTCATTCTATCCAAATTTAATCCGTACCAGATGTCATCCTTCTCTAAGTCTTTGTCGTTGTTGTTGTTGTTGTTGTTATCATGATCATTGTTGTCATTGTTGTCGTGATCATCTTTTATCATTAGATGGTTGTAAATTTTATTTTTAAATCATTGGAAAATTTTATCCTTTTTATGTCATTTCCAAATGCGCAAGTGTTGATAATACTGATTATGATGATAAATATAGTAATGACAATGATGATAGCGATAGCGGTAATAACCATCGATAGCAGCGATCATGATGCTATAGTATTAATAATAGCAATACTGATAATAATGATGATAATGTTGATGATGGCAACAATAATAATAAATAATAATTAATGATAATAATAGATAATATTAATAATAATGATAATGATAGTAATGATGATAATGCTGATCATATCATTGTTGTTTATAGCTGATAATTTTTGACATGAATATTATTTTAAAATTAAACAAGAGAAGGAGAAATTTCAAGCGGAATTATATAAATATTTAATTTAATTTAATTTTTGCCTGAAATATATTAACTATATCTAATAATTTCTTTTGAAAAAAAAATTTCCCAAAAAAAGGGAAATTCAAAAAGTTAATGTGAAAATTTCTCATATAACTTAATATATTTATGAAGAAGAGAGAAATATCTCAGACAATAAATAATGTAAGTATTTAAGATTGCTTCTGAGAATGAAAGAATAATTCATTGAAATAAGTCAAACAATTTTCAGAATGAAAAACGAAACGACGTCTTTTTGAATATTCAGCTAATAAAAAAGAAATGAATAAGAAAAACGAAAACAAAAAACTTAAAACATTTCTTTTTCTTATTTTATTTATTTTTTATTCTTTTATTTTTTAAAATTATATTTTTTTTTTCCACTTTAGTATAACCATTATAATATTATCACTAAATATTTCTATCTAAATACATTTACAAATATTTTAGTTAGAATATTTTAGTATAAATTTTATTATCAAGTCTGTTCATTATACATCTAAATATTTTAATAAATTTTAAAATGAACATTTTATTTATTTGATCATTATAAAATTGAAATGACGATCATTTACTACTTTTATTATAATTTTATCAATCCCTGTTATTGTTATAAGAAAAAATTCATAAATTGTATAATAAAACCATAAAATCAATAGGAAAAAAAAGAGAGAGAGCTAAAAATAAATAAATAAAAACTATGAAATGATTTATAACAATGAATATTAATGGAAATTGACAGTGATAATTTATGATATGAACTACTGAATGCAATCTTTGTAAATATATCAATGATGCAATCAACAATTTGACCTTTTGTTTATTGATGCTTACATTATCTGACTTAAGTATCATTATGAATCATTTTCTCTCTTCTTTTTTTTTTATTTTCATTCTTCACTTAAACATAATTGCACATTCGTAATGTTAATAACCCTAAACTAACTCAATGTGAACAATAAATCTTTATTGATTCTTTCAATTTTAACTTTTACTTTTTTTTGGTGCGATTTTAAAATTTGATTAATAAAATTTTATATTATAGAAATATAATTTGCACACTCGTAATGTTAATAACATTAAACTAACTGAGTGAGAACAATAAGAAAGTCTTTATTGATTCTCTCAATTTTAACTTTTAGTCTTTTTTTTTGCAAATTTAAAATTTTAATTTGATTAAATTTTATATTGCAGGAATAACTGTATGAAAAGTTTGCTATTTGTTTGATTAATGCTTAGATTTTTTTTCGTCTTATTTGATTGATTTTTAATGGGAATTAAAAAATTTGAATAAATATTGATTGAGATACGATTAATAATAAGAAATTTGATATTTTATTAAGATATGATAAATTTTATTTTAACTATTATAATTGTAAGTTTGATTTAATTTATAAAATTTGATAATAATATTATTATGCAATATTATTGATTATGATCGTAATTTTCATACAAAAATAAACTATTACTAAATATTGAAAAATGGAAAATAATTTTAACTTAATTTTGAAATTTGAACTGAAAATTGATTGAACAATTTTTGTTTCAGCTAAATTTTTACACAGTACGTTTTTATTTAAGCAAATATAAAATTGAATAAAAATTTTTCTTTTATTTTTCATCTTAAACATAAAAATTTTTTTTTTTTCTCAAAGGGTTTGAAAGAAAATAAAAAAAAAAAAACTTTTTTTTCTCAATCAGCAATTCATCATTTTTTCGTTGAATTTCTCAAAAAATTTTTTCAAGTTTTTCAAATTTATCAATTGCTTATTCTAATCGAACAATTCCAAAGTTTGTGACAATTGAAGAAGAAGGAGAAAAAAAAAAGAAAAGGAAAAAACTAGATCGATAGTGAAGTGATGAAGTGAACAGATGGATGAAAAGGTAAGATTTGGACAGATAATATGTCATTTAAAAAAAAAAAAAAAAAAAGAAAGAAAGAATGTCACATGGATGGAATAATGGAGACAATTTACAAGAAATGATCATTTTATGTTAAAAAATAATTATCATTCAAATGATTGTAATCAAAAATAGAAAAAAGAAAAAAGTATGGGAAAATGTTACTTTTAGTAGTTTATTATCTGATACAAAATGATTAGTTTATAACAAATTAGATCATCTTGTCATCTATTAATTATGATATAAATCTACAAAATGAAAATGAAATAATTGATTACATTTAAGATTTGTATTAATAATAATCGATTATATAAATAGATATGATTAAAATGCAAATTATTTATCATCGTAATTTATTTGAATAATTTTTTTTTTTTTTTTTGAAGATTGAAATGAAAAGATGAAAAAAAAACTGTTAAAATTATCACTAAGAAAAAACAATTTATTAAACAAACTAACAATGAATTATTATTTCGTTTTGTTTAAAAAAAAAAAAAAAAATTATAATTTTTTTTTTTTTTTTTTTTTTTTTAAATACAACAAATATTTACAGAAAATTTATGAATAGTTAAGATTAAGATTGTAAAAACAAGCAATAATAATTGTATTAAAATTATTAAATTAATTTGTTACAATGACTTTCAGAATAATTTAGTTTTCTTCCATTCACTTTAAAATTATAAAAGAAAAAAAATTTTTGTTTTACAAAAATATTCAATAGAAGGAGTAAAATTGAATAAATGATTATTGAGCAGTTTTGGAATTGAAACTTATTGAAATGTTAAAATTTTTTAAAAATGTTAAAATTCTCATTGTTACTATGAAATATTCTAAATACAAATACTGCCAACATTACACTCTAAAGTAATATTTCTGTTATACAGATCTTTCAATTTATTTGTGTAATTTTTTTTTTGTGGATGAAAAACAAAATACAAATTAAGTATATAATTAATTAATTATTTACCAGTTTCTTATATTAATATTTTATATTTTTACTCTCATCTATCCACCAGAAATATTACAACAACAGCAGTAATAATAATACCACCACCAGCAACAACAAAGAAACAAACATTTCGGAATCATCAAAGGGAATTTCTAAATGTCATATAACTGTCACCTCACTGTACACACTTCATTTGCAATCATTTCTCGCTTTTGTTAGCAATGATTGAGTGTTTTCTTTTTTTTTTTTTTTTTTCTTTATATTTTATTCTATTTTTGTTTATTATTTAATATTTTCATAAAAAATTATTTAATTTTATTATTAAATTATTAATAAAATTATCAAATGTTTTGTTTTCTTTTTCCTATAAATATTATAAATATTTTCATATAAATATTTATAAATATTAATTAATTTATAATCATTAATTTAAAATATTTTTAATTATAAAATGAAAAATAAACATTCCCTTTCTTTAAATCATATAGAAGAGATCAAAAAAAAAAAATTTATTCATCTTCGATCTTCTTATGCGGCATCTTAGAGGAATAATTTGTGTTTAACCTTGCGGCATAAATTGTGATCAAATGAGATGGATTAGTAAGTGATGCAAAACTATGATGACCTCTTCACTTTCATTTATTAATTTGATTAATATCAAAAAAAAAAAAAAAGAAATCATTTTCTTCACAAAAAATTTTTCATTCAATTATCATATCGTAAATATATATATATGTTTTTTTTTTTTTTTTTAAATATCAAATTTTAAATGTAATATCAAATAAAGTTAATTTCATTTATGTAAAATAATTATTATGAATTTCTGAAAAAAAAAAAAATAAAAAGGTCATCTTTCATTCTAAATGCTTGATAAGCTTTTTTTTTCTTCTTTTGGCGCACTTGACCTTGTAAGACTGATAAATTTCATTTTTCTTTTTTTTCCTTCTCTTTTTCTCCTACACAAAATTTTCTTCTTTTTTTTGTGACAATTTCAAGTACTTCTAATCTTTTAATCAATTTTCAAAATTTTGCTAAATATTTTAGTTGAAAGATAGAAATGATAGATGAAAAATATCGAAACAAAAGAAAAAGATTGATGAGTGAAAGAAATATTATGGAATTTTGTTTTTTGTTTTTTAAATATATAACAATTTTTAATTAACATTCATAATATTAAATTTTAGTTTTAGTCTTGAATTGAGTTAAATTAAAATTAGCTGTAAATTCTACATAAATATATTTACGCATTTTTTTGGAAGGAATATTATGAACCCACCTTTTTTTTAATATATAAGAATTATATAATTATTTTATTATATCAAATTAAACTTTAATCTTTAACTGTAATTTTACATAAACATGGATATATTTTGGAAGGAATATTATTAAATCTTACTTTAAAAAATGTATAATAATTTTTAATACTGGTCATATCAAATTTTAATTTTAATCTTAGATGAAGTTGAATTAAAATTTGCTGTAAAAATACATTTTTAGCATTAAAAACGAAAAAAAAATAAGATTTCATTTCGTTTTTTTTTTCTATTTTCCATTTTTCATTTTTAATTGGTTTAAAAAAAAAATATTTTTTTGAATTATTAAACTAATTCTTGTGGCTAATAATACTTTGATCATAAGAATCGTTTCATTGTTCAGCACCGTAAATCCGAATTGGATAAATAAATATTTGCAAAAGATGAAATTTTCAATTTTTCTCTGCTTTCCTTTCAATCAGTCATGAAATTTAAAAAAAAAAAAAGCGAAAGAAAAAAGATAAATAAATAAATAACAAAGAAAAAAAATTTTTTTTGAGAAGAAAAAGGATAAATATGAACTATAAATTAATATAAAAATATCATCGAATGATAGTTAATACAAATAATCAAACCAATTTCGCTTTTTTCTTTCTTTTTTCATAAATATAAGTAACGTATATAAAACACACTGATATATTTTAATATAAACAAAAATAAAAAAATATTGCATGCATGCATGCATGCATGCACATACAAATGACATGCATGCAGTAAGTTCCTACTGAACAAATAAATCAATGCAATATGGTTAGCTTTGTTATTATTATTTGATGTTTGAAATAAGATGAATGAAATGATTTAATTTTTTATTACTATATAATTTCACTAAAAATTATCATCAAATAATTTAATTAATTCAAAAAAAAAAATAAAATAAACGAAATTTTATCAAAGAGAAAAATTCTGTAATAATATTAGATTTGAAATTTTTTTTTTCAAATAAATTTTTTCTTGTCTTTCGTTTTTCTTTTTCCACTCGTTCATTCATTTTCAAAATTAAAAGCAATACAGTACATTTTTAAGCGTACAATAAAACAATGAAATATTTAAAGTATGTAAATTCCTTTATTTTTTTTTTTTTTTTTTTAGAAAAAAACGGAATTATTTTTTGTGTTGAAATTTTTATTTATTTTAAATTAGAAAATTTCAATTTCAATCAACGAAATTTGTTATGCACATACATACCCGTTTTCTTTTTTTCTATTGTAATTTAAAAATGCATCCATTTTACCGACTACATTAATATTTTAAAATTGTTTGCATATGTCTTTAAATGATTTGAAAAATTATTCCAATATCATTCGTTTAATGATACAAACATAAATCTCATCTTCATTCTTATCTTCTCTCCCTCTCTCTCTCTCTCTCCTCTCTGTCTGTCTCTCCCTCTCTTGAAAAATCAGAAAAACTCATTGAAAAACTAAAATTCCAAGAAACGATATTAGTAATTCTAAAAATTAATATTATTAGTAATAACACTAAATAATAATAATAATAGCATTTATTAATAACAGAATAATAATACTAATAAAATGATGATAAAAATTATAGTAATAATAGTAATAATAAACAATAATAATAGTAGTAAATTATATTACTAATATTAATATTAATAATAAATAATAACAATGAAAATATTAATTCAATAATAATATTTATAATATTAACAACGCAAAATAAACTATCCATGCTGTAAGCATTTATTAATTTCAGTATTTCTTTAGCTCATATTTAATCTACCAAAATTAGAAATAGTAATAAGAATTATTTTAATAGTAATATAATATCCGTCAAACTGCTAGCAATGTCAATAAATGAATTATTTCAGGAAAAAAAATTAAATTAAGTAAACTAAATAGTTAAACAAGCAGACTAAAACTAATCTTAGCGACTTTAATCTTTATTCTTTTCATTTCTTTTTGTTAACTTATCCATTTATATTTATTCATTTATTTATTAATTCCTCAATTTCATTCATTTTTTAATTCATTCAATTCATCCATTCAATTTTAATTCATTCAGTAAAATGGAATATTTGGCTAAGATAAATTTATTGCTTAATTTATTTTCATTTCTTTCTTTTCTCCTTTTCTTTTTGTAAACTTATTTATTTATATTTTTCGATTTATTCATTCATTTTTCAAATTCATTCATTCCTGAATTCATTTAATTGTTCAATTAAGGTAGAATATTTGCCTCAGATAAATTCATTGCTTAATCCATTCATTCCTTAATTCATCAATTCCATCATTCGTTTCTTAATTTATTAATTTCTTAAATCATTAATTCTTTCATTCATTTCTAAATTCGTTATTTTCTTAATTCATTTAATTAATTGGCTAAGGTAGAATATTTGCCACAGGTAAATTCAATCATTCCTTATTATAGCTAATGATAGAATGAGGAAAGTGAATGATGTGTTTCTCACGAGCCACCACCGTATGCTTATTAACTTTTTAAAATATTTGAGAGAAGTAGCAATCATGAAAAATTGAAATAGAATTTATTTGTGTGAATTTTTTTTTTATTTTAAATATTTATTACCTAATATAATTTTTCATTTTTAATTGTTTTCATTTTTTTTTTTTTTTTTTTTTTTTTTAGAATTTAAAAACTTTATTCCAGGAAATAAATTAATCAATCAATATTCTTTAATTTTTATTAATCATTGCTTCAATAAATATTTTGTATGTTTTTAAAATAAAATCAATGCACAGTGATTTTTATTGTTGATTGATAAGTTATAAAATAGAAAAGTGATAATTTAGGTAGAAAATAGGTAAAATTGCTATTCAAATTTATTCCTATAATCGATATTATTGTAAATGTATTAAAAAATCATCAATTTATCGTACAATTTGTGTTCAA
The DNA here is from genome assembly GCF_000002995.4 of Brugia malayi. Lineage (NCBI taxonomy): Eukaryota > Metazoa > Nematoda > Chromadorea > Rhabditida > Onchocercidae > Brugia > Brugia malayi. The sequence goes on from NW_025062477.1 coordinate 12,552,081, forward strand.
TTTAAGTTTTTTTTTTTCAAATTTAAAAAATTTTACATTATTCTTAGATATATAACTATTACTTTACCTAATGAACTTTTTAATATTTACAGTTCAGTTTGCTCATTGATAGCACAAAAATTATATTTTAAAAATTCATGGCAAAATATTTTTCGAAATTTATTGATTACTTCTGGATAATTCTGAAAAAATATTTAATAATATCACTATCTTTTCTCATTATTTTTTAAAGCTATTTTTATCGATGTAATTAAAACATTTTTTTTAGCTGTTTTAGAAGATTCAAGAACATTAATTAATAGAAAAATTAATTGCATTAAGATTTTAAAATAAAAAAAAAAAAATTGTTAATTTTAGTGAAATGTGTTCGATAAAAGAAATTGAAATATCAAAATCAAAGAACTGAAAACTTCTAAATGAAATACAACAAACTTAATCAAACTTATCAGTGAAAAGAGTTCATAAAAATGAATACTTAAAGGTGTTGTTTCTATTGTTTGATTAATTAATTCATCTTGGAATGTATTATTCAACTGAAATTGATTTTGAATAAGTTTAATTTCAAAAAATAATAAAAATGAAAAAATTACAATTCACACACATACAAAAATGAAAAAAAAAAAAAAAAAAAAGGAAGACGAAGTAAAAGAAAGAGAAAACAATTAGTTAATGAAATAGCAAATTTAACATTTTTATTGCAAGAAATAAAAGAAAATAAAAATGTAAAAGTAACGAAATGAAAAGATGTGCCATTTTTTTTATTTTTTATTTTTTTTTTTTTTTTTGTTTTGATTATTATCTGATTAAAAAATATGAATGAATGTAGAAAAGAATGAAAATGATAATTTGTAAAATTTATATTTATATGCCATAAAAATTAAACAATAAATAATATACCTAAATAGGTAGATAGGCACTTGCTAATTTAGGATACTGAACGAAAGAGAGAGGAAAAATGAAATGAAAAAAAAAAAAGAAACGAAATAAAAAATAGAAAAGAAATTGAAATTAAAAAAAAAAAAAAAACAAAGAAACCCGTTTTGTATGAAAACAACAAACATTTACGGTTTAAACCCAAGAAAAAAAGAAAATGAAAAATTGAATTAAACAGAAAATATTATTGAAAAATTTCACACATAATGAAGAAAAAAAAAAATTTGTGGGAATTCTTGGTACAATAACAAAAATAAAAAATTAAATTTTTTGTAGCAATAATTATGATTGAATTTAATTAGCATACTTTTCAAATTTTAATTTGCATATTTTTCAAACAAACTTCTTTTTTTGTTCTTTCAGTTATTCTGTAATTTTTAAAATTAAAGAAAAGGAAAAGGAAAAAATGAAGCAAAACTAAGAGAAGAGAAAATAAAAATATGCAAAAATTTTATATTTAATTATGAATGTTGCTGCTGTTGTGATTGCATATATAAAATTAAAAAAAAAAATCGTTTTTTAAATAATTAAAGTTTTAATAAATACTTAACAAATAAACGATTAGCTAAGACATACCAAAAAAAAAGTTCTTTTTTTTTCGTTAAAAATTAAAATTATTACTATTTTCATTTCTCTATTTCTATTTTATCCATACATAGAAATTATTTCTTTAATTAGAAAAAAAACGAAAAATTTAAAGAAATTAAAAATTAAATGAAGAAATTTTTTTTTTAAAAAAAAAAAAATAAGAATTTTTGCTGTGAAAAGTTAGAAAAAATTTGAAAAGGAAAAAAAAAGTTTGATAAAGATAATTTAAAAAAAAAAAAAAAAACTTTTCTTTTTTTTTGGTTAAAACAACAAAACAAAAGAAAAAAGTAAATAAACAAATAATATTTGGGGTGAAAAAAGAGCAACCGAAAATTACTAAAGCACCGCACATTTTCCACTGAATGAACAATCATTGATAGTAGTGCTACTGTGATAACGATTACAACTTTTCATCACATGGATATCATGATGATAATTTATAGTGATAATGACAATGATAATAGTAATTGATAGTGATAATAGTAATAATGACAGTAATAATAACAACATTCACAATTATTAAAGTAACGATTAGGTATTATCATATAAGCGAAAAAAAATAGAATAATGAAAGAAAAAGAAAGAGAAAGCGAGAGAGAGAGAGACGAGAAGAGAAGAGAGAAAGAAATAAAGGAATTAATTTTAATTTGAGATTATTATTTTTTTTTTTTCCTAATAACAATTTAGAATCTCTTTTTTTGTTGTTAAAAATATAATCATTTGCTTTAATAATTTCTTTCATTCAATTCTAGAATTTATTTCCCAAAATCTTTTTTTTTTTTCCGTAAAAATTTTCATAGAAAAATTTTTGAATTAAAAAATAAAACTTTTTTTTTTCATTTTTTGAAAGAAATGAAAATAGAAATAATAATACATATTAATATATACAATATATAAATAATAAAAATAATAATTAATACAATGAATTTTCCCAGGATTTATCGCTACTTTTACTCCTTTTACTATCATTTGGCGAATTTTCATCATCACAATCAATACTGCTATGATTGTTATTACTATTATTATTATTGTTGTTGTTGTTATTGCTATTGTTATTGTTGTTATTGTTTGTTGTAATCGCTATCATCCTTTCGTTAGGTGTTATTGTTGCACCTGTTGTTGTTGTTGTTGTTGTTGGTGTTATCGCTGATGGTGAAATTACCACAGGTGTAATAGGACTTGTTGCTGCAGATTTTGGTGTTCGCCATTGTGATATAGGTCCTAAAAAAAATTTAAGTTATAATTCAATTTTTTCTTCCAATTTAAAAAAAAAAAAAAAAAAACTTTGTTTATTTAATTAAAACAAAATACAAAATCAACTAATTAAATAACATAAAAAGTATTTTCCTTTCTTTTTTTTGCTTTTTTTAATATGTTATTCTTTTTTCACACCTAATTATAAGTTTATCAACTTTTGAAATTTAGCTTATCACTTCATTTTTCTTTTAAATTTTATTACTGATATTTAATTGTTGTTGTTATCGTATCATACAACGAAGTTATGTATTATTTTATCATTTACTCATTTTTGACAATTAATTAATTAGCTTGATTGTTGACTAATTTCTTTTCATACTCTTTGATAGTTTTCCTTCTAAGCCTTTAAAATATTATTTGTTATTTGTCAAATAAAAAAAGATGAAACAATGAAAAACAAAATAAAACAAAGCAAAACAAAGTTATGCTATTAACAACAAATCATTAATAAGCTATGGAAGAAATAATAATAATATAAAATACAAATTTCTTCCCTAACAATAATATAATACCAAATAGTACCAAAATTTTTATTATTAAATATTTCTAATATTAAATTTTTTAAATTTTGTCAACAAAAATTATTGTGAAATTTATCACTTACTAATGCTTCGGCCAGTTTAATGTTTTTTAAACTAAAAAATTTTTTAATTTTACAGTTCTAGTAACTACATGTAATTTAGAAATTAATAATAACTGTAGATAATAGATAAAGAAAAAGCAAATTTTAAATTTAAAATATTATTTCAAAAAGTCATTTCCAATTTAATTAATAGCATTTTTGCTATGAGAAGTATAATATCCGCTTTATTTGCAAAGTGACTAATATATAGATAATAATATTAATTAATATTTATCAGTGCTGACATGATAAAGAGAAAGAAAGAAAGAAAAAAAAAAAAAGGATGAAATGGGTAAAAAGTGGAAAAATAAAATGAGAAGGAATTTATTATGACAATATTATTTCAAATATTTCAATTTCAATCCTTTGGTTTTACATCCTTTTCATTTATCACTTTATCAAAGTAAACAAAAAATTTATCAAATATCTACGTACTTTTATTACAGTCAAACTAGATGAAATCAAAATTTATTACTGTTAATTATTATTGTTATTATTATTAATATTATTATTATTATTACTACCATTGTTATTATTTTTGTCAATTATTTTTATTGGATAATATCATTTCTCTCTCATTAATTATTCCATCATTATCACTATTATCATTCATTATATCATTACTAAAATGTTTGACATTCTTTTCATTTGGCATTAATTACCATCATTTTCATAATTCTAAATAGCATTTAAAATGAAATAATGCATAATATTCTTATTGAAGTAATAAATAATAGTGTATGTATGTATGTGTGTATGTGTGCATGTGTGCATGTGTGTATGACAAAGTGATAAAAAGACATACAGAAAGTATGGTGACACATGCTATCATGATTATGCTTTCAAGGACAGAAATAATTTGTGAGCTAATCAAGAGGTAAATCAACCGAAACCACTTCTCCTCTCGTCTTTCTCTTTTTTACTCCGAAAAATCTTACTAATCAAATCTGATTAATAACAAAGAGGAGAGAGAGAGAGAAAGAAAAAGGGAGAGAGAGAGATAATAATATAGATGTAATAATCTGTCATTCTTCAAATCATCATCGTCATCATTGTCATCATCATCATCGTCATCATCATTCAACCCCGACTAAACTAATACACAAATGGAATGAAAAGAAAGATTAAAATATGAAATAATATTTTTCATTTTACAAAAATTCGTTCTGATAATTTTATTATTATTAATATTTTAAAATTATTATTTAATTCAAAATTATTACTTAAATAAATTAATGTAAAAACAAAAACATCTAAATGAATGGAAAGATGTTTAATTCTTGTGTATCTCACGTGTACATTGTCTCAATTTTAGAAATTCTTTCTAATAATTTTATCATTATTAACATTTAAGTTGAAAATTATTAATTAATTAGATTAATACTAAAAAAAAAAAAGTCTAATCAATGGATATATGTCTAACTCACGTGTTATTACCTAAACAGATAACTTTTTATGATGAAAAAAAAAGAAGAAATAACAAGTTCCTCTTTATAAAATATCATGAAATATAAATTATTTATTTTATAGTTTCTTTTTTCTCCTCTTTTTCTCTTTCTCTGTCCCTTTCTTTTCCACTTGTATTAATTATTTAAATAATAAATGATAGAAATGTCATGGAGAGAAATAAGAGCAATATGAAGATAATATATTTATTACACTGGTATCGTAATAATAATGATAATTGTAATGATAATCGTTGATAACAGAAGTGTAGTAGTAATACAGATTGATAAGATTGATAATGAATTAGTTCATCATTGTTATCATCAGTAATATCATAGTTGTATAACATTATATGTTCTGTTATGTACTATATTTACAATTTTGTTTACATTTGATTCATTTGATTATTAAACGAGGAAATAGAAACGTTTGACCTGAATTAATTGAAATTATTAATAACCTTATATGTATGTACACATACACAACATACATGCACAGACACATACATACATACACATTCTCTTTATCATTTAATTATCACATCATTTACTCATCCATCTGTTAACACTGATAACCCAATTATAGTGATAACAATAAACGATAGTAATATATATTTTTGATTTTATATTATAATGTAATAAGATTCTCAAAATTTATTGTAAATTTTAAAATTTCATTTTTTAGGAATGGAAACAACAAAAAAAAAAAAAATAATAAGTGAATAGAGAAAAGAAATAAAAAAAAATTCATTGATAACATTGATTAACCTAATTAAAACGATAACAATAAAGTAAATTTAGAATTAATTAAAATTAATTTCTTTCATCTTTTTTTAAATTCGTCTTTAACTTTTATCGTATTTTCCCTTCATTTTTACTTCGCGTTTGTTACAGTTAAATGAAATTAAAAATTATATTTAAAATTAATAATTATATAAACAAAAATCTTTTTTATGCTTTTGTATTAATTATAATCTATTTTAACCATTATTACCAATTGTTTTTTCTCAGTTTTTTTTTTTAGATTTAAGGAAAATTTTTGAAATGCATAAAACTATTAATTTCATTTTTTTTTCTTTTTTATCTTTTTTAAATCCCTCATTTGAATTATTTCATTTATTGTTCCCTATTTGTCATTCAATATGCTTTTTCTTTTTTTTTTTTGGCTTTTGAAAACAAAAGAAGGAAAAACTTTTTTTTTTTAAAAAAAAAACAGTAATTATGATAAAAAACTTCCTTGTACTTCCTTTCTATCTTTTCATCATTTTTTTTTTTTTTCTTTTTATCAGTTAATTTAAACATATTGCTATATTAACAGTGATAGGCTGTACCGTGGTGCGAGGATGCTAAATATGTGAAATTTTGTTGACATTAGCGATTTAATATCAATGCAAATTATTATGTAACAAAAATCTTTCACTTATATATAATATTTTTTTTTTTATTATCAATGTTTTTCTCAAAAAAAGAAATTTTTTTCTTCTCATTTTCTTGCATAAATATCATATTTCAAGTACAATTATGATAAGAAACAAAAAGAAAAAAATAAAGCAAAATATTTAATTTTTTACTCACTAAAATTTTTAATGTAATAATCATTGCTAAGAGAACAAAGAGAATAGTTATTTAATTATACAAATTGTTGAAAAAAAATTTAAATTATCAATTAATTAAATAACACGCATATTTTCCTTTACTTCTAATAATTTATACTTATACTTTTTGTAATGTATTTATAATTATTTTTTATATTTTAATCACTTCTAATTTACTGTAATTTTAATAATCATTCATGTGTAGTACCAATTTGATGCTATAAATTGATTTAAAATCTTATAAAATTATACATTGATAAAATTTTCCCGAAATTATCCAAACGAAACATATATAATATAAAACTTAAATTATTAAGTGTTAATGAGATTTAATTTCTATCCTTAATAATACTAATAGGCAATTAATGCCACTCTTAAAACTGTTATATTCAAATATTTAGTGTAAATTTTAGAATACAAAATTTATAACATTGTTAGATATCATTACTAATGATAAATATTTATATTTTAAAAAAATATTAAAAAAATCATATTCGAAAAAAATAATACAGTGAAAATTAATGTTTTTATAACAAAAAAAAAAAAAAGAAAAAAAATTTACTCTTACAATAAGGTGCTGCTGTTTTTTCGTAAATTTAAAAAAGAAAATTATCAAAATTATTTTGTTGCAAATAAATTTGTTAAAATTAATTTTTCCACAAAAATTTTTTTTGTTGAAAAAGAATATAAAAAAGAAAAATGAAGAGAAAAAGCTAACCATTTGTTAACAATGTATTATTAGATTGTGTTGTTGATAAATGAGTTGAATGTATTGGATGATTTGTTGTTGATATTCCAGGCATTATTGCACCCATAAACATTGGATTAAATAGCATTGGTGATCGAATATGGCCTGCTTGTGCCATCATTGTTAATAATTCTGGCCTAGGAAATGGCATACGAATAGCCATTGCCATAGCTAATTGTTGTTGTTGATGATGATGATGATGTTGTTGATGATGATGTTGATGATGTTGATGTTGCTGTTGTTGTTGTTGCCATGGATGAAATTGTAAAAAATGATGCGGTATTTGACCATTAATAGCAGTAATAGTAGAAGCATTTGGAGGTAACAATGATGATGTTAATGGTAATGATTGTGATATTGATGATGATGATAATGTTGTTGATGATGATGATGATGATGGTATTGTTTGATTAATATTAATCATTGTTGAAGCGATATCAGATTGTACCATCGATTCTTGATCATCATTCCATGATTTTCTTTCAACTGATGTTGATGCACGTTCATAATCATCTTTATTACTACCATATCCGATACAACAATTATTACTACTATTTGCTTCACCTGTATTACTTGATAATGTTTCTGCAATAGACCAAATTTTTGTTTTCCTTGGTGTTGTTACTGTAGTACTAGTTGTTGTTGTTGTTGGTGTTATTGTTGTTGTTGTTGCTGATGATGATGATGATGATGATAATCGTGGTAAATTAATATTTGCTTCAGAACATGATGATTGTAATGGTGGAGTGATTGATTTTGATTGTATATCACCGGATGCATCTGAAAAAAAAACATACTTTTTAAAAATTAAATGTAATAAATATTTAATATAGTAATAATAATTAATAATTGTGATAGTAATAATAATTATTTAATTTGAAAAAATACATTTTGTTGATGTAATAATAAATAATAATACCAATAGTTATAATAATAAATATCTAATATAAAATATATATTTGTAGATGTAATGAAGAATAATATATAATAATACTAACACTACTAATAATAAAATGTCTAATTTAAAATATATGTTTTTTGATGTTTATTTGTTTTACATATTTATAATGAGTAGAAATTTTTCATTAAACATAAGAAAAAAACGTTTAATTAAATGATAATGAAAGTAATATCCGTTTTAAAATATATGTTTATTATTATTTTCTTTTTTTTTTTTTGGATGTTTTTATGTATTTATTAATAATTGGTAATGTTTAAAATGAATGAAAATTTTTCACTAAGCATAAAAAATTTTTAATTTAGTAATGATAACAAACAATATTTGAATTGTATGTTTATTTATTTACTTATTTAATTATTTTTTATTGTATAATAATAATAATTAATAATTGATAGCGTTTAAAATAAATTGAAATTTTTCATCACTTTAACATTTTTTTTTTAATTTACCGTGTTCACTGGTATCATTGATAACAACAGAGATATCACCATCAGATGCACTGCTACATGGACGATCAGAATGATTTTGCTCGGATGATGCATCAATATCACCTAAATCATCATCGTCATCATCACCTGGTCGATTACGCGGTGACCATGTCATCTTATTTTCCTTCTTTAATCGTCGACGAGCATTTGCAAACCATGTTGACACCTAAATTTATAATTTATTTCATTTATATTTTTTGCTTTCTTTACCAAAATTATTGTTTAATTAATAATTTGATTGATTAATTAATTAATACATCTAATTTTTTATTATTTATTTTTTCAAATTATTATTCATTCATATTCACTTGCATTATTTGATTCATTTAATTTTTTCATTATTTACTCAGTTAGTTGTTCAATTACTCAAATATTACATTCCACTCTTTTCATTTATTCACTCAATCAAATGTAAATATTTTGCTGATCATTGATCATAAAATAATAAAATTATTTTTGAAAACTTTTTGTTGTAATTCAAAAAAATTTGTCATAAAAACAAATGTGCAATTCTATTCATTTCAAAAAATTTACATGCATATAAATGTATGAATCAATTGAAAATCGTGCACTTATCAAAAAATAAATGTTTTTAAACGAAAACATTAGAAAGTTAAAATTTGAACTGATTAGATACGATTAAATGATAAAGGACAAATCACTGATCATTTTCATTTGACAATGTTGTTCTCAGCAAAACAAAATGATGTAATTTTTACACATTAACCTTTTGAAAAGCCAGAAAAAACGAAGAAAAATAAGTGTAATAGTCAAATTGTAACTAAATTTTTACAAGTTAAAAAATTGTAAAAATTTAAAATTTTCAAATATAATAAATATTTTTTTTATTTACATTAAAATAATAGTATTCAACTGAAAAGGATGAATTCCTAATGATAACGATAACAATAGCAATAATAATGATAAATATTCATAACATTCATAATAATAATAATAACTAATTGAAATTAAATACTCAAAAGGAAAGTTTAAGTTAGTGCAAAAAAGAAATTTCTGAATTATTGATAATTTTTCTTTTTTTTTTGTTGTTGTTATCATCGAAAATAAAATATTTTAAACTTATCTTTCATCAACTTAAAACATTTCAGTTTTTTTTTTTTTTCCAATTTCACTAACAAAAATGATTAATTTTAGTTGTCATTTTGTTTTTGAATGAAATTGAAATCAATTTGAAAATTTTATTAAATTTCATTCATTTATTATTTTGTTAAAAAATTTAAATATCAATAAATTGGAAGGAAGAGAGGGAGAGAGAGAGAGAGAGAGAGAAGAGCAAAAGAAAGATCATTTTAGAGATGAATTATTATTGAATATTATTAGTGACGACATATCATATTTTATGAGAAATGTACACCTGTCAAAACTATCTAAAATGAGAAAAGCTTATTAAGAAATAAGCTAAGGTATAAAATTTATTTCAGAATTAAAATTTGATCGAAATTTGATAACGATGAATAAAATCTGTTTGCTTATCTATCAATCATATTATTCAATAATAAAACAATTTGTTTTTAAAGTTTGTAAATGAATAAATATTTTTGCAAATTTAAATTATAAAAACAAAAAAAAAAAAAATATTATAGCCTAAATTTCTATTTTTTTTAAAAAAAAATGAAGCTTTTAATTAAGTTAGCATAGTATTTAAAAATTTTTTTTGAAATGAATTAATATTAATAAAATTAAAATATCTTTTAAGAAATCTTATAATCAAAAAAAAAAAAAAAAGGAATTGAATTTGTTTAAATCAATTTTTATTAATTGATTTAATTCAGACTGTAAGGTTACAAAAACAATTACAAAAATATGAATGATAAAAAATTTTATAAACAACTTTTTTCCATCATTTCAAATTATTTTTCTATCTTAATTATTTATTGTGATAAAGCAAAGATTAAAATTTAAAATTATAATTATTTGATTTTTATCACTTTTTGCACTTTTTTTTTTTTTTTTTTTTTTGAGGAAAAAACTGTTAAGTAAAAAAAAAAAAAAAAACGGAAAAAAATGAAATAAAATTTTAAGAATGTTATCAGGAAAATGATAATCCTTTTACCGGATATTATTTCTTCCCTCTATCATTTCCCATTTTTAAATGAATCATACATGCATTATACAATCATTTTCCATTCATTACGATTACTCATGAATGACGCAATTAATGATTTCATTGTTGTCATATATAAGCTGTAAAAATTTTTTAAATATGCCATACATATGCTAATAATTATTATTATTAGCAGTATTATAATAAAGCTTATTTAGCTAGTCTTTCATTAACATTAAAACCGGATTAAAACCGGATTGATAAGGCGGAAAAAGAAAACAAAAACCGTGCAAAAAAGATTAAAAATATTAAGTATGTTTATTCAAGCTAATCATGAGTTCAATTTATTTATGCAAAGAAAAAAGTTGTATTAATGATAACTGAAATTTCTTTATGTAATAATTTGAATTTATCAATAAAGATATGCAAATATTATATTACTGTAATCGAAAACAGAAAAAAAAACAATTATTAAATATTAAATTAATAAAAATAATCAATTATTTTTTTTTTTTTTATTATAAAGCTATAATGAAAACAAATAAAAATCAGATGTTTTAATTCAATTAAAAATAATTGAAGATAAAATTAGAAAAAAAGAAATGGAAGATATTAAGTATTGCAGTAGTAATAATAAACCAAAAGTTTAAAAATTAGCGTAGATTTAAATTTTAAAATTAAAAATCTAACAATGAATGCATAAATTATTCTGAAATGAATCAAATAATTAACACTTTAGACTATAAACATATATCAAAGTATCATTTGTCTTTTTATTTTTTGTTTTTTTTTTTTTTTTTTTTTTATTCCCATAAGACATATTTAATTTTTAAAAAAAAAATCAATTGGCATAAGTATTTCAAAAAAAAAAAAAAACCAAAACTGAGATCATTTAAAAAAAAAAAAAAATGAAAAAATGAAGTACAAAGCAATAAAATCTTTTTAATCCATCTCATTATCAAAAGAGAGAGAAAGGGAGAGAAAGAGAACGAAAGAAAGAAAGAAAGAGAGAGTGAAAAAAAAAACGAATAAAATGTATTCATTCTGTATTTGAACACATTTACTAATTGATGTTGAAAAAATAAAAAAATTAAAAACATATGTTAAAAATTATTTCTAATATTAACAATAATAATATTATTTTTTATTTTAAATTTTAAAATATACCATTTGTCTTTTATTTTATCATTTAATTAAAAACTTTAATGAAAATTTAAAATAACATTACTACTTGCTAAAATAACAAATAGTACCATTGATACTAATAAAATCAGTAATTTTTTAGAAAGGAAAAACAGTGTAAAAAAAAATAATAACATTTCTGTAATAATTTTTTTTTTTTTTTTTTTTTGTAGATAAAAGTAGTAAATTGAAAGAGTCATTTTTAAAGGAAATGAAAACCGAATATTATATTATTTATTAATAAAATTTGCAAGAAAAAAAGCGAATAAAATTTACAACTTTTGAAGAAAACAAAATATATAACCATTTACAATTAAAAATTTAAATTCATTCAAAAAAAAATAAATAAATAAAAATAAATTCTTTTTTATAATTATGAAGGAGGAGCTGACTGATTACTACTTTGTGAATATTATTAATATTATTATTTTGTTTATTATTACTATTATTACATGTATTGGTGTTAGTATAACTATCATTACTGCTATTATTATCATTACTATTGTCATTATTATCATTATCATTATTATTGTTGTTATTATTATTATTTCTTACTGAATATTTAATTCTTACTAAATATTATATTCGAATTAGTTTTTTTTTTTTCTTCTTTCTTGCATCAGATAATTCTTTTTAAACAAAATGGTATAAATAATTAAATCGAATAATGTGATTATTTTCTAGTTTAAATTCATATTTTATCTATAAATGAAATTTGTAAAGTACATTTTATTAATTAACATTTTCTGCTACCGTAACACTATTCAATAAAGAAATAAATAAGAAAAAAAGAGAAGAAAATTGTTAGAAAATTAAATGATAATTCATTTCATATTAAATTAATAACAAATATCCTTTTTCTACTAATTCTTTCTTTCTTTCATTTTATTTTATTTTTTTTTTATTTATTATTTTTGTTGACCCCATCATACACTTTTCCATTCTTTTCTCGTCATCTTATCCATTCCGGTTAGTTGGTTAATTATGATCTTTCTTGTTTGCAAAAAATAAAAAAATGCAATTACTTCATCTATTCTCTTTCATACTCTCTCTCTCCCTCCCTCTCTCTCTCTCTTTCTTTCTTTCCTCCACCTGCTAAATTCGCTTTTATGTTACCGCTAATTTAACAATGTATATGGAATTTTCATCTCATTACTTTTGTCATTTCCCTTTTTTCCTGTTTTTTTTTTTGCAGTTTATAAAAATTTATATTATTTTACAATTACCACTTAATTACCACTTTTAAAATATTTATTACATTATATTACCATATTATTTGATATTATAAAGCTAACAAATATATTAAATTATTGATTCAAAATTTTCAAATAAGTAAATGTCTTTTTTTCTTCCTTCTTTTTCTTTTTCTCTCTCGCTCTTGCTCTCTCTCTCTCCTTCTCCTTCTTTCTTTTTTGCAATATTTTATTTATTTTAATTAGAATTAAAGGAAAATGTAAACAAAAATAATGGAAATAGTGTATTTCCACAAAATGATCGATTACAATGTAATATTGAATTATAACGATGTCAACCGATTCATTATGATAGTGTGCATGTGTGTGTGTGTGTGTATGTCTATGTATGTGCGTGCATGTGTGTGTGTGTGTGTGTGTATGTATGTGTGTGTTTATGTGGTACCATCAAAAATTTCTTGACATTATGATGGATTGAAAAGAATTGAGAAAGAAAAAGATACCGCAACTACAATTAATGTCATTAATAGGTAACAAGTGATGACACTTTAATCATCAAATAACACTCAATGAAAAACTCTGATTAAATTGGATAAAATGTTAAAAGTAATTATCCTTTGATATAATCTGTAAAAATCTGTAATATAATCTATTAAAAAAAAAAACAGACAAACAAACAAATTTATAATAATAAAAAAAAGATTTAAGTAAACCATAATTAGTTTAAAAGAAAGAAAGAAAGATACTATTTAATAGTAGTGAAAAATTTTTGAATAAAATATTTAAAATATAAAAATTATTTGGCGCAGAAAAATTTTTAAAAAAAATTTGATTTTTTTTTTTTTTAATAGAAAAATATAAATTTTATGGTTGCATATAATATTTTGCATATTGCGGTGGAATTTTTAAAAAATTAATTGTCAAAGTATTAGATGGATGAAAAAAATAAGGAAATTAGTTTGTTCTTTATATTATGTTCAAGAATTATAGACATTGAAATTTTTAAAATTAATTACTAAAGTATTTTAAAATTAATATTACAATTATATCTGTAGTTATTTCTGGTATTACTATAATTACTAACAAATAACAATAATAATAAGTAAGTAATAAATAATAATAAATGAATCAATAAATATATAAATAATAATTAATGAACAAACAAATAAAATTCATTTAATTAAAACGATTCATTAAAGAATAAAAATTACTTTCCTCTTTTTTTTTTGCTAACTTTCTCTCTCTCTCTCTCCCTCCTAATTTTTCCCTGTTTAAACGATTTATCCTACTAATACCTAAGAATAAAAAAACACTTGATTTTGATTGATTAAATGATTCTTTAAGTAGTATCACTTCAGGAAGTAATCCAATCAAGACGAATATATTACAAAGAGTGACCGCTTTGCCTTTTTTTTTTTTGCTTTTTGTTTTGCTTTTGCTTTGTTTGTTTATTTGTTTCACTAATCTTTTCTGCTACAATAAATACTCATTTAAGGTATTAGTAGTACTACTACTTATTAATGAAATTAATAATTAAATAGCATAAGCAGCAGTTAGAATAAGAAAGTGAATGAGTAAAGAGGAAAAAAGTGAAGGTCAATTTCATTTTTTTTTTTTTAAATTTATATAGCCAATAAACGATTTTTAAATGTAAGTTATTTTCGTATAAAATCAAAAAAAAAAATTCAAATTTTTTTAAAAAAAAAGTTAAATTCATTGTAACAATTATATAATAATAATAATTTTAATCAATTGTTTTTATCTAATCTAACATATTCTGAGAGTTTTTTTTTTTTTTTTTTTTTTTTTTTTCATTAAACAAGTTTTTCTTTTATTAAAATTTCATTTAATACAAAAATGGAAATATTTTAAATTGTTATGAAATGAAACTAAATGATATCATTTCAAATTCATATACTAATTTTTTTTTTTTTTTTAATGGAAGGAAAAATTTATTTATCAATTTTTATTAATGAAAAAAAGAAATATAATCCATAATCCATAATTCATGTAAGAAAAAAAAGAAAATTTTACCAAACTCTTAAAATTTCAACTTTTCTAACTATCAATTGTTTATAATTAGTAAAGAATAAAAAAAAATTTGTTTAAAATGAATAAAATTTCTGAACGAAATTTAAAAGAAAAAATTAGTTTATCATTTCTAATAAACAATTTTTCCGGAAAATGTCGCTCACTCTCCCTTTTTCTCTCTCTCTCTCTCTTTCATTTTGCTTCTAATTTCTTATTTCTTTCATTTCAATCTATTTCAATTCATACTTATCTTCTTCCTCCTATCTTTCTCTCTTTTCTTTCCCTCCCTCTCTCTCTCTCTCTCTCTCTCTCTTGCTCATTATGAATTTTTTGTTGTTACCAACAAATTAAATGAGCAAAAGACGAAAAAGTTGCTAATAGATATGGAAATACTTTGATAATAATCTTTGACCTATTGTCAATTAATAAATTTGCTAATTAATTCTCTCAGAAGGGAAAGAAAATTAGAAACTAAAATAACCAATGAAATTAATATAAACATTTATTCAAATTAATCAAACTAATTAATTTTTTTTTTTTTTTTTTTTGCAAAAAATTTTGCTTTATTTTTTGTTGGTGAAATTTGCAGATAAAATGTTTTCAATTCTTAAAGTATCATCTGAATTATAATGAATGAATGGTAAATTAATTTTCATTTTAATTTCTAATTTCCTTTAAATTTTTTGAAAATATTTTGGTTCAATCAAATAATATTTGATAAAATTTTTTTTAGCAAAGAAAATGAATTTGCAATGAAGCAGGAAAAATTCATAATAATATTTATTATTTTTTTTTTTTTTTTTTTTTTTTTTGATTCAAATCTATTATTGAATAAATTTTTTAAAAATTTGCTTATTATTTAAATAACATTACAAATTATATACATTTAAATATTTTATAAAATTTTGTAAAATAAGTAGAAAGAAAGAATTGAGAGAAAATTATTTAAAATTGATAATTTAAAAAAAAAATAAAATAACCTGTGTTAAAGTCATTTTAGTGAGTAATGCAAGCATAATTTTTTCCGCTTTTGTCGGATATGGATTTTTCCGATGCTCATTAAGCCATGATTTAAGTGGCGCAGTTGTTTCACGTGTTGCATTTTTGCGCCGCGTACCATCCAAACCACTAGCATATGGATGATATGGCATTGGATCGAAAAAATAACCGGAAACTGCCCGTACCGCACCAATCATTTCTGGTTTCATTTCCTGAAAATAACCAATAAAATTAAGTGAATTATTTAATTTTTTTTTTTTTTTTTAATTTCAATAATTATTCATCAATTTATTACTGATATATGTATGTAAAATTAATTACAAATGCTAGCTTTATTGCTTTTTTTTTTTATTCATTCCCTCTTTCTTTCTTTAAAAAAAGTTTTTTTTAAGAGGTAAATTATCCGAGAGGAAATGAGAGAAAGAGAAAGAAGTTAGAGAGAAAATTATTTTGTAAGAAATAAGCAAAAATGAATAATTTAAATTTTTTTCCCTTTTTTGAAGGTAATAATTAATACAAAAATGATATTTTCAATTTCTAAACAATTACATAATTGTATGGATGAAATGTTTGATATGCTTCAATAAAAAGGGAGAGAAAGAGAGAGAGAGAGAAAAAAAGAAAAAGAAAAAATGGGAGAGGAATAAATTTGTTATACAAAAATGAAAGCAGAGAAAGGGAGAGAGAGAGAGAGAAAAAAAAAGATTTTTCGTTTCTTTTATTTTCTTTTGAAAAATTATCATTACAACAAATCATCGTGTTTTTTCACTTATTTAATGCTTTTTCTTTTTCAATGATGAGCGAAATTGATTTCTGATTTAATTATGAATTCAATTAATATTGTTCTAACTGCTAAATAATTAAATTAATTTGATGAATTAGCAATCAATTAAACTGATTTTGTTAGCAAATGGAATAGTTTCTTCACTGAAAATTTTGATCACTGCATGTTATTATTATTATTGGTTATATTATTTTTAACAATTAGATTAATTATTAATGGAGGAAAAATATTATTAATTTTCAAATTCAAATGTGACTTTTGAAATTTTCGTCACATTTTTTTAGATCCTGAGGTCTCAACAAAATGACGCAGAAAGATAATAAATAACTGAGTAATTAAGTGCGACTAATAATTGTATTGACAATTGACATGTTAGAAATTAATAAATTGAGAAATGATGTTACAATTTTAAATATTTAAATATTCATTTCATTTGTTAATATAAATCACAGGCCAAGACTAACAATGTTTAAATGAATCATATTGTTACTTTTCTATCTTCAAAAATAATTTCCCTTTAAGGTAATGTTTGTAATTTGAAAAAAGAAATTTCCAAAATTAAAAAATAAAAAAAATTTGATTTTTTTGATTCATTCAATTTTTTTTATTTTAAAATTTCATATTTTATTCAGCAAGCATATTGTTATGAGCACGTTACTAACTAATATGGTCACAATTATTCTAATTTAAAAATATGGAATAGTAATAGTGATTAGTGATGGTAATAATGATGATTACAACAATGGTAATAGTGATGATAGTGGGAGTAATGATAATAGTAATGATGATGACGATGGTGGTGATGATAATGATTAGTGATAGTACTGGTATGATGGTGATAGTGATAATGATTAGTACGATAATGAGTGATGTTGATAGTAGCAAAAGTAATGATGATGACGATGGTAGCGATGGTAATAGTGATGGTGATTAAGGTGGAGGTGCATCATCATTATTCATTTGGAAGAGTTAATGACATTATCATTAGTCGAACATTTTAGACATAATGATTAAAAGACTTGCAAAAACTCTCTTCGGTACTTTGGAGGACGTTAACTGAAACACAAAATATTGTTGTTCCAACAAGTTATTAATTAAATAAAATGAAAAGAATGACAGCAAAAAAAAAAAAAAAAAAGGAAAAAAAAACGAAATAAAGGGAAAGGAAGAGAAGAAAAGAAAAATTCCGAATAAAGAGAGGGAAAAAAATCAATTTGGGCCAAACTTTGTATTAAATTATTTAATTCATCATTTATTCTTTTCAATTTAATTTTATGCTATTGTTGAAATTTTGTTTTTGCCTTCTTCTTTTCTGAATTTAAAAATAAATAAATAAAATGAGAATGAAAAAAAAAAAAAAAAACAAAATGATATACATAAAAGATATTAAAAATTGTATAAACTAGCATTTATAAAACTTTTTTAAAAAGAAACATTATAATTTCTTTGTCAAACAAATGGAAGGGAGAAAAGAGAAAGAGAGAGAGAGTGAAAAAGAAAGAAGAATATATGAAAAGTGAAATTATTTTACAATGTTATCAGTTATTTTATTTTTATTACAATTTTGATTCAAAATAATTTTTTTATTACTTGTTTTTATAAACAAGTAATTAGCAAAAAAAAAAAAACTTACTGCAGGATGTAAACCGGGATAAATGGCAGGAAAAGGAAGTGCACCTTGAGCCATAGCTGCCCTGAATGCAGCTTCATGTTCCATTGGATGCGGAAAACCGGCTAAACCACCGGGTGTCAGCAGTGGTCCACTGGCATTCAAAAATCTCGTCGTATCACCGCCACCACCACCCATTTCATCAGCATTATTACTACTTATTGAGGTTGCAACCGGAACATTACCAACTAATGTTGATGGTTGTTCCGTTTTAACCGGTGTAGACGGTTGTGAGGCAGCCAGCAACTGTAATAAATTGAAAATAACAATTCAAATATATACACAAATATTTTCTTTTTAAATATTATAAATTTTAATTTGAAATTCCTTAATAAAAATAAAATTTATAACTTAATTTAGAGCTCTTTTTTTTCTTCCTTTTTTTTCTAACCTTTAACCTTTTCCTTATCTTTCATCGTTTCCTTTTCTCATTGTTTGAAAAGCAAACATACGATTAAAATGTACAGAAGAAGAAGAAAAATGAAAACTTACTCGTAAAATATTTAGCATTTCAAGTTGATAAAAATTCGTTTCTTCTCTTTATCTATTAAATTTATTCAAAATTTTTCCTTTTTCCTTTTTTTTCTGATTAAAATAATAAATGAATAAAAATAGATGAAAAAAATAGAAGGAAATATTTGAAGTAGAAAATTAATCTGCTATAAATATGAATAACTTATTATGAACTTCTTATAATTAAATTAATTAAAAAGAATAAATCAATTTTAAATACAAAACAAAAACAAATACCAAAAGAAAAAAGGAAAATAGAAAAACGACGACAAAAAAAATATGAGTAAATAATTATTACTATTTCTATTTATATCACTACTATTGTTATAAATTAATTAACAAAATTTACTCCTACTCTTTTGTTCCACCTATTATTTTTACTACTTATTACTTTTACCTTTACTACTTACAAACTACTCATTATTACTAGTTAAAAACAGAAACACAACAGATTAACTGACTAAAACTAAGCTTTTCTATACAATATGGCATTATTTATATAGATATTTATGAACGAACAAAAAAAAAAAAAAAAAAAAAAGAAAAAAAAAGGAAGAAAGGAAGAGTTTCTTTGGAAAATGAATTTATGCCGAACAGAATGGATAGTTTTGGATAGTTAGATTGATGATAGGTATATATATATTGTTGTTGACACACCTGAGCATTGAATGCAGCTGCTGCCGCCGGATTGAATGCCATCCGCGATTTGCTGAAGTTGTTGTTTCTGTTTGATGATGATGGTGGTGATGTTGATGATAATGATGATGATGGTGTGATAATAATAGTAATAATGAGGTAATATCGAAGAAAATGATAAGAAATATTTGGGAGATATTATGCAGTTTATATTCAGTTAAATAATCGTCACCAATTGTTGCTGCTGTCACCAGCTGTTATTGATGCTACTGCTGTTGTTGTTGTTGTTATTGTTTTTGTTGTTGTTGCTGTCAGTAATATTGGTGTTGAATGCTATCAGTGAATTAAAATGATAGCAGATAATGATGATGGTAGTGATAGTGATAGTGTTGTTGAAGATAATATTGTTGAAGATAAGAAATGATAATAGAAAGCGAAAATGTTGCTATTGATAAGGTTAGCAGTAGTAGCAATGGCAACCAAATATATGATAATAAAAATTAATTTTCTGATAAAAAAGGTTTTTTCCTGAAATAAACCTGAAATTAAAAAAAAATATGACATTTGTAGCAATATTTTTTAAAAAAAATGGAGAAAAAAACGACGTTTTAACTTACAATATCAAATTAAATGTAAATAAATCATAAATAAGCAAAATAAACAAATAAATAAATAATAAATTTGCAAATATTATTAAACATATGATTGATATGATTCAACAATATTATTATTTCTACTATTTTATATAAAAGTTATTGTTGATTAAATTTCAAATATAATTTATCTGTTCGTTAAATAAAAGTTTTAAAAGAAAAAATTTTTATTTTATTTATTTTTTTATATATAAAAAATTAAAATACACCAAGAGATTTTTTTTTTTTTTTAAAAAAAAAAGGAATAATACTAATAATTATACATTTAACAAATTATTTGTATAAAATGTATGAAACATAATGAAACTATTTGTGTTTCTGTAATGTACTAATGTAACAAATGAAATTAATAATGTCTAACAAAAAGAAAAATTTCTTAAAATGAAAAAAAAAATGAAAAATAACGCAACAGCAATTTGTTTGATAAAAACATGATGTTCATCGACATGCTAACAGGTTTCTTGACGTTTGTACCCGATATATATATATGGTTGATTTTTAGTTGATAATAATGATTGAAAAAAAAAAAAAATGAGAGATGATGAACAAACTGGGTAAGATTGTCGGATGAGAAGAGAAAAGTGATCATTGTTGAATGTTGTGTAATTATTGAATTGCATTAAAAAAAAAAGTAACGAATTCAAAGTTGGAAATGATTAAATAAGTTGTTCAACTGTAAAGTACAAATATATTGTTAAATTTTTTTTTTTTTTTTTTTTTTTTTTTTTTTTTAGAGAGAATTAGTTTATTGATGAAAAAATTTGTTAGTAAATAATAAATATATATTGCCGCAATTATTATGCATTATTATTATTATTTTCATTGTTGGTAAATTGATTAATTTTTTTGAAATATATGACAAATTTCAATTTTTTTTTTTAACAAAATAAAGTAATGTCATTTTTCCATTTGTTTTTTTTTTTTTTTTTATAGCTCATATATTGTGTATTATAATAGCTATTTACTAAAGAATTGAAGGGAAATTAAAAATGGCTCAAATTTGCAATTGAAAATAGTGATAAAGTGGAGAGGATGATTAAACAATTGAATGACTAAATGAGTAAATATTTTATGATGATCATTTCAGACTTTAATGGTATTAGTTATAGAATTTGACTACTTTTGTTAGTAATTCAAAATAAATAATTAATTAGTGAATAGAATTAAAATGGTATTTGAAAAAATCTTCAAAAGATTAGGTAAGCAAAAAGAGATAAATCGTGTGAAATACACTTTGGCTATTTCTGACGAAACAAGATAAACAGAAACGTCTGAAGCTTTTAAATTAAACAAAAAAAAAAGTAATAATAATAACGCTTAACAAATTTGAACATTAAATTTTCTTTTTTTTTTTACTCATTTTTTTTTTTTTTTTTTTTGCTGAAATTATTAAATTCATACCTTCTAGTTTATTCTATTCACTTTTATACTTTTGTATATATTGATAAAATTTTATCTTTTTATCTATCATTATATTTATCTATACTTCTTAGCTGAAATTAATTCATTTTTAAATTTAATACTCATATATTTTATTATGATTCTCATTTATTCTTTTCCTATTTAATGATAATTAATTATACTTATATTGTTAACTAGGTTATCGTCTTTCTGTTCCGATCATGTAATATATGTCTTTGATACGTTAATAAAACGTGAAATGTAAAAATGTAAAAATTGTCATAGTTGCTGATCCAGTTGATCAGTATCAGTCGCTATGCCATCATCAATCAACACAACGAATCATTCATTTCTATCTGGTAATTGGATTTCTGCGCGCAATTTACCCGACTGTACCATCTAAATTGAAGCGGTAAATGTCAGTCAAATAAATGAACATAATTAAACGGTACAATATGAAGAGAATGAAGATAACAAGGAAGAATTAAACAAATTTATTAAAATTGTTGTTATTGTTATTATTACTTTTCTTTTTTTTTTTTTTAATAAAGAGTAAGGAAGCGGAAAAGATAACAAGAAAGGGAATAAAACAGAGAGAGAGAGAGAGGGGGAGAAATAAAAAAAAAGGAAAAAGAAAGATTGAAATGAAATGGTCGATAGTGATGAAAAAAAGATGGTGAATTTATAGCACTACAACCCGCAAAGATTGTCATCATACAACCACTGACTCACTAACTAACTAATTGACTGATTGACTGACTAACTGATTGACTGATTGACTGACTGACCGATTAACTAATCGACTGATTGAATGATTTGATGAGAATGTAAGAATATTGTCATTATGTTGTAACAACAATCAAGCATTATCAATGTAATATGCTTGATAAAGTTATGTTTAACAAATATGCGCTCGAATTTTTTTTTTTTATTTTTTTTTTTTAACAACAATCGAAATGAGATTAAAAAAAAAAAAAAAAAAAAAGAAAGGTTAAACGTATATAAGTATGGATAGTAAAATAATCCATAATGATGATATGATACGGAATGGAATGAATGCAAATTTGAGGACAGTTAAATAATAACAGTAATAATAATAATGATTATATCAATAGGGAAGAATGAAGGCAACTTTACAAAAGATTAATGATGATAATAATGTGGAATTGAATGGAAAATATAATCTTTATCAAGGTTAAATAATGATGCGAAATCGAATGAAGGTGAAATTTTTGAGAATTTTAATAAATAATGATGATAATAATATTGAAAGATAAAAATGAAAATAATTTTCTAATGAGACTGAATGTGATAATGATGATGACGCGGAACGAAACAAGGGCATAAACTTTTAGTGTGATTAGTAGTGATAATAATGCTACAAAATAGAATAAAAGAGTAATTTTTAAGGAAACTAATAATAAGTAGTAATAATAATGGCAATATATTAGTGATAAAAATAATAACAAAATGATAATAATGATAATGACGATGATAGTAATATTAATTATAATATAAATAATAATAGTAATAGTAATAAAACGGAATATTAGTTATTATAATAACAGCTGATAATAATAATAATAACTAACAATAATAGTTAATAACAATAATAACATTAATAATAATAATAGCTAACATAATTGTGGTATTAATAACAGTGGTATTAATAATAACTAATAACAATAATAATAAAATGATGATAATGATAATGACAATTATGATGATAATGATGATGATGATACGGAACGGAATGAAGAGAATTTTCTCGTATGAAGAGAAATGATTGTTTAGAAGTTGACGGATAGATGTAAGCGTGGCAAATGGTGTGGGTTTTGTTCGACAACACTCCCTCCCTCCCCTTTCCCCTACCCCTGTTGAATTGCTTGTCGAACACGTTGTTCACGAATGTTTCGAGATAGGTGGTCGATGGTTGGAGCTGGGCTGATCGGTAAGAAAATGAAGGTGGAGAAAGAGGGGAAAGGAAAAAGGGAGGGGAGAGGAGGGGACAAAAATGGTGAAGGGTATTCATCAATGGATAGTCAAGTCCCCTTTACCTCCCACTTCCCCTCTGTTCCCCGTCATTCGAATATTTGAGGCCAACCCATTTCAATAACTCCACCTATCATTATCTCTGCACCTTCACTGGGTAATATCAATTTACCCGCCCTCATTTGGGTTGGGCCTATTTGTTCAACAATTCCGCCTTATCCAAACTACTCGTTTTTCATCTTAACTCATATATCATATCAATATCCTAAAATTTTACCTATTAATCCATTAAGATAACTCTCTCTCTCTCTCTTTCTTTTAGAGGCAGAAGTTAGAGGGAAGGCGGAGTTTGACAGATGAACAGAGAGAAGGAGAGAGAGAGAGAGAAAGAATGAAAGCGAAAGAGCAAAAACTTGTTGTTATTGGATGTTTGATACGGTAGCTACCAAGTGCTAAGTATAATGTTCCCATTTTTACATTTTGTTTATGTCAACTTTACATGATAATAATAATAATTATAGTGAGTGTGACTAACACTGATAATATATTGATGATAGTGATAATATTATCATAGAAAATGAAAAATAACGTAATGGTGAAAATAAGTAATAACAATAATGATAATTGGAATAGTTATAAACTTTGATAATATTGATATGTGATCATGACGATGACAATGATAACAGTTAATATATTTTATCAGCAGTGATAGTGATGGTGACATAATTGTAATTATGAAAATAGCTGTTAGAATAAACTAATTGGTGATTAAATAATATTTTACTTAATAAAAAAATTTTGATTATGTACATAGTTTATAAATTAACATATATTTCAATCTTTTCTAGAGATATTATTTATAATGTCGCATTCGTAATTCCATTTATCATTATTATCCGAGTAGTAAGTTAATCAAAATTATTTTATTGATAATAATTACTAATTAATAATGTGATTAAAATTTCATTTCCTTCTTTCATTATTAAAAATTTCACTCATTTATGCGCTTTTATATCAAAAATAAAAATAAATGAAATTTGCTTAATAATTTTAAGTGTTTAAAATTATATATATAAATTCATGATAGAGAATGAGAACGAGAGAGTGAGTGAGAGAAAAAGAAAAAGTGGATGATTTACGTAATATGCGTACGTAAATACGTAAATCTATCAATACTATATCATTTATTGCCTATCAAAGTGTACATTCAATATTAAATTGAGAGAAATGAAATGTTTGTTTTAGAATGAAATAACTCTTTCTCCTTCTTTCCCTCTCTCTTTCTCTTTCTCCTTCTTTCCCTCTCTCTTTCTCTTTCTCTCTCTCTCCTGCTTCTTCTCTTCCTTTTGTCTACAATGAAATGATATATTCATTAATGATATACTTATACAATTATGTATTTTACATATAATATAATATGATATAACATAACATAATATAATATAATATAAAATAATATAATATATTATAATAAAATATGAAATAATATAATATAAAATAAAATAAAATAATATAAAATATCTGTAATAGAAGCAGTCCGAGACATATGTTCATTATATGTTTTTCGAAGCAGATGTTTTCACATTCCACATAGAACCATTAAAAAAAAAAAAAATCTTCCGTTGATTGATATGGCAGCTAAAATTATTTACACGAACTGATACATTACATACATACACATACAGATACACACATACACACATACATTTATATATATATTTACATATTTTAATATTGACTGAATAGATCAAAGCGGGGGAAGATGAGAGGAAGCCGAGAATGAGAACGAGAATAAAAAGAAAATTAACAAAATAAATAAATGAATAAAATGGATTGGATATTTTCATTTATTATTTCGAAATTAATTGGAAAAAAAAATTTTTTTTTTTATTTTTCTTATTTACATTTAAATAGCATAAACCATTTTTTTTTTTTTTTTTTTGGTTTTCATCATTAATTGTTATCATTTTTATTATTTATCATTTAAAATAAAAGAAAAAAAAAAGGTTTTTTCTTCCTTATTTTGTTTGTTTTTTTTTTTTTTTCTCGTACATAAATTTTATATAATATTGTTGACAATAAGTTTTATCATTGTTAATAATAAGCTTTGAATAAACTTATATTTACAATAGGTATATATAAACAAATGTGAAAGTTTTTACAAAAAAACTTATTGCTGATAATAAGTTTTATCATTGCTTGCTAATAATAAGCTTCGAATGAACATATATTTGTAATAAATACATATAAACATATAAGAAGATTTTTTTTTTTTTTTTAAAAAAAAAAAGGAAGAAAATAAAATATATAATAGTTTAAAGAGAAAAGGGAGAAAAAAAAAAAGAGGAATTTTAAATTGTAATTCTTAGCTTGAAATTTAATATCTAACTTTTTCACTCTTTCAACATTTTTCTCATTTTCATTTTTTTTATTTTATCTTCCTGGGAAATTTGTGATGATTTATGTTTACATTTTGCTATTAGTACTAGTCACTGTTATTATTATTATTATCATTACTACTACCACTGCTGCTTTAGCATTTCATGAAGAATATTAAAAAATTTTTTACGAATCATTATATTTTAACAGCAAAAAAGTGATATCGATTTAAAATTGTTAATAATATGAACGAAAATAAAAATGGAATTAGATGGGAATGAATTTTCTTCAAAAATTATATGCTTTAGAGAACAATTTTACATGAAAATTACATATAACGTGTAGGATTTTAAAAATAATTTATTATTTTGAATAGTTTTTTTTTTTTTTTCTTTTTCCTTTTTTCTTTCTTTTTTTTTTTTGCTTCTCTTTGGCACCCATTTTCGAAATATTTTTGCTTAAACCATAGAAAGAAAGAGATTTAGCGGATCATAAAAGGTGAAATTGGTTAGAAAAGTGAAATTTCATTGATTCATTCAATGATAGCATTTCAATTTTGCTAGGCACTTATTTGTTTATTCTAATTTAAATTTTTTTTTTTTTTTGTTTTTTTTGGGCAAATAAATTTTGAAGTTATTTGTGTATGAATGCATGAATATGAACTAAATAAATGTTATTTAGCCAAAAAAAAAAAAAACATGAAAACTTCCTTTTTTCGTTGCGTTGCAACATTGCTTAGAACCTTTTTTTTTGTATAATTGCAATTAACTAATTAATATCAATTAAAATTGGCATATTGATTCACTTTCTTAACTTTCTCAATTAATTTTGTTAATTCTTAAATATTTTTAATCAATTACCGTAATTATTTTGTATTTAATTTAAAGGGAATCTTTTTCTGTTCCTCATTTTAATGCATAAAATGATTGATATTGTTGATAAAACCTTTAGAATTTCGCATCTATCACTAGCTCGTAATTAGCAATTAATAGTACTAATAATAAAAGAATTAATGAAGTAATTACAATTACTAATATGCACTTAAAACTCAATCATTTTATGATATATTAAATTTAATTGAATAAAAACTATTTTAAAATATATACTTATAAAAAACAATTGTAACAAAATCGTATGTACTTCGTTATTTGCCATTTTATAAGAAAAATTCTATTAAAAAATATTAATACATAATGATATAATACGAATATATAAATGTTAAAGTGGAAAAAAGAATATTTGGATTGAAATGATTTGATAGAAATGATTAATCCAATCATTTAATTAAAAATTATTTTTCATCAGTTTTAGCTTACGCAACGATATAAAATTGTTGTTTCTAAAAATCTATTTTTTTTTTTAAGTTTCATAAACATTTGAAATTTATAGAAAAACAATTTTAGAATATGACAAAATGATTTAGTAATAATAATAACATATAAAATATGAATAAAAAGTATTATATAAAAATTTCATATATTTACCCTATGCATATGTTACTGTAAATTAAGAAAAATAGAAATGAAATGAACAAATGGTTATGGTAGGAAGGTAAGATTAAATATTAATAATTGTTATTTAAAATTCTCGTTTTTATCTAATATAATAATGAAATGAAATTTTTATTATGTATGCATATATTTATATTTTTAATATTTGTTAACTATTTTATTTTGTAACAATGCTATAGAAAGAAAATAGTAAATTAATTAATTAACAAAAAATTTGTTTAGAAATGAAAAAAGAAATTTTTTGAGAAAAATTATCTAATAACAAAGGTTATCTCATAGATTTATACAAATATTTGGAATAAATATTAAAGTTCAATTGCAGTTCATTATTTACATATACATATATGCATTCTATATAAAGTACACAAATTGAGAATTCAATTCATATTGTATTGTAAATGACATAAATTCCATCTCAAATATATTTTCCTTCCTTTTCATACCATTTAAAAAATTTTTTTGTCAACAAATGAAAAATTTTTCCATTTAAAACATTTAAGGGAGCAATAATATTTTGCAAAAAAAAAAATTCCTTTTAAAAATAAAATGTTTTTAGAAAAAAAAAAGAAGAAAAAGAAGATTGCATTGTAAAAAAGGATAAACTGATAAATGATAAATGGAATAAAATGATAATTAATAGTTGAATAATATGATAGAATGAGAAAATTGATATGGTTATAGATTAAATATTTAAGTAAATTAATGTTAGACTGTATGAATTAAGTAATAAAACTTAAGCATTAAATGGATAAATGAGAAAAAGCCAAAAACAAAAGGAAAAATTGTATCATTAAAAAAACAGAAAAAAAAAGTCAAAGATATGAGTAATACTAACATAAAAAAGGTAAATTAATCAGTAGGAACAAGTTGTGAATTTAAATTTTCTAGTAAAAAATTATTTAATATTTATGAAAAAAAAAAAAAAAATCATTACAAATATCTTAATTTAATAACAAATTGTATCAGAGGAAAAAAGTAATTTTACTAAATTTTGAAAAGATCTTAAAAATATATTTTCTCAATTCTTTTTTTTACAACTAATTTTTTGTTATTCTTCTTTTAGAGAAAAAAAAAAGTTGACTAAAAAATTTAATTGTATGATAAAAAATGACAATAAAATGCCTGAACATAATGAAAATGATAATAAAATGCTTGATAAACACAATGATAAAAGTAAACAAAATAAATTCTGAAAATTTTGAAAAACTTTATAAAAAATTCGTCAAAATTTAATCATATTTTGATCAAATGTTAATAACATGCATAAATATAAAATGCAATAAAATAAATTTGAACAATTTTTTACTCCAAAAAACGAAACTCTTCCTACTTTGAATGAAGCAACTATTATTGATGACCATTAATGTGACAATAAGTTGATATTTCATCACTTTATCCATCAATAGATGAGATATATAAAGTTTAGATTTGAAATCTCTCCTTACTTCAATTTTCATTGATGATTACAACTCTCTGATGTCTCAGCTAAAGAAGGTTAAGAGGATTAACTTCACAGAGATCAAACAAAAATATGACATCCTTTGAAGAAGCCGATAAATTAGACATCATACACAGGTATGAATGATGTATACACATGGCGCCATATGTATCAAGTTGCTAAAAAAGAAGAGAAAGGTAAGAAAGAAGTAAAATATTTATTCAATTACTTAATTACTCGTTAAATTGTTAACTGTATTATTATTAAATGTTGCTTTCTTTTTTTAATTATTTGCTAGTATTGTATATAAAAATGAAATTAGTTACATTTCATAATAACTATTAATATTTCACATTAAGCTACTTATGATAAGAAAGAAAAAAGAACATGGAATGAAATATTTATTCAATTACTTAATTACTAGTTAAATTGTTAAACTGTACTATTATCAAATGTTGTTCCTTTTTTAAAATGATTTACTAGCATTTTGTATATTAATAAAATTAATTATATTTCACACTAAGCCATTAATGATGCATTAATTTAATTAATCCTCTTTTTCAATTTACTTAGAAGAATAAAAAAAGCAAACAACCATTAACCTTAATATCATTTCAATCATTTCATTTTATTGTCACATTTCCCAAGCAATGGCTATTTTTCCAGTTTAAAAACTAAAAACAACTAAACATGTTAATTATTAATATCACTCTTATATCATAACAAAATTAAATTAATTCTATTCATTCTAATTTAAATTTATATTTTGTAGCATCTTTCTTTTATTACTTCTATATTTGATTTATTTTTATAACTATTGAATGATCCAATTAGTCTATTTTTAGTGTAATAAAGCACAAAATTATCCAATATACAAATTATAATTTAATTTGTAAATTTAAAAAATTTTAATATAAATTTTATCTTTCATACGGTATTTTTAAGTAACAAAAAATTCGAAAATATTGTTTAATTTGCTGTAAAATTCATGCAATTAATTTGTTAAAAAATGTAATAAAATAAGAAATTTTTTTTCAAAAAAAGAAAATAAGAAAAAATTTAAACAAATTTATCAATTAATTTGCTTCTAATTCAATTCTCTTTTCTTTTTCCTTTTTTTTTTTTTTTTTTTTATTTTGCTGAAAATTTAAGCTTTAAAATTAAAGTTCCGCTTTAATGAAAATAATTAATTAATTTCCGCCTAATATAAATATTTCAAAAAAATATAGTTATTTAAAAAGAGTTAAATAAAAGAGTGAAAAAGAATGAGAGAGAGAGAAAGAGAGAGGGAGAAGGAAAGAGAGAAAAAAACGAAAAAGATGGATTAAAAATTTCTTGAAGGGATCAGAGGTTATAGCAAAAGGTGATGCCCTTGTTGAAGACAACAAAAATTTGCTTTAGTGAAGTAATTTACACGGCAAAAAGATTGATGTTATAGAAGCGGATGAACTGTTGTTTTTTTTTTAAAAAAAAAAAAAAAAAGCAAATTTATGTAAGAAAAAAAGAAATTGAACAAAAATTTAATTTTTTTTTTTTTTTTAACTCATCAATAAAATTACTAAAATCATTTTTATATGTATGTGTGTGTATGTATTTGTAATATAAATATAACTTTTATCGTTTAATAAATATAAAAAAGGAAAAAAAAAGCAAAACTAGAAAAAAATCGAAGGAATAAATTAAAAATTTGATTTATTTCTTATATTAAAATCTTTGTTCCGTCAAAATTTATTAATAATTTATAAAATTAGTAAATTAATTAATTTGAAAAGAAAACAAAAAAAGAGAAAAGGAAATTATTTCGTTTGCTTATCTGTTATATGAAATGGATCAATGTTAATAAATTGTCTTTTTTTTTTTTTTTGCTTTTTCTTTAAGCTTATATAGCTTATGTAAAATATTTAAAAGTTAAGCTTATGTAAAAGTTATATTTTCTCCAATATGTTGCTGCTTTTTCATTTAAACTACTATGCTAGAATTTGAACAAAAGTAAATGATTTAAATATTTGATAAAATATGAATGTAAATTTTGGGTCATAATTAAGATACAATCATTATTATTTAGAAAATTGAAAAAAGAAACGAAATTTTAATGTAACTAATTTGATACAATGCTAAAATTAAAAAAAAAAAAAAACGAAAAAAAATGAATCAATTTTGCGTCATTAAAATTTAATAAATTTTAATAATTAAATAAATGACTGAAAGTTTTCAGCTAAATAAAAAAACATGAAAAGAAAATAGAATCACTTTGATTGTATTATGCTTTTATTTCATTTTCTTTGTTTTGTTCGATTTGTAAAAAATTTTTGGTAAATTAATAATTACCAAATTAGGGAAATTAATGATTAATTTCCCTAATTTTGAAATTATAACTCTTTTTTTTTTTTGTTTATTTCATTCAAATTAATTTTTATAATGTATATGAAGAGAAAAGAATGAATACTAATAATGAAGGAAATAATTCTGTTTAAAAATTAAATCTAACAATTGCAAGTAAGAAAGAAGCAAGAAATAAAAGGGAGAGAGAGAGAGAGAGACATAATCCAAAGGAGGCGGAATTTCAAAAAAAAGCAATGTCACAATTGATGTAATCCAAATGGATTGTTTTAGGTGAAAAAGAACATTGCAGGGGAAAAAAAAGGAAGAAGAAGAGAACATAATTTAAAGGTCAATTTTTGCAATGATAGTAATTTATTTGAAAATCACTGAACAAGAAAATTTATTTAAACTTTTTTCTTTTTCTTTTTTTTTTCTTGACTAACTATGAAAATATTTAATATTTGAAGAAGAATTTATTTGGAAGCATTAAATTTGAAATTAATGATAATTGATTAATGATAATAATAAATAATAACAATGACAATAATGGTGATAATTTAGTAGTAACGGTAATAGCAATAATTAATTAATAATATGACAATTTTTGAGATAAATAACAATGGCAAATTTTAGTAATAATAAGATTAATAATAACACACAAAAAAAAAAAAAGAAATGGTTCAAAAAAAAAAAATATGAAATTTTCTTTTCTGAAGCATTTAAAATTAGGCATTAAAATTTTTAATGTTAGCTTCTTTTTTTTTTTCTTTTCTTATTTGATTATTCTAAACTAATTGAATTATAAAATTATGATAGCTATAGAATGGAAAGATTTCTCAGCTTTTAAAACATTTTGAGATATAATACTTTTCTTGAAATAAAAAGAAAAAATTTTGACATTCTCGGAAGTAATAAATGAATAGGTAGGTAATAAATTGTTTTATATATCTATGTTAGCAGATAGAAGATAAAATTTTTTCGTTTTAACTTTAATACAATCATAATTTATAGTAATAAAATATTTTGCGCCATTTAAAAAAGAAAAAAAAAAAATTATACGACACCTTTTCATCGTTTCTCACCTTTTAATGACAAATTCTACTACTTCATCATGGTAGATTGAAGAGTTAAAACGATTAACAGGTATCAACGATCTTTATGTACACACACACACACACACATAGGTATACGGACAGACACACACACACAGGTATACGGACAGACAGACACATACAAACACACACAACATTCATATAGCAATAAAGCAAATAGCCACAGTATGACAATATTGATACAACAATGATGACAAGTGTCGAATTTTGATTTGTAGAGTATTTTGCAAACATTTTAGCAGAAATTACCACAAACACACATACATACATACACATATATACACATACATACACACACATAGACATACATACATACACAAATATCAATATCTTCAATCAAGATAAATAGAAAAGGTAAAGAATTTGAAACTGAAATTTAAAAAAAAAAGGAAAAAGGAAAAAGGAGAAAGAAAAAAGCGAAGAACCTTGTCACATAGGTTAATGAATAATTGTTAGCATTAACTTATTTTCTTCCTCTTTTCTTGCACCTTTCTTTCTTAATCTTTCCGTTTCATAATGAAAGAAAATAACGAAGAAAAGAAGAATGTGTCACCATTTTTAAATTTCTCTTGTGACCTTTAATCCTTAATTATGTAATTAGAATATTAATCGGTATCGATACTACATATATGTATACATTTATGACATACATATAATTTATGTCGATAAATGCATATGGAACAACTGTTTTTGAAAAATAATTTAAGAAATTTTGTTAAAATCACATTTAACAAGTAAATAGATGCTAAGAAATAGAAAACTTTTTTTTTTCCTTTTTGATGATTAAACAATTAATTAATTAAGATGAAAGGAATTTTCAAAATAATTTGAATTATTTTAAAATTCACACTAATACTAAAATGTTGGAAATATTAAATTTCCAATAATAAAATTACCGTAATAAACATTTTAAACTTGCAACACTCTTTAATCGTATTATTAATTAAATTCTGAAATTAAAAACCATTAAGTCATTAGTGACTAAAATATCATTTACAGCACATTTTCAAGATTCATTTCCATCATTTTTTTTTTCTTAATGGTTATTTGATATGTTACAATTTAACGATTAAATAAATGGATGAGAAATGGAAAACTTTTTGATGAAATAAATTTTTGAAAGAGAAAAAAAAATGTGTTTAAATATAATCGCATTTTAAGTTTTAGTTAAATCAGTAAATAAATAGATCCAATTGCATTTCTGCTACTTTCATTTTCTTTTTTTCTCCATCAAAACTATTTGCTATTGCTAAATGCTAATGCTACTATTTCTGCTGTAGAAAAAAAAAAAAAGATTTTTAGGCTATTAAAATATAAAAGGTTTAAATGATTGAGAAAGAATAAAGCTCAAATTTCATACATCTTTTTTTTTTCCTTCTTCTTCTTCTCCTCCTTATTCTTCATCATATTTTCTTTCCTTTCTATTTTCTTCTCACTCTCTCTCTCTTGCTCTCTCTCTCTCTCTCTTCTCTTCTCCACTTTTTTCTATCATTTTATTAAATATACGATACGATAACATACATATGTTTGATGTATTTTAAATTCGTTTCATCCACTTTTTTTTTTTTTTTTTTTTGCATTATTCATCCTTTTCTTTTCTTTTTTTTCTCTTTTTGTTTCTTTCATTTCTTTTCTCTTTCTCTCTCTCTCTCTCTCTATTTTTTGATTCGAATTAAAGAAATAAAGAGAGAAAGAGAGAGAGAGAGAAAAAAATTAGAATAAAAAAGAAAAAAAGATAAAAAATAAATTTGTTAATACATTTATTACTGTTGTTATTTAAATTAAATTAACTAAAATATTTTAAAGGTATGACAGATGACTCATATCAAAAGGTCATAGCAAGCAGGTGCACCTGTTAAGTAACAAAAATTAATGTTTCACAGTTAAAAATTGTTGCCTCGAAACAACAACTGATTGTTGTTATGTTTTTCTCAAAAAACTATTTCTATGGTATATATATTGTGTGTGTATGTTGGTGTATGTGTGCATGTATGTGAATGCATAAATGTGTATGTGTATGTATGTGAGTGTGTATTTCTATTTATGTATCTTTATGCATTTATATGTGTATGAGTATGTGCATATGTTTTGTACGTGAGTGTATGCGTGTATGTGTATATATATATATGTGTGTGCGTGTGTGCATATATTCGCACACACATGTATGTGTATGTCTCTATCTATATATGTGTGTGCATATATATATTATGAGTGTATGTGTGCATATGTATTTGTATGTATACGTGTATCAATGCATGTATATGTATGTATGTATGTGCATGTATGTGTGCATGTATGTGTGTGTGTATGTGTGTGTGTGTGTGTGTGTGTGTGTGTGTGTGTGTGTGTGTGTGTGTGTGTGTGTGTGTGTATGTGTGTGTATGTGTGTGTGTGTATGTGTGTGTGTGTGTGTGTGTGTATGTGTGTGTGTGTATGTGTGTGTGTGTGTGTGTGTGTGTGTGTATGTGTGTGTGTGTGTGTGTGTATAGTAATGTATTGCAAAGTAAAATTTGTGATATTTTGTTTTTATTTCAAAAAACTTTCGTTCTTTTTTTTAATTTCATTTCTAAATAAATTAATGTACGATGCAAAATAATATAATTACAAAGTAACTTTGTTTTTCATTTTTTTTCTCTTTTCATTAATAAAATTTTTGCTTATTTTTATTACTTTAAAAAATTTCAAAGTTAAATAATAAAAAAAAATTTCAAAAAAAGTTATATATATTAGCAAGTTTTTATATTTAATTTTTTCGCATAAAAAATTTTTATTATAATGAAAAATAATTTTTGAATATAAAAAGAAATTCAAAAAAGAAAAAAGGAAGAAAAAAAAGGAATTTTTTTAAATTAACTTTATTTTTTATTTCTTTCTTTTTTCACTTTTAAAATTAATTTCTTTTTTTCTTTCATACTATTTCGACTTTTTTTTTCTGGAAAAAAAAAAAAAAGGAAAGCAATAATAAATAAAAATTTCTTCATATTGTATAAGTGAAGTGAAAAGAAAGAACGAAAGGAAGGAATTACTTTTACAAGACATTTCTAACAACTTCCACTTTATCATACTGAACATTTAAATAACAACAAACAAACAACAATAAAACATACTTACCACACATACACTCACATACATTCACATACACTAAGAAAAGAAATTTACGGATACTAATCCGGAAAAATGAATGAATGAATGGATCGATTGACTGAGATATACTCATTCATTTCAACATCAGTCAGCAAACAAACAAATTTTTTTTCTCCGAAGATTTTTCAAATTAATATTTGAGGAATAGCAAAAAATTAACAGCCAGAAAAGAGTGGAAAATAAAATTGAATGAAAAAGTTTTTGAAAAAAAATCCTGGAAATGAAAGAGTGTAATGAATGTTATTCTAATGAATTTCTCGGTAGGTAATTCGTGGTATTCTTGGTGGATAATTCCTGGTATTCTCGGTACATAATCCTCGAATGGGATTAAAAGTTATCTAACAAATTTGCGGTATTCTTGGTATCCTCGGTAGGTAATTTTCAAGTGGGATTTATGCTACTGAAAATTCATTCAATGGAAAATAAATAAAGCATACAGCCTTATATTAAATGATAAAATTTGACTTTTACTACAATTTTTCACTAAATTTTTAATTAATTAATTACTGTAACTGAACAATGTCATTTGTTGATGTATGGATGATTAATAATTTATAATTTTTTGAGAGTTTTTAGAGTAAAATTAAGTGTGTTAGATTAAAATATTATTTAAATTATTTTTCATTAATATAATCTATCATTAAATTATTGATAATAAAGAATTGATATTATTCATTCATTATCATACATATATATCGTAGTGAAATAAATATTCAAACTGATTAATTTCTTTCTAAATGATATAGCATGAAATAATTTAAGTAAATTAAACAATATAAATTAAATCATAAAAAAAGTAGAAACAATATGATACTGAAAAAAAAAAAAACTGAATAATCTTCCTGTACAAAAAGTATAAAGCAATAGCTATTAAAGATGGAAAATTTGCATATTGTTAAGTTAATTACATTTCACAATTTTGATTGCTCATTTTTATTTAATTAAAATATGAAAAAATTAGAATTATTCAAAGATTTTGTGCAAAATATACCATCATTTTTTATCAGTGATATATTTTGCTTTCATTCTTATCATCAAAACATGATAACAAATTATTTTTAATTATAGATTTAATTAAACATTTTGACTAATTGTTTTAAGCAATGACAAATTCTTAAAGCAATTAAAATGAGAATAAATATGAAAATGAAACATGAGAAAACGCCAAAATATTGGAAATTTTTTTCTTGCAAATAAAAGAAATAAAAAAAAAAAATTAAATTTTCAATCCAAATTTCATGGGCTAAAATTAGATAAAAAGGAAATGAGAAAGAAGAAGAGGAAGAGAGGGAAAAAAAAATGGGAAAAATTTTGCAAGTAAAAGAACAAAAATAAATATTCATTAAATTTACTTACTTACTTATTTACTTATAGATATATTAGTTTAATTAATCTATTTTAAACTATTTGTCTTCCATAATTAAAATGAGTGCAAAAAAAAAAAACTGATGACACATTTTTTACTTTTATTTTTTCATTTTATTTTTATTGGGAATAAAATAATAGGTAGGAAAGAGAGGAAAGCGTAGGTGGAAGAAGATTAGATATTAAAATGAAGCAAAGTGGGAACAATTCTTTCTTTTTTTTTTGGAAAACATCTGGAAATTTGCACAAATGAGTTAATAAAACTTTCGATGTTATTGTCGTTTTATTTGCAAATGTGTTAGACATTTTATACTTTATAGGCTAAATTGTAAATTATAAAAAGTTTGTGAAATGAATAATGATAATAATAATGATATCAGCAACAATAATAATAATAAATGATAATAAATAACATCAGCAATAATAATAATATCACCAACAATAATAATAAACAAATAAGCATTGAATAAAGTTGAAAAAGAGAAAAGAAATTTTAAAAAAAAAAAAATAATAATAATTCATTAAAAATATAAACATAAAAAGAAAAAAAAAAATTGTTACATTTAGTTAGTTTTCCATTACTTACAATTACAACAACAACAAAAAAAAAACTATTAGCTATTTAGCTATTATTTCAAACTAATTGTTGTTAAAGCAAGTTTCTTTCATTTTTTTCTTATTATTATTATTTCTAAAAGCTAAATGATAGTTTTGTTATTATTTGTTTAATAATTTATTTAAAGAGAAATATGTATGTATAATTATTAAATATTTATAATTACGTATATAATTTTTTTGTTGTTTTTTTTTTTCTTTCGTTTCTCGTAATTTATAATTTTACAACTAAATTTGATAAGAAATTTTAAAATAAAAAAGAAAACAAAAATAAATGAACATTTAAAATGATGATTTAAACGAATAAAAATGGAACAAAAATTTCTCATTTTATTTTTCTTTTTTTTTTTTTTTTTTTGATATATATATTTTTATTTGAAATAATTTTAATGAAATTCCCATCTGAACAATATAAATGCATATTTAATTGTAATATATTTAGTTTTTGTTAAATAATTTTGATTTAATAATTGTTGAAAATATTATCATTATTAGATGAAAATATGAATGGGAAAATGAAAAAAAAAAAAAAAAAAAATTATGATTAATAGAGAGAGTGAAAGTTATATAAAAAGTTAAAAAAACATTCGTTTAAATGCTGCTACTGTAATAAAATAACAAATTGATAAAGTTAAATGAAGAAGAAAACATTTTTGACAAGTTTGAAAAAATAAAAAAAAAATAAAAAATAAAGAAATAAAGAGGAAGAAGAAAAGACAAGAAATATGAAAAGTTTAAAGAAAATTAAGTAGTAAAAGGATAGATAACATTTACGAAATATTTTTGTTTAAATTGAAATAATAGCTTTTCTTTCATTTTTTTCTGCTTATCTTATTGTTCTTTTTTTCTTGGACTAAACCATTTGTTTGTCATAAATTTGGTTAATAATTTAATTTACAAAATATTCAATGATTCATTTAGATTTTCTTTTTTGAACATTTTCCTTTTTTCCAATCATTTAAAAAATTCAAAATTACGATTTTAAAAAGATGACTAAAGCAAAAAAAAAAAAAAAAGAAAAGAAAGGAAGAAGAAATAAAAACTGGTATGAATGAATGAATGACGAAAATTAAAAAATGAAATTTTTTTTTCTATTTAATTTAATAGTTTATGAGAATATTTTCATTTGAATATAATAATACAGTATTAACAACAATAATAGTGATAGTAATAATAATAATATAAATATAAATACTAGTGACAGTGATAAAGTGAAAAAATGTATTTAAATCTTTGTTGATTAAATTTCACTATTTTTAAACAACCTAAAATAAAAGCAAAAGTAAAAGATAAAGTGAAAAAAACGCCAGAAGAGCAAATTCCAGGCTATCAAATTAAAATGAGCAAAAAAAAAAAAAAAAAAAAAAGAAAAATATGATAAAAACAGATAAATAAGCATTTTACATTTACTATCAGCAATTATATATCATTAATAATTAACTTAACAT
Source organism: Brugia malayi (assembly GCF_000002995.4). Taxonomy (NCBI): domain Eukaryota; kingdom Metazoa; phylum Nematoda; class Chromadorea; order Rhabditida; family Onchocercidae; genus Brugia; species Brugia malayi. The sequence continues at coordinate 12,591,170 of NW_025062477.1, forward strand.
ATTGTAATGATACTTATACTTAAATTTTAATAAATATTGAAATTTGAATATTGAAAAATTGTAGTGACAGTAGTATAAATTTTTCAAAACATAATTTTTATTTTCGATTGTTATAAGAAAACATGAAAATTCAATGTGCAGAATTATGATTAAACTTGATTTTAAATAATTTTATGACAAAAAAAAAATATTATTTTTTATCATGATAATAAATAAAAAGAAAAAAGAAAAGAAAAAATGATAGAAATATTTCTTTTCTTTTTTCGTATTATCACTTATCATTATACAGATAAATTTAAAATAACTACTATAAATCTTTGACGGATGAATATGAAATACAATAAATTGGACATTGCATTTACAAAGATATATTAGAAATGTTAAAATATTTACGGAAGTTAATTTTTTCCTTTTTTTTTTTTTTTTGAAAAATTTAAGAACGATGAAAAAGTCTCATATTTATATTTTATCAAAATTTTAATTCTAAATTTTCATTGAATACGGTTACATTTTTATCTTATTATGATTATATATAAGGAGAGAAAGGGAGAGAGGGAGAGATAAACTTATTGGATGACAATACCTTATGAATTAGACAGAAAGGGAAAAGATGACGAGAAGAAAAAGTCTTATAAAATAAGGAAAAAATAAAATTTATGAAAATAATTCTTTCATGCAAAAGAATGAAATAAACAATATTAAAATGATGGATAGAAAAAATGAGCAAAAATTTAAATATAAATTTACAGTTTAATATGTAAAGTAGAATATAAAATGGTACAGAGAATGAAATTTAAATTACAACAAAAATTTGCAATAAAACGATACCATTTGTCAGCAAATCGGAATTTTTCCAAAAAAAAAAAAAAAAAAAAGACAAGCATGAAACATTGTCATCATTATTATCGCTATATCATTATTATCAATATCGTTCTCATGATCATATCATATGATCATAATCATTATTATCGTCATGTCATTACAATTATCATATCGCCAATATCACTGTCATTATTATCAATCATCATATCATATGATCATGATCATTATTACTATCATTTCATCACGATTATTACATCATATCGTTATTACCACAATCATATCACGTCACACAACATCATCATCATATGATTGTCATGTAATACATCATCATTGTCAACCTTATTATCATCATCACAATCATCATATCACTACCACCATCAACATCACAATTATCATTATCATTATTATCATCATGAAAATTATCATTCAAATCATGGATGATATATTGATGTCATCTTAATCGTTATAAAAAGAGCTTGTTTAATTTCCATTTTGCTACTTTCCAACTATTATCGTCTTTCTAATGCATAAATAATTTCATTCAATTTTTCCTTCTTTTTTTTTTCATTATTAATAAAATAAGATTGAAAAAATTAGATAGTTGTTTAAAAAAATCATCATTGTTATTACTCAAAACATAACAAAAACAAACAAAACAAATAGATAGCAAAAAATAAAATTAACTTATTTTTTTTCAATCAAATTGCAAAAAAAAAAAAGTGTATTTATTAATTTTCTTTTTCATTCATTATGGAATTTTTTCATATTATGGAAAAATTTTTTTAAATGGAATAAAAATGCATTGAAAATTGCTAATATTAAATATTTTTATTAAGATCGCTTATTATAATAATAGACTTTATCAAATAATATAACAAATTCAAGAAAAAAAAAAAAAAAAACGAAAAAAAGGAAATAATAATAAACTGTTAGCAGCTTTAATAATTATTAAATTAGTTACAGACAATTCTTATTGACGGATACAGTTAGGTAAATTATATTAATCATTTCTTGGCTTCCTTTCTTATTTACTAAAAGTATTTGAATGTTTCAAATGATATCCTCATTTGATCACTAACAATTAACATTACTTATTGCATCTAACAAAGAAAAGTTTTACAAATATTTTCCGCTATTCATAAACTTTATGAAATTTTTGTTATTATGTAAATCACAAGTGAAAGAAACAATAATAAGCTAATATCAGCTTAAATGTCTATTAAATTGATTAATGGATATATTCAATTAATTTACACAAATCATTTAATTCCTTCTTCTTTCAATTTTTTTCTTGTCTTTTTCCCACTTAAAATTATCAGCTTAAAATAAAATATGCAAAATTTCATCTTTTATTTTTTCTACAATAATTAAAAATTGTCATACTAATGTTATATTTTACTTATTTTTATCAAAATGATATTTATATTTTATCACTTTCTATTATCATTAAACGAAACAAAAAAAAAAAAAAAAAACAAAATTTTGTTCAATTCTTTTCTAACTTATGCTAATTTCTTCAAACAAACTGTCCAAATGTGTACGGTAGGATGAAGCATCGATCGAATGACAAATAAATGATTTGCCATAAGCAAAAGAAATGAAACAAAGAGTGAGAGTGCTCCTTTATACAAAACTGTGTTTCACAACGATGACAATATTTTTGTAGGAAAAAAAATTTTCAAATTATTTTCATTTTGGTTATCAAATAAATTTCCTTCGGTGATTTTTCTTTTTTTTTTTTTTTGTTTATTTGGTTTTTTTTATTTGATTATTGGGAATTGTATTTGAGAATTTGCAGTCATAAAAAAAAAAAAAAAAATCATTACATAATGCATAGTTTTTGATTTCATTCTCACAATTAATATCAAATGCTAATTTGTTACGTAAAATTATTTCTCCTAAAAATTTTCTCTAAAACATATATTAGATGTGGTATTTTATTATTATTATTTTTGTTGTTGTTGTCTTTTGCTCTTGAAGGTTAAAGTTCATTAGATTATCAAAATATATGAAATCTTATTTATATGTTAGTAATGATAAAGACTATTCTGATATAATGTTAAAAGATAATAATTCCATATGTATACAAACATCTATAAATGAATTAATTATTCCGGAAGATTTTCTTGCAAACGATACTCCTACTAATGCTTTTCCGTCAGGAATATCATACGACTAAATGTGCGGCATGGATTAACCGAAATGAGATATTCCTGATCGTTGATGAGTAATGATTAAGCGTTTAAAGATGAGAATGCCAGTGGTTAGTGATAGTTATTGAAAAGATAGAAATTTCTTTAGAACTAATAAAGTTACTGATTGTTTGTAGAATAAAAAAGTTATAGTAATTTGTAAAGTAACAAAGATTTAATAAGAATTCTGTAAAATAAAATTTTGTTAGGGATGAAAAAGAGGAGGAAGAAGAAATGATCAATATTTCAATACTATTTACGTTCAAGCGTGACATTTTTTTAGCATTGATTCTTTTCTAATTTAAATTTTAATAATTTTTTTTTTCAATGTTAATGTAATTTAGCCAAAGTTGTTAATTAGTTAAAAAATTTTATTTTTGAGAAGGCAAGTTTTTTAGCAAAATATAGTAAGAAAATCGGCCTAAGTATACTATCGTATGTCGATTATCAACTCAAAACTCTTGAAATTTTTTTTTTTTTTTTTGCTACTAAAATTGATATTTATGAAAATAAAGTTAATATATTTAATATCTAGCTAATTATAGTTATTTATTATAATACTATCATTTATAAGATTACAGTTTATGTAAAGTTGTAAATGGAAATAATTATGAATCATTTTTTAAATAAAAATTAACCAAACATTATATTAGCTCATATAATATGGTACTAATCATTTTATAAATCATCCATTTCCATCTGTTATTTATTTAATTGATAATATGTTACCGTCATTAAATTTAACTAACTTTTTTTTTCTGCTTACTTTTTATAAACTATTAACAGCGATGATTAAAATAAGCATGGTGATAAAACAGATGGAAAAGCACAACCATATCGGATTGACATGATTGATGATTGATGATGATTCATGGGAAAAATGAAGTGTAGAAAGGTGTTTTGATTATGTTTTCACTATCACTAATCCTCATCAATTATCCATTTTAGCTTAAAATTTGCAATATTTCAATTGTTATGGATTAATAAAGAAAAGAAAGAATTATTATTATGTATTATTTAGTTCATTTATTAACATAAATCATTAAAATACTACATAAGTTCTTTGGTTGCATCATTACTTTCAAAAAGAAAAGAACAAAAAAAACAAATGAAACTTTATGCATAATGCTTAAATAAACCTATAAATCTTCTATTTCATGCTACTAATCTTATTGTTTAACCATTTAATCCTTCATCATCTGTTATATTCCATTATTTTCAGATTTTTCGTTTTTTTTTTTTTTTTTTTTAACATATGATACCATTTCTTAATATAAACAATAAAATATAGGAATTTTTTTTTTCTTGGTATTATTTGTATGTTTGCAATTCTCTATTTGTTGCATATGTATTGAAAAGAATTTACTCATATTTCATCTATGAAATATATACTACTCTTATTTAATCTTATTAGAAATATTTTAGAAAAAAGTGAAAAAATCAATAATTCTTTTAAATAGAATATGAAAAAAAAAAAGAAAGAAGGATTTAGTGAAAATGTCAAGTAAAATGATATGTATGATATGATAAGCAAACCGTTTGTTTATCTTTGTGATATCGAAGTATTGATAAGTTATTATGTATTACTTAGGAGGAGTTAATCAATTTGTACTGCAAACGCATTATGCAGTATCAATTTACGTGTTGTTTGTTTGCAAATTTATCGTATTTATCGATTAACATATATATATATATTGATTGATTGACTGTGACTTACTACTTAAAGAAATTTCATATACCAATAAAGAATTTTACATGCATGCATGCATGCATGCAATAGTTTCGTTACAGACGCACGCATAAGCATGATAGCTCTTTTTTTTTTTTTTTTTTTTTTTTTTGCATTTAGAAAATAATATAGATTTGAAATTCTATTAACAAAATAATAAATTATAATTAAATGTAATTTGAACTTAACTATAGAATTTAACAGCAATTTTTACCACTATTAACGTTACGATTTTTTTGCTTTCTTTAATAATCACTGTTTAGTAGCATTTAAATATATCAGTGATTAAAATTTAATATATCTCCGTACGTGCATGTATTAATCTAAAATTCATTTTGCTATCAAATGTAAGCTAATACTATTTAATTATTATTAGCTTTTTCTTTTACATAGATATTTACAGTTTTTTTTTTCTTACATATATACTTCTTTATTTTAATATATATATTTAATATATTTTAATATATATTCTGCTATCAAATATCTACTAAACGCTTAGTTATGTGACCATATTTATCCATTAATTCATATGTGAATGAATATATGATCAAAATACTTACAGTTTTACATACATACATACACACACACATACATACATACATGCACGTATACACCGTCTATGTATATATATATATATTTATTTAAATACGTACATTCATATAAACGGAAGCATTCGTGGATTCGCATATATTAATAAGTAGGAGAAAATTATGGGCAAATATTATCGTTATCGTCCGAATCATTGTAATATGATATGATAATCATGCCATTTCGTTATCATAACAATGATGTGTTTATTTGTTACATACATCGCATGACACATCATCATCAGTGGGAACGTTTTTGATTTGAAAATTTTTGGAATTTGCTTTATGCATGAACTTACATCCACATAACATTAGTATGTATAATCGTTATAAATAAATATATTTATATATAGATGGATGAATGGATATTATTAATTAATTAGTCATATAAACATGTTAATTGTATATTTAAATATCTGTATGCATACATATACATATGTATATAGTTGCTAATTAGTTTACATAGTAAAATATAATGGATTCCAAAATTCCTAAAAGTGAAGGAAATAAGAGATTCTTTGCTGATAATGATAAGTGTGCGTCTAGGACGAAATTTCTACTGTTCACTTTTCAGAGAAACATTTTTGTCTTTCACCTGATTAATTGCTACTTTTTAGGCGCCAGTTAAAGTGGTGAATTGGTGAATTTTAAAAATTTTTTGCTATATAACAAATCTCATACCTATCCCAAACTTAATACATTTTTTCTTTTTTCATCTTATTTTAAAAATGGGTGGGGTAAAATAGTGAAAGAGAGAGAAAGAGAAAGAGGAATTACCTCTGATAGGTATTTTAGTCGATTGAGATTGAGAAGATTGATGAAAGCTTACTTGATTTTTGGATAGTTGTTGCAAATTAGTGTAAGCAAGAAGAAAATTTTTTGTTCTACACATATAAATTAGTTGTAATAGCAAATGATATACCAAGGGAAAGATTAATAATTCAAAAATTCTGTAAATTCGAATTGAATTAAATTAAAATTTAAATAAATTTACATAAAATTAATCCTGTTGTTAATTATTGCATATAAATGCTATCGTTTCTTGTTATGTTGCTTTCATATTATCAATTAATCATCATTTACCCATTACATATATAGTCGGAAAATGATGATCATTGAAGAAGAGATACGGTGTGTGTGTGTGTGTGTGTGTGTATGTGTATGTGTATGCGTATGTATGTATGATTGCATGTGTGTGTGTATGTGTGTATGTGTGTATGTTTGTGTTAACAAATAGTTAGTCAGGAATTTACGATAGAATGCAAAGACATTTTAGGATTAGTCTTGAAAGTAGATTAAAATTTGCTGATAAGAATGAAAAGTGCTAAGTTTTCTTCATCAATTCATCCGTTTAAATGCATTTTTATAGTTGAGAAAATTGAGTGTGCTTACTTGCTATTAGCCACTTTTCGTTTTAACACTTACCCTCATATCATCCTTATTCATCAAGTTTGAAGCAAATAAGTATGCATCTTCTGTTGAGCAGCCGCAACAGCATTTTTAAACATTTCAGATATTGAAAGCTGATAAGCCACAAGAAGACTAATTGAAGCATTGCTGATTATCAAACATCTAATTGTCACTATTAACAGACATCAGTGTGTATGTGTGTGTTATTTGCCGAAGAAATCTCCTAATACAAATGATGTTTGATTTAAGGATGTATTATCGACATTATCAGAAAGAATTCACACTTTGAAAAAAAGAAAAAAAAACCTCATTCTATGCTAGAATTACATCAGAAACATCAACTTTCACTTAAATATTTATGTCTTAGAAATTTTCCTTTTTTTCAAAATAAAAAAATAAATAATTTGTCGCCAGTATAAAAAAAATATAGTAGAGCAATAAGATGCAATAATTTATCATTGATAATATGAGAATAAATGAGATTCCTATAATATATATATATATATATTGATGAAAAAGGGAAAATATATAGTAGTAAATTAAATATCATAATTTTTATCTGCAATTATTATCAGAAGTTTTCTCAAAAAATGATAATGAAAATAGGAATTGAATTGAATTGAATCATAGCAATATTTTTGATAAGAATGAAAGAGGAAGGGAAAAGATATAATTTGTAACAATAAAATAGTAGTTATTTAAAATGATGAAATATTCATTTTTTAATTTATAACTTCTTTTCTTTTCTTTCTTTCTCTCTCTCTTTTTTTATTCCTGTTTTACAGAAAAGAAAAGCATTTAGCACATTATCATCATTTAGCATTCTTTGATCGGTTGTTAATATTTAAGGAATATAGCATTTGCTTAATGACCAAAATGATGAGTGATGGTAACCCAAAAAGAATGTATCAATATCATTATAAGAGAGAGAGAGAGAGAGAAAGGGAGAAGGGTCATTTGTATAAGATAAATCATCAGTTAAGAAGGAGGTGTTGAACATATGTTCACACTATTCCCTCTGATATTTTATACCCAATGGGTTAGTAATAGTAGTAATAGTAATAGTAGTAAATTGACTACTAACTATTATTACAATATTATGATAATAGCTATCACTGTTAATTTATATAGATAAAAGATGAAGAAAGGATGAAAAGAAAAAGAAGAACTGGAAAATTTTTAAAAGGAAATAATAAGAAGAAAAAGCAATTTAAAGACAAAATTGAAAATCTCCTTTTATTCATCTTTCTTTCTAATATGTTTTATTTCTTATCATCTCTAATTTTCAATTATATACAAAAATAAGCAATGAAGGATAATTTATCTTTTTCCCCCTCTCTTTTTCTTTCTCTCTCTCTCTTTATTTAATTTACAATTATGATTTTAACACCGAAATGTCTAAGAATGTACAGAATACATATGTCTGTGTGTATGTGTGTGTTTGTGTGTGTGTGTATGTGTGTGTGTATATGTGTATGTGTGTGTGTGTGTGTGTTTTTGTGTGTGTGTGTGTGTGAGATATGATTTGTTCAATAAATGTTCAAAGAATAAGCGACATTTGCTACTAAGAAGGTGTTAAGTGGTGTCAAAGTATGATTAATATGAAATATGTGGGCATATTTATTGTAATAAATGTTTAAAAATGATAAGAATAAATAATTTAAAAGAAAATTATTGAATGTAAATATATTAATTAATAAATGATGATTTGTTTTATATGAAATTTATTTGTTACATCCGAATAATTTTAAAATTTAAATTACGCAAATTAGATGAGACGGTAACAATAGATAATATTAATTCATATAGTATAATTATTTTATTTTGTTTTATTTTAAAGGGAAAAAGAAATGAGAAAGGAGGAAAAAAAAAAAAACAAGGTTAAAAATGATATGATATATTCATCTAATTTCATTTATTTTTTCCTCTCATTCTTTCATAGTGATACTTAACTTATCAAATTTAACTTATTATTTCATTTTCCCTCATTTTTTTTAAAAAAGAATTTTTTTCTTCCTTCTATGATTTATATATAAGCAATAATATTGTTAAAATAAGAACTAAATGTAAGCATTTATTTATGTATGTATATATATATACCTGTTAGCTAGTAAAATTTTGCAAATGCTTCCGCAAATTTACAACGAAACAAATTCTATCATTGATGTTGCTAAGATGGGAAAGTTATAATGATTTATCTTAAAATCATTAAGTTTCTGTTGAAAATGAGATATGTCTGTGGAAGACAAGAGGCGCCACCAGGATAAATCGAGAAAAAAAAGAGAAAAAAAAAGAAAATATTGAGATCAACAACGTAAAATCATCATTACTAACAATCATTCATCCCCAAATCTGGACTTTTAACTATTACTATTGTTCTAATCCTACTATTGCTATTATTATTATTACTACTATTTCTACTCCTAAAACTAATACTACATTAATTATTATCATTAAAATCTTATTTTTACTTATTTTTGAATTTTTCAAATATTATATCTTTTATTTTGCAAATAATTGAAATAAAATAAACAGGAATAATTATGCTTTTTTTTTTTTTGTTTTTTGGAGTAGAAATAGTTAGTAATAGTATATTTTTAGATGTGTCATTGTTATATTAAGTATTCAAATGATAGTCATTATTTTATATGAAATATAAAGTCATTTATGAAATATATATATATGGAATTCATTAGTTCATATCATTCATTTTTCATAAAATTTATCTTATTAGAATAAGTTACCTTTTTTTCTAAAAAAAAAAGAAAAAAAATAATAAAAATAGATGTAAGCAGTATTCTTTAAATAATAAAACGGAATTAAATTTTACCATTGCTGATAATAATTTTCATTAATTTAATGCTAATTAATCAATTATTTCACATATTATTTTAAATTCTAAATTTTCGAATTTATTATATCCAGCAAATAAGTATAAATGAGAATATAATCACAACTAATCGTTACCGCGCACTGTTACATTACGGACATTTTTGGTCACTTTATGTCATCCGAAATTTTTCAAACATGGAATGAATACAATCATGAATTTGTATTACTGTTACCCATATCCCAGCGGGATATCACATTAGATCGATTTAAAATCGATGTCCTTGATAATTTTCATGATGTCGTTGCTTTCCATTCACTATTACATCTTGTACTTTAACAATATTTCAAAATGATCTTAACTCAATTGTAATTGTAAAACAATAATTTCATTATCATTTGATAAATTTTTATATAATGAAAAAAGAAAAAATATTAAGCATATAAACTGACATACATGCAATTTAACTAATGTTTTTTGATATGTGCAAAAAAAAAAAAAAATTTCATTAATTATTTGATTCATATTTCATAAACATTATTTTTAATTTTGTATAAGATTAAAAATCAATGATAATTAATTATTTCAAGTTGAAAGTTAATTAATTCACTAACAAAATGCTTGAATAGAATTGGAAATTATTTCATTTAAAAAAAAAAAAAAAAGAAAAAAATTGAAAGTTTATGGTTGCAGATTGTTGCTGTAATTGTTTAGAAAGATGCATAAAGCATCAGATTCTCGAAGACTTCGAAGTCCAGATGGTCTCAAATCTTCGGTTTTCAAAGCAATTCGAAATGTGAGGGTAGGTAATTCTTTGCTAATTATTATAAAATATTAGCTGTTAATTATGCTTAATTTAGCTCAAATGTTTCCACTCATTTATTAAAGTTTATTTCATATCCTATAAAACCCTGTACATTAATTCATAATTAAATTCATTTCAATAACTTCGAAAAAAAAAGTCCAAAAAATAAGATTATTTGCTAAAATATGATTATAGTATCAATAACTATATCTATAAACTCTAATAAATAATTTACTATATAGCATCATTATTAATTGTTCTTTCTTTTTGCTAATTACTGTTCAAAGATTAGTTACTCTTCTATAGTTTAATACTCTTCTATAAATTATCATCGAATTTAAAATTTATGAAAATTTAAAAATTTATCGGTTGAAGAAAAAAAAAAATCTTCAAAATGACAACGACTATGGGTAGCGGAGATAATACACAGAAGGAAAAATGATCATTTAACATTGTGTAACAACTGTTTGATGCAAGAATCACATCATTATAAATAATCATGCGAATAAATCACGATACAGCAAAGAGAATAGAGGATGGGAAGAACTTTTCCCATCAGCGCTAAAGTTGCCCGCTATTTGATGAAAGTTTACCATTAGCATTTATCATATTTCATATTATTTCATCAGAAATTAATTTCAGAAAAAGAAAAAAAAAAGGAAAAGAAAGAAAAAGCAGAAGGAAAAAAAAAACAGTGAAATAAAAAAATATTATAATGAAAAAAAAAAAAAAAGTGAATAAATGTTGCAAAAATTTTTTATAGACAACTATTGAAGATGATATGGAAAACATTCGTTGTCCCTTTGCAAAAATGGAAGATGATTTGGAAATTGGTGATTTTCGAATTTTTGCTAGCAGTGAAATGAATGAGGAAAAAAAATTAACGCAAAAGTTACAAGAGAAAAATCATAATGAGGTATGGTTTTTTCTTTTTTTCTTTTCTTTTTTTATGATCTAAATAATTATAGGCTTATGAAAAAGAAAGTAATATATTTTCTCGACTGAAGAGAAAATTTATTATTTTCCGTGAGTAATAAACCGAGGTACTAAAATGATTTAGTACTTACTCATACGTAATGATATATTTGCAATTACTAAACTTCTGCACTATTTTGAATAAGAAAATCATAGTATTATTACTAGGCATTTTCAAATGACAATTAAGTTATAAATTTCGAAAAAAAAAAAGGAAGAATTTAAATAATGAAATAAAATATAAACAAATTGAATATAGTAGTAATGATAGTATGAGTAATTGTGTCATTACTCATACTAACAAAGCATTCGTTTGGGTATGGTTGAGTGGGATTGATGGATACGGTGAATTTGAACATAAATTGAAATATTAAAGGAGGAGAAGGGGAGAAGGAGGAAAGAGGAGGAGGAGGAGGAGAAGAAGGAGGGTTGAACAAAGGTCATAGTAAGGGTATCGTGTCGTCTGTCTCCTAATATATATTTGGATGAAAGTTTCCTTATCTTATGTATATATGATAGGTATGGAGAATTTTTTTATTTCATTTTTTTTCCTTTGAACTAAACATTAAGAAAACAAATTAGTATGATACTAATTTACTTAATTATTTCTTATTCCAATTATATTTGCATCTATTAAATTGATATATGAATGAGAAGAAAAAGATAAGTGTAATAAACGAATAATTTTTAGATAAAATTTAAAAAATAAAAGATGGATTAAAAAAGAAAGAAAGAAAGAGGAGAGGTAAAAGTGAACTAAAATAGAAATTAAATTGTTGTTGTAAAAAAAAAAAAAAAAAAGAAATTAATCTGAAAAAGCAGAATTCTTAGTTGCTTGTTTATGTTTGATGTAAATGATGAACTAGCCAATCAGCCAACTTGTTGATCCGTTAAAAAGTTGACAAAGTAGGAGAAAAAGAGGAAAGAGGAAGAAGAAAAAGAGTTGGGAGGAGGAGGATGGTTGTCACAATTTTGTTCGATTAACTCTAAAATCTGGATTCTTTTAAAAATGAAGATGATGATGATTATAAAGATGATGACCTTCTCCATTTCTATTCTATCAATTAACATATAGGTGGAGGAGAAAGAAATGATATTGGACATGAAGGTGGGGCAAATTGAAAAGGGCGGAGAAGGTGAGAAAAAAAAGTGGGCGGAAAAAGGTTCTGAAAGATAGAAGTGAGAAATTTGGAAGAAATTAGATTGATTATCCGAAATCAAATATTATAATACTAATAATTTTATAATATTAGAAACTCATTAAGTTATGTTTTTTTTTTTTTTTTTTTTTTTTTATATTTATGCATTATGGAATACTTCAAATTTAATTTATAAGTGATAATTGATGTTCGTATGTTGATGATAAAAGCGGATAATCATTTTAACCTTTTGTGCGCAAAATCATCCCGACATTAACCTCTAAACTTTCATTAATTTATCTATCCATCTATCCGTTCATATCCGATTAATACTTCCTCCCTCCAAACATGTGTGTATGTGTCAGACAAATGTCAGTTGTTGAACAAAAACTGCAGTAAATCCAATTTTCGCACTTTATTTATATGTGTATGTATGTATGTGTGTGTATATATAATATATATATATATGTGTGTGTGTGTGTATGTGTGTATGTGTAAATTGTAATCACTGAAAAGATTGGTAGCGTGACGAATGTTTGACACATGATGGTTGACAGTTGACAGACAGAAAGAAAGATATTGAAGAGTGGATAAATGCCACCTAAGAAGGTGAAAAAAGAAGCAAAGTGGACAGTATTATCCCTCTTTTGATACGTTTAAATGAATGAAAGAGAGAAAAAGAAAAGAAACCAGTTTTATGTTTATTGTTTGTTCTAAGTAGTAATAGTTGATTGATATTGGTAATTGAAATTGGTAGGGATAAAAATGAATTAGTAATAAAGTTAAGATATAGATATTAGATTTAAATAAAATGAATGATAATCTTAAGATTAACTCTTTTCTTATACGATATATTGTGAAAAGTCTACGGTAAATGATTGATTTGTTAATATGATGCATTGAAAACATTGAATAATATTTTTCTCTTAAAAAAAAAAAACGAAAACAGTGAATAAGAAATGATTTTTTTTTTTCTCTTATTCATATATATATTATTTGTAATAGATTGAAATAATTACATTTTGGATTTTGATTAAAAATATAAACAGTATTGCATTTTTTTTTCTTTTAAATTTCTAATTAGGATTGTTTGAATATCATATTTAGATTCAAATAATGCTGATTAATTTTGAATATTAGTTAATTTGATTAGATGGAATCAATTGTTTGTTTGTTTGTTTTTTCCATTATTTCGATTTTTTTTTTTTTTTGGTTAGATGTATACAATAATTATTTAAAACAATTAGCAAGTGTTTATCTTGCATGAATTACCGTATCATGAAAATTTTTGATGATAATTTTGAAATAGCAAAATGGTATTTCATAATTTTTATTCATTATCATAATTTTTCTAGCAATTTATTCTTTTACTTTTTATGTCTCAGTTAATGTTATAAAATATTTGAGAGTTTCAAAAAAACTTTGTTTAGAATAAAGAAAAAACGAAGCTTTATAAAAATATTTGTATCAAAATGTAAAACACATACAGAGAGTAGTTATTCAATTACTTTTTAAAATCTTTTTCTAAAGTTAAAGTAAAGTAAAATGTAGGTGTAAATGAAACAATCCTTTTTTCTTTTTTTTTTTTTGTTCTGTTTTGTAGCATTTTTTTTTTAATGCGTTAGCTGAATTATTCAATTAATTTCCATTGTTTTTTTTTTGAAATTAAAAATATATTCGATTTTTTTGTCATTTCAATGATAGAAGGATCAAAGCAAGGTGAAACTTTTCTAATATTTAAAGATGAGATGAAAAAAGATGAAGAAGAAAGTTGAATTATTGAATAGATCGCTATCCTACTATCATTTCAATAGAACATAATTTCTCATCCCATCTAGCAGCAGCAACTTCAACTATCATTTTCATCTCATTTCATCAAAAAAAAAAAAGAAAGCTGATTGGTTTATGGGAAATGATTTGAAAATTGCTTTAAGGGTGGAATATTTTACATTTGGATATGGTTATGATAAAAGGAAAAAAAATGATTGATTATATAAATAAATAAAGTAGTAAAAATGCGAAAAAAAAATATTTGATAAAAAATATCAAATTTTTAAAATTTAAATATACATTTTTTTTTCCTATTGAATGTATAATAAATGACTATTGAATAATGTAACTATTAATGTTAATTATTATATTAAAATTGAAAAAACGAAAAAAGCATTTGATAATTTTATAGAAGCAAACAACAATTGCTGTAAGTTAGAGAAATTAGGAAATTTTATAAAGGTTATATGTATATTTTTTATATTGTTAACTTGAAATTAATTTTACAAAATGCCATAATTTTTCTTTATTTTTTTTTCTTTCATTTAATATAACTTTGCAGTATTTCATCCTTTAAGATGATAGTCTTGATTAAATTAAATGAAATAATATTGTTTTGTCCTATTTTTTTTAATGGAATGGAACATCTGCTTAAATTGAAATGTAATACTACCACAAAATAATAACACAACATTTATTTTTGGCGGTATCCTTTTTTAGAAAAAAAAAGGAAAACGAAAAGAAGTATGAAAGAAATTGTGCTTTTAAAATTGATGCATCATTTTGGACAATTGAAATGAGGAATAGAAAATGATTAAAAAAGGAAGAAGGAAGAGAGAGAGAGAGAGAGAGAGAGTTTCCAGGTCATTAAAATAACTATTTTTTGAAATTACTTATCATTTTTTTCAACACTTATAATTTGAATAATAATATAATGCTTATCAAAAGTTAAAATTGAAATCAATACTTTTATTTGTTTCGTTGATTTGAATTAGTTTAATCCTAAACATTTATTTATGACAAAATAATAGTTTGCTTAAATTGAATTTCTAGTGGAAAAAAAAAAAAAAAAAAAACGAAAAATTAAGAATTATCATCAATTATCTCATTATTAAATATTTGATATATGTTATCATTAATCAGTCAACACCACTATTTTCTAACATTTTTTTTTTAAAAAAAAAACAAAAAAGTTTACATAATTATTAGTATTAGAGGAATAATTTTAAAAGAAAGTTTACATATTATTATTATATGAATTATTAGCAAATTATAGGCATCAATAGATGAAAAAAATAATAGATGAAATCATCTTTTTTTTTTTTAAGAGAGAGAGAAAGTTATTTTTAACATTTAAATTAATTTTAGAAAAAAATTATTTGTTAAACTTTATTTTAATCTATTCTTTTGATCTATATTCTTCTATCTGTCAAATTTAGCAGTGATAATGTAAAATGATTTTAATATGTTGTATGTATGTATGTTCATGTATGTGTATGTGTGTGCATTGAACCATCGAATTAGCGTTAATAGAGCTAATGCGGATTTTTTGGGATGAAGGGAGTCGGCCGACTTTCCCCGTAAAAAGAGGGTAAAAGTGCCGAAAAAGTACCATTCTATCCTATCATTACCGATCGCAACCTCACAAATTTTGT
The DNA here is from genome assembly GCF_000002995.4 of Brugia malayi. Taxonomy (NCBI): domain Eukaryota; kingdom Metazoa; phylum Nematoda; class Chromadorea; order Rhabditida; family Onchocercidae; genus Brugia; species Brugia malayi. The sequence goes on from NW_025062477.1 coordinate 12,607,084, forward strand.
TTAAAAAAAAAAAAAAAAAAAAAAAAGGAAAAAGAAAGATTTCTACCTGTCAACACAAATTACTTCACTAATTTTGCTTCTTTTGACACAATTTTAACGAATTCTTCTCGGAATACTATTAATAATAATAATAATTGTGATAATAATTTTCAGAGATGAAATCTTTGTAAGAATAGCAAATTACGGTAATATTGTCATAGTATGAATAGTGATTGCGATAGTTTATATCAAAAAGATTTTTATAATTAAAATATAAAATATTATGAGTAATATTTGTTTATTATTTTATGAAATTTCGTTTTTTTTTTTTTTAAAAAAAAAAAGGGAATGATGATACTATAATAATTGTATGTTATCAATAATGATTACATTATTTTTGTGTTTAAAAAAAAAAAAAAAAAATCAAATAATTGCTAATTGTTATATGGTAATAATTTCCTCTCATATGCTCTATATGTATTAAATGATGATAGTAATTGATAACAATCTTTTTACAATTTTTTTTTTTTTTTTTTCTTTTATATAATACAATTTGCCGCAAAATCGTGTGGTGTTAAAATGATCATTCATTTAAATTGTTAAATTAGTTGTGGCAGCTGTTGCTAGATGAAAAGCTTTTTGTTTCTATTTGCGCATTATTGCTATTTTACTTGAACTTTTAACCTCATTTATACATTTTATCACTTCTTTCTTTCTTAAATCTAAGTAATTTGCAATTTTTTTTTTTAATATTATAATAAATTTTTTATATTATCAAAAAATTTTAATTTTCTTAACGAATTTTTTTGTTTTTCTTTCTTTTTTTTCATTGCATAAACAAAAGATTAATTATATTTAATTTTGCTAAAAGAAATGAATAATCCTAGTTTTCTCAAAAATATAGTTATTTGTACACTATAAATTAAATTAAACATAATTCTTAAGCACTGTTATGTGTATTCTTTGTAGGACCAAATAATTTAATTTATTTTTTAATCATTCCATTTAATTATCTCTTTAATCATCTAAATTCATTTCTACGAAACATTGTTATTTTTTTTGTTAAAAAAATTAAGAATTTTAAAATTCCATTTCAATCTGTATAATTTCAGTCCACAGCTATTTTTTCTTCTTTCAACGAACAATCATTGTTGAATGATACAATTCCTACTGTACAATGGATTCAAGCTTGTTCTACCGGTAATTTACAAACAGTTGGTAAGCTTATAAAAGAAAAGGTTAGTTGAAGTTTTGTTTTTTTTTTTAAGTTTAATTAATTTAAAAAAAAAAGAGCTGAAAAAATATCAAAATTTTCTTCTATCTTAAAAAAGGGAAAATCTTTTTTTCATTGAAAATTTTTTATTATACGGCGGATGTAAATAAAAATATTCATATGTCGTTTGATTTCACATTCTTCTAAAAAAAATTAAATAAATAAACTAATATATACTTATTCATATCACTTAAAAATCTACATTTCAATTACTATTAATTTATGCATTTTTTTTGTTTATCTCTTTAATATCCTAAATATCTATATTTTAATTTTTTAAATTAATTTTTATACAAAAATTTAATATTAAATAAATTATTAAGCGTTATTTGATCACATATGCACCAGCAATAAATCATGGCTTTAGTGGTTTACATTATGCTGCTAAAAATGGTCATAGTTCTGTGGTACGATTTTTAATAATGAATGGTGCTGATGTTAATCTTCGAACTGTAAGCATTTGTTAACTGAAATTGAATTAAAATTTTGAAATTATTGTAAATAATCATTGTCAAACTATTTCTATGAATTATTTTTATTCATTCAAAATTATTTACAAATGTATAATGTAAATTGTTAAAAATGTAATTCATTTTTTTATTGCAATTTAAATTCTTAATTAAATTTATCGTATTTTTTTTTCAGGCTGTAAGTTATTTCTATTTCCTTCCTTCCTACTTCTTTTTCTTTCACTTTTTGGATTTATTTGGATAATAGCTTTGAAATACGATAAATGTGAGAGAAGAAAAATATGAGGTATTTAGAGTGGTTATACGCCTCTTCATCTTGCTGCAATCGGTAAACAACATGAAATTATTTCCATTTTACTGCAAGATTGTGGTAAGTGTTTCATTGAATATTAATAATTTAAATTGTCATTTATACTTATTCATTTACTTACTTATCTTTTCATACGAATATGACAAGTTTGGATAGTTGGTTAATGTTAAAATTTACTAGCAATGAATTTAAAAAAAAAAAAAAAAAAAATGGATATTATCATTAACGTTAGTTGCTTTATTTAACTATTAGATGTTAGAAAGAAAAAAAAAAAATTATTTTTGATAAATAGATTGATAGGATTTTTTTTTAAAAAAAAAAAAGGAAAACATTCTTATTTGAAATATTTCTTTTTTTGCAGGTGCAGATCCATCGATTGAGGATTACTCTGGACATACTTATCAGTACTATCTTAGAAATGAACAAGGTAAAATAATTGTATGAAAAAATTTTATCACAATATTGTAAATTTGAAGACAATGTTACAGATAACATATTGAAATCTAATTTTTATCATTTATCTATACAAATCGTATTATTCTCAATTCTATTCTTTTTTTTTTTTTTTTTAAGTTCATTGCTAGTAAATTTTAACATTAACCAACTATCCAAACTTGTCATATTCGTATGAAAAAATTTGGTTTATAAATAAAACAATTTATCATTTTGTAACATTTTTTCTACCAATTAAATGAAATTAAAATTTTATTAGGATAGGAAAGGAATTAAAATATTTTTTTAATGAATATATCTTATATTAAATTTCTTCATTTATCCATGAAAAAAAAAAAAAAAACAATCATTTAGTAAAATTATTTGTGAAATATTGATAAAATATTTGAGAAATTTAAGTTTTTTTTTTTTCTATTTTTCTTTTTTTTAAAAAAAAAAAAGAAAAAATCAAATGCAATTTTATAATAAATTTCATTGAACACATACAGACACAGACATAGACATACATACATATACACATATGTACATACACAGATATGAACCATATGGTTTTATGATGTGATGATCGGTTGATCGGTAGGAAGCACAATTTCAATGTAGGATAAGGACGGGGGATGGGGTGGCGGGGGGGGGGGGGAAGGGGAGGGGAAATCCATCATTCATTCGTTATTTTAGAATGATTATTGTTCAAATATGTTGATTTTTTTTTTTTGCAAATCACTCAAATAAAGGGACCAAATCGTTTTTCTTCTCTTTTTTTTTTTTATTTTGCTCATCTTTACTATATGCAATAATTTTTTTCATCTGTCTTTTTATTTATATATTTGTTATCTTTAAATTTAATCGATAAGTGTGATAATATTTTATAATTTTTTTTATTTATTTATTCTCTTTTATTCATAATGTTTACAAAAGAAAAAAGAATTATTATTACATTATGAGCAAATCATTTCTTTCTTTTTTTCTTTCAAAATCTTTTTTTTTAAGGGTTTAATTTTATAAATTTTTTATATTAGTTGTAAATTTTTTGTACGTTTCATTAATTAAAAAGGAAAAATTCCGAAGCTATTATATGTAATATTTATTATTATATAATAATATTGTAATCATTTTGTTTTTCTTTTGTCTTTTTTTTTTTTCTAGAATATTATTTTTGAAAATATTTTGTTCTTTTTTTTTTTCTAAATCACATTTCAGTAGTTTCTACTTTCTTTTCTTTTAAAAATTTCTACTTTTCGCTATTTTCAATGCTATTTTCATTTTCAATTACGGTAGCACAACACTAATTAAAGTATGAGCCAATAGAAATTGGGAAAAAGTAAAATGGTGCACATTCTAGAATAAAACTTTTCCTATTTATATATTTCTTAATTATACCAAAAAATTCATTTGATCAATGTTGGATAGATCTTGTAGTTTTATTTTTATAGCTTTGAGATTAAACAATTCTAAGATACATTTACCATTTTTATCACTTTTTGTTTGTTTATCAGTGATGCATTTACTCGGAATTGACCTTTCGATGTTCTTTACCAATTACAATATAGTAATAATTTTATTTGAGTTAAAATTCATTAAAATAATTATTAGTTTTAATTACTGGATGAAATTACGCCGTGCTAGTATTGCATAATTATTTATAGTTGATTAACTAAAAGTGTTTTATGTTTATTATAAAGTTTTATTTTTTTCATACTATTCACTTTGATTTTATTCATCATTTTGAGATTTGCACAAATATGCATATACGATTGATCATATGGATCAATCGAATATTGATTATTTGTCATATAACATTTGATGATGTTATCTGATCGCTGATCTTATAATTCTTTTATTTCATTTTAGTTTTAGTTTTAGTTTTACTTTTCTAAGCTATAGTCGTTTATCTTGTGGTTAAATGATTGTGAAAGCACTTTGATCTATTTCATTATCTGAATGATTGATTGATTATGAATTTTGAAATCTAGATCACAATTGTTTATCACTATTCTCATCTACAGTATTATAGTCTCTTTCTTTTCTTTTCTTTTTTTTTTTTTCGTTTTACTTCTAGTCAAAACGTTTTTTAGTTTCTTATAAAGTCTTAATATTTTATTTCAGAGAAAAAAGAATGAAAACGATTTGAAAAAAAAAAAGAAAAATCAATAACGGCTAAATAATTAGATGAACATTTCATAAATTAAGAAACGAACTAACATTTGTCGATCGATAATTAAATCATTATATAAGTTCGCAATAATATTAATCTTTTTTCTTTTCTTTTTTTGCTCCCTTTTTTTAGTACATAAAATTAAAAAAGAAAAGTTTTTCTTTTTTTGCAGGAATTGTTTCTGATAAAATCAAAAATGGAAATATAATTGGTAATAGTAAATATGAACAACATCAAAATGATACACAATTATCATCATCTACAACTGAAATAATGCAATTTTCACGTCTAAAATCTTTCAGAAAAGCAGTTCATGGACGAATGCGCTTTTTTACTGGTTTTTTTTTTTAAATATTTTCAAGTTACCAAAAAAAAAATTGCTTTAAAGAAGTTTAAGATTCTCAACTTTGAGAAATTATTTATTATTGTACACTGATAATAAAAAATGTATAAATTATTAGATTTTACTGGTTTAAAAATTAGTTGATAACATGCTAATAGACGTATATTTGACGTAACATGATGATAGACGTATAATTTATATTATTTACCTTTATTTTATGTTGCTAGATTAATGAACTAATTGTTGTTTTTCTTATAAATTTTATCGGAAAAAAATGAGAAAGACAATTTTTGTTATTTTATTTTATTTACAAGTTTCTCAAAACAGCCTACCGTATCCGTATGAACTTTCTCACCGTAATTCTTTCTCTTTTTTTTGACAGGGAGGGAGAGAGAGAAAAAAGCAAGGAGATATAGTTGAATTATGCAGGATGATTTTGGAAATAAACGTATCGATGAAATAATAGTAATAATTTAAGTAAAATTAATTAATTTTATAAAATAATTCAAAGTTAATTGTATAATTTGAATTAAATTTTAGTTTCGTATTAAAACAACATTTTCAAATTTTATTTTTATTTTCAGATAAACAGCTGTAAATGCTTATTATGTGATATTCATGCAGTCAAAATATTTTGTCTATAACAATTCTTCCTATGTAAACACCAAACAACAGCGACAAACAACGACAACAATAAATTTTTAGAATAATTTTATTTATAATTTACTTTCTAAGCGGTATTACTTTTTGATTCTGATGACCCGTAAAATGCTCAATTTGGATGATTTTGATGAGAATAATCAATCATTCATGAATTGAATGAGTAAACTAAACATCCGTATATGCTAAGCGGTATAAAATGAATCGAAGAATAATAAAATAAGAGGGAGAGAGAGAGAGAGAAGGAGAGGGAGAGGGAGAGAAAAGAAGAAAGGAGGTAAAAAAAAAAAAAAAGAAAGGAAAGAATAGACTTGATATTACCTTCTCATTTTGTGATTAGTTGTAGCACACACAAAATTATTCTTTTATTCATCTTCTTATCCTTTCACTTGAAAATCATGCATCATGCACTTGTCACATTATAATCAACCTTTTCGTTTGACCTTTTTTTTTATATCTGTATATATATTAGCAAGTTAATGTTAACTACTGTTTTTTAATCTTCATTTAAGTAGTAGTCTTATATAGAAGTATCATAGGTTATTCATGATTAATTAATCATTACAACATTTTAAAATTTGTTAAGAAATTTCTTTTTTTTCAAGGGAGGGGAAAGCAAAAATATTTAATTTTTTAGATAGATTTAAATGGTATTTGCTTTTTTTTTTTGTTATAGAAATGAAGAAAATTTTTTACAAATTTAAAAAGCTATTGAAGTTTTATAATTTTACTAAATTATTTTCAGTAATGGTTAGGTTTTGATTTTTTTTTTTTTTTTTTTTTTTTTTTGTTGACATAATTATTCAATTCTTCAAATGATTATATCATTATCGTTTTATTTTGTACAGTATACATATACGGTTACAATTTTGTTTGACATATCTTTGTAAACAAGCAAAAGAAGAGAAGAAAAAAAAGAAAGAAGGAAGAAAAAAAGCGCAATTGAGCAATGTATACGCGCAACAGTATCAATCTATTTCGGCTTCATTAACTCATCCATATCATCTTCCATTTCATATATTATACTACCCAATAATTACCCATCGAATAGTTAAAGTGGTAGTCGGTTAGCTTCTTTCTTTTTTTTTTTTTTTTTTTCATCTAACGATATTATTATTACTATGATTATGGTATATTTACCTGTAATATTTGATTGACTATCATTTTCACCTGTTTGTTAATCACTTCAATAGATTTAACCAATCCTTCAAAGCCTATTGCATCGTTCCATTCATGCCCTTTCACCTTTCTCTTTCCTTTTTTCTTTCTCTTTCTTTCTTATTATTTCTTTTTTTTTTTTCTGCAAGAATGAACACAAGTAATGTTTAGAAAAAGCAAAAAGGGAATTTTAGAGTTTATTTTTTTGTTTTTGGCAGAAAAAAAAAATTACTTTAAGATTTTTCGTCCTGAAATTTACATTTAAAGTTTATAAAAATTTCTTCTATTAAATCACTTATTTCACATACAGTATTTTTTTTTTTTTGTCATCAGATGATGCTTATGTTAGTATTATTTCAATGCTTTCAATACAGTACATGTTGTATTTTTATTTTTTATTTTTTGATTCGAATAAATTTTTTTTTCTTTCATCTTCGAGAAGATGCGTACATTTTAAATTCAACTAATCATTAGCAACTGAACAACACTATTCTTGTAAGAACTAAAGTTTTAAAGTTAAAATTGTTAAAATTTAAGTTTCTGATCTTTCATATTATTACGTTTTTAATTTTCTTCATTTTTCTACAATTTTTTTTTTCTTTTCTTCTTTTTATTAATTTGTTTCTTTTTGATTAGAGACATTTTTCATTCAATTATTTTATTTATGCATTTATTTTACGTTACTTACGTCAAAAAAAAAAAACTAATTCTTTTTTTGCAAATTTTCATTTATTTTTGATATTCTTTTTGATTACTGTAACTTGAAATTCCTTTCTTATTTTTCTCACAATTTTTAATCATTATCTTTATTACTCGCATCATTTGTATATTTCCTTTTTAATCCTTTCAACATTAACCTATACTTTATGATATTGAAAATTTATTATTACCATTAAAGCATTAAATTTAATGTCTACCTAAAATATCTCATTAATTTTCCAATATTTAATTGCACATGCAAGATAGGGAAAAAAAAATTAGAATTGAAATTCGATATTTTAATTCGATATCTTATTTAACCAATAATTAATTTGATAAATTCATAGTACACATATACTTTCTTTTCGCTATTTACATACAAAATAAGCGAAGAAAAAAGTTCAAATTAAAGTAGCAATTTAAAACTTGCTCATTTTTTTTTTTTTTTTTTTTTACATAAATGAATGAATCTAATTTTAATTTCTTTCCTTTTTTTTTCCTGATATAAATTTAATAAGTACATTGATACTTCCTTTTCGCAATTTGTTTATTCATGAAAATTTATAATTGACCTTTCCTACTTTTTCATCTTTTTTTTTTTCTTCTCTTTTATTTCTCATTTTTTCTTTCTTTTTTGTTCATCTTCAAAAATAATCTTTGTGACGTTTGAACATTTGCATAAATCTCATTACTGTTATTCCCAAATGAATTTCACATCGTCTTTATTTTAAATAATCCTCGCATGCACTATTGTTCATTTCATTTCAACATATTCGTTTTCAATCCCATAATTAGAATCCATTGATAGATTATCATGATGATTGAATATTTTTAGTTTTATTTACCAAATAATAGGGAAAATGACTTTTCTTTTAATTTTTTAAAAAAAAAATTTTATAAAAATAAATTTAAAAAATTGTTAATAATTTTAACACAACAATTATTCATATGAACACATTTCAATTATGATAGTATAATTTATTAAATTATTCAAAAAAGGAAAAAAAAATTGTTTAAATAATTTTTACTCTATGAAATATTATAAATAATTTTCTTTTTTTTTTTTTTTGAAGTAATGTATAGTTTCGGGATTGATTAAAAACTGGATGAAATTATAAAGTTTTACGATAAAAAATTTTCGTGAATTATCTTGGAAAATTTAGAAAAAAGAAAAAAGTGTGTCAGGTGTTATTTTAAAAGTTTTGCAATTTTTCATAGAAAAAAAAAAAAAAAACTTTTTAACTGTCAGAGTAGTTGATAGAAGGAACGCAAATAATATAGAAAATTAAAAAAAAAAGAGAGGGAGAGAACCATTCAGCTAAGTTTGAACATTGTAGTGAATTTGAAATGATTATTTTTTGAGATAAGCGATTTAAACTGTCTACAAACTGGCCATTTTTAATTTCTCTGTAGAGAGAGAAAGAAGAAGAGGGAGAGAGAGAGGGAGGCAGGAGGATGAGGAAGTGATAAAAAAAAAAAGCAGATTTATTTAGCTGATAAAATGGCACTTTTTTTTTCTTCTCATTAACTTAGATGGAAATACAAATTTTTATTTAATAATTTCAAAAAAATTTTTTTAACGTTTACTTTTATATAATACTTTTGTTGAATTAAAAAATTATGATAGCAATAAAATACATAATTCCATCACATATAATTCGATGTATTATAGCAATTGTTTCTATTTTTTTATGAATGAGCAAACATTACCATCTAATTTTGTAATCAATTATTTCAAAAAAAAAAAAAAAGTTAATGAAAATTATATTTAAAAATTTATCATCATTAGCATATATATGCATGTCCAGTTATAAATATGTATATATGTTTACATAAATAAAATAATTTTGGTTATTTCTATAGTAATTTGTTAAAATTAAATGAAGTAGATGGAGAATAAATGTATTTGCTTTTTTTTTTTTTTTTTTTTTTTTTCTAACACAACATTTAAATTTATCATTATCTGTATCGAAATTTTGCAAATAAAATTAATGATGATGTTTTCGCACATTTTCAAGTCCATCGAGTTGTTATTTTCTTTCTGGGTGGTAAAAGAATGATGGAAAAAAAGAAAAAAAAAAAACAGAAGAACGAGAAATGATAAGTAAATTTGGATGAATAATGAACGAAAGCAAACATGCGCTAAAAATCATTGTAAACTAAACTAAACCAAAAAATGAAATTGAAAAAGAAAAAAAAAAAAACAAAAATGAGAAAATAAAACAACTGCTGTTGCTAATATTTTCTTTCATCTAATCACTATTAGATTTTATTAGGCACAAATAAACTGATCACTTAATCATTGAAATGATAAAATTCAAATAGACTATAAATTAATTATTTATTTGTTTCATCAGAATATGTTTGGGAATGTCTTATTTTAAAAAATATACAAATTAGTATTTAGCATTTCAGATAATTTATAAAATTAAATTTAGTCATTTCTGTTCAAAATAAACTTATAATAATTATTTACCTGTCATATTTTTTATTTTTTTAAAGGGGCATATAGTTCTGTTTTTATCATTTTTCTGTTATATCATAATTTTATTACTTTTATTTCTCAATAATTTAATTAATTCATTTATTTGTAGCTTATTTTTTTCCCTCATTTAATTTTTTTCACCAATTATTTTACTATTTCGAAAAAGAAGTTCACAAAAAAAAGCAAATCAAAATTATATTTTCCTAAAATTGTTTATTATTGCCGTCGTTAATTTTATTTTTTAAATAAATTAAAAGAATAATTTAGTATATTTGTTTTTTTTTTTTATTTCTTCTTTTTATCATTTTTTTTTTTCATTATTCTTTCTTTTTCACTTTTTTTTTACCCCTTTTTCCTTCTCTTGAAAGTGTTAAAGTGTTAATTGAAAATGTAACTGAAAATGGCATATCGGAAAACATATATAATGAGCTTTATAAAGGTGGTAGTGGTGGTGATGGTATAGTTAATCAATTTTGAGACGATGAATAATGATATAGTTAGTATATTGATGTAGAAAATGTATAAATGATAATTACTACTATGAAGAGAAGAATGAACGGTCGGCATTAATCAAATAGATAAAAGGAATAAAATATGGTATGATTTAAATGGATGTGATAGAATGAAAATGAATCAATGCATATTAACATTTATAAAGCATGAATTTTAATGTATTGATTAAATTTAATTTAAAATTTTAATAAATAAATTGTTATTTATTATTATTATTATTGTCATTGTTACAATTACAATTATTTATTATAGCAATACTTATTTGAATGCATTGATAATTATAGCTCATTAACTAGCCAATCAATATTTTGATTATTTAATAAACAAATTAAATCAATTATTTTAAAAAGAAAAAAAATTCTAGAGAGAACAAAAAAGAACAGTTTCAAATTGAAGTTTATATATATATGTATGTGTGCGTATGTGTAATTTCTAAAACTCTTCCTATTAAAAGCCATTATCAAATATTGTATTTTAATAAGGGAAGGAAATATTTCAACATAGATGATGATGAACTAAATTACATCCAATGGACGATGTTATAACATCATTATCATCATCGTCATGGTCATCAATATTACCATTACTACTATTACTAACTATTATCATCATCAACATCACCATTACTACTAGATGATGATGAACTAAATTACATCCAATGGACGATGTTATAACATCATTATCATCATCGTCATGGTCATCAATATTACCATTACTACTATTACTAACTATTATCATCATCAACATCACCATTACTACTATTACTACCACTATCATCATTAATTATTGTTATCCTTATCATCATTCATCACTATCATTATTATCATTATCATTGTTAGCAGTATCACTGTCATAATTACCATTATGAACACCATCTTAATCATTATCACTATTATTATCATATCATTGTCATCATTACCATTATCTATGCAAAAGTGGCATGATATTGTCATAATACAATTTTCCATTAAATGATGAATGGATAAATAAGGACACAATTTTAAATGTGACACATAACAACTTGACACATTATTGATGAACTCTTATTTTTCATCGAATAAATTCAAAGCACATAGTAAGTTTGAAGTTTAAGATGGAATTAATTAATAATTGATAATTCGAGGGAATTTAAATGACATAATGGATTTTATGATGGATGCATTTGTGAAATAATTCAAATGATCTCATAATTTTTTGAAAAATTTTTGTGATTGAATAATAGCAATTTGAATGAAATGAAATGTAATGAAAAGACAAATAATGCTATTGGATGAAAAAAAAAAATCAAAAAATGAATAAAAATGAAATCTATTTTTGCCTTTTTTCTCTTTCTCTCTTCCTTTTCCTTTTTATAGAAAGTAATAAAATTTGAAGTAAAAAAAAAAATTTAATAATAATTCTATTTCTTAAAATAATATACTTTTAACTTTTGTTTATTAGTACTTTCTCATCCTTTTCTAAATAAAATAGTAATGTTAATCTTTTTATAAGATAAAATTATAAAATTTTTATAAGATAAAACTATAAAAGAAAAATGCCTTTTTTGTTGAAATTATTTGACGAATGTGAGAAAGTAGTGATGATAATTTTGTAGATAAAATATTCACATCAAAGCTCTAATTAATCAAACTATTAAATGCGGCACAATTATTCTTGTAATCATTTATAACTTTGTTTTATAAATTTTTTTATAATTTTATCATATAAAAAAAAATTACTGTCATTGACATGATTGTCATTATTATTATTATCGACATTATCACTTTTATTAATAATAGAAAACGAATTATTGATAAGAGAATAATTTAAATAATAAATAAAGAATAATTTACAAAAAAGATCGATATTTAGGAAAATGTAATAGATGAATGACTGAATGAATAATTGAAATGACACTTTAAGTGATTAAACTATTTTGCTATTTTTTTTCCATTTTTTTAAGCTAATTGTAATCCTCCCATTTTAACTTTTTCCCTCTTTCTCTCTCTCTCTCTCTCTCTATCTCTCTATCTCTCTATTACTCTTCTTAATTATTTCTCAAACTTATATCTTGTTATTTATCTAAAATGATCTTTCTTATTATTTTCAAATGTTTAGTATTATTGTAGATTAAATTTTAAATAAAAAATATAAAACATTAAATATTTCTTTTGAAATTATTTTGAAAACAATTTCAAAAAAAATATAAAATTATCAGTCTATCATTACAAATAAAACTTTCTTATCGTTTTTACTATTTCAGTGATATTTATTATATGATTTATTATAAATGATATATAAATAAGATGAACTAAATGATTTCAAAGGTTTTTCGATAGAAAGAGAAAGGAAGAGAGAACAGAATGCAAAAGGAAAGAGACAGAAAGAGGGAGAGAGAGAGAGAAAGAATGGAAAGTAAATCGAATGTTACAGTATGCTATCTATTTGTAAATATTGATTTTATTCTTTTATTTTTTTTATACGGTAATTTGTCAATGCACAAAATTCTTCACATTTAATAGCGTTATAACAGATGATAAATTCATTTTTAGCTGTTTAAATGCATTGTTTTTTATGATTTTTTTTTAATATAACAATTTTGAAAACATATAAACAGGAAAGCTTATTCCGTTTAATCTTTTATTTATTTTGTTTTTGTTTTCTTTTTTGCTATTTTAAAATATATTGTAATAATTAATAATGATGGACAAAAAAAGAAGAATAACACTGAAGTGAAGAAAGAAATAATAGTTTTACTAATTTTTCTCTTTAATTAAAGACGACGATTAATAAATTATTATTATCAACAAAATAATAAACAATGATAATGGCAGAATAAAACAAAAAAAAAAAAAAAAAAGCAAATAAATAAATGAAAAAGGCATAAGCAAAAAAAAAAAAAAAAAAATGAAAAAGAAGTGGACAACAACGCATTAAATTAAATGTTGCGCATATATACTAATTCATTCATTCATTCATTTTTCTTTTTTCAATACTTAATCATATAGTGGACAGAAGAAAAAAAGAATTAAAAAAAAGAAATGAATTAAAAATGAAAGAATTTTTTCTCTTCATCATTGGTGGTCTAAAATGTTCTATCTTCAATTCTTTTTCCTCTTTTTTTCATTTTTTTTTTTTTTTTTTTTTTTTTTGTTTAATTATTTCTTTTTATGCTCACTACATTACTCGTTGATAATGATAATAGATGATAAAAATAATAAAAATTAGTATTAGAAATAATGAAAAAAAAAAAGATAAAAAATTAATAATGATAATAGAAATAGAAAGCTCATTAAAAATGAATTCCATTTGTGCCAATCAACAAACATTCATTTTATCAATTATCTATGTTTGCTATTATTTTGTTTTCGTTGCATTTTTTTTTTTTTTTTAACAATTTAATTTGATTAAAATGGAAATCTATAAATTAAGATTTATCTTTCCATACATACATAGCAATAATACTTCATTTTTGATTATAATTGCTATTGTTTTCTCAGAAAAAAATGAATAAATGAACAAGTGAAGATTACTTAAAGCATAAAATTTTTTCCTAAAATAGTGGTTAAGACGAGAAACTGATTGGATTAACCAACCAAAGTCTAAATTTTAAACCACCAAAAATTAAACAAAATTGCTTGTGAAACAGGTAACAAAAAAAAAAAAAAAAAAGCTGTGGGAAATCAAAATATTGAAAGAAAAATTACTTAAATGACAATAATATAAAAATTAAAATTTGCCTGAAATACTTCTAATGCTTGCAGTATGTAAGAAACTCTAATTATTTAAATTGCAAGGAAAAAAGCAAAAAACGAATAAATAATTTTAGCAGAGAAAAAATGAATCCATAGACAAAAGAAAAGCAATTAATTATTGAAATTTATTAATCTAAAATTGAGTTCAAATTACTTGAAAAAATTTAAATTTGTTATATATTCATCAAATGAAATCCAAAAAAATAAGTGATAAAATTGACAGTATTTATTAATTGCTATTATTACAATTTAAATTGTTAGTTATGAATATTTAATTACAATATAACAAACTTTTTTTATCAATTGCCTCATTCATCTAATATTTTCATTTTTAATTTATTGTTTTTCTTTTTCTCCATTTTCTCTTTCTTTCTTCCTGTCTCTCTCTCCCTTTCTATTCCGTTTTCCACAGCTTATAAGAAATGAAGGAATGGATATATTTAAAATTAATTTATTGATTTAATAATTGACAAAATAATAATGTGTCTATAATGTTTGTGTATAATGTGAAAATGAGAAACAATTTTATAGCATCGTTGTAATTTTCATAAGTAATGTAAACAAAGCGGAGTGGGAATTGTCACCATATGGTTGTTGACACTTAGTGATAGTAGTAGTAGTAGTAGTAAGAAGTTAAGCTAGACAAATGCGCCATAATAGACATTTTTAGGCTAATATCATTACTGTTACTATTATTATAATTATTATCGTTATCATTATAAATAATATAATTATCATTATTGTCATTAATATTCAATGTCATTTGCAATTATCATTTATTTGAAAATGAAGATCGGGAAAATATATTAAACGATATGCTGTCAACACTTGTTCCTGGGAAAATATTGCCAAATATGATTGTTATTCTTATTTTAATGACAATTTAGGGCACAGAAAAGGGTAAAAGTAAAAATTTTCAAAAAAGAAAAAAATCAAGAATATATTTCTAGGATAATTTCCGGATAATTAAATTAAACAATTGATAAATTTTGAGATAAATGGTAGAATGAAATTTTTCAAAAAAAGAAAGATAAGAATATATTAACGGATAATAAAATTAAATAATTTCAAAAATTACCAAAACCTTTTTTTCTCTTTTATGGGTAATAAAAATAGGAAAAAAAGTGTGCTAATCAAACGATCATTTAAATATAAATATATACAATATTTATTATAAATGTACACACAGCATATGCATATAATAGTAATTTCAGGTAAGTAAGAGTAATAGTTATACTTTTCAATTATTGGGTATATATTTTACAAATTATTGGGCAAATATTTTTACATCATATAATACAAAATATTTGATAAATTTTTTTAAAATTTAGTTGCATAAATTAAACTTGGTCTAAAAATTTTTTATTTCAATAAAGCAATTTTTGAGTGATACATACATTTTATAGTATGTATTTTTTATTTTTATGACATTTTTTTTTTTCTTTGGAAAATTAATAATCTTCCAGTGCTCATAGAATTTTTGGACCACACAATATATTTAAATTTAAATCTCAAAAATTTATTTTAGCATCTCAAATCTGAATAAAATGGTTAAATAATGTTAATTTTATTAACTTGAAAAAAAAATATATTTTTCCTTAGTGAAAGAAAATAAAGCGAATAAAAACGATGTGTAATTAACAAAAATGAAAATTAAGAAATTCATATCCTTTAATTATTCAATTTTTCATTTTTATTTTTAAATTATCGGGTTTGATTCAAATGTTTTCAACTTTTTCTGCAAAAAAAAAAATATTTTCATACTTTTTTTCAATTTTTATATTTATATTTGCATATTTATTCTTCTGATTCTATTCAACTATGTTTTATTAATATTTTGTAAGAAACAAATAAATAATTATAATATTTTTGAAACTAAAAAACTAAAAAATATCAAATAAAAACGAATCACATTTAAAAAATTTCTTTCCCAAATTTTTTATTTCATTTTATTGTTCTATTAACTTTCATACATTTATTAACAAAAATAATAAAAAATAGTTTGAATGTTAAAATTATTTTCATTTCGTTGATTTAATTTTAATTTTCATTTGTTAATATTTTATTTTCATTTCAATTCTTTTTTTATTAATTCCAACAAAAAAAAAAAAACAAAGACGAAAAGCGAATGAATAGAAAAAAGAAAAATGCATTGAAAAAAAATTATATTAAATAATTGTCATTTGTAATTTTATCAAACATAAATTTAATTAATAACATGAAATGAAGTACTTAACGATTTAATTTATAGAAAAAAAAAAATTTGTTTTCTCTCATTCATTTCAATCTTATCTAATTATTTTATCAAATAGTTCTCGAAATTTACCGGTAAATGAAGGAAAAAAAGAATTGATCAAATAATGATAGTAGTTAAAATTAGTAGTATTACTGCTAATATAATTTCAGTCAATTATATTACTAACAATTAATTAATCAATGTCAATGAAATGACACATTAAATGTCATTGAAATTTAGTAAATTAATTCTTTTTTTCTTACTTTTTTATTTTTTCACTTTTTTTTTTTTTTTTTTTTTTTGCTTTGTGATTGATAATACATATATTTATCAAATCATTCATTCGTCGTTCACCTTCTTTTTTTTTTCAAACCAATTGTAAATTAATATTTTAAATCCTATCACTATATCATCAACAGTATGACTTATTCCCTTTTTCCCTTCTTTCTTCTTGTTTCAAAGATTTGTTAAAATTGATAAGAATTGTGTTGTCACCTAATTTTGATACTTTGATGCCTATATGTGACAACTTTTTTTTTTGCCTTCTATTATAATCATACATTAATTGCGTTAATGATCAAGATAAGATATGCATTGATGGCTTTCTTTCTACTTTTTTTTTCTCTCTCTCTCTCCCTCTCTCTCTCTCTCTCTATTTCTTCTTTTTGTGAAATTATTGATGAGTAATTATAATACAAAAAGTATTTATACTTAAAACTTGTTTCGTTCTTTTTTGTTGTTTAAACAAATTATTTCATTTATTTTATAATAAAAGAAATTGAAAAGGAAAAAAAAAGAAATAATTGATAAATATTTTTAATTGATTTTAAATTTTAAATAAGAAAATAACTATTGCATTTATTTTTTTTTTTACAAAAGTTAGATTTAATGAAGAGAAAAATTATGAAAAAAAAAAATTATTCCTTTGTTAAATATACAACAAAAAATTATTTTTCTGTATAAAAAGATTTTCTCTTATTATCTCATATATTAATGGAAGAAAAAAAATAAATGAACAATAATAATTTAATAAAATAAGATAAAATTAGATTATTTATTCAAATATTTTTGAAATATATATATATAATAAAACAAATACTATCTACTGCCATTTATTCCTTCAATAGTACTTTTTTTAATTGCATATCAAAAATGATAATGCATATCAAAAATGATAATGTGTGATAAAATGATATAAAGTTTGCGATAAAATTTGTTTGATAAAGATATGATTTTAAAAAAAAAAGGAAAAATTAATCGAAATAAGACAAGAATGCTATAATTAATGTGCTAATATGTTAAAATAATTAATTTAAGTATTACAAGTAGTAAATATTAATTGAAATAAAAATTTTTGCAAAATTTCTCTCAATGATATATACAAATATGTATTAGATGAAAGATATTTGATATGATATGATATGATATGATTAGAATAACTAGCACATATGTTCACCTATCAATCATATTCACAACTCTACTGGCTTCCCTAGACGGTAACTTTCAATTGTTACAACAATAATTTAACAAAAACTCAATTCTGTCACCATATCTGTCACCATCAATAAAATAAAATATTAGTGAGCAGTATCATTATTAACACAAATATCATCATCATCATCATCATTATCATTAACAATAATCTGCCAATTGATAATAAATAATATTTTCAAATTGAATGATAAAGCCAAATTATACTGAAGCTATGAACAGTTGTTATATATTATGTATGGATTTTTGATTGATTGATTAATTTGAAAATATTATTGATGTGATAAATTTTAGGGAGAATTTTACATTTTTACATACATTTATCATTTTTAATCAATGAAATTAATCATAAACAAAAAATTTTAGTAATAATTTAAATTTTAGAAAAAAAAAAAAAAGGAAATGATTAATCATAATTTTATACTTTAACATTTTTAAATGCGTAAAATTTTCTACTCCTTTTTTTTGCGCAAAAAAAATTTTTTTTTTTAGTAATATTTTATTATTTGTAAAAATTTTCATTAATATTATGCTAATTAGAATTAACTTTTTTACTTTAATTTAAATAAAAAAAATATGAAATATGTGACAAATTATATTTGATTTAAAGAAAAAAAGAAAAATATTGAATAATTTAATGCTATGTAAGAATTAAGCAATCAGAATGATTCATCAAATTTGTAATAAAAGAAGCAAAAATTGATAGAACAATGAAATTTCTTTCTTTCTTTTTTTTTTTTTTTTTTTTGATTTTTATTTATTTATTTTTTTTTCACACATTTTGCATTTGATTAACCATTTTAATCAAAAAAGATTATCATCATTTTGTCGCTTGCTTCTTTTATTTAAATACGCTAACATTTATAGTTTTAATCTGTTTTAAATGGAAACGCGACAATCCGGAAGAGTTAGAGAGGAGTGGACAAGATGGTTTCGTTTTAATGTTAGCTAAGAAGAAAGGATAAAAGAATATTAAATTTGCATATAAATTACTATCATTTAACCAGTATGATTGCATTTTAGGATAACAAAAATTGGATAAATTTTAAAAGCGAAAAGTCACATTGCAATTTGATTTGTCACATTCAGTTATCATCAAAAGATTAACAGACAAATTTGCATATTTAAATTTCTACGATTTTGCTAAAATGCAATTTAGAAAAAAAAAAAGAGGAAAAATGAAAGAAAGAAAGAATATGTATTTTGTTAAGCTTAACCAATAACTTTCTTTATGATACCAGATGCGCATCATTGTTAGCTTTTATCAAAAATAAATTCAAATAATTTATTAGGGATAGTATTATAGAGGGATAGTAATCAGTTATTTTTTCAACCTCAAAATTAAATTTTAGAAAACGACAAAATTTAAATTATTAAAAAAAAAAAAACGGTTTTTTCTGAAAATAATTAAATAAAATTTTGATTTCATTACTTCTACAACTATCAATTTGTTCCACATTTCATTTTTGTCTTCTAACTTTTTTTTTTTAAAATAATAAAAAAGAAGATTATAAAAATTAAATAAATAATTATTCAATTTGTCACATTTTTCAAAACATCAATAAGTGAAAAAATAAAAATGAAATAAATTCAGTAATAAAGAAAAAAAAAAATGCAATGCGAAAAATTTTTTGATCACTTTCTTATAATATGATAAATTTATTCCTGAATTTTTCATTGAATGACTAACTTATCATTTCCTTATCAAATTTTTGCATCTTTTTTAAATGGAAAAAAAAAACCAACAACTATAATTTTAGAATTTTTTAAATTTAAAATTTATACAACAATAAATTATGCCAACAATGAAGCATAAGATGCGTTCCTAAAACCTGTTTTCAACTCTTTCTCCTGTCGTCTTTTTTAATTATTCATTTCATTTCAGGTGGAGAAATTTCTGGCTGTCATCAATTTCATTTTTCAATATTAATGATTCAAGGACATTACTGTCATTTTCATTTGATATTACCAAAATTCAATCAAATTAACCAACTCAATCAACCAATCAATCCAACCAAAATCAACCAAATCAGTCAAATTTTAACAACCTTGAAAAAAATATCACATCAAAAAAAATAAATTTTTTCTTTTTTTTTTTTTTTGAAACAAACCGAAAAAGAACGATGAAATTTTGTGATATAAAATTAGAAATGAGAACAAAAGAATTAAAATGAAAATGGAAAGAAATGAATAATATTGAATTTAATATTGAAAATAATAATGAATAATAAATAATATTGAATTTAAGCATACACAATGAAAAAATGTCAACAAAAAAAAAAAAAAAAAATTCACTTGAATTTTGAATTTTATTTTTAGAAAAGGAAGATTTTCCTTTATTTTTTAATTTTTTTTAATCGTATTTTTTTCTCTCTCTCTCTCTCTCTCTGTTTCTTTTCTTCTCTTTTCCTCTCTTTTTTTATTTTTTTTTTCATTTTTTTCTTTTTTTTTTTTTTTTTTGTTGACATTTTTTTTTATGATGAATAACGAATTGTATTACTTGCAGTTAATTTAATTAAGTGACAGATGCGCACTGATAACAATCCTCTGATAAGACTTAATTTCATGAATAATTGCTTTTTTGCAAAAAATGCCAGCTTTGCATTTGATTTTTTTTTAACCAATTAGAAGCAGGTGAAAATTTTAAATTTGAAAATTTTTCTATTAATTTATACAATGAATTAATTCAGATATATTATTATTTATTAAAATAAAATTTCTGTTAACTTGCATATATGCAAACAACAATTACTTTTCTTCTTCTTTTTTTAATATCAAAAAATCAACAAAAAAAAAAAACGCTTTTTCTTTTTTTTTGTTCGATTAATTTTAAATTTGAAATTGTTGATTTTTCGATAACAAAATTTACTTTATTATTTCATCACATTATAAAATAATGTATTATGTAGTTAATGAATGTGAAACAAATGATAACATTGACAAATCAATGATGATATTATCAAGCGCTCAATTTCCTTTTCTCTCTCCCTCTCTCTCTCTCTCTCTCTCTCTCTCTCTCTGTTGGCATTAATTCATGAAATAATCAAAGGAAATTAAATTTTGTCTTAAAGCTTTGTTAAACGGAAAAGGAATGCGATGAAAAAGCATTGATAAGATAGTTCAGCTAATGGTTGTATTTATGAAAAAGAATGAAATGTGATAGATATAATAAAATAAAATGAAATGAAATTATCGAAGAAATGGAATGAATTTTCAATGTGAATAAATATCTGATAAAAATAACATTGTTGAAAATGATTAGTTATCAAAATCAAAAATATCAAATTAAAAAAAATAAGAAAAAAAAACAAAGAATAGGCATTATTGTTTAGTATTATTTGCTCAAATTAAATTTATTAAATTTAATGTTTGAGGCAAAAAAACGAAAAACCGTTTCTTTTTTTTGTGTTTTGCAAAATACATTAAAATTTTTGTGCAAGAAAAAAATGACAAATTAAAAATTTACAGAATGAAATGTACAAGAAAATAAAAGAAGTAAAGAAAATAATTTAATATTATTTGGGAAATAATTATACTAAAATTATTCTCATTTTATTTTTATTTTTTGTTTCACTATTGCTTATTTCATTAATAATTTAATTGTAATCAAAAAATTATTAATAAGTATTAATAACATTGTACAAAATAATGCATTTTGTGAAATGGCTATAAAATTTTTGATAAATTTAATGTTTTTAATGATATAACTAAATTTCACTTCTAAACAGAGAAATGATAATTTGAATTTGGAAAAAAAAAAAAGGATGTTAAAATTATTTATTTCAATATTTCTTTGAAATAATTAAATTGCGATTTTTTTTTCGTAAATTTTAAATTGGCAATATATTGATGTCTTTTCATTTCTTTTCCTCATTTCTTTGCAAATTAAATTTCACTTTTTTTTTGTTTGTTGAATTAATTCAGCGAAATTTTTTTCACTTTTCTTCTTCATTGTTGAATTAATTCAGTAAAAATGTTGAATTAATTAATTAACTAATTAATTAAGTAAAACATTAATATGGAAATGATTGTATTTAAATGAAAAAATTTTTCCAGGTGATTATGCTATCAATTTCATTAGCTCATCAAATGTTGTAATAATAGAATGTGTGAAAAAGAAGTGCACCTTTTCCGCTTTCTCTGATAACAGCTGCGCTTTAATGATGAACTATTGTTGACCTTTGACATTGCTATAAGTATGATATATGCATATGTTGTAATAATAAACGTTATCGGTTAAAATTAATATGATTTACAAATCACAATTGTATGTTAATCAAAAAGGCAATGGAGAGAGAGAGAGGGAGAAAGAGAAAGAGAGAGGGAGAGAGAGAGACAAAAGTCTGTTGCTATATAACAATTGCGCCATTAATGGAAAAAATTACGGTATGAAATGAAATAATGACAGAAGGTAAAGCCAGAAGTTTATCCATCATGCAAAGTGTCAATTATACAATGAAATGAAACAGACACACACATACACATACACACATACATACATACACAATCGTTGTAAATTATATGCAAGAATTTAGTAAGCTAATAAAAAAAAGAGAAAAAAGACGAAGAAATGAAATGAAAATAATTTACATAAGAATAAAATCTATTTTCAATTGTCAAAAGATAAAAATTAATTAAAAAATTGAAAAATAAAATAAAAATCAAAAGCAAAAAAAAAAGGAAAAAGAAATAATTTCTTTTTTTTTTTTTTAAAAATTGTTTTACATTAAAATTTTTTACATTTTATTTTGAAAAAATTTTATTTCAAATTTTTCAATGCTTGCATACACCTATGTGTAAATTACTATATGCATTGTGTATACGCTTAACTTTACGTGCACGTATATGTGTACGCATATGCATACTTGCGTGTACCTAGCTAAAGTGCAAAGTTCTGTTTAAAATATTTTAAAAACTAATTGCTTAGTTCTTTTTATAAGCAACAAATTAACAGAAATCAATTAATTTATTCACTGAATTTTTTTTTCTTGAACTTTACATCTTAAATATATTTTTAATTTATTGATTTCATTCATGAATTTTAATTTATTAATATTTTTTTTATGCAATAGAGAAGTTCAAAACTATATGCGATACATTTCAATTGAAGTTAATTTATAATTGAAATATTCGATAAAGAAGAAAAGGTAAAAAAAAACGAAGCAAATAACAAACAATCTGTTCACCAGGACAGTATAATCCATTCAAAGTTATAATCCGTGAAACATATTCCGTTATGATCCGATTTAATTGCTATGAAATAAACAGATCAGATACAATTGCAACAATCATTCAAAATTGTCAAAAAAAAAAAAAAGATCCAATTACATAAATGTTTAATTTCATCAAATTTAAAATTTATTTTTAAAAATTTTCAATTCTATTACATTTAATAAAATAAAATTATATAAGATGACAAAAGAAAGAACAAAAAAAAAAAAAAAAAAAAATGAAAATATAAAAGAAAATTTTACTTTCTCACATTCCAATAAAACAATTTTTAGTGCCAACAAAAAAAAAAAAAAAAGAGAAAAAAAAATAGCAGAAATAAAAAAAAAAATGAAAGAAATTAAAGCAAATGTTTTCATTCATTCGGTAGCAAAACCAAATAATATATTGAATTCATCATTTATGCAATTATATTTTCTCACCCTCTAAAAGAAAAAAAAAAATTGAAGAAGAAAAGGCGCAAAAAAACGAAGCGCAAAAAAAAAGTTTATTGAAAAAGGATATATTGTTGTTCTCGGATTGAATGGATGGAGCTTTATTGACAATTGTTGTTGACGAGAAAGTTTTGAGTGCATTCACTTTTACATCAACCAAACAAATATTTTTGAATGAATTTGAATATATTATTAGTATAGAATAGAATAGAATGGAATAGAATAAATTGGAATAGGAATATAATAATAAAAATGATAATACCAATCAAAATATTAGTAATAATAATAGGAATCTGTTCAATTCTATTGCTATTTATCACAAATAAATTTGAATGAAATAAATTAAGAATAGAAAAAAAAAATGGAATAGGAATAGAAAAAAAAAAGTACATGAAAAAAGAAAACAGGATAAAGAATAATTATCATTTGTGGAATAAGAATAGAAATTAAATATGAAATGGAATGAAGCGTAATTATTTACTAATAGAATGGAACAGAATTGAATATAGAATAGAATAAAAATTAATCATTTGTTTTCATTCGGAATACAAGTAAAATTAGTTATGAAAGAAGGTAAAATAAATAATAATTTTTGTTAATGGAAAAAAAAAAAGAACTTAAAAACTTAAAATTATATATTTTGTATGTTTGTGTATGTTTGTATGTGTGTATGTATGCTTAAAGGGTATAAGTATTTATGTATTTTTTCGATTTAATTGATTGCTCTTTTGTAATGCAAATTTCGCCGGGAATGAATATCGCTGATTGATAATGGAAATGAAAAACATTATTATCAATACAGTATTATATGAATGAAATGTTTTGCTCATTACAAATATAAAATTTGAAACATTTAAAAAACGAAGAGAAAAAACTGAAAAAAAAAAAATTTATGTTTCAAATATTTTTCACTTTTTCTCTTGTTTTATAAATTTTAATTTTAATTAATTGGAACCATTTACTGTAATATTCAATTAATCAATTTCAATTATATTAGTTATCAATTTGTAAATTTAATTGATCGCATTAAAAATGTTATTCACGAATTGTTCGATAATTTAATACAAATATATTTGTGTTATTGCTTTTCTTTTTTTGGGTTATACATTTAAAAAATTTAAGTTCATTGAAATTTTTTTCTTTTTATACTCAGCTGATGTTTAATTGAATCAAAGTTAGTTTCTTTTTTAATTTTTACATTATAATATTACTGAAATAGTAATAATAATGTACTAGAAAAGTTAGCAATTTTGCTTTTTTTTTATATGAAAATTGAAAAAGTTGCATTTTATTAAAAAAAACAAAACAAAACTTTATTTTATTTTTTAAAAGAGAAAGGAAGAACCAAAGCAGAAACAGTCGGATGAATAAATATAATGTTTTTTTTTTTTTTTAATGTTCGATATGATTCTGTAATTCAAATTTGTGATCGATTCTTTTTTTCACTTAAAATTTGAATTATTTAAATTTTATTAAATGCTTAATATCAAAATAATATTTACAATATGAAATTTATTAAATGAAACAAAAATTGTTTATATTCTGATAGTTTCATATGTTAGTAACAAAGTAATATTTAAAAGTTTATAATTTTTGTTTAATTATGTTGTAACAATTGAATATGTATGAGTACAATTTGATACTGTCTTTTTACATTTTATAAAATTTATTTATATTTTAGCTATAATTGAATGATATTATTCCCTTTTTAAAAATTATTCTCTCTTTACTTAAATTATTACATTAAAAAATTTTATACAAATTTAACTTTAATTTTATAGAAATTTAACAGTAACAATAATAACAGTAATAAAAGCGATTAATACAATTTGACAATACTTATCAAATTAAATTTTATATCTGTATTGATTTAATGAAAATTGTACAAAATATTTGAATGCATTAATTATTATTATTATTAACATTATTATTATTATTGCTCCTACTATTACTATTATTATTTATTATTATCAGTAATTATTGTTAGTAATAATATTACAATATGCTTTGTTTATTTACCCAAATATTTTTCTATAAATAATCCAAAAAGAAAATTGAGTAACAAAGGAAAAAAATAAAAAAATGTAATAAAAAAGAAAAAAATTGTAAGTAATCCTTCAAGTAAATGAATTGCTTCTTTTCCTCTGTTTTTTTTTTTTTTTTTTTTTATCGTTCTTTTTTATTTTGGCATCTCAAAAACGATGCGAAACAACCCATAAAAATGATGATTGAAAGAAAAATTACTGATCCGGCATTTTACTACTTTTTGATCCGGTATTTAATTGCGGCAATACTATTATCATCATTATCATTATCATTAATACATCATCTTTATATATTTTATTACAGATAAAAACCAGTATGAACATATGTTTCCATAAAATGAAAAAAAAAAAACACACCAACGAAAAAAAAAAAAAAAGGAAAAACAATTTTCTTTGAAAATTACCGATCGTATGTTTGTTTTATGAAATTTTATAGGGAAATTATGAGAAATATTAGAAGGAATGTTAATGGATTTATTGAAAATTAATATTTCATCAAAAACAAAATTTGAAATTTTTTTGAAAAAAATTTATTTAAATAATTGGTTGTAAATGTGATAAATAATTAAATGCTTTTAGGATATTTTAGGAAAATTTTAATAATGCATATTATCTATAAGATTGTTTGAATGATTGTTTAAATCTTTTGATATAATTTTAAATATTTATGAAAAATAGAATTCAAAAGTTTATTAAGGCTGATTTATTAAAATTGAATTATACGGCAGAAGGTGAAAATTTACGGCAGTATTCCGTAGAATATGTATTATACTGTTGTTAATTTGCTAATTAACAATAAATTTTCAGTGATAAGAAAATAAAAAATTTCATTTAGCTAATTTAATTTCTTTTAGTTGAAATGAAATAAATGCTTAAATTAAAATTTATCTTTTTGTAATTAAATTTTGCAATATTGTGAATGTTTGAAAGTTGGATTTGCTTATGTTTTTCAGCATTAAATTGCATAAAAGAATGTGTAATAATGCAATCTGAAAAGTTTTTTTTTTTTTTTTTTGCGGAAAAATTTCTTTTACAAACTTGAAATTTGATTTGAATTAATTAATTTATTGCAAATTGTGAAACAGAACGATGTAAAATTTTTAATATCAAATTGATCAATTGCAAAATTTATAACACTTCAACAGATATTTTAAAATTCATTCACATTATACTAATTTATTTACTTATTTTCTCCAATTTTTTTAAATTCATTTTTTTACTTTAACATTTTGTTAGTTTTTTTTTTTCGTTGTTTATTTTTTTTTTTTCAATTATTCTTTAAAATGTGATTTATGCTCATTGTTTATCATTATCATCAATTTTTATGAAAATTTTTTTTCTCAATTTCAAAATTTGTTTTACTTTACTTTTCTTTTTTTTTTTTTTTTTTCACATCAGTCAAATGACTATTTTTGTAAATTGTTACAAATAGAAGAATTTACAAAAAAAAAAAAAAGTAAGAAGTAATTTTTATTTTGCATTCTTTTTTGAAATAAATTATTTTCTGTTGTAAATATAAATTTTTAATTTGAACAAAATTTTTAATACAATAAATTAATATTCGTACATTCCTTCGATATTAATCACTTAAAGATTCTTATTGTATTAATAAATATAATGAAAGGTCAGTTGAATTTGCACTCTTTTTTTATTATCAGTAGGTTAATTACTACAAATAATGACAATTTATTGGTTGGATAAACGATCTCACTTTATTAATCGGATTATTTGTTGCTTTCTTTCTCTTTGTTTATTGTTTAAAAGAAAGAAAGAAATGACTAATGTATCAATGGTATTTATTTTTAGTATAATTATACAAAAAAGCAAAAAGAAAAAAAAAAAAAAACAAAAGTTAAAGTTTTTGAAAAATAGAAACATTAAATTATTTAATAAAAATGTTTAAAAAAATTTTTGATTATTAATTAAATGATTGATTCATTGATAAATGAATTGATGTGAAGTGGAAAAAACAAACAAACAAATAAATGAAAATAAAAAATTTTTGATAAATAAAAAAAAAACAATGTATTTAATAAAAATGTAAAAATATTTGATTATTAATTAATTAATGAATTAATTGATGAATGAATGAATGATTGAATTGTTGTGAAGAGAATGAGAATAAAAGAGAAATAGTTAATATATTATTATTAGAATGTAAAATGAGAAAGAAGATTTTAATTAATTCAATCAAATCTTATAAAGTTACAGAAGCTAATAATAGCAGTAGCAGCAGGTGGTTTAAAGGTATTTACAAAATTTTTACTACATAAAACGATGAGTACTCTCTATCACATTTCTTATTTTCTCTCATTTTTGGATGATATTACAATTAAATCCTTTTGGACTATTTGCACTAATATTTCACAAAGCGATAAATTTTCACAAAAGCGCTAATCCTATTCAAATATCATTTGAATAAATAATGAATGATTGATTAATGGGAAGTGAAAGAAATAAATGTAAAATTAAAATTATTACTGAGGGGAATAATTTTAAGTAGAAAAATTTGTAAAAAAAAAAATTTTTTTTTTTCTTTTAAATTTATTTACAAATAAAAATTTTATTATATTAATTATTTTTTTTTCTCTTTCTTTTTTTTTTTCAGTTCAAAATTAATACTTTAATAATATACTGCATAGAATAAATTTGTGAAAAAAAACTTAATCCAATTATTTTTTATGAAAAATTAAATGTTTTCAAAATATTAAAATTAAAAAAAAATATTTTTTGAAATTCATTTTTTATATAATTTCGAGTAATATTTATTTTGATATTATTGTTATTTGCTCTATTTTTTTGTTTTTTTTGCCCAATAAAATAATATAATTTGCTTTTCACTTTTTTTTTTACAAAATTTTCAATAAAATTTTCATAGCTAAGAATTGAAAAGCGTAAATTTTATCAGTGAAACTTCAAACAAAAAAAAAAAACAAGAAAAAAATGAAAGTTATGAAAAGATAAATTGAAATATAAACAAAGATGAATTGCATTAAAATTATAAAAATGTGCTTTCTAACAGAATTTGATATGTCAATTATTTTATCACTAATGATAAAGCATAGAAATGATAATATATAAATGTTATACAGTATTATTAATTAATTAAACATTTAAATATTTGACAAAAGGATTTATAATATATATATGGTTCGATAACTAATGATTTATTTAATATTATAAAAGAGGACGAAAGTTAATCTTTGCTTGTCATAAAAGTGAAGTGTCTCTCCCTCTCTCTCTCTCTGTCAAATGATTATTGCTAAAGTGTTAGCAAACATTAAATTACTAACAATTTTAGCAAAATGAATAAAATGACAATAAAATAAAATAATTATTGTACCAAAAAATTTTAAAAAAATGAGAAAAAAGCTTGCAAATACACGGGAAATAAAGGAATATTAATAATTAACAGAAATAATAATAAATAATAATAATTAAAGTAATAATAATATTAATAATAACAATAGTAATAATAATAATGGTAATAAAAAGTATTAAGAAAGACATAATTGTAAATTTTTACAAGAAGAAAAATAATGCATATACATTTTGATTTATTAATAAATTTAATTTTGTCAACTTATTAATATGAATAATAGATTAATTATTATATTAATTTCAATTATTTATTCTCAATAAATAAAATTTTCATTTATTAGATTTTATGAGTGAGCGTTAAGTGTATGCATTACAAACAAATACGGATTATTTCCATTTGACAAACAATCTTTTATACACACATTGACAGATACATACAACTTATACTTACTTACTTTACTATTACAAATGATAATATAAAATGTATTTACATTTATTGAAAATAAAAAAATTAAATTAATTAATTTATTATTGGATTTACTGAATAATTTTTGAAATTGCTGACAGAACATATATAAATAAAAAAAGAGAATTCAGATTTTATTGCATAATAATAGTAGATTCATAATTAATAGGAAAAACTATTAATAATTATAAAAACACAAAAAATGCATCTACATTTGTTGAAATAAATTAAAATAATTAAATAATTAGTCATTGATTTAATAAATATTTTTTGAAATTATAATTTTCTTTTTTTCTATCTTTTGCTTATTGAAAATATGTAAATATTTGAGGAATACTTTTTTCTGAGAAAAAATTAATTAATTTTAAAATGGTTATGTCATAAGCAAATTTTTTCGCATCACTTTTTATTATTTTATTATCAGTTGTGCGCTTTATAATAATAATATTATTATAAATATTAATAATATTATTAATATTATTATTATTGCCGTTATTATTATTATTATTATTATTATTATTATTGCCATTACTGTTATTATCATTATTATTGCTGTTATTATTATTATTAATGCTATTGTTACTATCATTATTATTATTATTATTATTTTCATTCATATCCATGAAGCAAAAAAAGAGAAAACAAAAAATTTTAATAAATATGAATCTTTCATCACAATAAGTTTAAAAAAAATGTTTAATAATCATATCCTAATATTCCTCAAATTATGCACAAACTGGTTCTTTTGAAATTTTTATTTCTTCCACAAATAATTTTATATTTAAATAATTTTTTTCAATTGGTAAGTATTGCCATGTTAATGAAAAATAAAAAAAAATAAGGAAAAAAGCACAAAAGAATTAGTAATTAATAGATTAATAATGAAATGAAAGTGATAGAAATACGAAATGTTAAATTAGCTTTTGGATATTTTGGCAAACTTTTATTACTATTTTTGATCTAAGAATGTGTGAGAATATATTTAAGATTTGAATTCGAGTGATCCGTTTATTTTAATAATATCCAAAATGTTTGGAATATATGTAAAATTAAGAAAAAAAACCTTTTTTTAATATTAAAGCCAGTAATAATAATAAATAATAACCATAAATAATACTAATATTAAATATAATAATAATAACATTGTGATAATAATAATAATAATAATAATAATATAATTATTATTCAGTGACATTAAAACTTTCAGTCTGATTGGTAACCTTATTTATAGTTTACATATTAGAGTAAGTAATTTAAAAAAAAAAAAAATCAGTTTAATTTTTTTTTATTCCTAAATTGCTTGAAAATGATAATTATTTTTTGTGGTTCATACAATTTTGACATATTTTTATTTTTATTTGAATTTTTTATTAAACGAAAAAGATTTATTTATATTAACTATTGACGAATTTCTTGAATGATTAAATTGATTTCATTTTACAATTTTTTCTTCTCTCTCCCACAAAATTATTCTTTTACTTTTGTGAAAAAAAATTTTTTTTTCTCTCTCTCTCTCTCTTTTATTATATACTGCACAAAATTACCGTTACGCAAAAAAGAAAAAATAAATTTTTCTGCAAATCAAAAAAAAAAATAAAAAATTTCTGATTGTACTTCGTTTCCATAAATAAATCAACAAAATATATAATTTAACGGACTCAATTTTTATTCATTTTTAGTGCACTGAAATTTACAAAAAAAAAAAAAGAATGAAAGAAAGAAAAAGATTTTGAAATCGTTAAAAAAGGAAAAAACTGATGGCTAAACTTATTGTTCAATTTTATGCTTTCTAAAAAAAATTATTTATTAAATATTAAGGTATAATCATATCATTAATTGTTTACTTATTGTTTATATGCTCGCAATAATTTGAATTTTATATAAATTTATTAATTATATTTTCAGTTTCAATATTTTGGTGCATTTAAAATTGAAAATATCTCAAAGCATCAGTAGTTAAATATTTCAATACTCAATATTAAATCACCAGTGATTAAATATTTCAATATTATTTGAAATATTTCAATGAATATACATATTGTCATCAATAATTTTAGTTTCAATATTTTAGCAATTTCAAATTTTCATTGATTTTTTAGTTGTTAAATATTTCAGTATTTGATTATCAATGATAAATATAACGGTATTCTTTAAATACATTCAATATTAAATTTAAATATATGTATGTTAATATAACTTATTCATTAAAAAAAATTAAATTTATAAAACAAAACAAAAAAAAAAACGAAAAAATAAAATAACATAATAAGAGAGAAGAAAAAGCTTATCATAGATTTGCATTTATTTAGATATAGGAAAAAATGCTTAAGCTAATATTGATTAAATCAACTGGAAAAAAATAATTGACCCTTGTTGACCCTGAAACATTTCCTGTTGCTTGCGCTTTTCCTCATCCTTTAATTAACTGTCACTGTCACTGCCACTGTCACCGTCACTCTATGTGGATTTGATTTTTTAACAGATGGATTAACTAGCAGCTGACAATAAATTTCCCATCAATTTTTAGCCATATATCACAGCTTATAAGATTTATGATGACCAAATGATATTTGAAAGAAATAAATGTCAATAATTTTTACCAGTGAAAATAACAAATTGCTTACTGTTGTCATAGCAATAATTTATTTCATTTTTTAAAAAAATTTTAAAATAAAATCAAAAAAAGAAGGAAAAGAAAAAGAATGATTTTTCTTTTTTTTTCATAAAATTTTAAATGAAATATTCTTAAATATTAAGTATTTTTGGGAGAAAGAAAATTTTTTTGAAATAAATTTGTATCGCAAAAAAAAAAAAAAAAAAAAAAAAAAAACGAAATTTGATTCAAAAACTAGAAAAAATTTTTGAATTAAATATTCTTAAATAAAATTATAACTTATTTCTCTTTTTTAAAAAAAAAAAAAAAAATTTGAAGAAAAAAAATAAATAAATTTGTATTAAAAAAAAGAAAAAAAAAGAGAAGGAATTGAGTTATAATTGAGTAATAATTCTTTTCTAAACAGCGGTTTTTTTTTTTTTTTTTTTTTTTTTTTGCTTTTTTCAAATCAAAAAAAGCAAAAAATTAATCTAATGTTTATTCAAATTTTTTCTTTACTTCGTTCTTTTTTTTTTCTTGTCGCAAACAAAGATTGATTACAAAGAAATGGTGGAAGATAAGTGTTGTCGGGAATTACGAGAATTATATGAGAGATAAGTGTTGTCGGGAATTATTATATCAGAAGCAGATGTTTGGGTATTTCAAAAAAAAGAAGAAAAATACGGCATCCTTTTATTTGCTATATGCTTAAATGAACACATAAAAGCGTAATTGAGCTGAAATTAGCAACAAATATTGGTTGTCATAAAGCGGTTAAAACGTAATTTTATTCTTCCGGGTCAAAGATCAAAACTTTTTACCTTTTTCTTTTTTTTGTGGAATTTATGAAGAATATTTTAATAAAAATATGATGGAATAATGTATGTTTTACAGCATTGCATATTTTAGTTTTTTTTTTTTTTTTATTTGTTTGCTTGTTTGTTTTCTGATGATTGTAAGGAAAAAAAATTGAATATTCAGATTAAAATTTAAATCAATGGACATTTTAGAATTGCATGAAATGAATATTTAAATTGTAAAATTTCAAAAATTAATGGCATATTCATATTCAATCTATCTTCATAACTATTAATTTATTACTAAAAATTAACCCAAACATTTTAACTACCAAAAAAAAAAAAAAAATGCTTTTATGTTAAAATGTATTTTTTTATATTTATCAAATTTACAATTATTTTATTCGTTTTTTTTTTAATAGCTAACATTAATTATTATTAATTGATTATTCATATGAATGAAATATAATTTGGCATAAAGATCATATAGTTTGGATTAAATTAAAGTCAATAAAGAGTGACTTCATTTTTGAATTATTTTATCTCTTTTCTCTCTTCTCTCTCTTTCTCCCTCTCTCTCTTTTTCTATTTTCTCAAAATATTCAGTTCTTCCAAATAAATATAAATAAAATAAATAAACAAACAAAATAAGAAAAAGTACCGCTTTAAAAAAAAAGAAGAGGAGAGAGAGAGGGAGAGAGAGGAAGGAGGGGAGAGAGAGAGAAATGTTATGCTTGAATGCATCACTTAAATCATTTTCTCAAATGATACATCCTTAATGTAAAAGTTGCGTTAAAATTGTTGCACACTGTGACAATTATCGAATTACATATTATTCATATCATTTCATCTGCTTCCTTTTATTTTTTACCTCTCTCTCTCTCCCTCTCTTTCTTTTTCTCCCTCTCTCTACATATTCTTTAAAATATTTTCCCTCAAGAATTGAATTACTCATTGCAAAATAAATAAATGATTTATACAAGGAGGAAAAAAGGGACAGAATATTTTCAGAAATTGAAATTTTTTAATAAAAATAATAAATGATTAATAGCAAAAAAAAAAAAAAAAAAAAAAAAAAAAGAAATGAAAGAAAGAATTAATGTGATACTAAATAATTAATAGTTTGAAAAAAATAATTTGAAAAAAAAATTCAAAAAATTGCATTTTTAAAAATATAAAAAAGCGAGAATAAAAAATATAAATATTAAAATGAGCAAACATTGAGAAAGATGGAATTTGTAATGGAAAAAAAATTTAATTAATAATGTTTGAGAATTAAATAATTTCAAAAAAAAAAAAAAATGCTTAAATTGATTTTGAAAAATTTTTAAGATTCAAGAATATAAATATTGTTATTTAACGCGAAATATTATTATAAATTTGATGGAATTTTATTAAAAGTAATATTTCTAAAGTTATAAATGCAAACAAAAATTTTTTGTTTCTCACTTTGTTTATTTTTCTCTTTTTTTTTACTATTCAGTTTTAATTTAAAATTAAAATGAAACATTTTTAAACTTATAAATGCTAGTAACAGTTCATTATTTCAATCAATTTGATTAGAACAATTGTTGTTGTTATTATTATTATTATCGTACTACAAAACTTAAATTATCATTGTTGATCTATGCTATTTTGTTTAATTTCTTCAAATAACAACATTTCGATAAATAATTGTGCTGATTAGAAAACATTTCGGTGATAACTTATCATAATGATAATATATTTCTTGAAGAACTTAGTTCGGTTGAAGATACTTGGTGATAATTTAATTCGATGATCAACATTTTGATAATTAATTGATTCTAATGAAAAAAATTTAAATGATAAATCAACACAACGACAAATATTTCTGTAGTAACATAGCTCAATTGTATATTTGGTGACAGCTTAACACGATGATAAATATTTTTGATGATGTTTGCTGATAAATCGATAGCAAATTGATTACGTTGGAAGTGTTAATAGAAGTTGTAGTGATAACTCAACTTGATGATAAATATTTCGGTGATAAATTGATTCTGTTGGGAATACATTGGTGATAATTTGGCTCAGTTTAAAAATATTTAAGTGATAACTCAACTTGATGATAAATAAATATTTTGGCAATAAACTGACTCGATTTCTCTAACTCCAATACCTCCCTTTTTAGCACATTCTTTCATCAGATTGTCTTTTCTTTGCTTATCAAATTATTTCTAATATCTTTATTTTCCTGAATTATTTTTTTCATCTTGATTTCAATCTTGAACTCTTTCTTTCTTACGCTATTTCTAACTCCTGAAAATTTTTTTTGAATAATAATTTGAACTGATAACAAAATAACTCACACTAGAGATGCAAGACGAAATTTTCATGTAGCATTATATTTAGAGACGTTATGCAAATTTCGTTTCCCGATGTCATTTATATTTGTATTTCAATTAGTTTTCGGTCGTTGTCATTTCAGTTTGGGAATTTGCTATATAAGTGCTAATTGAGATTTGTTTTCTTACAGTTCAATTTTTTAAACTGTTGCGATTGCTGGTAAAAAAGGAGGAGAAGAGAAGATATTTGGGAAAGGAAAAAATGGCTGCTGTTCGACAGCATAGCAAATCGTTAAATGATGCTAATGTTGAAGATGAAGATAATGCTTTGTAAGTGTTTCATGTTAACAAAAACTCACTTTTATTAGAAATTGGTAAATGAATGTAATTATCGATAGTCATTCAGTTGTCTTTTTCTGAATCTTACCGTTTTTATTAGTCGTATTTCATTTTTCATCCAAAATTGGTTTATTGAGCAAGTTACTGTGTAAATAAGTTTCATCTAGTCAAATATTAAGTGTTGAAGAATAGTGAAATAATGGTATTAGAAAGTTTAGGATAGTAATAGCAAATTTGAATGAATGAGAACAGCTTGCTCAGGTTAATGATTAAATTAATAATTAGGATTAACAAAGTAGGACAGTAATATTAGAATATTTCTACTACCTGGATCCATCAATTGAAGAGATAAGGAACTTTTGATGTTAGCAAATAATTAAATAATTAAGTGACACTAGAAAAAACTATGAAAAGTAGCTGAAATTGATGAGAATTATCCAGCAATAGGCAAACACTATATACATGATTGTTTTCCATATATTATGACAGTAAATTTAAATCTGCTTGTCGTTCAAATTTAAAGTTATAAGAAATAAAATTCGCGCTCACGTTTTATTAATAACTTAACGAGCGAGTGAGATACACGAAATGATTCGTTGAATCCCGTTGTGATAAATATCATATCGAAATATAAGAATGGTATAATTCAAAAATGTATGAATGCACGGAATGCACAAAGAATTTTAATTTTTTAGAATTTCAAATTCGATCAGACATGAAATCTTAGTTTTTACATTTTCAGATTAAAAGTTTGTGGCATTATGTATAAATGGACAAATTTTGTATATGGATGGCAAAAACGATATTTTGAACTTGAAAACGGTATTTTAATGTATTACAAATCAGAATCCGAGAAGCAGTATGGAAGTCGTGGTGCAATTGCATTACATATTGCACATCTTGTGGTTAATTGTTTTTTTAATTAATTAATTTATTTACTTATTTATTTATCCATTCTTATGGTTATTCTCGGCAGCATATCATTTTTATCAAACTACATTGTGCCACCGTTTATTTCACTTATTTCACTTGTAGGCACTTGTCATTATAGGAAAGTGATATTGATTTTAATCGATTTGATGTGTTAACAAATGATGCGTGCTGGTATTTAAGAACTCAAAATCCAAAATCACGCAATTTATGGTTACGTGCTTTAAGGTACCAAATGGTTCGTTGTATTTCACATCTTCTTTTGAGCTTAGTCAACGAAAATGTTTGTTCTTCTAAGCTTAGTTTATTTATATGCTGAATAACTGTCGTACTACATTGTTGTTATCGATGTTTTTTTTTACTAATGATACAAAATTTTACTTTAAATCGTAAAATATTTTGGTTTCTTAACAGTTCGGGTCAACCAAAAATAAACTGAAAAACCGTTGTTCGATTGATGATGTGGCGAGAAGTGCAGGTTATGAACAGTCGTCATTATCTGTAAGTTTTATTATTTAAACTAAATTGGGTCATGTTGGCATCGTTATATTTTTTTTCTTTTTTTTTTCCTTTCTTTTCTTCATTTCTTTTTCTTAATCATTTTCTTTAGCCATCGCGTTATGTTGTAAGCCAATTATTTGTTTTAGAATATCCATTCTATCATGCTAAGCTGAGATGAGGCTTAAGTATTGAGTCAAATGTTTTTATTCATCATGAAATGCTAGTTTATTTTTTGATGGGAAGGTACTGAATGTATTTTTAACGCATTAATAGCACGAAATCAAGGCAAAAACCAGAAGCAAATATTAGTAATATTAGATTGAGAGAGGAATCAAGAAAGCAATTTTTTCTTCTTTCACACTTTAAAATGTAGTAATCGGGTCGGAAGTGTTGATTGTCGTTTGATTTTACATCGTTGATAAGTTTCGGTTCTGTCCTCGCAGAGAATAATGTGGTAAACATTAAAATGTCACATCTTTAATAGAAAGTATTCACGTGACGTTATTTTTCAGTTAGAATTGATGTGTAAAATGGAACAGCTGGAACGTTTCAACGATATGATTGGACGGCAAGCCACTCGACTAGAAAATTTAATTCGTGTGATCCAAGACAACCGAGAAAATACTTATGCTACCTCTCTTCTAGATGAAAGTATTGCACTAAATGCTGTAACTATTGCCGTATTGCAAAATATTAACACATGCGTTCATTTACTCGCAAAACAGGTATTAATGCATTTACTATGAAGTGAAAATTTTCAAATTTTATGCTGAACTGAAGATTAAAACTTAACAAATAATTTAAATAGTCAGACTTTTACTTCATCTTTCTATGTATATCATAACTTTCATTTAACGAACTTTTATTCTGTAATTTGCATGCGAGCTAGTATTTCAAAGCAAACATTGTTTTGGGGGAAAAAAATTTCCACAAATGAACAAAAGGATGATATAAAAAGTCATCATATTACTTCTACATAATCCAAAATACTTCATTAGCTTTCGTGTTCAATGTCTTATCTTGGATGAAATGTTTCAAATTTTAATTGAAAAATACAATCAGGAAAACAATTGAACGTAAATAAGATCTGTATACATTCCACTTGCAAATAGATGCAAAGTAGGCTTTAATTTTTTTTTTTTTCTTTCGTTTACAAGTAATTTCGAGATCAACGGCTGAAGAAGATGGCAGCTATTTTTAGCATTTACATATAACCATACTCTAGATGTGTATAGCAAATAAACAGAGGGAAAAGAAATGCCCATAACGTGGCATTTCTTTTTCTTTTGTTCCTTTTCTGCGTCGTTTGTGGAATTTTTTTTAGCGTATTTCTATAGTGTTAGAACGTTTGTTTCATTAGTTCCATACTTTTATGGAATTTAAATTAAGTTTTATAATAAAATTTGAAGTATTAATGCTTGGCTTATTTTATTTGTCTATTTTTCCTTTTGTTCTTCAGAAAACCTCATCTCTCTCTCCCTTTCTCTCTCTGTCTGTCAAACGCTATTTTGCACATGTTTATTTCTCTAGCCAACCATTAACTAACGTGATGTGCTATTTTTATTTAAAAAATGACATAATTTTTCATGAAACATTTATTGTAATCAGAAATCAATTCGTTTTATCTTGGAATTTCTTAAGAAGCAAACACACACACACACATACACACAATCTCTCTTAGCGGTGAAATTAATCGAAAGGCTCGATCATAAACCAATGTATTTCCGAATAATGACATAACGGCTTGTTGCAGTGGGCAAAAAGAACCAGGCGCTGAACACTTACGAATACTTGTTCTGATCGTTCACATAACAAAACTTCTATCAACTTTTTTCATATTCTTTCTTTTTTTATATCAGCTTTTCAATAGATTTCCAATTTTTACTTTCAATAGATTTTTAATAATCATTCCTAACTAGTTAACTTGTTTTTCGCAATTCTCTATAATTGGTTGAAATTACTGACTGCAGTAACAATATGAGTGGGAGTTTTTTCGTGAGGTCAGATCACTTCATTGATATTTGTATATAATTACAGCAAAAGTTTTTGGAAGATCTATAAGTAATTGCAATGAACAAACAATTAAGCAATTTTTATATGTTGTTAGGTTGGTTGTAAGGTAGTACGACATGATAAATAGTTAAGACTTCATACTGCATGCTGCTTTCTAGCATTCCTACAAAGAGATTTTGTAAAAATATAATCTACGCATTTTATATGTTTTCATATATAATATTATTTTAGACGAAAGTTAATCATAAGCAGCGTTACGACGAGAATTGTCACACTGCACACGTGGACATTGCTAGTAACTGTTCACGAAGCATTATGTTGAATCAAACATCCGTAAGCTTTAAAAAATTTTTTTCAAATCAGATACGAACAACTGCAAATGGGAGTTAAGTGGATGATATAGTAAAATGATTGAAATAAACATTCAGTGATCAATAATGTGATAATAGGAGATGGGCTAGAATATTTTCATTAACTTAATGATTTACAATTAGAAGACTATAATAGCATATAATAAGAAAGTTATTGATACAATAAAGTTTCTCTTTTCGTCCTACCTTTTTAAGTGTATGTGAGAACTGATGATTACAACGAGACAGCTACCTGTAATCCTAAAACTATCTTCTTTCTACTTCAGGAATTTTTTATAAGATGGCTTATTTAGTTGTTTATGATGCTATCTTTTTGTAAGGAATTTCTTTTTGTAAGAAGGACATAAGGAATTTATTGGATTGATTTCTATGTTCTTCATGACTTTATTTATATGATTAAATTATTATTGTAAATTTCAATGTTTCTTGTGTTTTCAGGAGCTCGATAATGTTTCAAGTGATGATGATGAACAGGAATGGCATGATGCTGACGATAGCATTCCGGAAAATAAAAGCAATGCGAAAGGACGTAGTTTTGCAGTTTGTATCCTTATCAGTTTAAAATAGTTTTTAATGCAGTGGTTAATTTAGTATTCTATTACTCTTTGTTTTACTTGACGTGACTTTTTTCTTAATTTTTCTTTCAAACATGCTGGCTGTCTAATTTTGGGTAAATTTTGAAGAATAGGAAGCACAAAGCATTCAAATGCTTCGGAATGTATATTATAAATTTTCAAAACTGGTTATAAGATGGACCAAATAGTTTTAATCATTCAAGTCCATCTCTTCTTATAAAACGCTTAATACCTATTATCCTTACATGGAGATATAGTAAAACAGTTATTTAATTTGGTGGAAATTTTCAAAATTGTCCTATAAATTATGAGTTTTACTGAAATTATCAGTTCATTCTTATTTTAAGCTGAAAGTGAACACGGCGATGTTTCGTATATATATATATAAAATTTCTTCCATTATTAATTCTATAGCACTTTCTAACATTTATTTGATCGTTAAAGGTTATCCAAATTTTTCACTGTCAAAAAATGTGGCTTTACGCTATTTATTTCAGTTTAATTGATTTTACGGTAATTCAGGGGAAAGGAGCGGCAAGGATATCTAGTTCGGAGTCTTTAATTGAGAGAGAAAGAGCTAATGAAAATTATCCTGATATTGCTGAATCACCACCCAAAAATGTCACTTTACCTGCATCAAATGCATTTGCAAAAGAAATCAATCGAATTGCAATGGAACAATTAAAATATGCTCGATCTAGTATTTATGACGGTGTTAGATTTTGCATTTGAATTCCAAATTTATATTACAACAGTAAATAGATAGATTGAAGTAAGTTGTTTTGTTGCTGGTAGCATGGATTAAGTTATGTAAAATTTTGAGCTGTATAACTATCAGTACTTTGCCAAAGCATTCAGATAGTTATGTGGAACTTTAAAGTAGAGTGAATTTAGAATTAATTTATTTATGCTAATTTGAAAAAGCATTAATAAGTTTTTTACATTTTAATTAAAACTATGTTAACGTTTTCTTCTTTCTATATAAAACGTTTTATTTCGTAGGTTTTCCTAAGTCAACTTTGCAGTATTTATTTTTTTTTTTTTTTTTTCGGGACGCTTTCTTATATTTCATAAACAGTATGCATACAATGGCTTACTGAGCGATTGAATGCACTCTAAAAGCTTTCATTCTTTAGAAAATGTCCTAAATTAAAGGTGTTCTACAGATGGCGGAATTTACAGGTTTGGCAGTTATTCATGGAAGAAGACGAAATGAAGATGTATAAAAGAGAATTGGAAGTTAATGGGATAGTCTGTGATCCATTGAAAGCCGTTCATCTTGTACAGGTTTTTTTTTTTTTTTTAATTCCGAATTTTTCCAAAAAATGATCTAAGTTATATATTTGGAAAATTTAGTGTCTAAATTTTATGACTATAAGTAATTTTAGAGATAAACAAAATATCCACCTAAATTTCTTAGAGATTTTATTGAAAACGCAGCAGTATAAAATATTAATCATTTAGTTCATCTTTTAATATATTCACAATACTGGAAGAAAATTTTTTTATTTATAACATTAGGGAATAGTAATGAAGTTAGAATGAATTAATAAAATCATTAATTCACGCTATTTTAGGGTGTATCAGCCCGGGAATACATTCATTATTTTTTCGAACCGCGATATAAACATGAATGGGATGGTTAGTTGATTCTTTTTTTTTCCTACTTTATTAAATATGAATGAAGGAATTTAGGGAAATTTTATCCATCAATTCAATTGTTCTTATACTTTCTTTTCGAATTTTGGAATGAATTTATTTTGATGAGATTTTCGTTACAACTTATATTTTAGGTGATATTATTGAATGTATGCATCTTTTCTCTATTTTGCAGTTTTGAATGATTTAAAATGGATTATGCATCTAAACAGGATTATGGACGAACTTCAAAGATTGCCATTTATAATTGTTTAGGATTTTATCAATTTTGACAAATAAACAGTTAGTTGAAATGATATGATAAATTTCCAGAAACATTGGTCAGGACAAGAATTGTTGAGAGGATTTCAATGGATACTGTTATAATACATCAGGTTGGTATTTATTATATTTCACTAAACCATAAGCAACTTTCTCTTGCATCTAAGCATTTGATCAGTTTGTTCTCATTACCAATTTATCATGCTTAATTTGTTGTATTTTTTTTTAGTTACACAAGAGAATTTGGCCATCTGCTCAACGTGAATCTTTATTTTGGTCAAATGTACGATATCTTCCAGAGCAAAAGAGCCCAAAAGCTTTGGATTTATATATGGTATGTAACCATGATTGCAATCTACCGAGTGTACCGGTTAGTTTTTTTTTTTTTTTTTCTTTTTTTTATTTAATAGTTAAAACGGTAGAAATGATTGAGATAAGATTTTTATAATTTATTATTTTAGTTAGAACATAATTCCAATGTTCGAGTTGGTTTGACTGTAGCAATGTTATGTGAAACAGTCGTTAAAGATGGACATGAAAAGCCAGTGGATAAGCTGAATCGTAATGATATTCAATGCCAAGTGTGTTACTGTGCGCAAGGTAATTTCATAAAATATATAAAACATTAGAAAATCTTTACAATTATTTTTGAGAACTTCTTATGTATAAATTGTAGAAGTTTTTAATCAGTAGTTAGTTTAATAACGTTATTTTTCGATTTTTTCATAATTTCCATTTTGTAGTTTTCTACTCTTTTTTTTTTTTGCATAAATAACTGATAAGCATTATAGTTATCACATATAAATATTTTTTTTTCTATATAAAAAGTGAAAATAGTAACATAATCAGTTAAGTATGATTGCTGTTGTAATGTTCAAAGTCCAGATTATAAAAGGGATTACTGATAAAAAATTACAACCACTATTATTATTATTATAACATGAATGAAAGAATTTGCATAATGAATCATCTTTTTTTTAAATTGATAGAAAAGCGATTCATATTCTATACGAGACAGTTCTAGTGTTACTAAAGAATTCATTCTTATAACTTCAGGTAAATCATGTAAATTTAACTTCTTCTTTTAGGAAACTTATTATAAGCTATCTTAATTTAATTTTTGTATTTGTTTAAACCGTTTGTTTCAAATGGGTTTTTTTTTTTAGTAAATCCAGGTGGTTGGGTGCCGGCATCAGCATTACGAATTATATACAAACGTGAATATCCAAAATTTTTACATGGTTTTACCAAATATGTGCTTAGTAAAATAAAAACTCAGCCGTTAATGATTTAAAGGAATCATCAGTGTTTGCGATTTTCGTATTTATTTCTTTACATGTTATTCTATAATTCATTTTCTTTCTCTTCCCAGTTTTTATTTATTTTTTTTTTCTTATGGTGCTTACTTAGTAAAACTCTCTTCCGATGCTTTTTATTTACAATTTCTTAAATTTTTGATCGTTTATGGTAATTTCATTTTTATACATTGCAACGAATTACAGTAACGCAAATTCTATTAATGTTTTCCATTATTTCCCTTTTTTTTGCTGCTAAATGTTTATTACGGACACATTTTTGTCACTTATGTTTCTATGATATTTACGGTTTGAGAAAATTTTTTTTTTAAGATTTTTTTTTGAGTATTTCTTAAAATTTCAATTTTTTTTTTTTCTTTGTGATAATTACCTCTTTTTCCATCTACTTAATTTTTTATGCTTTATTAAATCATTGTATTCTGATACTGCTGCTGTATTATCACCTTCCTTACTGTGTTACATCTTTCCTAGCTTAGAATAGTTTAGGAATGTTTCACTTCTGCTCAATGATCAATAAATATTGTAGAACTTATTTGTTCAGATTATTCTTTTTTTTTTTCAGTTTATCATAATTAGCAGTATTTTTCTTTTTGCGCTTCCATATTTGATTTATTTATATCTTTTCGTATTACAATTCGAAGCTATGCATGAATGATGTTCTCCTATTCATTCCATTTCTCTTATCTCAGCTATCACATATGAATAGCTTTGAACTCCATTCTTTTTTTTTTTCGTATATTTCCTTGAACCTAAATTTTTTGCAATTATATGTTTTGTGCCTATTTACTGTTTAAAATAAGTTTGTAATGAATTATTTTTTGATACTACTTCATCAATTTTGCTTTTTATTTTGAGAAATACCAGTTTTATTTGCAGATCATTTGTCCCTAACAATTTGTATATGATATTTGCTATATTATTTTTTCTTAAATATTTCCTAATTGTTAGTTTAAAAAGAAAAAGGCAGAATTTTTTCTTCTGGCTGAGAAGTTTTTGATATTATGACTAAGTGAAATGATAAAAAAAAATTTACTGCTACATTACAGTATCTTCTGCTGGTGAAAATTCTACCCATACTAATAGCATGTATATGCTTTTCTTTTCTAACCTAAAAATTTATTAAATAATTGAAACTCAAAAAGGAAAAATATTTTGATGCGCATGTACAATAAATTAAAATTTCGAAGTCGGAATTTTATAGTGTGAATTTATTGAGAAATAGTATAAAATTTAATGAGCAAAAAAAAAAAAATTCATTCATTCATAAAACGAATAAAATAATTTGTTAAAGCAATTCCATATTATCTTTGTAATATTATTTATAACTAAATTTGGAATGATTTAATTTTATATAGAACAATGTGATGAGAAAATTATTTGCTCTGATTTTTGCAACATACTTTTTTTTTTCAATAAACACTTTTCAATTTTTTATTGCTCAAAAATTTCTTGTCAAAACCTGGGCTAATTAGGACATATCTTACTTACCTTGCTTATAGTTTTACAATATCATATAATTAGATGATAACTTATTGAAACTATCTACTTGTACTCATAAAT
This sequence comes from Brugia malayi, assembly GCF_000002995.4. NCBI lineage: Eukaryota > Metazoa > Nematoda > Chromadorea > Rhabditida > Onchocercidae > Brugia > Brugia malayi. The sequence continues at coordinate 12,651,756 of NW_025062477.1, forward strand.
TTTTTATTTATTTTTAATGAATTAAGCTATTGCAATTACATAATAAAGTGATTAGAATGTTCAATTAGATAAGCTACGAAGTATTATTTACTACAGATAATATGTATATTTAATAGAATTACTTTGACAGAAGGTAATATTTCCATTAAATAAAAAAGTGCTTTACTGCAGAATTATTTGTTTATTTGTAAACTTTTAAAAAGCTTATCAAATTTATAACTTGTTTTCTCATTTTTAGGATAAATATCATTTGGTGGATTTCCATTAACACAGTGAATTATCTGGGTTTTTTTTTTTATGTTTGTGTGTTCATGTGCTCTTTTTTTTATTTGATAAAGAATGACGAATTTAAAAGGAGTTCAAGTACCATTTACAAGGTTAGTTGATGAAATTATATTTTCCAAAAGAAATTATATTTTTTGTTTCACGAATAGTGTGGCATTTTGAAACAATAAGGTTTGAAGACAATGAGAAAATGTAAACAATGAGAAAATGTAAAAAATATTAAGATAAATTTTATGCTTTTATGCTTTTGGAATATATTATCTGTTTTTATTTATGCTTCTAAAATAAGCATAGTTCCATTATTTGAAATTTTTAAGTTTTTTTCTTGTTTTTTCAGGCGTGAATGGGATATTGTAACAAATGTATATCGAAGTGATGAAATATCTGAATTAAAACATGCTGTAGCATTAATTGTATCATGGAAAGCAAGGTTAATTTTCTTTCTATCATTCAATTATTTTACATTAATTAAATTATTTGTAGTTTAATGAAAAAAATGATAAATAATTTCATCTTAGTTTTGGTTTATTAGAATTACTTAGTTTAAATTATTGTTTTCTTTTTTCTTTCTTAATAAGATAAGATATATTCTTGCTAAATACAGTCAAACTATACTATTATCATATAAATTTAATTATCAAACTTTGTTTTTCTTATTTAACACAATTTATCAGAGATAATGCTGCAAACGTTAATGAATTTGCATAAATCATATATTTTTATTTAATGACAAATTCTCATTGATTTCATTTGCTTTTCATTTCATTTTTTTTTTTTTTTTTTCTCTTAATCAGAACAACCAGTTATTTCTTGTGATATTATCTTCAATTATAGGCGGTAATTGTATTTGTCATATAATTTGTATCTGTTTATTTCAGAGAGGAATTATTTTTGCTAGCTAATATTGTTAGTTGATATAGTATAGTTTTTGTTACATTATGCTTATCGAACATTTAATTTCTAAATTGTGTCAATTTTATCATACATAAACTTTTCATGTTTTGCTGTGATATTAAAATTAAAATAAAAAAATGAATGGAAATGAAAAAAGAGAAAATACATTTAGATCGGGTGATTCGGTACATATAGCTGCAGATATGACTGAAATGTTATTACGCGCAATAATTATGGATAAGGAGACAAAAAATGATGATTGGTTCAAGATTGGTAATGTAAAACTTGCTTATTGTACTGCTATTATAAGGTTAGTGTTGTAAAAAAGATTAGATACATACATATGTGGCAGTAATGATAAGAATAAATTATTTTTAATTTTTCTATTTTCTATTTTGGTAAAATTTCTTTCCCTAACGATTTGAAGATAAAATATGTGCAATTAAACTGATTTAAAAAAAATAAACAAATAAAACAGAATATTGAGATCAGATTGATCATATTACCAATTAAAGTTAGATTTATCGCATTATTAATTGTCTAATATTAAGTAATAGTTAGAATTCAGATAATATTTTTCTTTTTTTTTTTTCAATAATATCCAAATATGAAAATGACTTTGAATAACATATTTGAATGCTTAATTAAGAAATGGCAAAATTTATTAGTTTAATATTGCACACCAATTTTTCCAATGTTTTTTGATATATTTTTGCAGTTAAATTTTGTAGAAATGTTAATTGAATAATTTAATGAATTTCTTCTTATTACTTATATGTCCATATCTTAAAAAGTAATCTTTCTGTTATAATTGTGAAATTTTTATTGGAAACGAGAACAAATTATTACTTTATTGCTTCAGTAGCTAAGCAAAAGTAGCTGAGTTAGAATAGAAATGGTAAAATGGATAAGAAATTATAAAATTTCCAAAGGGAAAAGATTGAAATTATATAAAATTGTTAAAGAAAGAGTTTAATGTAATGTATAATTTAATAAAAAAAAGTGAATGATTGAATTTTCATCTCAAAAATATTTATTGCAAAAGAAAAAAATACGAAATAGGATGGTTTTTCTTCTTTTTTTCCACAAAAAAGGAATGATAAAAGTGTTAGCATTAAATTAATGGATTTTTAAAATGCAAAATATAGGTTGATTGTCCGATTAATCATACAGCAAATAACTAGTTGCAATTCATAAAATTTATACTGTGAATTATAAAAAAAAAATAAATAAATATATCAGTTGATTTGAATTTATCATAGAAATTAAACTTTATATTTTTATTTTCATTAACTTCAAAATTTGCTGTTATTTCTGCATTAATAACTCTTAATAGTATATTTCGTAAAATTTGCTCTGTAATTTTACTTTTTTTTTTTTTTAATTGACTAAATTAATATCATTTAATATTATTTAAAGTTTAGAAGTTTAGTGAGCTTTTTATTACAAATTAATTTTTCAAGTCAGTGGTAAGAATGACCACAATAATTTCTAAATTTTGTGTGAAAAATAATAAAGTTGGTAACATCAGTTAATTGACGTTTAATTTCCTCGCAATAAATCAGCTTATTTAACTTTCATCTCCTAAATTTTCGATTTTCCAATGTAATTCAAAATATATTTCATCCGATAATAAATTGCAAAGATTCTAGAAAAAAAAAAATGAAAGATTATGCAATTTTTTCTTCCTCTTTCTTTATTTTTTTTTTTTTTTTTTTTTTTTTTTTGCAGATTTGTCAATTATGTTAATGAAATATGTCAAACGAATTATAAATTCAAATCAATTGCATCAGCTGTTAGTGATGTAAGTATTTTATTTGATATGAAATTTTTGTCAGAATTCCTTTATATATATATATTATAATAATTCATTTTAGACGCTAATTTTAATTTGAAAATTTTCAAAATTTATTTTAGGTTGGTATTCCACAGTGGGTGGTTGACATTCGACATGGTGCAACTCATTCGCATCTTCCATCGCTAGAAAATTTACGTCAAGCAGCGCAATACTGTCGCAATTGGCTTTGGGTAATTTTTTTTATGATGAATGATGATAAATTGTCTTTAGCATCAAATTATTTAAGTGCTTCTGATAGGTAAGGTTTAGGATTGATTATGGAAATTACAATTTAATATTTCAGGAAGATATTTCAAGTAAATTTTATGAAATGTTTACAAATTAATTAAAATATCTTAAGTAAATTTTATGAAGCTGTTTAAATTGCAATTTAATTTCTATCTGAAGAAGATTCAAGTAAATTTTATGAAGCTGTTTATAAATTAATTACGCTTCTTTCAAAATTATTTCTTTCACATTGCAATAATAAATTATGTTGATAAATTTCATTCTTTTCTTTCTAGGAGCATCATTGGTCAAGACCAGTAGCTGAAGCAATTGGACTAAATTCAAATATTCAAAATGAAAATGAAACTGATTTACAACAAGAAGCTGTTGATTTAATTGATCGTTTCATGCTTTGTTCTTTTGAAAAGGTAGTTTAATTCATGATGTTTTAGTTTATCACTGATTTTAGAAATAAAAATCAAAAAAAAAAGAATGAATTTAAAAAGAAAAAAAAAAGAACGAGATTGCCTAACTGTTACCGATTGCTTAACTGAATCAAAAAGTATGGTAACTAAACTAATAATTTTATTCTTCTTCCATACTAATTCCTTATCAATTATTTCCAAAATAGCGACACTCATTATCATTATTATAACTCATCATTTATCACTGTTATCATTCAAATAATTCTTGTTTTTCAGATGAAATTATGTGCATATCGAAAAAATAATAAACCAAACAAGGAAATAAAATTGCAAAAGATATTGGCGAAAATAGAAACATTTATTATGATGCATCCTTGGTAAATTGCTTGTAAATTCTCGTTCATTTAATCAGTGATAATTTTAATCTGAATTACTATTTATGATCATACTTATTTCATTCTTCAATTTTTTGTATGAATTTGATCGTTTGTCAATTATTTCCCAACAATAGTTCTTTGTTAAGAAAAATTTGAACTCTAAATTATGTCTTGACCAATTAAATTTGTCAAAATTTATCATTTTTGAAAATTAATTTTGCAATTGATTTACAACCAAAAAAGTTAGTTAAGTTAGACTTGTAATTATTTTTATTGCTATATATATTTTTCTATTATTGTTATATAGAACTTTATGCAAATTAAAGATTGAATCTGAAAATGAATTTTTCCACATTTCAGGGAATTTCTGGGGGCATTTTTACTTGAAGGATATTTGATTTTAAACGAGAAACAAGTTAGATCAGTTGATCATAATATATTTGCAAGTATGAGTTTGATTTATTAGTTACAATTATAATTATTTGTTATTTTACATTAAGGTTGCTTCATATGAAATGGCATATTGATATAGAAGTGAGTTGTAATAAGGTTTTTTTTTTTTTTTTCTTTTTAGATTTTTAGATTTTGATAAACAGTTATTTTTACCGCTGAAGAATTTTCAATTTATGCCTTTTGCAGTTTTGTTAAAAAAAAAAAAAAAGCCGAAATAATTCTTTTCTTTTTAATTGCAGAAAATGAAGCTATATGGATTGTTCCGGAAGATTTGCAACTGTTCTGGAAACCAATCTTTCATTTTCTGAATGAAGCCAAAATGTTACCTGAATTACTCTTCCAGGTAAATTTTATCTCTGATCAAAAAGATAACTTATATACAAAAAAACAAAAGGAAAAACATTTATAGTGAGTGATGAAATTATGCATAATTTGTTACTTATCAATAGATAATTTCCAAATATTCGTTACCGGATATCAGTTATCAATAATGATATATCAAAATTAACATTTTATTAAAAATAATCTGTCCTAAAGGAATTAAATCAATCATCATTTTAGCTTCTTGAAATTGCATCAAATGATGAAATACAACCAATACGAAAACGACAATTAATTGCGTGGAGTGATCGAATGTTAACTGCTTATGTGGAATGTTAGCATTTTTTTGTTCAAAATTATTTATTAATAATTTTTATGATTTATAAATTAATGTTATCACTTGAATCATTTACTTAATTCTTTCTCTTTTCTATCTTTTCAATTAAATGATAGATTTTCGTTTTGAAATTTGTAAAATATTTTCATGTATTATTAGTCGTAGCAAATTTTTTTTTTTTTTTGTTTTTAAATGTAATTTCTTTTAGCAAATGTTTTAAGTGAATCTGAATGGGAAAGAATTTTGAAAGCGATAATGTTGGCACCAAAAGAATTACGAGAAGCATATTTTGATAAGTAAAAAAAAAATTTTTTTTTTCTTTTTTATAATTGTTTTTTTATAGGTTTTTTTTTTTTAAGATTATCTGCTAGAAAAAAAAAGTGTACTAAAGTTACTATTTTTTTTTTCTTTCGGAAAATATCATAGCAATTTCTTATTTCTAACTTATTAATTTTTTTTTTATTTTATTACTTAAAAATGTCTTCAATTTGTCCAATTTAAATTTCCAGAATTCTGAGCAAAATCAAAAAAATAACAGAAAAAGAACAGAATGCTTTGAAGCAACTCGTTGTAGTGTCTTCTAAAAAGACAACTATCACAGGAACAGCATCATTTCCGGATCCCACCAGTATTGATGCATCATCATTTCCGGTTTCCACCAATATTGGTGCATCATTTAAAACTGTCGATGACTTGCGAAATTTAATGGCAAAAAAAAAAAGTTAGATGATTATAACTCTGTTATTTTCATTCTTTCTCATTTTCACTTACCATTTTTGCATACCTAAATGTTTTCTCAATTATTAAAAGTTCTGATTGAGCGAAATGATTTAAAATTAAGCATTATTTGAAGAATTTTCCGTTGCAATTAATATATAGCCATGAAATTTTGTAGGAGATAATTTATTTAACTTTGCATTTCAATGCTATCTTAATTATAAAAATTAGCTGTTGAATCATTATCTTAATCTTAATTATAAATATATTTTACTTGTTTCTATTAATTTTTACAGTCATATTTAAAATTATCAGCATTTTGACCTCGTCATTAAATTTTTTACATATGCATGAGATTTCTTTTTTTTTTTTTCAAACTTTTAACAGTTGTGAAAATTTATCTTAATAAAATTTCAAATCTCAAAATGCAATTCTTTTTTATCTTTCTCGCCATAAAATTATAAATACTAAACTTAAATTATAAAAGTATGGTAGTAATTGGTTTTTTTTTTTTTTTTTTTTTTTTTTTTTGATATAATGAATTATATGTTTAAAATTTTCATTTTTTTTTTAGTTTTTTTGACACAATGCACATAATTTATACTTTCTGCAATTAACAACAAGGTGAAATAAAAAAAAAGCATGCGATTTTTGTTATTTATAAACTAGAATATACAAAAACAAATAATGAATAAAACAATAAATTTGAAGGTAATAATAGTAAAAGTTAGCTGATGAATCATTATGTAGTTTTGTCTATTTTTTTAATTTTTTTTAGCGAATATTATATTCTAATTATTTTGTTATTTTTTAATTATTCTTGAAAACTGATTGTTCTATAATTAACATTTCTTTTTCCTAGATCTATAATATAATAAATGATGAGTAAGCTATTTATTTGGTAGCAGAAAAACTACTTTATTTCTAAAAAAAAAAAAAAAAAAAGAATTGATAAATATTGAATTGTAGAAACTTAAAAATTTAACTTCAATAATACATTTAATGCTCAGAATGTTAAGCATTTAGTCAATTGCAAAAATCATAATAATTTTTTAATATTACAGCTGAAAAGAAACCAGAAATAACAGATTCAAATAGTTCAGCCAATAATCGTTGGTCAACCTGTAATTCATTAGAATGGAAAGGTATTCCACTTGGGTTAACACCTGAACAAAGTACAGAATCATTATACCTGGTTGTTGAACCTGAAGTAGTACATTAGGAAAATAGTTTGAAAATGTTACTGCATTGCCTAAGATTGACAAATTTAATCTATGAAATGATACTATTCATATATGTCTCTATATTTGCTTGTTTGTTTATTTTTTTTTTTTTTTTTTTTTTTTTGTTTTTATTTTTGTTTTTATTGTTATCAATGAGATAGTATTAAGAAATGTGAAATTAAAAGGAAAAAAAAAAAAAAAAAACGAAACAGTGTCTTTGGTTTACTTTTAATCTGTTAAATTTTTCAGCATAATATTATATTATCGTTTATTTTGTGATAAAAATTTATCGAATTATTGAGGAAAAGAAACATGATGACGGAATATGAAGTATGAAATGTTAAAATATCACAAAAGACTTATAAATATTGGAATTTCTAAATTAAAAACTGGAAACCCTGCAATTATAATTGAGCAGAATTCATATTATTGTCAGTCTTCATTTGATTTATATCATCCTGAAATAATTTGTGAATATTATTTTTATATTTTTATTCTGAAATAATTTTATATATTGTTTTCGTATTTTCACTCTGAAATACTTTTAAATATTCTTTTTTGTATTTTCATTTTAGAAATAATTTTAAATTGTTAAAATATTTTCAGCTTTTTTTTTTTTTATTTTCATTTTTATTTTTTGACAATAATTTCTTTTAACAATTATTGGTAGTGCACCTTCTGTTGAATATACTCACATAATTTTATCCTAATGTTTGTTTTTCACTGTATTTTAAATTAGAAAAAATGAAAAATAAAAAATAATGAAAAAAAAAAAAAAAAAACAATAGCTTTAAAAATTTTAACATTGACTTTAAGCAAAAAAAAAATTTTTTGAACGATAAAATTTAAAAAATAAAAAGAAAAAAATGTTTGGAAAAAGCTGCAAAATTAAATATTTAATTGAAATGCTTCTTTTCTTTTTAAAATTTTTCTATTTTACTATTACTTGCATGTGGAAAAGCAATAAAAAACAATAACAAAAAATAAAGTAAATAAATAAAAGAACAAACCGAAATATTTTTTGTAATTTGTTTAATCAATTTTGTGCGTAATTTTTGTTTTCGAAATCGTTGCACTTCTTCAATTACTTCAACAAGATTACTTCCACTGAGTTTTATCATTCGACGATCCAAACTTCTGAAAAAAATTTCCCATGAAAAATATGAAAAATTACTTCTGAAATCGATATAATAAAATTTTCGGATAATATACATTTGCAGTAATATCATTTCATTCCAATTTCATTGCCAGTAAATTTCATAAATGAATATTTCTTCCGAAAAAAATAAAATGAAAAAGAAAAGTTAAAAAAAGAAACTCAAAAAAAAGGAAAGGAAGGAAGGAAAAACTGATTACTTATATTCATCAAGTGCTAATAAAGCATCCGGTCCGTTTAATTCATCCGGACGATCGGATAATTCAGAAAGTGTCATTGATTTCAATACTCGTAAATTGAAAACAATAGCCAAAAATAAAAGTTCGAGCAGCAATGATGTTATTAAATCTTTTTTCTGAAAGAAGTAAGAAATAATTAATATTAATTTAAAAAATTTATTAATTGGAAAAAATTTTTTTCAATCATTTATGCATCAAAAAAAAAAAAAATTATTAGTGATTATTTGAAACTCAATTTCTTTTTTTTTTTTTACTTAAATTCTTATCCTACTCTTACTTTCTTGTTTTTTTTCTTGTTCTATGCTAATATTTGTGGAAATTTTACTAATTTTAAAAGTTCAATGTAATGGAAAGGTTATTTTTTTTTTTTTGAAAAATGAATGATATGTAAAGAATTTTATAATTTAAACTTACTGAATTTAATTCGCTACATAAATAACCTTCACATACTCGTTTCAATACGGGTAAATTATTTAATTCAGCATCAATTAAAAAGTCAGCAAAATTTTCCACAAAACCCATTTCGGGTAAAGCAACTCTTGTAAAAAACATATTAGCAAGCATCTGAAATGGAAATTTTAAGAAAAAAGTAGCAATAATAATCACAATTAATAATTATAGCGATAACGATAATAAAGATCGTTATAATAGTAATAATTAAAAACAGTAAGAGCGATGATAAGTAGCAATAATAACAACAATAATAACAGTAATAGTAATAATTAATAATAATAATAACGATTATAGCAATAATGAAATTTACTTGTTCTTAAAATTTTTATTGTATAAAAAATCATATTTCAAATATTTGACATATATTCTTATTAAGAGTATTTATTAAAAAAATAATATTAATCAAATCATACCCATTAAAATTTATCACAAAAAATTCTTTTTTTTTTTTTCGTCTTCATTTCTTTTTATTTTTTATCATTTTAATTTATAAAATAATTTTAATTCAAATTATTAAATGAAACCTCATGAAGAGCATCTTTATTTTGCTCATTGCATTCAAATGTATTTTCATCGTCCAAACCCTCTAATCCATCTTCTTGTTCCATTTCAAAATTTTCCTCTTCCATTATTTTAGCTTTCTTTTGACAACCATCACAACATGCCATTAATAATTTTTTAAATAAAATTGTTTTGTAACTAAAAAAAAAAGTGATTTTTTTTTTTTTTTTTTGCATATTTATTAGAAAAGAAAAATAATTTTTTTTAATATAAAAAATATATCTATAGAATATATATAGCAAGAATTCATGTTATATTTTATCAAATATATATGATAAGTAATTAAGCTTTAATTCAAAAGATTTTTGTTGTATTTAAAATAAAAAAAAATATAATAATTGTGCTTACAATTAAAGAAAAAAGAAATTTAACTTAATAATCGAAAATTTTATTTATAATATTAAGAATAGAAAAGACAAAATTTTTCACACGAATTTTTCTGATTTTAAATTTAAACTTAAATCTTTTAAATTTATCTTTTTTTCATCTTTTTTTCAGAACTTTAATAAAAGTGTAACAAATAAATCACATTAAAAATTTATTGGCATTTTTTTCTTTTGAAACTAAAATTAATCATATAGTAGAAAAGAGAAAATTTTAGTATTATTGAAACAATATTATCAACTAACCCAGCTTTTTGCAATCCTTCATAACTTTTAAAATCACTTTCTGAATGTGATTTGTTATAATATTCATTTTCTTCATTGATTATACGATTAAAAATTTCTTCAACATCTTCCTGCTGCTTTAGTGATAATCTTCGACGAAGATTATCATCCATATTGGTCAATAATTTATTTCTGAAATAAATGACGGTAATTGTAATAACAGTAATGATAATAATAATACATAAACAGATAAATGGTAGTAAAAAAATAGTAGCATCTTATCAATAATAAAGGTGATAATAATAATAAATGATAGTAATAACAAAAATGACAATAGCAATAGTAGCATAATAACAGTAGTAATAATAATAATAGCAACAATAATTTAAAGACAATAATGATAATGATAATAATAGTAGTAATAACAACATAAATAATAATAGTGATAATAATAGTATATTAAAGTTCAATATTATTTAGCATAGCAAAGGAAGAAAAAGGAAGAAATTGAAATTGAAATAATTTAAATTCATAAACAATTAATGAATGTGCTACTCTTATAATGTATAGTTTCCTATAATTTTTTTTTTCTTTGTGATAAATAAAATTATTTTTTCTTTTTGTTATGTATTATCATAATTTTGCCTTTCAAATTTATCAAATTTTAGATATGAATCAAAATATTATTAAAAAAATCAAAAATATATATATATGAGATAAAAATTGATGAAATAAGACAAACTTTCGTGAACGTCTATTAAATACTTTTGAAGATGCTCGTGCTCGATAGTTAGCTGTTAGAAATGACGTAATTGGCGTTGGCGTAAGTGTATTAAGATAGGTACTTGGTTCAAATACTTGCACGGGAAAATTTAGCATAATTGATAAGCGCACTATTTGACCTACATTTTCCTAGAACAAAAGATTTGTTCGAAATTTATTAAATTATTTAATAAAAAAGAGCAAATTTTTTTTTTTTTTTTTAAGGAATAATTTCAAATACTTTGTTGATTTGATTGCATAAAATTCAATTTTTGACAAATTTTCTAACATTTTGTCTATTCGATGAATTAAAAATTATGTTATCACTTTTTTGCCTTATCACTTATCACTAGGAGATAAGCAATTTAAAAAAATAAAGAATTGAATAATTAATTGTGAAATTCAAAAGTTAATAATTTCAAGCATATACTAGCAATTTCTTCCTCTAATTTATTAATTTATTCGAATTTTTAAAATGGTAATTAATAAAACGTAAAAAAAAAATTTGCTAACTTTTATATAATTCGAAAAATCAAAACGTTGAATCGTTGTAAGTTCAGTTTCTTTACCACGAATAGCGCTTAATCGTTTTGCTAAAATGTTAATATTTTCTTTTTTTTTTAGTTTTTAATAATGTTTTAAAACTCTTAAATTTTTGAAAATAATTTTTGTCAGAATAAAATATTAAATTTTGCATGAAAATTTAATTTCAATATTGTGAATAATATTATTTATAACTAAAGATAAATTAATTATTTTTGCTTCTAAAATGTAGAATAAGAAAACAGCTAGGTGCTTACTGTACAATTATTTTCCTTTTCTGTATTATTATCATATCATTTATCAAATTAGATTTTATAAAATTACAACGGAAAAAAGGGGAGACAGATTATTATGACAGTTACAATTTAGAAATTATCAAAATCATCAGTTAATCATAATTATAATAGCAAATGAATATTATCAATAAAAAAATTGCAAATAAAGGAGCAATAATGATTGGTAAAATATGTCCAAGCAATTTATTCTTCTCTTTTTTTCGGCAAATTTTTTAAAAAATAAAATTTTTGGATTAAGAATTTTTCAAAATTTGTTTTTTTCTTTAAATCAATTCGAAAATTTACATTTTTTTTCGTAAAAATCCTCAAAACGTTACCATTTATTCATCGTCATTTAATTATATAAATATAAATATCATTAAATCAAAAAATGATAAAACATTTTTTTCGTTTTTTTTTTTTTTTTTAATTTAATATATTTATTTACAAGGAACAACATTCAGTGACAACATGACTATGCTTATTTAATTATTTAAATCTAATTTTCATTGAAGTTAGAAAATGAAAAAGTTAACATTAGCATTGTTTTCTTTTGCTTCTTAATTAATATAATTTATTCACGAAAAATTCAATAAATAATAATTAAGTTCAAGAAAAACATAGCCATTAGCTCATTTAGTTATTAAAATCTATTTATTATTTAAATTAAAAAAAAAAAAAAACAATAAAAGATTAGCTCTTTTTTTTAAATTAATATAATTGATTAATAAAAAAATCAATAACTAATAATTACTTTCAGCGATTAATGAAAAAATCAATAACTAATAATTACTTTCAGCGATTAATGAAAAAATCAATAACTAATAATTACTTTCAGCGATTAATGAAAAAATCAATAACTAATAATTACTTTCAGCGATTAATGAAAAGATCAATAACTAATAATTACTTTCAGCGATTAATGAAAAAATCAATAACTAATAATTACTTTCAGCGATTAATGAAAAAATCAATAACTAATAATTACTTTCAGCGACAACATAGCCATTAGCGCCATCGCCATCATCGTTATCATCATTACCATCAATGCTACATTTCTTATTTTGTAAAAGTTTGGTGATAGTTTGTAGATTATCAATGATTGGTGCTGGTCCATCATTAAAATACAATGACAATGCAATATAATTTGGTTCACATTCCACTTCATCTTGACTTCCTTTTGCTAATTCCATTTCAACCTTTAATTAATATCTAATTACACATAATTTAGCATATTAGCAGATAAACATATTTGCTGTAATATTTTAATTATTAAAATTCTATTAATTTGATTGATATATGATACTTTAATTATGATTTTGATTAATACAAAAATAAAACATTTATGATTTAATTGAAATTACAGTTACGATTATTCCATTTGATTAATTTCTCATTGTTATATTTGAGTAATATACATTATGATCATTATATTTGGTTAATTTGATTAATGCATATGATAATTGAATTATATTAGAGAAGAATTTTTAAAAATTTTAAATGACAAAATTTAAATGCAGCATATGTAGTTTGTTATAAAAATTTGAACAATAGATAAAATTTATTGTATTAATTCAATTAAAATTATATTTATGATTATAATTATTGCATTTTTAGCTAAGCTATTACAATAAATGTTATTTATTATTGCATATTTTAATTAAATTAATTTTCACTTCGACAATATTGTATTTGATTACTAGATTATGAACATTATATTTGATTAATACATATGGTATTTTAATTGTATTATAAAAAATTTTTAAATGATAAAATTTAAATGCATCATATATGTTTATTGTAAAATTTAAACAACAAATAATATTTGCTGTAGTGATTTAATTAAAATTATGATTATTATCCTATTTGATTAATTCCTATAATATTCAATTACATCATAATATATTATAAAATTTGACTATGACATACATGTTTTATTATCAAATTTAAAATTTATGAAAATCATTTATAGTATTTATAAAAAATAATATTTCAAAAAATTTTTTATAATATGTAATTATATAAATTTTAATTAACTATATATTATATGTGTGTTAATAAACAATTTAAATATAACATGTATGAAATTTTTTCTAACAATTTATTTTATTATCTTAATTACTCAAAATTTTAAATGACAAAAATGGCATTAATTAATCAAATGCCTTAATAAATAAGTTTAATCAATAAAAAATAAACAAACTTTATCATTGAGAAATGTTGTGCCACGCATTTGCAATGACCACTGAAATGCCACCTGTCCATGAACAGTTGCAAATTTTGGTGACACATGCAAAATGACTGATTCATTATCATTAAGTTGGCGCATTAAAACTTTTGTAGCCCAAATATATTTGAAGCTAACATATTCAATGTCACAGACTGGAAATGGTTTTAAATTTTCTTCGTCGAATGATAAATGTTTTGTTGACATCAACAAAATTATGTGCCGTACACGTACGATTTAGTAAATAAAATCAATTCAAAATGTTTTTTTTATTTGCTTAGCAACGTTTAATTGATTAATTTTGATTTATTGATCGATTGATTCATTGACTGATTGGTTGATTGACTGACTGGTTGATTGATCAATTGATTGATCGGTTGATTGATTAATTGTTTGATCAAAAATGATAGGCTAAAATTTATCATTCTTTTTAATGTAAAAAATCAATGTTATATTGCAATAAATTTCATTTATTATTATTGTTATTATTATTATTATGCTTTATTACATTAATGGTAAAATACCAAACATTTTTTAGTTATATTAAATCTGTCGAAAGCATTAATGAAATGATTTAATGTTTTGAATGTGTATTTAAATATTGCATTACTTTACACTCTATCTATATACATATGGAAATGAATTCTAAATTCCATCAGATCAGAGAAGAATGAATTCTAAATTCTATCAGATCAACCGAGAATGATTTCTAAATTTTGTAAGATTAGAGTAGAATTCAGAGGAAATTTCTAGTACTTATGTTGATTCCCACAATTTACAAAATGAAGAAAGCCATTATATTAGAATTTTACGATTTCTATTTCATTTACTATTTTTAATAATTACCATAAGATAAGACGAACGCGATCTGTGATAAATATGAAAGGAATATTTGTGAGCGAAAATACGGAAAGGATCAAAAATCAAAATATAAAAAATGTATTTTGTATTTCAGTATTCAATATTTAACTGAAAAAAAAGGATTTGAAAAGAATCAAATAGATAGACAGACGGGGAGAGAAAGAGAGAGAGAAAAAAAATATAAGGAAAATAACGAAAGCGCTAATTTATGATGGTGACAAAATCGCAAAATGAAATTAACATCGTAAAATAGTAATTGGCAGTGATTTAACTTTGATAATTTCACTTTTCATTTTTCTCATTTCTTCGTGTCATTCGCATCACTGAGATGACAACAGCAATTGAAACAACAACGGAAAAGTGATGACAGTAGGAAAGAAATTACAAATAATTAATATTACTTTTCATCATTACCATTGATAACAAGAATAGATGCTTATAGCGCAGTGAAATTTCAAAATGAAAATTTGCGACCTTTTGAAATGCCAGTTGACAAGACTAACAATTCTTTAAAAAATACCGGTAAATATATGTTATTCTACCTGTTTCTCTTTGTCTCCGTCTCTGTCTCTCTCTTTCATTCACTCTCCCACTGTTTGATAATTCTTTGCAAATTTTAATTTGTCTATGCAAATAAATACTGTAAAAAGATGAAATATAAACTTGAAAATGCAATTGAAATGGAAAAAATTCGGAGAGAAATAAAAGTGTTTGTATTGTTGTTGGTATTGAAGAAGCGATTATTTTGATGAATTTAAATTGAAGTTGAAAGAATTGCTCAATCGTTCGTTCATCAATTAAATTAAATTATTTCCATGTGGAAAATATAAACTTTTTAGCATTTAATCGATCAAACAAATTTAACTTAAATATTTTGATATTTGGAATTTATTAGTTATTTTGCAGTAAGTGGCATAATATGATTGATAATGTTGATATCAAAGATAAACATTAAATTTTCAACCTACCAGCAATTAATTTTGGTAAATTCTCGACTAATTACCAATTAACGACTAACTTCTAATAGATTCCCGACTAATTAACAATGAATTCCCACTAAATTCTCTATTAATTAGTAGTTAATTTTCAGCAAATTCCCGGCTAATTAGCAATTAATTTCCGGTAAATTTTCAACCAATTAACAATCAATTTCCAGTGAATTCCCAACTAATTAACAACTAATTTCTAATTTTGAATTTTTCAAGTACATGTTTTCTCACTTGTACTCATTTCTGATTACTGAATTACTTAAGTGAACATATCAAAATTGTAATATATACTTAAGGATGAGTAAATTTTGTGCAAATAAATCGTTCATTGATACAATAAAAAAATTCTTGTAAACACTATTTTTGAAAGTTTTAAATTCATATTAATAATTAATCCCTAAGTATTAAAAATTAACGAGATCAAAAAAAGAAAAAAAGCAGAATCGACATAATGATGCTAGTAAAAGTTTTTTTTTTTTTTAAATATTTCTTTTGATAATAAAATCCTTTTAAAGTTAATCTTTTTGATTGAACATGCAGGAATAGTAATAGTAATCTTCTCTCTAGGCTCTTTAAAGTTTTAGTAATAGGCTCTTTTTTACAAGTTACTTAGTTAGTTAGAAAAAAATGGAAAAAAGAAAAAGAAAAAAAAAGATAATAAGCTGATGGATCTATCATATAAACTTATAGGCTCGTTTATTTATTATAAGTAAATAAAGGATTATTATTTGTCCTTATTGGCCTAAGTCCAATGCATATTGCTTATCTTCTTGTCCTTTAAAATTTTTTAAATATTAAATATGAAAGTAAAAATTTAAAATTTGGTAATGAAAAAATAATAGGTATTATATAATACGTTCACCATATACGTATGAAATTACGTGTATAATACGCTTACACGTACACTGTAAATATTTGACAATTTAGACGTATGCAGTGAGCGCAGTAAATTTTTGATAAAACTTATAAAATATTTTTTGAAAAGAATTTTTTTTCTCTGTCTCTCTCTCTCTTTTTCTCTTTCGCTTGTTTATAGGAAAAGATTTTTGTGTGTGATAACATTTGAAATATATTTAATATCAAATTGTGCTCATTAATTTTTGATTTCATTGTAATAAAGGTAAGTTATTTTCTCATTTACTTAGGTATATTTTACAAAAATTAAAAAAAAAAATAAAAAAGCAAAACAAAATTGACAAAATTTTGACAATAAAAAAAGAAAACAAAGAAATTTTTTGTAATTAAGACTGAACTATGTATGAAAACTTTAAAAATATTTTCTGGCACGTAAATAAATCTTGAATTTAATTGTAAATATATATTTAAAGCTGAAATTTATTTGTTTACCAAATTATTAAATTAAAAAATGTGCTAAAGTAACTTTTTCTTTTGAGAATTTTTTTTTTTTTTTTTTTTTTTTGCTTTACAATTTAATAAGAAATATAATACATTTTAAATGACGTCAAAATGATGAAAATAAGAAAAATCTATTACATTTCCTAATTAATTTCTATAATTAAATTATATGAATAAACTCAAAAATATTTTTTCCTCATAAATTACTTTGATTTGCTAAATCTCATTTACTTAACGAAAAAAAAAACTTTTAAAGTAATTTAAATATAGCATGTATAAAGTATTGAAAAGAAGTAAAAAAAAAAATGAATAAGCAAATGAATAAAATTTTAAAAAAATAAGTGAAATAAAATAAAAAAAATTTAAATTATGTTTTCGTTTTATTTTTATGAAATTAATATTTTAAAAGTATTGAAAAGACAGAAAAGTAAAAGAAGAGAAAAAAAATAAAAAGTACTTTTATTCTTCTAACTTTTTCAATTCCTATATTAAAGTGATGAATGTATATTAGTTAAGTGTGAGACACTTGAAATACAACAAAAATAATATCCAACCATTTTTCCACTTTTCCAATCATTTTATTTGCCCCACCAAAAAAAAAAAAAAAAAAAAAGACAAAATAAGAATTTAAATTTATTAAATGAAACTATTTACAAAAAAAAAAAATTTGTGATATAATCAAATTATTTGTTGAAATTTTCAACAAAATGTAAACAATTTCTCACATCAAAAAGAAATTACTAAAATATGAAGTTGCATGAATTTAAAATAAATATAAAATTTGCATAATTTTTTTTTTTTTTATTAAATATCCTATAATAGAGAGAAAAGATAAAAATAGCTAATTTTGGAGAAATATATAAAACACAAAATGATTAAAAATATTAAAAAAAAAAAAAAAAATTATTTATTTTATTTATGATTTGAAGGAAAATTTTCTACTTCCTTTAAAAAAAAAAAAAAAAAAAAAAAGAAAGAAAGAAAAAGAAATAGCAAAAAACGAAAATAGAAAACTGAAAAGATATAAATAAAATTAACTACATTAATAAAATGATAATTCAACTTAACAATATTAATATTAGGTTTATTCAATCTTATAAAAATTTAATTAAATTAAAAAATTTTTTATTAGAATTTTTTTATTAAAATAGGCTGTTAATTATATATTTACTCAATATAATTAACAGCCAAAAAAAAAAAAAAACTCCAAATAAGCTTTAATCAGACATGCAAAATTATAAAAAAAAAAAACTTAATTAAACAATAAGTTTTGTAAATAGAAATTTTTTATTGAAAAAATTAAACTATTAATACTCAAATTTAATAAACTTTCGTCATTTATATCATCTAAGTAGCTGTTGAAGTTTTTTTTAACAAAATATGAAATATTATCTATTATTATCTGACATCGATTTAAGTTTTCTTTTCAGATTTTTTATTTTTAAGGTAAGCTTGATAGAATAATCGAATACACAAAACATAAAAGTGCTGAAGGTAAAGTATTAAATTACCTTACTGATTAATTAATTGAGTTATTGCTTCGTTTATTTCGGTAGTAAAAGAGAAAAGATAAAAATAAAATTAAAAAAAAGAACGAAAGATATGATATTCTGATGGTAAATATTTACTTTCTTCTTTTATTAAAAAATAAAAATAACAAATCATTGATTGATTATTTGACTGAATGATTGATTGCTCGATTAATCGATTCACTTATTGATTTTATTTGTTTGGCTGATTGATTGCCGAATAAAATATGAAAAAAATTAAAAATGATTATAAAACAATTATAAACTCACAAAAATACTTTTTATCTTTGATAAATAAAAAAGATTGAAATGAATAAAAATAATCGTTTAAAAATTATTATCACTTAAAAAATTTTTACATTTCTAAAAATTATTCCATCATTTAATTCAAAAAATTCATTCATTTTGTTCATAATAATTTTTAAATATAAAGTTTTTCTCAAAATAATTAAATTTTTAACTCTCTACTTCATGTCAAATTTGAATAAATATTTAGTACATAAAGTACCTAGATGTATACGTCAAATGTTTTTGATACGTATGTGTTAGAAAACATGAAATAAATGAAAAAAGTACGCTTACTTATGTATATTCTTTTAAAAATAGGCTTACGTACGTGTGTCAAATTAAAAAAGGAAAAGTAAAATGGTGAAAAATCCACGTGTATATGTCTGTTTTGATTAATTTGGTCACTGTATTACTATTAATTATTAAACGTTTCTTAGCAAACAGATATTTTTGCATCACACGTACGTTCGTAATATTGATAGTAATCAACGTGATTAGATATTATAATTGATACATATATATGCTATCACGTTTCATTAAATATTAATTATTTTTTTTTTTTTTTTCTAAACAAAAATCCTAAGACTTTTTTTTATCATTTGCAAGTTTTTATTTTTGTTATCTTTTTTTCGATGCAATTAAAAATTATTACGTAAAATGAAGTATGGTTACTTTAATTGCATTTAAAAAAAATTTTTCAAAAAACTTATCAAAAAAAGGAAATGATAAAAAAAATATGATTTAGAAAAATGATTTCTATTTTGATTATTCTTTTTCCATTGATAACGATTTTAAAATCAATCATAAATAAAGATAACAATAATATTTATTTCATAACGTCAACTGCTGTTGATATTATCAAATGCTTCGTGAAAAAGTTTGAAGAATTAAAATCAAAAATTTTTTCGAATAATATTTGTAAGCGATTATTGATTGCAGCGAATGATCAATAATCACTCATTTTTAATGAATAAAAGAAATAAAAAAATTAATATAAAAAGAAAAAAAAAAAACAAATTTGTTTATATGCAAATTAAAATAAACAAATTTTACACTTTCTATTTTCACGTTATATCGACGTCACGTGAAAAAGAGAAAATATGATTTCGTTTTTTTTTTTTGTGCTTTTTGCATTATTTTTTTTTTTATTTAAACTAAAATAAACGATAAAATAATGATGAAAATGAATAAAAAGTTTTTTAACAAATCAGAAAAAAAGAAAAGAAAAGAAAAATATATAAAAGATTTATGTTAATATTTTTTTGACAATTTTAAAAAAAAAAAAAGTAAAACCTAATTATTTTTAATTTTTTTCTTTTGTTTTGTTTTTGTTTTTTGTCGTAAATTTTTATCCAAATTGCTTCCTAAAACTGATAGCAAAGAGAAAGAAGAATTGAAGAAATCACAGTGATCAGGGAGAAAATAAATCACTTATAAATATTTAATTTATAAAATATTTTCATTAAAATTATTCCTTCAAATATAACTTTTTTTTGCCATTTTGTATTATTTTTTTAAAAAAAAAGAAGTAATTTCAATTTTTGCAAAATTTATTTCAACTTTTTTTTTAAGTTCCGTGCGAGAAATAAAAAATAATTAAGAATAGTGTTTCGAGAAGAAGGAAGAAATTTTTGATCAGATAAACCATAAATGGAAAGTTCTTGAAATAAATTCTGTAAGACAACAAAAAAAGAAAAAAGTTGAAGTTCATTTCTCCATTTTAAATTTTACAAGACAAAAAAAAAGAAAAAAAAAAAAGGAAAGAAAAAATTTGATAATCAACTTCAGATTTTTTTCTTTTTAAAATTAAACAAAAAATGAAAATACATATATAAATTGAAAAAATATTAAACAGATTTCTTAATTTATTACATTTTGCTTTTTTTTTCTTTTTTTTTTTTTGTTTTGATTTACCTAATTTTTTTTTTAAGTTAATTAATATGCTAAGATAATGATGGATAAAGAGAACATACTAAAATTTACTTATAGATAAAATATGTGACATTTTAAAATTGATGTAATAAACAAATTGACGTTAAGCAAATTGATAACAACTTTTTAGCATGTCACATAAATGGAAAATGAAATGGGCAAGAAAAATCGGAGAGAGAGAGAGAGAGGAGAGAGGGAGAAGGAAGGAAAGAGAGAGAGAAAGAAAAGTTCTAGTAAATGATCAAAGTTCGTCAATCAAGCCTTAATTATTCACAAAGATTGCAACTAAAATTACTTTCGTCATCGTCCATTATCGTTGTTTACTATTATTTATTATTATTGTTATTATTATTGAAAAATTGTTTTCTTTGAATATTCTTATATTGAAAAAAAGTAATTATGGGATGAATGAGAATATTAGTACAAATATATAATAATGTTATTTTGCGCTCAAATAATATTTTACCGCCACATTTTCTTTTTTATTTTTTTCTAGAATATTTATTTGAACAATATTAAGAAAATTGCATATATCTCATCTGTATAAGTTTTATTGGTTATCGCTTTTCGTTTTTTTTTTTTTTGTTGTTGTTGCAATTTTGAATGTTTTATTTTTATTTGTTGCTTTTTGTTAATTTTAATTGCAGAAAGATACTAAACTAAGTTATTTCCTAAAAAAAACACAAATTTTTTTTTTTAATATTTATTTAAATTTCTTTTATTTAAATATTTACTAAATTGTTTTGTATTTAAATATTTAATATTCTGTCATTCAAATAAGATGGTAACATTGACAGATTAGAAAAATAATATTGCATTGTAAAAAAAGAAAGTAAATAAAGTATTAAATCTGTTGTTACTACTTATATTATTTTTTTCAAGAATTCGAAAAAGGAAAGAAATTAGGAACGAATCGAAAATTAAAATGCAAAAAATGCAATTTGTATTTCAGTATTCGATATTTAGAAGAGAGAAAATTGAAGGAAAATAAGCGCTAATTTATGATGGTGACAGAATCGCAAAATGAAATTAACATCGTAAAATAGTAATTGGCAGTGATTTAACTTTGATAATTTCACTTTTCATTTTTCTCATTTCTTCGTGTCATTCGCATCACTGAGATGACAACAGCAATTGAAACAACAACGGAAAAGTGATGACAGTAGGAAAGAAATTACAAATAATTAATATTACTTTTCATCATTACCATTGATAACAAGAATAGATGCTTATAGCGCAGTGAAATTTCAAAATGAAAATTTGCGACCTTTTGAAATGCCAGTTGACAAGACTAACAATTCTTTAAAAAATACCGGTAAATATATGTTATTCTACCTGTTTCTCTTTGTCTCCGTCTCTGTCTCTCTCTTTCATTCACTCTCCCACTGTTTGATAATTCTTTGCAAATTTTAATTTGTCTATGCAAATAAATACTGTAAAAAGATGAAATATAAACTTGAAAATGCAATTGAAATGGAAAAAATTCGGAGAGAAATAAAAGTGTTTGTACTGTTGTTGGTATTGAAGAAGAGATTATTTTGATGAATTTAAATTGAAGTTGAAAGAATTGCTCAATCGTTCGTTCATCAATTAAATTAAATTATTTCCATGTGGAAAATATAAACTTTTTAGCATTTAATCGATCAAACAAATTTAACTTATGAAAATTTTCTGTGTTTATTTATGTATAAAATATCAAAAGATGTGTTAATTAAAAGTGACATTACTATTTAATGAATTCATTAATTATTGCTTAAGAAGTATACTTTTTTTTTTAGGATAACAAATAATTGATTTCTCTTATAATTTTATAATAATTCTCTTTTATTATTAAACATATTTGATGAGTTGAAAGAATTTTAAACTTAAATTTATAATTTGACATTTTTATTTTTTTTTTTTTTTTGAAAAATAGTAATTTTTGCAATTTATTTAAAATTTTATCAAAATTTTAACAAAAAGAAAAAATTTTTTAATTAATGACAAATTGTAAATTCAATAGATAATGCAAAATTTAGCTAAGAAAATTTAGCAGAAAGTAGAATAGAATTAAATTAAATTAAATTAAACAAAATAAAATAGAGAAGAGATTTGTTATGGAATGAATGCCATAATTGATGAAGTTAGCTGATCAACCATTTGCGCCATTAATGGCGTATGTGTTTTGTTTTGAGATGGATGATTTTAGCGCACAAGCAAAAATGTAAAAGAGCAAAGAATAATTTGATCAATGCATAAACACACATAATGTTGTGTGTGTGTGTGTGTGTGTCTGTTTTGAATTGATTTTGCTCAGTGAATTAAATTCCAAAAATTTTTCAACGCAAATTTTTTATGGCCCAAAAAAAAAAAAAAGAAAGAAAGAAGAAGAAATGAAATCAATATGAAAAGTATTTGTTATTCATATAAAATAAATGTAATTATTATGAGAAAAATGATAATAAACATTTAAAAAAAAAAAAAAGAACAAAACACAGTAATAATTTTAAGAAATATTTTTTCTGATCCGAAAAATTTATATTCGACAAATTTATTTAAATTTATTTATGACATTTATTTTATGCAAACTTATTGTATTTATGGTGGTACATTCGAGAAAAATTATATATCTTTTTGGTTTTTCCTTTTTTATTTCATTTTTGGATAATATAGTTGGATTTAATGGATAATAAATAATGAAATGTTTATTGATAATAATATTTTATTTATTTATTTTTTTTTTTTTTTTGATAATTTATTGAGAAAAAAAAAAAAAAAAAACGAAGCAATGATAATGAAATATACATTTTGTTCAGTAGTTTGTTTCATTATTTATTCGCTTTAAATGAAAAATGGAAAAGCCTTTAAGAACAAAAATAAAATATCGGAATTAGATTTTATAAATTTAATTTTCATCATAACAATGCTGGTGGCTATATTTGAATGAAATGAAATTAATTGAAATGAAAATGAAATCACTGATTTATGGTATTCCAATAAAAATGAGATTACTCATTTATCGTTTAATTAAAAATTATTTATTACTGAAATTAAAATTTAATATTAATCATAATATTGATGATAATGACAATTCGACGACAATTGGTGATGACATTAATTACTGTATTTGTGCATTTAATTAGAAACAAAAATCTTCGAAATTATTAAATTAATTTTTTCCTATCTTTCTAGTTTAACCTAATAAAAAAAAAAATCTTTCTAGTTTAACCTAATAATAAAAAACCTAATAAAAAAAAATTTGTTTTTTGTCTTTTTTTATTTTTTAAAATGCTGCTCTAAATATGAAATTGAACTTCCAAAAAAAAAAAAGGCTAAAACGATTTAATAATTCTCAATTAATGCTCATAAATGCTGTTTCATTATTTTTTTCTTTTGTTTGTAAAATACTACTGCTAAAACTGCTTAGTAAAAGTAAGTTCTAATCATTAAATGAGCCAAGAATTACTTTCGAATTATTAAACGAGCCAAGAATCAATTCTAAGTGAGATATATTTATTTTTCAACCTATTATTATTACTTATTTCAGCGACATTTTAAATTTTGTATTTTTTATTAAAACTTTTTCCAAATTATATTTATAAATTTTCGTTTTTAAAATTTATGCAAATTTTCGAAATTTCCATTTTCTTTTTAAAAATATTTCATAAGCTAAATGAGCTAAAATGTTTAACTAGAAAAATAAAGATTTGATATTAAAAGAATGAAAGTATTTCCTTTTAACTTCTTTGCATCGATGAAATTTTACACTTTCTCAAAATATCAACTTTCTAAATTTTTCAATAAATTTCTTTCGTTTTTCAATTTTATTCCTGAAATAAACACTAAAATAAAATTTTAAAATTAATTCATAATTTAAAAATGATTGTTGTATAATACAAATAAGTTGAATGCGTATACGTTCAATACGTATTGAATGTATACGTCCGTGTTATAAACGTAAGTAAAAAAAACCAACAATAAGTTAAAAAAACTTCAATACTTAAAAAACTAATAATAGGTTAACTCAATTTTTTGTTATTAACTAATTAATATAATTAGCTACGGTTCAAATTCTCATTTTCAATATTTCAATTGTTAACACAAAATCTTATCAAATTATTAAAATAAATTATATTTATCACTATTATAATTTCAATTTATTATCATATAATAACCGATAAGAAATCTGAAATTCCGGAAAACATGCTCATCACAAATTGTTTTTTAACAATTACAATTATAGTGTTAAGTAATAATAATGATAATGATATCCTAAATGATAATAATGATTACTTAAATAGTAAGTATTGATTATTAGTATTTTCTTTGCTAACTATTGAAATTTTAAATTTCAATCTTTTTAATTAATGTTTTTAAATAATGAAATTTTATTTTTGAATACGTATCATTCATTTTCTTTCCTAATTATCAACAAATTTGTGTAAATAAATTATTTTTTTGGCCCCATTAAAAATAAATTGAAGAAATAATTCAATGAACAAAACTATTGTTAATAATAATAATTATATATGCAATATAATTAATTATTATTTTATGCTTTTTCTTTTGTTTTTTGTTCAAACTAAAATTTTTTTTTCGAGTTTTTCTTTTTTTTTTTTTTTGAAAAAATTTAAATTTGTTGGTAAAAAGAATTTTTTTTTTTTTTTTTTGATCATTTTTTCATTTTAGTTTTGGCACCACCAAGCATTATCTCATGATCAAATCAATCATTATCACCTTTACTTAATCAGTTATCACAATAACCATTCCAACAATCACATATAAGTTATCACATCAGTGATGATGAATTATCATATCAATTCAAAACAAATAAAGTTCTTACTATCTGATAACATCTCATTGTTAAATTATCATCAATTTAAAACGAATAAAATTATTGT
Organism: Brugia malayi; assembly: GCF_000002995.4. Taxonomy (NCBI): domain Eukaryota; kingdom Metazoa; phylum Nematoda; class Chromadorea; order Rhabditida; family Onchocercidae; genus Brugia; species Brugia malayi. The sequence continues at coordinate 12,677,512 of NW_025062477.1, forward strand.
TGTCTGTTAACATATCACTGTTATCATTTAAATAATTATAAATTTTCGATTCAGTCTTTTTATCATTGAATTTTATTCTTTTTTCTTTTAATTTCAGTCCTTAATGAAAATTTATCCAAAGTAATCATTTATTCTCTCCAAATTTTTTCTTTTTTTTTTTATTTATAATCTTTTCATTATTTTGTTTATTTTTATTTCAATTTTTATCAATTAGTTAATAGCCTTTTGTTTTTTGGCAAAATTAATTATAGGAATCAAATAATCAATAATTTTAACTTTTGTTTTTTTTCTTCAATCAATCTCTCTCAACTTTCATTTGTCTCTTTTTTCTCTTATGGTTGATCAAGAAGAAAAAAAAATAAACAATGGCAAATTATTTATTATTTTTAAGAATTTATTTATTTATCTGTTTGTTTTTCTCACATTCTATTTCTTTCTTTCAAAATTTTTGATATATAATAGTTTTTATTTGTATAAAAATTTTACTATTAGTTTTGAATAAATGAATATATTATTGTTACACTTTTGAAATTACTATTATTATTATTATTATTCGTATTATATCATATGATTGTATCAAATGATATGATAATATATTTGTATGTTTTATGAATGAAATGAAATGATTTTAGCTTTCATTGATAGCAAATATCGTTTTTTTTTTTTTGTACAATTTGTTTATTTTTAATTTTTTTTTTTAATTTATAACTTTTATTTTATAAATCACAACAATAATTTTAATCAAAATTCAGTGTTATTTTAGACTACTTTCGTTCATATCAAATGTCATTTCACAAAAACATGTCACCAAAAAAAAAAAAAAAAATTATCATATGAGAAGTCAATTATGCTGTTATCATTAATTAATTGTTTATTTAAAGTATTTGTTTACTTTTATTGCTACTGTATCTTTTGCTATCGTTTTTTCTTATCAGTTTTTTGTTTACGTTTTTTTTTTTTTTTTTCTTTGACATAATTAGTTATTTGGAAATATTTTATTGTTTAGTGATAAATTAGTTAAACTATGCAAAATATTGTGCTGTATAGTTGATTTAAGAGATTGTTTTCTAGATTATATTTTAGAGAAATTAAGTGAAAAATTAAATTTATAGTAAGTAAAAAAATCAGATGACGTATTTATTAAAAGCTTTTTAGTTTACAGTATTTATAGTAATAAAATTTGATATTTATGAAATTTTATAATTTTAATTTTTGGTAGCAACAAATAAAAAATTAATAATAAAATTAAATTTATAGTAAATGAAAATTTACAGTGATTAAATTTTAAGCACTTAGTTATTAAAATTTTTTTATTTTAAACTGATGATAAATCATCAAATATTTATCAGTGACCAATATTATGTATTTAGGAAATAAACAATTATTCTGCATTAATTATACTTTTATATTTAGCATTTAACGAAATTATATTAAATGAAATGTTTTGATAGAAGCAAAAATTTGAGTAATTTTCAAGATAATATTTTCAATTCCATTTGAATAAGTATGGATTTCTCTCTTAACCAATTTGAAATTAGTAAAATTTAATAATTAACAAATTGATAAAATTATTTTCTGAAATTAATCCAATAATTAACAATTTGGTAAAATTAATTTATTTGCTAATAAACAAATAATATGTCAACTACTGTTTTTGTAATGCCTAAAAATTTCTATAAAAAAAAATTAATTAAAATTAAATTTAATATACAAACGTACATCTTTTCCAATGAATTATCAAATAACGAAACATATAAATTCAAATATTTACAATCAATAATAACCATTTTTTTATCATTTCCTTCTTTTTTTGCTTTATTTGTTCTTTGGAATTTTTTTTTTTAAATGATAAAAATGAAAAAACTATTTAAAAAAAAAAAAAGTGTGATAAAATGATTGCTTTTATGAATATAAATACTACAATATCATTTATATTTTACATTTTTTGCTTTTTATAATCAATTAATCTCAAATAGCATTGATGCATTATATTTTATTATCAATTGTTAAATATTTGCATATCAATTTTTGATGAATTAAGAATTTTGATGAAATTTTTATTTAGCAAATTATAAAGAATGCTTCATCCTTTACTGTTTTTTTTTTTCTTTCTTTCTTTGCAAATTTAAAAATTTATTTTCAATATCAATCAGAGAGACAGAGAGAGTTAAAATATTTTCTATCAATGATTAAATTTCATTTAAAATCAAATCAAACTTTTTTTTGATGCAAAAACTGTACTTTTAGTCTAAGATTTTAATTAATTTCTTTCACGTTTTCCATTATAATATAATTATATTTTTTATATTGTTGTTCACAGTTTTACTAATTGTTTGCATTTTTTTCAAAAAGATTTTTTTTTATGTTTCTTTTTGGTTTAAAATTCTATTAATTACTTTATCCTTTTCATTGGAATATATTTTTTATAAATGTATTTATTATTAAATAAATGAAATGAATCGATCAAATATAAATAATCGGTCATTATCATAAATTTTATTTATCATTCTGAGAATAATAAACATTTTACAAAATAGATTAACTGATGATGAAATGTTATCAGTAAAAATTAAATTAATATGAAGAAAAGAAAATAGCTGTTGACAGATTAATTGATAATAATTAGTTATTTAATTAATTAATAATGCTATAATAATTAACATAAGATTCGGATGTATTAAAGTGAAATTTGAATTGAAATTCAAGTGAAATTGTAAATTTGAAATTTTTGTCATTCAAAAGCCAGTTTTATTTCTAATATATTTCAGCCGTATGTTTGATGATGAATTTTTGCAGGTAAAAAGGGTAAAATGTGTAATTAATTAACAAACATTTACCTGCTTAGAATGATTATTTCTGGTATTCCATTAAATTGTTAATTAATTAGCTTCCTTTTAATTTCCATCTATTAATAGTATTAATTTTTGCTTTCGTTACTTCATTTTTTCCTTTTTTTTGCACAAAGCGAATACTTTGTTTCTGGGAAAAAATGTCAGAAATAAAATTTTAATTTACAATTTAACAACACTTTGTGCATATTATTAATTTATTCATTGGTGATAAATCGTTCATTGTTATTATAATCTGTCATATAAAACATTTGTGGATTGTCTTTTTGTGACAAATAACTTTTTCTGTTTGAAAATTTTCCTTTTCATTGAATAATTTAATTTTTGTACCCAATTTCACCAGCGCTTCTCTTTTTTTTTCTTTTATTTTCTTCATTGTTACTTATTGGAAGACAAAATTATTGTAAATATAATCGAAGACAGAAATAATTTTTGATTAAATATTTATTTTTGAATTGTAAACAATGCATTGGTAAATCTTTTCAATTTTGAGTATATAACCGGAATTGTCGGAATATTTGATACCGGAAGAAATGATACATTCATATCGTTCTGAAAGATGAAAATCTTGCTTTCAGGAAACAAACTAGAGGGTTGATCAAGTATCATTCCGAATAATATATTTGAGGTATTTATTTTCGTAGATCAAATTAAATAGTAATCAAAATTGATAACTGTTGACAAAGCTATTACGGAGAGTTAAGATTTATTTTTTAACCGGAATATTAGATCCGTTTAAGTCTGATCTAATCAATTGATGATATAAAATATTATCAGAATGGTATATCAATTAGATAAGATTACATGCAATTATTGATATGTTTATCACCTTTGCTCTGTCCATTTCATTCTATTTTGTCTAACTGTCACATCTGAACGAAAGATGACATCCTTGTTCGATGACTCATTGTTGTCACATATTATTACTATCATGGTGACATGCAATCAATTAAATAGTTTAGCGTTAAGTAAACAAAAAAAATTACAATAGAATGAATAGTTTGTTTTGTGACCAATAAACAATTATTTGATATGGCCAAAAGTTATTTATTAGTTGAAAAGTAAATAATATTCAAAATTATTATAAAAAAATTTTTTTCACACATTACATATCGATACGATGCAGCAATATAAATTACTTTTAAACGATTATTACTTAAATTAGATCAGATCTTATGATGCTATTATTAAGTAATCTTTTATTATTGTTATTTTTTGTTAAACCGTTTTTTCTTTTATTTAAACAATTGAGATGAAAAATTTGTGATAAATTTTTTGTTGATAGTTTTTTTTTTCCTCTTTTATTGTTTGTTTGTTTGTTTTTTGTTCATTTTTATTGATAGAAAAAATATGTATTATAAAAAATTTTTTTTTATTGATTATATGGCTTGCAAAGCTAATTATAATAATAACTCATTATTTTTATCAAAAATAAAAATGATAAACAATCCATTTGGTTGGAATAAACAAATGAATAAACGATAATAAAACAAAATTTTTGAAAATAATTTTTAGAATTTGAAATGATATCGTATTGAAGTTTAATAGGAAAGCTTAGAGTGTTCTATTTAGCATTTTAAACATCATTTTTTTGCTTGAAATATTGGATTATTTGCATATACATATGTTTATATTTGTATTTATATTTTTATTTATGTTTGTATTTTTATTTATATAATTGTTTATTCATATATGTATTTGTATTAATACATTTATACTTGCATTTATTTTATATATTTACATTTTTATACTTATATTTATATTAATATTTGAATTTGTACAATCACATATTTATATTTGTATTTATATATTTATATTTTTGTATTTGTATTTCTATTTCTATATGTATGTATATACATCTGTATTCATATATTTATATTTGTATTTGTATTTATATATTCATGTTGATATTTCTATTCATATTTTCATGTTTATACCTAAAATTTATTTTAACTTATATTTATGCTCATAATTATTTTTTTATTTGTATTTATATTTTTATAATTATATTTATATATATTCTGTCTACATTTATGTTTATATGATATCTTTAAAATAAGCCTTTTCTATATTTGATTTATTATCAATGTAATAACTTCAAATATTTTTTTTCTTTTTTTTTGCAATTTATTAATTGAAATATAATGTTTTGACATTTGATAGACATTTTTTTGTAAAATTTTTATCTTTTAATTATTAAATGTACAATTGGAAATTATGTACTCATATTGTTTCTAACGTATATATTATATTAGCTAACAAGAAAAAATGGAAAGTATTTATAAAAATTAATTATATGCAATAATACATTAATATTTGTAAATACATCTATGACTCATTTATCAGTTGTTCAAATTTAAAAATTATTAATAACAAATTTATGCAAATTGATAAATGTACGTTTGTAAAATTGTTTTTATAATTGGTTTTTTTATATGATATTTATTAATCACATTTTTTTCATTACTTTATTTTTCTTATTTATGTATATTTCCTTTTTTTTTTTTTTTTTTTGAAAATAAAGCATCAATTAAATTTTTACCCCGAACTCATGATGTAAACAAAAATTGAAAATGGCAAAAGGTAATTGATTACTCATGTAATTTAGTACCAGAAATGTTCCTGTAAACAGGTAACTGAGGATAATTAATTAATCTTACGAAAAATACGAATGAAATGCACTGCAAATTGAATTAGCTAATAAAAACTAAAAATTCAATTTACAATTTAACAACACTTTGTGCATATTATTAATTTATTCATTGGTGATAAATCGTTCATTGTTATTATAATCTGTCATATAAAACATTTGTGGATTGTCTTTTTGTGACAAATAACTTTTTCTGTTTGAAAATTTTCCTTTTCATTGAATAATTTAATTTTTGTACCCAATTTCACCAGCGCTTCTCTTTTTTTTTCTTTTATTTTCTTTATTGTTACTTATTGGAAGACAAAATTATTGTAAATATAATCGAAGACAGAAATAATTTTTGATTAAATAATTTATTTTTGAACTGTAAACAATGCATTGGTAAATCTTTTCAATTTTGAGTATATAACCGGAATTGTCGGAATATTTGATACCGGAAGAAATGATACATTCATATCGTTCTGAAAGATGAAAATCTTGCTTTCAGGAAACAAACTAGAGGGTTGATCAAGTAATATATTTGAGGTATTTATTTTCGTAGATCAAATTAAATAGTAATCAAAATTGATAACTGTTGGGAAAACCATTACGGAGAGTTAATTAAGATTCATTTTTTAACCGGAATATTAGATCCGTTTAAATCTGATCTAATCAATTGATGATATAAAATATTATCAGAATGGTATATCAATTAGATAAGATTACATGCAATTATTGATATGTTTGTCACCTTTGCTCTGTCCATTTCATTCTATTTTGTCTAACTGCCACATCTGAACGAAAGATGACATCCTTGTTCGATGACTCATTGTTGTCACATATTATTACTATCATGGTGACATGCAATCAATCAGAGAATTTGACACAAACTAAGCAAAAAATATCAAAATTATTGAGCTAATCCAAAAGTGACATACTTATAATCTTTACTGTTTCATTCATTAACAAAGAGCTTTTCTCCAAACCGATTGTCACCTGTATATGCGACAATCGGTGGTTCCAGTGAATATTAGTCAGTGGAAGCGTTTCAATTTTACATCAACGTAAAATTTTAATCGCTTTAATCGCATAATGAACCTTTATTCAAATTTCAATAACAAAGTAAGCAACGAAGTTTTGTCACAAATGTCATATTCACTTAGATTGTTATACTAATTTATAATATAAATGATCTCTTTCTCCTCTTCTGTTCAGCTACTTTTAGTTAATCTAAATTTCAAATGCAAACTTTAAGTAAATCAATTAGGTCATTTATTCCTTTTTTTTAAAAAAAAAAAATTTTATGATATAATGTAAATTGCTGTGATTTATTGCAGTGTTAATTTTGCAACTAATTATAAATGAATTAATTATTGAATTAGTGTTTGCAAGATTTAAGCATTTCTTCGTCTATCTTATGTGCTTATAATATTTTTAACAAAAGTTCAATAAATTATTAAAAAAAAAACAAAAAATTTTCTTCGATAAAAAAAAATATATTCGGTGTTACTAATTTCAGGAAAATTAATTAGAATACAAGACTAAAAAAAAAATCAAAGTAAAAAATGTATCTGATATCAGTATTTTCAAGAAAATTGATCCATTGATCCAATATCATTAATTTTAGGACAGTTAAATAAACTTAGCTATTATAAAACTTTTCAATTTTCATAAGAATAGATAAATTATTTAATAGGTAAATAAAATAAGATACAATGGATATATGAATGTTGTAAAAGTAAATATGTAATTTTCAAAAGTAAGCTATATGTTTTGAAAATTTTTATTATTAAAATATAATAGACAAAATTTGTTAATTGTATTCATCAAATAGTAGTACTAAAGTAATTACGTTTTATAAATGAATTTAAAAATTAATTATGTAAATGAAAATTGGCGTAAACGTATTTTAATGAATAGTGTTCATTTAGTAGTTTTTAATAATTTTAATAATTTTAGAATTAATGGAAACCGAAGGTGTATGGAATACTTATGGCCTAAATCAGGTTAATTTCATAAATATCGGTTTCCTTTTTTTTGTTCAGATTAAATTTCAATTAAAATAAATAGAATGATGCAATCAATTTAAAGTTTCATATTATACTTTTTTTTTTTTTTTTAATGTTTAATATATTAGTTAAAAAATAAATAAACAATTCATTTTCACAGCAATATTTTTGAAAAAAATAACAGAGAAAAACTGAAAGAAAAATTCTATTAATTTTATTTTCTAAAAAAAAAGTTTTAATTAAATTTTATTATTTTAAGATAAAATTTTGACGAAATTATTTTCACAAATTTTTTTTAAACGTAATTAATGAAAAAAGACTAACATTAAAATAAATAAATATTTCATTTATTTTTTTAAGGATGAATATGATCGAAAGTTTCAATACAGGTCAAAGTCAGCGATGAAACATCGGTTGAAGTAATACTTATTAATGATGTTACAATGTCTGATACACGAATATTTTCCTGGTATCGCTCATCTTCTTTCGATATCAATGACAGAGAGAGAGGGAGGGAGAGAGAGAGGGAGGGAGGGAAAGATAAAAGGGAAAAGAGAAGAAATGAAAAAAAAACCTTATACCGGATATTATTTACTCATTTTCCTGAAAAAGAAATCTTTTTTTTGTCAAAATAAAAGTGAATTTTACGTATTAACTTATGATAGTTTACTTAACATACGTTTCCGTTCTATATATATACGTGATAATACTATTTCAACGTTTTTTCTTTTTTTTACGTCATTTGTTTGGTAAGTTACTACTTGCATTTGCATGCAAATATTTCAATTTATTAAATGCATGCATAGATGCATGTATTTATAAAATGCAATTATATCAGTGTTGTATATATTTTTTTAAATTATTTAATTTCAATTTATATTCTTTGTATAATTTTGTTATAGAAATTTCATATATTTTTATATATGCATAAATTTGTATTATAATTTTGGAGAATAATAGAAGTAAAAAAAAAAGTGATAATTTAAAATTTGCAATATTCATAAATAAATATGAATGATTAAAAATTTTATTGTTGTCAAATAATTGATGAAAATTTTTAGAAAAGTAACAAATCGGACATTTGCGCCATGCTCAAATCCAATTAATTTATGGCGATGGTTTACAAATTTCGTACCAATTTTGCAATGGTTACCAAATTATCAATGGAAAAATGATATGATCCATGATATTATCGGTGGTTTAACAATTGGTATAATGCATGTACCGCAAGGTTTATTTTATTTTTTTTTTTTAAATAAATTTATCACTGTAATAAATATGCTTATCAGTTTGATAAAAAAATTATCATTTTACTAACTGTGAATAATTCATAATCGTTTTGTTGAACTGATAAGAATTCACAACATTAATAGATATTATTGATTTAATTTATAACTTTTACAGAAATTTTCTTTCTTTCTTTTTTGTTCTTCTAGTGCTTATAACTATATTGTATTTTGGACTGTTTTAATTAATTTAAAAAAATACTTTTTTGTTTTGTTGAATTTCTTTTTAAACTAACTTAATTTTTTTTTTAAATTTCTTTTTTCATTAACTTTATTTTTTTTTCAAAATTTTTTAAAATTTTTTTTAAAATTATACATGTTAGATAGATTTTAAAATAAATTTATTTACTTTACTTAATCTAAAATATTTTCGTTTTGCTAAATTTTTTTTTTTTTAGTAATTAAATTTAAAAAAAAAAACTTTTTTTATTTAGCGATTGTACATATTAGATAGATTATAAACTAAATTTGTTTACATTTTAATTAATTTGAAATGATAGCTATTCTAACTTCTTATTGAAAGTTTTATAATTATTAGTATTACTTATGTATTTTACAGGTATAGCATATGCAGTGTTAGCAGGTGTTGATCCGGTATACGGCTTATATTCATCCTTTTTTCCGGTCTTTTTTTATATGTTTTTTGGAACATCAAAACATGCATCAGTTGGTAATCATCTTTTCTTGTTAATTTTTATAAAATTTAAAATTAATAACGAATATAAAGATCTTTTTTTTTTTTTTTTTTGATGGATAAAAATTTGTTTATCACTAATTCTGAATTAATAAATTACATTAATTAATGTTATCACATATTTATTTTACTTATATTATTTTTTGCTTAAGAATTTAAAAATTGGTAAATAAAAATTTAATTCAAAATTGATAAATTACATTAATTAATGGTATGAAATATTCAAATCATATTATTTTTACTTAATAATTTAAAAAATAAATAAATGTTAACATTAGTTTTAGTTACTGGTTACTGAAAGAAAAATTATTACTTATTTTAAATTAATCACTAAAAAATAAATTACTAATTATTATAAAAATAAACATTATCGTTTAAAAAAAAGAAATCATCAGTTCTGATTTATTTGTTACTATATAAAATAAATACTGTTTATTAGTTAATAAAAAATAAGCAAATATTATTAGTTATTTTTAATTACTACAAAAAAAGAATAAATGTTACTGTTTATTAGTTAGCAAGAACAAAATATTATTATCTCAAAAACAAAATAATTATAATATTACTTATCAAAAATAAAATCTTATTGTTATTAAAAAAAAACTAATATTTCTTATAGCTATCAAAAAACAAATCAATATTTTTTATTAATTATTATAGAAATAAATAAAATATTATTATCACTATTATTTAGGATCATTTGCTGTGACAGCAATTATGTCTGCACTAGCAAGCAATGAAATTATGCTTCATCGATCACAAACAGATGATATCATTATCATTGATAATGATAACAACACATTATCATCACTAACCTATATTGAAATCACTACAACACTTGCATTTACAACTGGAATTATTGAAGTAATTAATTTGCATTCCGGTTTTTTACTAATAATAAAATAATTATTTAATTTAATTCAATTTATTTCATTAATTTCTTTTTGTTTCTTTCATTTCCAAATTATTACTTTATGGTATTCATTCATTGTTAATTGATAATTTCAACAATTAATGTATTTTTTATTTTCTTTTTGAATGTATTTAATCACAAAACAAAATTTAGTATTTTTTTTTTTTTTAATTTAGCAATTTGATTATTATTCGATATTTATTAATAAATAACAAATAATATTGTTAATGAATTAGTTAAGAAAATTTTTTTTTCAATTTTGTTGTAATTAGTAGATTTTCTTTTTTTTGAAAGAAGGTAAGAAATTAATAATAAATTAAATTAAAAGGCAGATTTTTTTTTTTTTTTTTTTTTTTTTTTGGGGGGAGGGGGGGAATTATCAATGCACTGTTTTTTTTTTTTATGTATTTAATAAAAATTTCTTATTTTAGTTAATGGCGGGTATTTTACAATTGGAATTTGTTACTGCTTATTTCTCAGATCAACTGGTTTCCGGTTTTATTACCGGTTCTACTGTACATGTTATTATTGCTCAAATAGATGATTTCTTTGGAATTAACGTACCAAAATTTAGTGGAATAGGATATCTTTTTAAGGTATTAATAAATATTTATTAAAAATTATTAAAAAATATTTTCATTTTCAAAAAAATTGAAGTATTTCTTTAAAAATTATTTTGACAAAACATTTGAGAAAGTTTATGCAGCGTTTTTGCTTTTTTTTCAATCTTTATTTTTTTTTTATTTTTTGATCAGAATTTAATTAAGTTAATTAATTTTTGTCAGAAAAAAAAATTAAATTAATGAATATATTTTTATATATCGGCATAAAAGCACAAAAATGTTTCAATAATTTTTTGATTAATTTTATTGCAAAATTATTTATTGCATTTTTCCTTTTTTTTTTTTTTTTGTTTGTTATTCACAGGTTATTTGTATTAATATTACAAATTATTTAACTCAATTAATTAATAATTTAATTAAAGAAGCAAAAAAAAATTATTCAAAAAATTAATAATTTGGTAATATTGCAATTAATTTTATTTATACAATAATTCATTTCACCTACAATAATCTCTCATTTTTTTTTTTTGTAAATATTTAATTAAATAAAGAATGTTTTGCAAAGTTTTCTAAATTTTAAAAAAAAAAAATAAACAAATTTGTAATTTATTAATTAAATATATTAGCTAATATATTTTTTTTTTTTGTTTTAGTATTTGTTTTTTTTTTTTTTTTTTCAGCGAATTTATAGTATTTTAATACATATCCCAGAAACTAACTTTTATACAGTTGGATTATCAATTTTTGGTGTAATTTTCCTTTATTTGGGTAAAACTCTTATGACACCATTTTTAAACAAATGTTTACAATTTAATTTATCCATACCTTATGAATTACTTTTGGTAAGTATTTCATTCACTTATTTATTTAATTATTTATTTAAATTATTATTTTTTTAATGCATGAAATTTTTTTTTTTTCTTCATAATTATACTGCAATTGATAAATGATGAAGAAAAAAAAATGATAAATGATTAAACAGTATGTTTTATAGAAAGAATAATTCAATGTATGATTATAATATAAAAATGAGAAATAAGAAAATTTAATCTTTCAATAAATTTAATTGAAATAATTGTTGAACAAATTTTTTCTTTTTTTTTAAAGTTTGCAAATTCAAATTGTATTTGGTAATTTTTTTTTTTTTTTTTTGTTTTTACATCAGTGGTTATAATTGTTTAATAAATTTAATAGGAATATATTCTTTTTTTTTTCCATAAAATTTGAATTATATAATGGAATGATTAATCTGCTATATATTGCTAAATTTTATAATTAAATCAAATAATATGAATTATTTAATTTAATAAAGCACTATGAAATGTGTTATCAAATAATATAATTAAACAAATTTTGATTGAAATAAGTTTTTCAAACGATTAAGCTAATTAAGCATAAATACTAAAACGATTTAAATGTAATTTGTAATTTAAATATTACAGATAGTAATATCAATTATTATTTCACATTATATGAATTTGCATACATATCACAGTGTACCAATTGTTGGTAAAATTCCTACAGCGTAAGTGTTTTGCTTAAATATTTAATTAAAATTATGAAAATTATTTCAAAATTGATTGAAATTAATTGTTGAAAAAATCTTCTAATTAAATATTATCTCAAAAAATTCTTGTTTAAAAAGATATTTTCGAATTAAATAACAAAAATAAAATGTGGAAAAATGAATAAAAATAAATTAATATTGCCAAAAATAAATAAATATTACCATTCATTGTTAAAAAAGTTTCTAATTGATTATTATTTCAAATTTAATTCTTAATTTCTATATCAAGATATCAAAAAGTAATTTCTGGTTAAAAAAAAAGTAGTAAAACAAGCAAAAAATGTATGAATATTACGATTGATTGTTAAAAAAAGTTTTTAGTTAAATACTATTTCAAATTTAAGTTCTAATTTTGACTAAATAAGAAAGCCAAAAAATGTGATTAAACTGATGCATATCAATAATAAAAGTTATATTTTAAGGCTTTTATCGAACTTTTTTGTTTTTGTTTTTTTTTTTTTTTTTTTTTTTTTTTTAATAGTATTTAAAATAAGAAAAATTTTTGACTTTCATTCACTAATTAATTAATTAATTAATTTTTTAAATTTTAAGCTTACCTAAACCAAGATTGCCTCGTTTTGATATTGTTATTGATTGTTTTCCATATGCTATTGGTATTGCTGCTGTTACCGTTGCTATTCATATATCAATGGCTAAAATGTTAGCTAAACGTATGAAATATCACATTGATTCTAAACAGGTTAATTAATTTTAGGTCTAAACAGGTTAATTAATTTTAGGATGAAATTTTGATATTTAATATAAAAAAATATTTTTTTTTTTTTTATTTTAACATTTGTTTTTTTGGTTTTGACGATGGAATTATTTTCCTTTTTTTTCTTTCTATTTTGATGACTTTTTTACTGATTTTCCTGTCACTGTTTTTTTTTTTTTTTTTTTTGTTATTTAAAATTTAATTTAGCACAAATTTTTGTCTTTTTTAGAAATTAAAATTTTTTGTACATTAGAAATTCAAAATTTAACTGAATAAAATATCGTATTAATTCCAAACCGGTTAATTAATTTTGAAAAAAAAAATTTGTTATTAAAAGAAATCCTTTTTAAAAATTTTTTTTTATTTTGATGGTGCAGTACTGTTTTTTTTTTTTTTTTGTTAGTTTTTCATTGGTTTTCTCGTTATTGAATTGTTACTTTCTGTTTATTTAAAATTTATCTTTGTTACAATTTTTTAATTAGAATTTTGAGATTTAATTTTGCTCAATGTTTTTTTTTTTTTAAAATTTGAAAATTTTTTAATAAATAATTATAACATTTTAAGTTACATATATCTATCTATGATTTTGTGTATTTCTTCATCTTTTCTTCACAGTTTGTTGTTAATTTCAATTAGTAAAATATCGTAATTTTAATTAACTTTTTAATTATTCAATTTAAATTCCTTTTTTTTCTATTTTAGGAGTTATATGCATTAGGTTTCACAACAGTTCTCAGTAGTTTCTTTCCAATTTATCCGATTGCTACTGCATTAGCTCGAACAATGGTTGGTGTTGAAGTTGGCATAAGAACACAGGTAAACATATTTTAAAAAAAAAAATTAATAAATTCATTTTAACTTTAACAAAGGTAAAAAATAATTCCCTCTCTCTCTCTGTCTTCTTTGTCTCTCCCTCTCTCTCTTTTAGTGTTATGTAATTTGATCAGTTGCAAATATTCTCTTTCTTTTCTTTTCTTTTTTTTAATTGCTAGAATTATCTACCAATAATAATTATTGTTTCATTAGCAACAATTATTCGAATTGTTTCAATAATATTATAGTTTTAAGTTCGAAAGAAAAACTTAACAATGAATGATAATAGTATAAATCATACTGATAACATTGTTATCAGTTCAGAATGATAAGATAGACTTTAATTATAATTTTACTATGGATATTGTATTGCAAAAATAAAATTAAAAATTTAATTTGTTAAATAATTTGTTGATAATTGTAAAAATACATAAGTTTTATCGAAAAAATTTATTGTCATTATTAATTTCACATAAATATCAATTATTGAAATAATTATTTTATTAACTGTTATACTATTTAAATCAAACATCAAAGAGAGGGAGAGAGAGACAGAGACAGAGACAGAGATGAGGTGAAAATATTACGAATAAAATCAATTTGCTTGATAAAATATTTTTATCCGAAAATTTTTCTTATGATAATCGTTTAAGTTAAAAGATTAATTGAAATATAAGTGAAATACATTGAAATTTTTTTTTTTTTTTTTTTTTTGTAATTTTTCAAAAATGATTCGTAGACAATAAGTTTAAATCATTTTGTAAATGGTAATGTTAACAACTAACAAAATTCATATAATTACGATTATGTTTTAATAATTATGTAGCTAATATAAACAATAAACAATCAAATAAGCATTATAAATTTTTATTAATGTTAATTTAATTAATAAAATGCATAAATGTTGAAAAAATAATTTCTCACTCAATTTGTTATTAAAATTGAAACAGTTTTAATGCTTATTACAAAAGAAAAAAGAAATATTTTATTATTAAAATTGAAATAGTCTTAATTTTGTTAAAAATGAAATGAAATAAAATGTATTGGAACGATATAATTTTTCATTGCTATAAATTTTTAAATATTTAATATTACTTTGATTATTTTGCTGTTAAAAAAAAGTTTCAATTATTTATTTATTTCTTGAACACATAAAATTTATTTTTCCTTTTTTTTCTTGGTTTTTGTTTCTGTTTTGTTATTTTTCAAAGGTGTTCCATTTTTATATATTTATTCAATTTTACATCATTTTATCATTTCATTTTTCCATTTTTATTTGGCATTGATCGAATTTTAAATTTTCAATTTTCATTCGACTATTCTAATTATTTCAATCTTTACAAATACCAAACATTTTCTTATGTCAGAGAACGAATAAAAAATGCAAAAATTTTAAAAAATGAATTAAAATAATTTATTCATTAATTAAATAAATGAATAAATGCTATTTTTAATTAATATCAAAAATAAATAATTTATGATTATTACAGTTTTCTGCCATATCAAGTTGTTTATTATTATTGGCCGTTATTCTAGTGCTTGCACCACTACTAAATGCATTACCAATGGTTTGTTATTTTATTTATTTATTTCAAGAAAAAAAAACTTTTTAAAAAACAAATACAAAAAAAAAAAAAAGAAATTGAAAATAAAAATAGAGTAGAAAAAAGTTTTTTTTTTTATTTTTAAAATTTAAATTAAACATATTTTATAGTGTATATTGACTGTTATTATCGTTATGTCGCTTCGTTCAATGTTTCAAAAATTTTCCGAATTGCCAAAAATTTGGCCTATTTCTAAAATTGATTTCGTATGTTTCATTAATAATTTTTACACCAATTTATTTCATTCATTTCTCTCTTTTTTTTTTACTAAATAAAATAAAATAAATGTTTTAATTATAGAATAAAATTATTATGATGTTAACTATAGAAGTAGAATTTAAAATTGGTGCTTTAATTAAAATTTTTAATTTTTCTTTTATACCATTTGTAATGTGACGTTTAAATTTCAATGCAAATTAATTAAGACCAAAATTTCATTAATGCATTGACTAATATTGTTTATCTTTTGATGATAAACAATATAATAATATGATATTAGATAAGTTATTATTATTATTATTATCTTAATTGAGTGCTAATTTAGCTTATTATCATTTAATTCAATAAAATATCGTTTTAAATGATTGAATAATTTGCAGTTTATTTGGATTGTAGCATTTATAACAACCGTAGCACTAGACGTTATGATTGGTTTGATAATTTCAGTAATATTTGCTATAATGACACTTATTGTTCGTTCACAGTGGTATATATTATCTTCAATACTTATTTTTTGTTTTTAAATTATATTTATTTTTTTTTTCTTTGTTTTTAAAATTTAAATTAATTATATTTCACAAAACTCTTAAATATTATTTCTTCATGTCTTCCAGAAAAAAAAATATGTATATACGCATATATTATGTTTATATAAATGTTAAAATTTATGAAACCAATATCAATTGAACTACAAATATTTTAATAATGATAGTGATAACAATGATAATAATGATAATTGGTAATGATAATAAGTAGTAATTAGTTATAATAATAAATAATAATATTAATAACAATAAAAATAGCAGTAATGATGATAACTGTAACGATAACGATGCTAATAATAAACAATAATTGATAATAATAATAATTAATAATAACAATAATAATGATAACAGCAATGATAACAATAATAATTAATGATAATATATGTATATAATAATTATCAGTAATTATTATTGTTACTAATTAATGATAATTAGTAGTAATAACTAACAATAATAACAATAATAATATTTGCTAATAATTAATGACAATAATAATAACAATGATAATAATAATTAATAATAGTAATAATAATAATGAATGAATAATAGTAACAAATAACAAATAATAATAACAATAATGATAATAAATAATATTTTAAGATAAAGCTAATATATGCATACAACTATTTTATAATATAAAAGCTAAATGTTTATTAATGAATTTTTTTTCATTTTTGTTTTCTTTTTTAAGGCCTCGCTGGGAAAGATTGGTGCAATTATCACCGTCTCAGCCATACTTTGATAATCCAAAACGTTACCTTGCAGCAGCAAATAATCCTAATATTCGTTTATTTCGTTTCGAATCACCGTTACTATTTAATAATGTGGAATGTTTTAAATTAGGCATTTATAATGCGATAACTGATTGGAAGACTAAAGCTGATATAAATGTAAAAATTAATTTCAATTAAAATTTTTGATGAAAATTTTCAGAAGAAAAATCGTTTTTTAAAAAAGAAAAAAAGGAATTTTTTATTTCAAAGTAATGAAGAATTTTAACTTAGTAATATTAGTAAATAATTTTTAAAAAGATTTTACAAGTAATTTATTTTTCCTTTCAAAGAATTTTAAAATTTATAATTGTAACATCATAATATTGTTGTAATCGATAGATAATGTAGTTGAAAAAATTATGAAACAGCTTAAATCTTTGAAATTTTCAAAATTTTTTTTTGGTATTCAAGAAATTTTAAAATTTAGATATGGCAAAATGATAAAAAAAAATTCTGTTTTGCCTCATTAAAATTTTCAACTATATTTTTTACTTAAAGTATTAAAAAGAAAAAATGTTTTTTTTTTTAAAACTTTTTTATATTTACAGAATGATTCGGTAAATGCGAATAATTTGGAAAATTTAAATCAACGCTATGTTATTCTTGATTGTTCCGGTATATCCTATATTGATTGTATGGGATTAAATATTTTAAAAGAGGTTCAGTTTAAAATTTAAAAAAAGATTCAAGGAGATTTTATTTCCTTCTGCAATAATTTCAAATTTAAATTATTTTAAATTTAATATTTTACGATTAGAATAATAGCTTAATAAGCGAATTTATAAAATTTCACTTATGAGAATTTCTTTTTTTATCACGGCTATGATAGCATTTTTGAACGATCATTTACAATTTTTTTTTTTTGGTAGATTTGCAAGTTTTTGATCGATTTAGAAAGTTTTTTTTTTTTTTTTGAAATAATCAATATAAATATGATTTGTATAATTCTGATAAGAATGTTAACTAAATGAAGTGATCATTTTACTTGAAATGCAATTGTTTGCTCAATATTAAACTGAAAAATCCTTTTGACTTAAAATTTTATTTAATATTTTAGTTACAAATAATCCATCCATTGAAATTTTCTTGTACAATATTTTCTATTTTCTTTTATATACATATATAATATTTATAATATTTTTGAAAAGCATTGTTTTTTGTTTTTTAGTTTTAATTTTAGGTTGCTGATGAGCTAAAAAGTGAAAATATTATCATATATTTTAGTGCTTGCAACAGTAAGTTTATTTTCAATTTTTTTTTTTTTTTTTTTTTTGCAATATATAGCATTAAACAATTAATTAATTTTACAAAGAATTCATGCAGTGCAAAAATATTTTAATTCTTTTGAGTTAAATTAAAATTTTATTCACTATATTTTTAAATTATTTATTATTATTATTATTATTCATTCGACATAAATTATGCATATTTGTAATACTACAAATATGTGGCAAATATTTATTTGTTCGTATTTAAATTGCAAACTATTTTTTTTATTCGATAATAATGAAATAATCGAAATTGATTTTTCCGCTTGCTACTATAACAATCATTTCATATGTGATAATTTTTATGATAAACATTGAATTCTATTCAAAAAAATTAAATTTAAATTAAATTATAAGAAAGAATGAAATAAGTTGGAGTTATAAATTTCACCAAAAATGCACTAATTTAATTGGTCATTTAATATTAATCACAGTTAATATATTGTTAATTACTTATAATTATAGTTAATTAATTACAGCATTACATAAATTAAATTAGATTATAAGAATGAAGCTTTTTTTTTTTCAGCTAGTGTTCGTGATTCGTTAGCAGTAGCAAAATTTTTTAAAACTATACCAAAGCATTGTTTTTTCCCAACAGTAGATGATGCTATCGCAGTGATAAGTCATTTTCGGTTACTTTTTTTTCCTTCCTTTTCTTATTTTTTTGTTTTTATTTTTTCCCATTCATTTATTTTATGCTTTTTTGTAATTATTGAAAAATTATTGACAGTTAAATTTAAACAATTTCTAATGCATTTAATTAATAATGATAAAGCATGATAAGAGGTGATAGTACTAATTAACAATAAATAATAATAATAATAACAAAATGATATGATAGAGGAAAAAAAATTTTTTTTCTTTTTTATTCATATAAATAAATAATAATTTTAAATTGTGATATTTTCAGGGGAACAAATCAATGTAAAATTTCGCCTACTACAACAGCATTGAATCATAATGATAATAATATAATGCAACTACGAATTGATTCTGATATGATAATAGCTTCTGATGCTGCAACTTTATCAGAAAAATTTTGAATTATTACTTTTTCTAATTTTTACGGTTAGAATAATATGTGCAATAATATTAAAAAATTATTAAACAAAAAAAAAGAAATTTACCTTTATTTATAAATAATGAAATTGCAATATAGCATTAAAGAATGATAACAGATGAATTTTATAAAATTATTCTGCAATAATTGCAAAATAGTAATAAATAATAATTAATGATAATAACAAAAACAGTAATAATAATAGTAGCAATAACAATAACGATAATAATAATTAATAATGATAACAATAATAAATAGAAATAATAATTAACAATAAATAATAATAATAATAATAACAAAATAATAATATAAATGCTTTTCTTTTGTCATCAATAACTAATAAAATTGCAATATTAGCATTAAAAAAAAAAAAATGATAACAAATGTTTTTGTAGAATGACAATAATAAGAGAACAATTTCACGAGAAAATGCATTTTTCTGTGATATTTCATTTCTTTTGTCATAAATTATTAGCTAATATGTTACACCTCATACATCACCTGTATATGTATTACCTGTATGAAATTATCACTCATATCAAGCTAACAAATACCCTCACCTAACTCAACTGATAACCTTTTAGTGATATAAATTACAATTATTATCTATCAATTTGAAACAGTCATTATTATTATTATTGTTATTTATTTATTATTATTATTAATATTATTATTATTAAATTGCTACAATCATTAATTTTCTTTTATTCAACAATTAAAACTTTTCAATGCCACAATTTCAAAATTGTGCTAAATTAAAATGAATATTTTTGTCTAAACTACATTTACCTGTTCATATTTTATACTTGAAAAATTAAATAAAAATTTCAAAGATATTTACTTAATGAATGAATGAATTTTTTTTTTTTTTTTTTTGTTTTTGCCATCAACTTTTCATCAATCTTTTCTATCATTCTTTTTTTTTAACTCAAATTTATAAAAGAAAAAAATGATAATTTTCAAATCTAATATTTAATATTGAACAGAAATATAAATGAGATAATTGATCATCAAAATAAATTTTTTTTTTTTTTTTTTGAATAAAAATAAAAAGATCAAAATAATTAAATCATTTGCAATGAACACTTTTTACCAGAATATTCATTATCTATTTGAAGTTAATTAGGAAGAAAATTGAAGTTTAAAAAGAGGAATTGTTTACAACATTCACTTGTGGATGATTTTATCTTTACTTTACTCTTTCTAAATCTTATCGCTCACATTTGCATAAAGTAATTGTATATGTAAACAACAATACAATAGCTATTTCAGATACAGCACAAAGGATAATAGTAAGATTAATTGGAATAGGTATAAAGGTGTACAGGTAGGATTTTATAAAATAGATACAGATAAGATTGATTTATCTCCTTTACTCGTTAATTAATATCAATAAAATATGGAGATGTATTTCGACGAAACTATTCTATTTTACCCGAAATAAAAAGAATATTACCCACATACTTCCCAACTCATCTTCCATAATTATCCTCATGTAATTATAGCAATTAAATTTGCCAACAATTATTTACATGAAAGACTAATGCTATTATATTTAATTTCTTTTTTAAAAAAATTTTTAAAAGCATTTTTTAAAAAAAGAATTTTTTTTTTATAAGTTATTAATAAATCACAATTAGAATGAATTATTTTATTTAGATTGAATTAAGTGATAATTTAAATTGAGAGAGCCATTTTAGAGAACTAATCAAGATGCCATTTTCTTTCTTTACGGAATATATTAATCTGTTTAAATTAAATCAAATTAAATTGAATTTAGTCGATTGATTAGTAAAAGATATTATCGGGAAGATAAGTCAGTTGGATAAGATTACATTACATGAAATTCATTAATATGTCACCTTTATCATGTCCAACAACTTCATTCAGTTGTCAATTTGTAATTGTCACATTTGAACAAAAGATGATTTCATTATTCGTTAATTCAACATTGTAACATATTATTTACAATTTAAAAAAATTTTTTTTTTTTTACAGAACATATATAAGTCATTGATAAATCGCATTTAGAATGAATTATTTCATTTAGATTGAATTATTATTTAATGTAATCAAAAAATATATATTAAATACAAAAGTAAACAGTACTTAGGAATGTTTTGTTTTTAATTTTACACTATTAAGACAGATGGATATATCTTTCCATTCCACTTCGATATAACCAATAGTTTATTATAAATAAATATCAAATAAAGAATTTCTAACGATTATAAGCTAAACTTGTGAAACAATTTTAAAACCAGAAATGAAAGATATAATAAAATAATAAAGTGGAAAATTTGTTTATCATTAGTAAATAGGAAATAATAGTAAATAATATAAATACATAAACAAATATATATATATATATGTATAACTCTAATTTTTCTGTTAGAAAGGTCTTTGATAAATTTTAATTAAATTTTTGCGAATGACTCAAATATATTTAACAATCTGAGAATGTTTCAAAGATTTTTCTAACTTTTCGAAATATAATTTATTTCAACGATATGAATGAATTATGTATTGGACTGATGAACGAAAGGCATTTATTATAGCATAGAAAGAATAGAAGTTAGATTAATGAAAGTTTGATAATTTGAATTTTTTTGTCTAAGACAGGTAAATCAAACAGACGAATGGTTTTGTGGAAGAGAAAAAAGAAGGCAATCAATCATGCATGCTTTGACATCCGATAAATTGTCAACCGAATTGTCTAGAATAACTAACCTAACCACTGATATAATACATCATCAATCTGATGACAGTAGATGAATGATTCTGCTAACAGCACATGACGATTCTGATGTGAAGACGTGGTGATTCGGAATGATTCTGATGTGGAGAGTGATGATTCGGAGTGATTCTGATGTGAAGAGTGATGATTCGGAATGATTCTGATGTGAAGAGTGATGATTCGGAGTGATTCTGATGTGAAGAGTGATGATTCGGAATGATTCTGATGTGGAGAGTGATGATTGGGAGTGATTCTGATGTGGAGAGTGATGATTCGGAGTGATTCTGATGTGAAGACGTGGTGAATCTGATGTGTGAAGACGGAATGATTCCGAGTGAAAAGGTGGTGATTTTGATGTCAAAACATGTGGTTCTTGTGACAATAAATGATGATTTTTGGCAGTGAAAGAAGAATGAACAATTTGATTTAGCGGAAGAAAGAAAAAAAAAAAAGATAATGCTTCTGACATCCGACAATCTGTTACACTTTTAAGTCGTTTGAAAATTAATTCCCATCCGGAAAAAAAAGAAAAAAAAAGCTTCCTGCAAAATTTTCGTAATATTTTGTTTTCTCTTCCTTTCTTTTTTTTTTCTTTTAACTTTCCTTTTTTTCAATTCAATCAAGTAGTAATTTATCATTATAAAATCACAATTGAGGTTGAGAAAGAGGAAGAGAAATGGAAAAGATAAAAGTTACAAATTGAGAAAGAATAATAATGCCATAATGTTAATGTATCAAGGGAATTAACTAATCATCTAACCAAAAGAAAAAAAAAATTTTTCACTCTTATAAAATTTGAAAAGCTCACTTTTTTCTTAAACTTATATCCAACATATTGCCTTACTATTATTACTACCATCGGTTATTAGCATAATTATTACCGCCACCCGCCAACACCGCCATATTTTCTTCTTTTCTATAACTATGACATATTATTATTATTTATTATTATTATTATTATCGTTATCATCATTATCATCAGTTTATCGTATTTCAATAGGCAAACAGCAATATATGAAATATGAAAGAATAGGAGAAAGAGAAGGAGGAAGAGGGAAAAGGAAGAGGAAGAGGGAGAGGTAGAGGAAGAGGTAGAGGGAAGCAAGCAAATGCTTCATCAATGCTCTATCTTAAAGAGTCAAAGTTAGATGATATCTTTAAGACTAGCTGCTAAAAGCATCGCTACCACTACACCGATACCACCACTACACCGATATTACCACCACACCAATACCACCACTACACCGGTACCATTATTACACCGGTATTATCACTACCATCGCTATCACCACAATCATCATAATCATCGCAGTATCGATCTTATTATCTCTTTATCCTTCCCTTCTTATTTATTTTGTCAAATTTTGCATATATCTAATCGTTAGATGCTAATTTTAGGTTAGCTATTAAATAGTATCATTATCTCATTGCTATCACTACAAATACTATTATTATAATCATCATATCACTGATTTTATCATTTATCAAACTATTTTGCTCAATTATTCTGATAAAAGTTTAAAGCTAGAAATAACGCCTATTGTTTCAATAAACAAGCATGCACGCACTTACATGCACACTTTTAAGAAAAAAAAAACTTGATAAGAGTAATCGAACATACAATACACAAATATTAAAATAAATTAAACACATGCACACAGACATGCACCCACATACACACATACACGCACATACACACATGCATGGTAATAAGAGTAATCGAACATACAATACACAAATATTAAGATAAATCAAGAAACCCGATATGGGCAGACAGGTCTCAATTGCTTTTCGTGAAATACTAGCCGTTGTCGCGGGTTATTGTCACCATCTTCGCCCTTAGCAATTGCTCTTTGTCCGTTCTATTGTTCTTCATTATCTGCCCATCTCTGTTGTTTATGTGTGTGTGTGTGTATGCGTATGTGTGTACACACATATATTTAGTATATATATATTACCATAGTTGACAATGACAGTATTGTCATCGTCACCCATACTACTACTACTACCATCGCTGTTCATTTCAATGCTTTCAATTATAAACTGAAATAATCATTAAATCATAAATTAAATTTAAATTTGTTTTATTTAGCTAATGAGCCTTTATTTTTGAAAAAAGATTAGATGATTTGCTTAATGTTTATCAAATATATGTAATGAGCCTAAATATAAAATAGATTTATTTTGGCTAAATTGGGCTTTTTTTTTTTTGAAAAAATAGGCCATTTATTTACTTACATGCTTCTTAAATTAACTTATTACTTATTTACATAATGTTTTATTCTTATATTCAAATTTTTTACTGTTTACTTTAATGTTCTGCTAAACTATTATTATTTATTTATGAAATATTTTATATAACAAATGATAACTTTAAACTCATTCTTTCTTTCATTCATTTAACTTTGTATTTTAATTTATTCATATAATGTGATATTGTGATAATCCTAAATTAGGATGAATAACTCTTTTCATTTATTAATTGTCCCCTAAGAGTGACATCTAAAGCAGTGGCACCCTACTTTCTGTTGTTTATGTCGCCAGAAGTGATCACCTCGATATTTAGGGCTCTAAATTTTTTAGTCTTATTTAGGACTCTAAGAAATAAAAAAAAGATTACTTTCAAAAATTTCCTAATTTCGCCCTACATCGATTACAATTATTTATAACTTTGAATTTTTTAATATTTTTTTTTTCGGTGAGTAATGTCATATTTTATGAGCTTAACTTAACTCTAATTAAGATTTAAATGGTGAAAAAAAAATTTTTCTCTCTCTCTCTCTCTCTCCATTATTTTGACAATGTTTCTGTCAGTGCTTTCTCCTCGCAATTTCAATTTAAATATATTTGAGAGAAATCGTTACGTTTCATGCTATTCATCAATTTCAAATAAAAAAAAATGAACATTTAATGATTACCCGATGGATAATTTTCTGAATTCGAAGTAATAAAATTGAAATGCAACAAATATACGAAATTTTAGTTTAATGAGAAATTTCGTTATTTAATACACCATTGCTCCGTTAAACCTATTTATTTTATTTGTTTATTTATTTATTTACTTTTTTCTTTCTTTCTTTCTCTCCCTCTCTCATCCTCTCTCCCTCTGTGTTTATTATTTCGACAATGTTATTATCATTGTTTTCCCTCCCGAAATTTCATTTATCATCAACAAAATGACTTTATTTGTGATATTTCTCTCTTTTTTTGATCAAAAAGACAAGAAGAAAGAAAAATTTCTTTTTTGAATAGTAAAAACATTGAAAATGAAATGCATAATTTAATAATAAAACTAGAATTAAATTTTGAATAGAAATAGGAAATTGAATATTATCAATTTTCAATTTTCATTCCTTTTAATTAGTGTAAACAATTTCAAATAAAATTGCTATTGATTTATT
Organism: Brugia malayi; assembly: GCF_000002995.4. Taxonomy (NCBI): domain Eukaryota; kingdom Metazoa; phylum Nematoda; class Chromadorea; order Rhabditida; family Onchocercidae; genus Brugia; species Brugia malayi. Next base: position 12,703,160 of record NW_025062477.1, read on the forward strand.
AAATACCATTAATTTATTCTGATTTCATTAAATTTCATTGCTTCATTTATCTCAATCATCCTATTCTTTCTAGCATAAATTTGATTAGCATAATTGTAACAGTTAGTAATAATTATTAGTGCACTGATTAAATTTTATGATAAATTTTAGATTAACTGAAATGTAATCGTATTTTACTGTGCATATTCTTATACAGCAATAATTATATGTTTTTGTAATTAATATAAAAATTTTACTCTCTTCAGTTACATTTAATATTATTTAATTTCATTTCTAAATAATTTAAAAGATGAAATATGTCACCTGGAAATATCTTAATGTCAACAGTACACATATTTGAGTAGCAAATTAAATTACTTCATTCAATAATGATATCTCTCTCTCTCTCCCTCTTTCTTTCTCTCTCTCTTCCTTTACCTTTCTCTTAGTTTCCGGAAAAATAAGCATGAAAATGGTCAAAAAAAAATTTTCATATATCCTAAGCATTGAAATTCTCCCTCTCTTCTTTGTCCCTCTCTCTCACCCTCTCCTCTTTGTCCCTCTCTCGCTCCCTTTCTCTCCCTCTCAAATATGAGATAATGTCTAGTAAATTATGATTCATTACAGTGATATATTTCAAAAATCACTGAAAATGAGTCAGGATGCTAATAAAATATTACACTAACTTACGTGAAGGAATGACGCTATGAATGACGTAAATATCCGTGACCTTTTCTATCTATGCTATGAATGACGTAAATATCCGTGACCTTTTCTATCTATGCTATCTTTGTTATCAAATTACAACTTCCATACATAATGAGAAAGTAATACGCAATACTTTTATATAATACAGAACAATTTTTCATTATATAAATTTTATTGATTTATTGAAATTATTGATTGAAATTGAAATTGAAATGATTTTTTTTTTTTAAATTGATTCATTGAAATTATTTGAAAAAATTATTGGTATTTATTTTTTATTATTATTGTTGTTATTATCTTATCATTATTATTCATTGTTTCTATTATTATTATTATTCTTTCAATCACAACAACAACAATAAAATATTAATTAATGTGGAATGTTTAAAAAAAAAACAATAGTATGAAGTATATTGATTGTTCGTTGTTTTCATTATGTTATAAAATTTTGTAAATTTACTTTCTGAAATTTCCTTTATTGATTTTTAGCATTGTTTAATCATTTTATTATTGTATTTAATTGTATTTATTTCAAAAATAATTTCATATAATTTTAATGATACATTTTAATCAGATTATTCCTTTTATAAACAAACAGTTATTGGTTTGATTGTGACTATTTTTTTAGAAAATGGAATTCTTTTTTTTTTTTTTTTTTAATCAGTAAATATTGAAAGAATACACTGATTATAAATTCTTGAATAAATACAAGTTTTTCTTTTTTTATATAACTGATCTGAAATAAATTCAATAAATCATATGTACATATATCGACTCGGATAAGAAACAAGAATTTATCTCAAATCTCATTTGATAGTTTTGCATCTTTTATATCTTTTTTTTTTTAAAAAAAAAAAAAGAAAAACATATGGACATCATATGCATTTTTATATATTTAATATATTTCTATCAAAATGAGCTCCACTTTATTTCAATTATATTACTTTTCATTTCAAAGAATTGCAATTCCTACTCTCTTCATGGGCGCTCTTGGATGCAATCATTGTCATTGTCATTGTCATCGTCATAATCATTGTTATCGTTGTCATTGTCATTGTCATTGTTGTTATTGTCATCTTTGCTAGTATTGTTACTGTAGTTTTATTTATTGGGTCATATCGGATTTTGTAATTACATGAGCAATTAATTTCTAATTTTAAAGGAAAGATGAATGACTACTACTACTTTTATAGAATGTATTTATTGTGCTCATAATTCTTGCAGTTCAACATCACTTCATCGCTTTTCATCTTTCTCTCTTTTAATATTCTTTCTTATTTTTCAACAAAATTCATTTCATTCTATTATAATCATTTTCTTAACTACTTGTACTAATATATCTATCGATTATGCAATCTTTTTTTTTTCCCAAACTTCAAATTAGTTATTTGTAGTATTTTTTAGAAATTTGAAATTAGCATTTTAATATTTGCATAGCATTGATTACGCATTTAATATTTTCGTAATTTTAAGGTTGGCATTTAAATATTTAAATATATTGAGAATATAAGTTAATCTTAATTTTAAAACAAATTTATTGATCAGTTTGATCAATCTGCAATATTTCAATTTATTTATGTAAATTTATTCAAAATTAAATCTCTCACATTTGTTTAATTTCACTTTATTTTTTTTTTCTTTTTGACTTATTTATTTATTCATCTCTTTTTTTTTTTTCATTTTATTATTATTATTTTTTTTTTTTGACTTATTTATTCATCTTTTTATTTATTTTTGATCAGTTTGCAATATTTCAATTCATTTATGTAAATTTATTCAAAACTAAATCTTACACGTTTGTTTATTTTTCATTTTTTCTTTTTTCGTGTTATTTATTTATTTGCTTGTTTATTTCATTTTGTTGATTTATTTATTTTTATGCATAACTTTATCCGTTTTACTTCTTGTTAATATCAATTTTTAGCGAGGATTCATTGCATCGTTTGTTGTTTATGTGTGGCGGCGTTTTGTGCTGAACGAAATAGAAACAGCTGTTGAGTGCTTTATGCTTTTCATGCTTGCTTACTTTTATTAGCTAAACAAAGTTTTATCACAAATTTCTTTTCTTCAATGCCTGTCTACACATCATTCAAGTCTCTTTCTTATTTTAATTTTTTTTTGATGTTTCTTCTCTCTCTCTCTCTCTCTCTCAGTTCCCTCACCCTCCCTCTCTCTTTCTCTTTCTCTTCTTATAATCTTTGTACAGTTCTTTTTAATTGAAGTTTTTACCTCAAAATGAATATTTGATTTGATCAAATTCACCTAAAATTAATCTATTACAAAAAAATTTCCTCCATCGAATAGATTTTTCTTTTCTTTTTTTGAAATTTCAATTTTGTTTTTATCTTAGTTTAGAAAATAAATAAATATATATAAAATGGACTATTCCCATTTCAAATATGTTTTCATATGAATAAAATTTGAGTGAAAGAAGAAAAAAAATAAAACGAAAATTTTATTATTTGAATAAATTTTTGAGAAAAAAAAGATTTTGATACATTTTTATTTTTCTTCTTTTCCTTTTTTTCTTCTCTCTCTTGCAATTTAATTTAATTCTATTATTGTCATTAATTGAAATAATTCATTTTAGTTATTTTTTTTTTTTTATTTTTGCAGTTCTTTTTTCTTTTCATAATCATTTTCAATGGTTAAATATTTTCAAAATTTATTGAAGTTCTTCAAAACGGATGAATTTTTTTTTTATTTAAAAGCATATAACCATTGTTTAAGTAGCAATAATTTAATGGAGAAATAATTTCTATTTATTTCTTTTTTCTTTTTTCGGGAAGAAAAAACTTTTGTTTTCATTTTTATTGTATTGTTATTATCACTGTCACTGTCACTGTCACTGTCATTGTCATTGTCATTGTCATTGTCATTGTCACTGTCATTGTCATTGTCATTGTCATTGTCATTTCTTCTTAGGCTTTTTTCCTTTTTAGCAAACTTTAAGTTGTAATATTAGCAGTCAATACATACATACACATACATATACATACAAAATGCTTTTCTCAGCTAAAATAATTATTGAAATAAGCTTGCAAAAGCTTAAACTCTTTCATTGCTTCATTAATAATTAGTTGTGCAATTTACAGTCTCAACTTCGTAAATTAATTATTGGCCTGTATGAAATATTTAATGGCATTTAAAATTTTAAATATGAAAAAGAAACTTTTCGAAAATTTTCGAAATCAATAAAAGAAATTTCAATTTGTGGTTTCTTTTTTCTTTGACACAAAAAGTGAATTTAAAACTTTTCACATACAATGAAAATAATGTTACTTAGTAACTGGCTTTTTGGGATAATTACCAACTTTTTTTCTTTTTTTGCTTGTTAATTCTTACAAAGTAATAGCAATAAAGAAAAAAAAAAAGATAGTGTGAATAGAAATTTTCATGCATTATTTCAAATAATTTAATTAATTGCATTTCAAAATTGAAATTTTACATTTTAATAAATAATAATTGCTCTTTCACTATTTTATCATTCATTCATTTATAGTTTTTCTCATTACTATTCAAGTTTTTCTCGTTTTTGTTATTGCTTTTCTTTCTTCCTTTCCAATTCTCTCTCTCTCTCTCTCTCTCTCTCTTTCTCTCTCTCTCTTCTTTTGCTTCTAAATTGTCATTTAATTTTGAAAATGTTTCAATTATTACAAACATTTCCAAACAAATTGCATAAATTTTCATTAATTTTTAAAATACTACAATAACCATTGCATAATTAATTCTTCTCTTCAAAATCTCTTCAACTTTTTAAAATTTTAATTACTTACTGTATTTGCATATGCTTAACAATATTTGTTTACCGTAATGTTTTGTTACAACAATTAGGCTAGTGGTATTTGTTTATTTTAATGTTTTGTTACAACAATTAGGCTAGTGGTATTTGTTTACCTTAATGTTTTGTTACAACAATTAGGCTAGTGGTATTTGTTCATCTTAATGTTTTGTTACAACAATTAGGCTAGTGGTATTTGTTTACCTTAATGTTTTGTTACAACAATATACCTAATGGCATCTATTTATTTTCATGTATTTGCTACAACAATTTATATTTAACTTACTAATTTTGTCTTTTATTTATTAGCAAATATATTTTTATACATTTCATATTTTACATTTATATGTCTCATTTTTAAATTACATATTTATTTTTCTTGTTAGCTTTTATTTTCATTTTATTATTATTAATAGAATTTATTAAAATGTTTCAATTTAATCATTTTCACAATTTCTTTCTCTTCCCTCTCCCTCACCCTCCCTCTCTCTCTCTCTCTCTCTCTCTCTCTCTCTCTCTCTTCTTCAAGGGAATAATCTGAGAATATTCGCTATCGGTCAATTGTTTATTTTGAAATAAAATGAATTGTAATAAATTCCAATGTTACCATCAATCATTACTCATCCAATACTATCTTACATTATTGATTGATGTTGTTGCTAAAGTTAATCAAAATTTACAATATAGGCAATTGTAATATTGATCGATTGATTGATTGATTGATTACTGAAGATTATTTACATTGACACATAAAATGATTAAAAATTTTTAAAAATATGGATATTTTTAATCTAACAAAAATTTAGATATATATTTTAAAAAAAATTTTTTTTTTAATTAGGTATATATAGATATAAATAATGATAATGATTTAATTTATTATCATTTATTCAAACCGACAAATTAAAACTATTTTGTTTTTTGTTTTTTTTTTTTTTTTTCTGAATAATTTTTTCTTTCTAAGTTATTTCATTAATAAATAAACAAATGATAAAGTAATAATAATGGCATTTAACTAATTATTTGAATTATGCAATAATACATTTTGTTTATTAAAAAATGATTTTTTGAAAACTTCATTTTGTGATTTATAATTTTTGAACACACATAAACATAACTTATCATTCTGATTGTTGATTATTTTTCCTTCTTTATATTTTATTCCTCTATTCACCGTATGATAATAAAATACCAAAATTTTTGAAGATAACAAATTGAGGAAATATTTCATTTAAATTAATTTGAGTTTAGTTTCAGTCTCAGATTTTCTGAATTTATTACGAATAATTGTAAAGTTAAATTAATTTGCGGGTGATTTTTTTCTTTTAATTTTTTTTGCCCATTTTTTTAGCAGAATTTATCTTTTACATATGATTATTTGCTTTTTTTATAGCTTAGCTTTTACTTATTTATTTTTATTTATTTTATATTTTATGTATTTACAGTTTTTATTTATTTCTTCCTTATTATATACCTTCATTTCTTATTGTAACTATCTTAATATAATTTAATGAATGTTAAAAAAAAAATTAATCGCTAAATAATCTTACAATAGCTTATCATTCTTGTTGATTATATAAAAGTATGTTAGAATTAATTTAAAGTTCAATTGAAAATATGAAATTTAATTCTCTTTTTTCAATTTTGATTAATAATCTTTATTTCTTTTCCGCTTAATTGTACTTTCTTCTAATTTGTTGACATTGAAATTTTTAATTAGAAATTCATCAAGGACAATAATAATTAATAATAAATATAATATTAATAAGATAGTCTCAAGTACAATGTATTAAAATAATAAAATCTAAAATGTATTTATTTTCACTAAAATAAATTAGGAAATGCTTAAATGCGTTCTTATCATTTCAATCTTAAAAAAATTTAAATAAAAAAGAAAAATTTACTTTTGAAAATTACACTAAATGAATTTGAATTGGATTAATTAATAAACAATTAAAATTCCATTGATAGCTTTAAAAAGATTTACAAATTACTTCACTGCATGATTTTTTTTTTTTTTTTTATCGAAAATTCTGGAAATATTATAAAAGCTTGTTTCTGTTTATTAATATTAATTTTCTATTTTCCGAATTTTTAATTGCATATGCATTAATTCTATTTGAACGGCGTAATTTTCAAAAATAAAAAATCTCTTTTTTTTTAATTAAAATTCAAAAATTATTGTATTTTTGACAAATTATTAGTGTGTTATATCAATTTTAATGAAATAAACTTTTTTTTTTAATAATAGTAATTTTTTTTTGGAAGTTTTTTGAAAGTTTAAAATACTAATTAATTTGGACAAAAAAAAAAACCAATTAAATTGTTTTTTTTTTTTTTTTTATATTTTACTACTATATAGCATTAGCAAATGATTGTTAACTAATTTTCTGTTTTTGAAGTTACTGAAAATTTTTGCAAAAAAAAATTAATTAATCATTTATCTTGGCAAATGTATTTTTTTAAGAAGAAGATTATTACAAATATTATATTGAAATGTTTACATTTATCATATACTATAATGCGTATACCTTTATTTGTTAATATTAAAATATTTCATTCAAAATTTAAAAATTTGAATATTAATTTTTAATTTTGAATTTGCAATACAAATATTTTTTGACCAGTGATTTCATTTTTGTCACATGAAATATCGTTGTTGTTTATTTATTTCATTAATGTGACTGTATGGATAAATTCCTAGAAAAAAAAAAAAAAAGAAAGAAAAAAGTAATTTGAACATTTTGAAAAATTATTAATAAAATAAATAGAAAAATGCTCATTCACAACTAAAAGATTTTTTTTTTAATTATATTTTATAATTTTATAGATATTAAAAAAATAAATTAATCGTTATTTGTCAATCATTCGTTTAATATACTTGTATTATCATTATTATTTTTTTTATTATTGCTATTATTATTATCATTGTTATCATTATGTTATATATTATTATTATGTTGTTATCATTATTATTTATTATTACTATTATTTTATTATCACTATTATTATTATTATTATTATTATTATTATTATTATTATTATTATTATTATTATTATTATTATTATTATTATTATATAGTATTATCATTATTATTATTTTTTTTATTACTTTTATCATTATTATTATTATCGTCATTATTACTATTATTACTAATATTATTAATTATTATTATAAGATATCATTATTATCAGATATGTTATTTGAAAGAGATAATGTGATAATTAATAAAGTAGTGGTGTTGATGATAATGATAATGATTACTGAAAATTGGTGGTGGTGAATTTTCATTAATAAATTTATTGGTTTAATAGGTGGAGTAGAAGGAATCAAATTTTTATATAGTCATTAATTAATTTACTGGTTTAATAGTAGGATTGCATGAGATGAAATTTCTATAGGAGAAAATTAAATTTTTTCAAAAAAAAAATAAAATATGATAAAATTATGAGAAAATAAATGATTACAGGCAAAAAGGATGAATAGTGGAAACTGGTACTGATAATTATAGATAATATCAATGAAATTTAAAAAATGTCACCTATGTCATTTCGTCTAAATAAAAGTAAAATTATAAATTCATTGTTGGTACATTTTATTAAATTACAAATGTAATATATAATTATTTGCTCTCTTTTTTTGTTTGTTTTCTTTTTTCGTACAATATATTAATTTTAGGTTAAAATTATATTTCAGTTTTGAAATTAATTATCAATCATTTTTTATCAAACTTTATTACATTAATTTATTTCTGCATGCATTTTAATAAGATACAATATTTTTCAAAAAAAAAAAAAAAAAAGAAATAAATTCTTTCCTGGTTTAAGTTTAATATATTTTTGACCTTGAATTTCAATTTACGAAATTGGCTACAAATAAATTTGCTTATTTGTTAAATATAAATGATGAATTTCTCAAAAAATGATAAATGAATTGAAGACATCATTTGTAATTTTTCTTTTTTTTTTCCTTTGATGAATTACTTATGCTAATTTTTCATTTGTTTCTTTTACTTTTAATTTTTTAAAATGTAAATCTGATCAAGTTAATCAAATTTCTTTAATTTTTTAACAAAAAAAATTTTTTTTTTTTGTAAAATACAAATAATTTATTGTAATAAAAAAATCATTTGAAATTTTGTTATTATTTTTACTATTATTTTTTTCCTATTTTTTTATTATTTATATTATTTGAAAAAAAATTTTTTTTTTCTTCTTACACTTTATATTTGTCATTTTTGCAATTCAATTCAAACTAAATCAACAATGAAATAATATTATTTGATTTGATTGGCTAAATTTGAGCTCTTTGAACTAAGCAATCTTAAATTATTGCTTCAAAATAACAAACTTTTTCTTTTTGAAGTAATTGTTGAATTAATTGATTGCTCATCGGTTTGATATTATATACATAAATAAATTCACAAAGTAAATTGTAAAATTCTGTCAAAATTGTTTACTTTTCGCTTACTTTTGCAGTCTTTTCTCATTTTCCTTTTTCTTTGTTTCCTTTTTTTTTTTTTTTCTTGCATTTAATATTTTTTAGTGTAATCTTTTTTTTCATTTAAAAAGAGAGAAAAGGAAAGTTTCTTTTGAGTAGTAAAATATCAACGAAATTTTTTCTCAAATTTTTTTTTTTTCAAAGAAAAAAATAATTTTTTACATATTTCTAATTATTAATTGAATATGAGAAGTATAAAATTGAAAATTTTACTAAATGAAAATTATTCATTTTATTAAATTATTTTTGTTTTATTTTATATTTGCTTCCCATTCGAAATAGTAGATGGATGGTTCTTTTTTTTTTTCCTTTGTTTGTATATGTCAAAATTTTAAAGTGAGAAAATTTCTGATTAATTAAAATAAAAGGAAAGAAAAGAAAAAAAAAAAGGGATGGTAGTATTGTTGAAAAAATTAAATTTATTGCAGAAAAAATTTTTTAATTAGATTGATTTTGATTAGTTAGACAAATGAATAAAGTTGCAAATTTTACAATGAATAATAATAAAATATTTGAATTTTTTATTTATGTTAAAGTTTTTCGAAAACAAAAAAGAATTACTTTGTTTTGTTTTTTTTTTTTTTTATTATATGCATGGCTTTTCTAATTTATTAATTATCCATCATAAATGATTTATTAATTAAATTTCATTGTTGTTATTATTTAATAATTTTTTTATCTTTTTTTTTCGATTTCATATATTTTTAAAAAATATAATTCATTAAAATTATGAATGTATAATAAATTTTTGGTTAAAAAAATGTTGAAAATCTCATTTTCACTTCTCTCTCTCTCTTATTTTCTTCGACAAGCTATACACCCACGCACACACACACCCACTAACATACACACATACACATACATCTACACCTATACAGACATACACCCACGCACATACGCACACATACATAAGACAGGTTATTCTAATGAAAAATGTCTATTGTAGGAGCATATTTAATGCATCTCAATTAAACAAATAGATATGAACACACGCTTAGTATGTACACACACACGTACACGCACGCATAAGCACATATACATACAGACATACGCATAGACATACACGTATCATACATACTTCAACAGACGTCGCCGGGCTATAAAAGAAAAATAATTGTCTGTGATTTTTTTATATGATACATTGTCGATGTATGTGTATTAAGTGCATGTTTTTATAAGTGTAGATGCATGTGCGTGTGTGTGTGTATGTGCATGTGTGGGTGTATGTATATGTATGTGGTTAATCGTGTATATGTATGTCTGTATGTTAGTTGGTGTATTAGTGGGGCATATAAGTGCTACGTGTATGTATATATGAGTGAATGTGTATGTAACATATGTAAGTGATATGATATGTGTATGTGACGTATAAGCGATACGTGTATGTATGTGTATGTAACGTATGTAAGCGATATATGTATGTATGTGTATGTGTATGTATACTTTTATATTTTTATTATTTATCTGTTGAATTATAATCACATTAATTATCTTCAATTTTCCATCAATTTATGAAATGTGACTAAGTTAACAGATGCAACAACCGGAAATTTACCGTTTCTTTTCTCTCTTCCGTTTTTTTTTTTCTGCATTTCCGATATTTATTTTTCCTAATTTAATTATAATAATTTAATTATTTCTTTCTCTTTTTTTCTTTCTTTTCAATATTCACTTTAATCTAGTTTTAGCAGTACATAAAATGCCACAAAAAGAATTTTCAAATTCTTTTTATGAAATTTCCAAAATAAAAATTTTTGAGTTTCAAAAAATGGAAAAAAAAAAATTTCTAAATTACTTTTATTTTTTTTTTCCTTTCTATTCCAATCAATGTAATTCCTTCCTTCTTTAATTATCTGCAAGAAGCATTTGCAGAAAGTTTCTTTTTACTTCTTCGCTTTTATTTTTACTTCATTCTTTCTATTTCTTTGCCATTTCAAATTTCTATTTAACTAAAATTTCCGGAAATTTATCAGGAAGGAAGCTCTCTTCGAAAAGAAAAAAAGTTAGATTGTCTCAATAGTTTGATTTAAAAAAAAAAAATTTCGACTCTAATTTTTTTTTTCTGCTTTGTTTACTTTATTGCTATTATTTTTCTATATCTCTTTGCTATTTCAGTTTTCTATTAAACTAAAATTTCCGGAAATTTATCAGGAAAAAAGCAAAAAAAAAAAAAAAAAGAAGAAAAGAAAAGTGTCTGATTGTTTCAATAATTGTGGTAAAAAAACAAAAATCATTTTTTTTGTAGTTTAGCAAATTTAACAAAATATAGATTTTTTTTTTATCAATCAATTAAACATTCAAAATTAACAATTGCTTATAAATTCCGGAATATTATCCGGAATGTATGAATTATTATTTGTCATTTGCTATAGTATTATATAGTGGTTTAGTCAAACTCAAAAAAAAATTAAAATAAATAACTATTATAGATTATAGCTAATAAGCATTTACAAATTACTCGAAAGGTCCAATTTTTTTTTAAGAAAATTTTAATTTTATCCGTTAATTCATTTAATTATATAATTATGAGTTGAAAAAAGAAAATAGTAAGCAATTAAAGGTGCGAGAAATAAAGTGTTAATTTTTTTTTTTTGACTTTTTAAAGCAGAAGTTATAATTTTAAAAAAAAAAACAAAATTGTTGAAAAATTTCTTTTCATATCTATAAATTAAATTTATTCTCATTAAATAATAATTTCTTTTTTCATTCTTTCACACTTTTAAATTACACTGTAAATTTATTCATTCCTAATTTTTTATAATTCATATTAGAATTATGGAATAGCTTAACATTTAAATTGTCATTTAATTATCAATTTCAATGATTTACAAATGAAAAATAGCAAAAGAAAAAAGAAATTTCTTTCTTCTTAGAACTATTCGGAATATATTTTATACAAATCAAAAAAAGAAAAGAAAATGAAATGTCACTAAAATAAACAAATTAAGTAGATTTTAATAAATTCCTAATCAAATATTGAATTAAAATTTATTAAAATATTAAATGTAACATTTTAATTTAATATTGAATTTTATTAAATTAAATTTTACTCAAATTATACGCATTATTAAACTCTATCAAATCCTAATTTATTTAGGATAGGTAGAAATGAAAAATAAAAAGAAGGAAAAATTAGATAACCAGTTTTCAATTTACATTTTCAAATGGTATTTATTTTAAGTAGCAAAAAAAAAAAAATGATTTGTTATTTGATTGAGCATTGTCGTCGTATCACAAAATTTCCTCTTTTTTTTTTCTTATTTTCAAAGATCAAAAATACATCTCATTTTTTTTTTTAGAAATTAAAAGAAAATTGTGCTTTCCTAAAAATAATTATCCTATAATGATTTATTATCTCAAATTTAATTTTTACATTATTACTTTCTTTAAATCTTGAATGATAATATATATATATATATGAAATATTTTGACACATTAATAACTTATTATCCTTTTTTTTAAAAAAATTTGTTGATAATTTTGAATAGAAATAAGTTGAAATTAAAATTTTAAATGAGAAAATTTTCATTTTATTTGTAAATTATATATTATTAAATTTATGGATGCGATGAAATATGTTATGTCTGTTTTTTTTTTTTTTTTTTTTTTTTTGAAATCGATTAATTTAAGGGAATTTTTTTTATGGTTGAATTTTTATTATTAGCTAAGCTAACAAGCCAAATATATCTAATCTAAAATTAAGGCTAATCAGAGATTTTTCATTCATTTTATATTGTTAACATTATTCATCTTCTATCATAATGATTAAATTTGTGAAAAATAAATAAAAAATATTTAGAAAAGATTTCTTAAAATTTTTTCCAAAAAAAAAAAAACTACTGCCTAAATTTACTTAACTGATAGTTTAACATTAAAAATTTTGAAAATTTTTCCACCAAAAACAAAGCATTTCAAATGTTTCCAATTAAATTTTCTCAATTGATTAATTGGTGTGGTTAAAATTTAAAAAAGTTAAATGCGCCATTTCATACAAGTTAATAAATTTTCAAATAGATATTGTAACAGAGCAAAGACTAAACTTTTCTTATAAAAAAAAAAGACTTCGAATTTTAGATTTTAACTTAAAGTTATAAAATTCATACGTTTACAATCATTTTTATTACACTGTCTTTTTTTTTTTTGAATAAAATTGAACTATCACTTCATTTTTGGAGGATTTGTAATAGGTGAAGAGGATAAGTAACTATAATCGATATTTTAGTATCCTTTAATGATTCCAAATAAATCAATTTGAAATTTAATTCTAGTGAAAACAATTTACTCGAAAATTGAAATTTCATTTATCTTAGTTTTGCATAAAATTTAACACAACTCATAAATATACACGTACACGTCTTTGCGTGTTACGTGATAGAATGACGAGCAAAATTTATCTGAGAAAGTTCATTTTTTTCTCTTTCTCTAAATTATAAATATTAAGAAGCGTAAACATTGTATTTAAGTGCTAGAGACATTTTATTTTAAATTGAGCTTTTAAAAGATCAAGCATTTAGCTCATCTGTTATCATTCAAAATAAACAATGCATTTTTTTTTTATTTTGAGTTTTACATATTTCCTAAAATTTGCATCGCTTAAATAGTAATAAATTTCCACTAATAATAATGATTAAAATTTATGCTGAAATTTAGATTCTAAAATTCAAACACTGTAAAGTTTTATTAGTATCTAAATAATAGGTATGGAATGTCTAATGGCTTATTTTCATTGAATAACTTTAATTATTTCGTCTTTTTTTTTTTTTTTTTGATCAATCAACCAAATAATAGAATTTATTTTAATTCAATCATTTCGGAATGCTTTTAATGTCTATTTAATTTTAAGTGTTTAATTTTAAAGAATTTTATTCTTCTTTTTCTATCAAATTCTTTTCATTGTAAATAGTAAAGAATACATTGCTCTCTCGGAAAACTCTTAATAATATCTGATATTAGGTGAAATGTTATAGCTTACATACTTTAATTGTTTGTTTAAATTGTTGTTGACGATTTTCTGTCTTTCCATTCTTTTTTTTTAAAAAAATAATTTTTCCAGAAACCAAAATTATTTCATTTGCTACAACCTATCGTTGTTGTTCATAATGATAATAGTGATAATGATGTTGGTGATGATGGTGATTGATAATGACGATAATAATTGTGATTGATCGTGATAGTGGTAATAATAATAATGATTGGTGTTGATAAAAGTGATGACAATTGTGATATTGTTGATTATGACGATGATGATGGTGATAGTGATGATATGGATTATTATTATTATTGCTTATTATTACTTGTTATTATTATTGTTATTTATTTATTATCATTGTTATCATCATATTATTACAATGATATAATGAGGTAATAATTAATCTATTTCTTTCGAAAAGTTATCGAAATTTTCTGCAAATTTTAAAAAAAAAATTTCGTTTTTTATTTTTTGAAAAGCGAAGCATCCATCAGATTTTGCTATGGAAAACATATTTTATGTCATTTTTATCGAATTTTCTTGACATTTTTCGCTGGAATTCCAACCAATTTTTAGTGTTTAACACCGCCGAGCGGATAATGGGAGTTTAGGAAGAAAAATGAAAGAATGATTAATGCTATCATTGATATGTATGATAGGAAATAGAATGTCTATCACATTCATTTATCAAATTTCATTTCTTTATTTATTATCAGTTGTTAATTTATTAATTTAAACGATAAGTTTAGTTTAACTAATCATTCGTCTTACTTTTTATCAATAAGTAATGAAAAAAAAAAAAAAAATTATCAGCTACTGTAACCTTAGTTGCTAATGACATAATTGTTGTTCCATCAATTGACCAGTATTTTTAAGCAGAATATTTTTTCTCTCTCTCCCTTTCTCCCTCTCTCTCTCTCTCTCTCTCTTTGTTAAAACTATTCTATATCCAATCCGTAATTTTCAAATCTCCAAAACAAAAAAAAAAAAAAAAATGAAAGAAAAAAAATCAGTGATGATTCATTTTTTTAAAGTAACTGAAAAATGTATGCTTTAAATATAACTTCATTAATTTGCTCTACAGTTAAATAAAAATTCCAATTCTAATTTTAATTTTTTTTTTTTCTTTTTGTTAGCAAACAATATGTGAACAACAGATGTTCTATGCTTCATTTCTTTTTTTTTTTTTTTTTTTTTGCAAATTTTTAATTTTTATTTTTGTCTAAATTTAAGGAAAAAATAACGAATAGTTGTGAATTTTAATATTTGTAAAATAAAATTTTTGTTAATTTACTTTCTTTTTCGATGAATTACTTTAACTTTATCAGTGCTTTTATTTTTGCGATCCTTCTTCTTTAGACCTAAATAGTTTTTAAGAGTGAAATATTTCGCATATGGTG
The DNA here is from genome assembly GCF_000002995.4 of Brugia malayi. Taxonomy (NCBI): domain Eukaryota; kingdom Metazoa; phylum Nematoda; class Chromadorea; order Rhabditida; family Onchocercidae; genus Brugia; species Brugia malayi. Next base: position 12,718,498 of record NW_025062477.1, read on the forward strand.
AAGTAATATAGCAATAATACATATAAATTATCAGTTCTCTAATTTAATTCATACCAACCTGTTATTATCTTCTATCAAATGATAATAAATCTACAATTAATTATTGCTAGCTAATTTAGCTTAAAATTAATTATTCGTCACTTTCACAAATACTTTTTTTTCTAAAATTAAAGAAAAAAATTAAGGAATTCATTTTAGCACTCATTAAAATGGCAGTTAATCATGATTTTTCTATTCGAAGAATTTTATAAAAAAAAAAAAAAAAGTTTTAAAATTTTTAATTTATAAAACTTTTTGTTCTTTTATATAATATCTCTGTATTTATTGTTAATGAGTGATAAATAAGTTCAGTGATTATTGTTGTAGTAACATAGATTTTTTAGGATTTATTCAAATTAAAAAAAATAACTAAAATCTAATTATCATTTCCATATTGATATGAACATATGATTGTATCATATTTAAACTTCTCAAACTATTGCCAAATTTTAATTGTGTTAAAATTTAATTTTTTTTTTCCTTTTTACTTTTTTGATATAATTATACTTTTGGATTTTCGTTTTTTCACTTCATATTTATAATCATTTACATTATTATTTTATTTCAGATATTTTGTGAATTAATCCATTGTGTGCTAATTGATCTAGGCGCATTTTGCGCCATTTGTAATTTTTGAAAATTTATTCTTCGTAAAATTTTTTGAAAGGAAAAAGAAATATTCAATTAGTGACTGATATAGGAGAACTAATTTCGAAAAACAAAAAGGAACGGTGATTTATTAATGAATATTTGCTGAACAAATAATTTTTATTTATTTGAAAACTGAAATTATCAAATTAATTGGATCACAAATGGTTATGGTAGATAGACTTAATTGTCGTATTCAATATGTCAATGATTCGGATCCATTTGCGACAACATCATGCTCACACCTGGAGCCAAATCGTCCTATAATGTACAACTTTTTGCTTCATCAACCAATTGGTGAACAATTGCCTGAAGTTATTCGTATACTTCATGCGCCACATAAGGTATGTTATTATTATTCGTCATTATTATTATTATTATTATTATTATTTATTATTATTATTTATTATTATTATTATTATTATTATTATTATTATTATTATTATTATTAATATTATTTATTATTATTATTATTATTATTATTATTATTATTATTATTATTATCTATTATTATTATTATTATTTATTATTATTATTTTTTAATATTATTTATTATTATTATTATTATTTTATCTATTATTATTATTATTTATTATTATTATTATTATTTATTAATATTATTTATTATTATTATTTTAACTATTACTATTCTTTTAATGTCAATATGTTTTCCATTTTTGTTTGAGGAAATATTTCATTTTTTTTTTTTAGCATTATACTTATTTATTATATACTAATTGTTACTTTTAAAAAATAAGCGAGAAAAATAAATTAATTACAAAAATGAAAACTTTTGCATTTTGCATAAATTGTTGGAAGCAATTTTAAGTATACTAATAAATGAATGAATGAATGGATTACAGTTAAGTATTACTATTTATATCAAAATTTTTTCTTATTTTTTTGTTTTTTGTTATTGTCTTCAGAACAGACTATCAAATTTTTTGATAAACATAACTTAGGTTTAATAAGATAGAGAAAAAAAAAAAAGAAATCTTAAAATATTTCGATTTCGATAGAATTTGGTAAATCGCTGAGGTATTTCAAGTTTGTTTACAATTGACTTAATTAGTTGTTTTGATAGTTAAATAATACTTTCCCATACATTTATATTTTCCCTCTTTTTTTTGAGAACAATTTGCTGATTATTTTAATTAATTAATTAATTAATAATAATATAGCTAATATGATTTTAATTAATTAATTATAATAATCACTAAATTAAATCATTGGGCCACAAATGATTATGGTAGATGGATCATCATAATAATAACAATAATAATAGTAATAACAATGATAATAATAATAAATAATTATAGTAATACTAATAATAATGATAGAGATTAAATCATTAGTTATAATAATAATAATAATAGCAGATTAAATAATTACAGCCAAATAACGCGGCATTACAAATATACAAGTATGAGGGTAGCGTTGGTGATTATGGTTCATATTTGGATTCCGAAATGTCACTTATGGAACAGGAAGACGAACTGGAAATTCTTAAAGCTGATCCGTAAGTTTTCCAAATCTTTATTTCTTTCTTTCTTTCTTTAAAAAAAAAAAAAAGAAAAGTAGTGCTAATTATAGAGAATATTTTAATTTATTCAAAATATGTCATCTAATTCTTTCACACATAAAACTACTCAATTCATTTGCATACAAAATTAAATTTTGTTTCAATTTAAAAATTAAAACTTTTATTTATCACAAATACACCATTAGAAGAATGTTACAAATAGAGATAATGAGAAGAAAAGATAGGAAAAGATAAGAATTGATAAAGATTATCGATGACATAAGTTAACGAATGACACAATTTATGATAAATTGAGAATGAAATAGATATGAAAGAAAATTATATAATGCTCAAAAATTTTTCCAATTTTAATTTATTAACGATAGTACTGTTTGATAGTATTTGCACATAATAAGATGTAAAATATCATATAGTGATAATATAAATGATAATGTATTTATCTCTCTTTCTATATGATTGTTGAAATTATCATCTTATCATTAGCTGTTCTCAATTTGTATCATTCATTCTCTTCCTCTATTATTCAATCCATGTTATTTCATTACTTTTAACAATTTCTACCATCATTTTTACACTTAATTTGGCCTCAATCTTATCTTTCGCAAACAGCGGGTGGGGAGAAGAGGGGTAGAAGCCCAGAGAGGAACAAAGAGAGAGGGAGAGAGAGAGAGAGAGAGAGAGAAAAGGAATGTCATTTTGATTTAATTCAAATTCTGAATGTAATGTTAGTACATTTATGGCAGTGACAAAAATTTTCACAATTTCTTCAACTCTTTCAACCTATTTTATATATACAAACGATCATCATTTCTCACATTCTAACTCTTTCACTATTTTCATTCTGATATTCATTGCTTTTCATTTTAATTACTACTTCTTACTTAATTCATTTTAATTATTTATTGCTATTAGATGAGCCATTTTATATGATATCATACTAATATGATAATTTTGTTGATAATAATTAATGATTAATCTTACTAATGTTAGATATTTATGCGATAGATTTATATACTAATTTGACTATTAATTAATTTGATTATTATAATTACTTATTTAAATAGTTAATTAATTAAATTTTTATAATTATTTATTTAAGCAACTCTTTTTTCACCTTTTTGTTTATTTTCTTGTAAAAATTTTTTACTTTTATTAATTATTTTCTCTCTCTTTCTCTCCCTCTCTATCTTTCTCCGTTTAAATGGTGGGTTAATTAATTGATACTATTTTTATAAATCTGCATACTTAAATCCACTACTTTAAATTAATTTCATCATGACTGTTGATGATTTAAAATTCCTCATTGATAATTTAATTTGATTATAATTTAATTTATAGATTTCTTTCTTTAATATATCCTAATTGATATCACTGTAATATTGGAATCACAAGAATTTCACCTTTAAAAAAAAAAGTTGAAATTTTACCTCCATTGCAACTTTTTGAAATTTAGCACTGTTTAGTGCACATTACCTTATCACTAATTAAAAGTTAGTTCTTATCACTAATTACTTTTATGAGTTAACATCTCTTATATCTCATTTAGCAAATTAATCAAAAATTTCTTAATTTATTTTTCTTTTTTTTTTTTGCTCATTAAAAAAAAATTAGTCTTCGAAATTTTTATGCATATTTTTTGATAATTATCATAATTTTGCTTTCTCCTTATCAACAGCCTACTGGATGCAAAAATTGCACTAAAATTTTTTTAATTAATCAAAATTTATTTGTCTTACCATTCATAGATTAGATTAGATTAATTAATTTTTTGAATATTCTTGGCTTATTTCAAAACTATATGATTTTATATTTATCTTTTCATTACATAATTTGATAAGCAGTTTGATAACACTTATTTCATTATTTGTTTTTTTTAGAACTTTATTAAAATTTCCAAATAAATAGCAGAAATGTTTCTCTGCTATTATTCATTATATCACTTCTTTATTTAAGGAAAAGTAAATGTGGAATATTTAATGATTTAAAATATTTTAGTATTTTTTGCTTATTTCAAAATTATTAATATTTATCAAATTTTTTAATTGTAATTATATTATTTTAAACCATCAAATATTCCACACATTAATTTTTTTTCTTGAAACATTGAAATTTTGTTTTTTTTTTTTTTTTTTTTTTTTTTTCAACTTTGCACATATTTATTTATTTAATTTATGCTAAAGTAGAATTTTATAGTTTCAATTTATTTTTCATCTTTCTTATTTACACAATATTTGATATTATTAATTCTTCTGTATATCTTATTCTTGATATATATATCCGATTCTTTCTTTCTTTCTTTTTTAAATTAATGATCACTTACTGATAATTTCAATTTATCGAATATATCCGATTCTTTCTTTCTTTTTTTTTTAAATTAATGATCACTTACTGATAATTTCAATTTATCGAATATATCCGATTCTTTCTTTCTTTCTTTTTTAAATTAATGATCACTTACTGATAATTTCAATTTATCGAATATATCCGATTCTTTCTTTCTTTCTTTTTTAAATTAATGATCACTTACTGATAATTTCAATTTATCGAATATATCCGATTTGTTTTTGTTCCTTTTTCTCTGTTCGAAATTCTTTCTTTTTTTTTTTATTTCTTATTCATATTCGTTTATTGAAAGAAATAAGATAGCAATGACAAATATTTTGTACAATATATTCTTTTGTTTATCCTATTACGATACGTTGATTAGATAGAAAATTTTAATACGAAATATTTTATCCATTTAAAATCTTGAAAAACTTGTTCAATTTATTTAAGTGACAATTTTATTTTAATTGAGATTTTTTTTTTCGTTTTGTTTTTACAAATCAAACAAATCAATAACAACTGTTTTCACTCATTTAATTTAATATTATATTATTCAAACTATTATACAACAAATTTTTCGAATCATTTGTCATCGTATTTCAACCATTTAAATTTTTTTTTTTTAAAGTTTAACTTATATATAACTTTCAACGTATAAATCTCGTATAACTTATTTTGAGTAAAAATTTTAAAATGATTGAAAATTTTTGAAGTATTGAAATATTATTATTTACGTCAAATGTTTTTTTTTTTTTTTCCTTCCAAACGTTTCTTTTTTTACGTTTTATTTTTTTGTTTGTTTGTTTGTTTTTCAATGACTATTCTATATGTTTTTATTTTATTAATAGCTGGTGATATTAATTTCGAAAAAATATTCACTTCTAAACAGTCATACCTATATTTATTCAATTCAAATTTAAACGATTGCTGTTCTATTCATTCAAATAGCTATTAATGATTAATTGTCAACAACAACAACAACAATAATGACAAATAAATTAAATCACTATACTTCATCATATCCTAATCAACAATCAGTATTTAAAACTGAATTATCTGAAATTACCGATCAAAAAAGGCAAAATATTTTAAAGCCTTATGCTAATAGCAAATATCATCATTGTTTGACAAATTCATCATCGCATACTTTACGAAATTCTATTTTAAAAAATAAAAGTCAAAATATTGCAATTTCTGAAGCTGATGCATATCGTCCATGTGGTACTACTACTAATACTAATACTACTACTACCACTAATACTATTATCACTGATAATTTATCAACTATCAATACTACTCGATTACCATTAGCTGTGAAACCTTTACGTCAATATCAATTGAAAACGGAAAATTTGCATACTTCTGAAGAATATCAATGTAATAATACTGGTGCTACCATCTTATCATCATCATCATCATCACCATTATCATTATTATCATCACCATTATCAACACTATCATCATCATCATCATTACCACGAATAGCAAAAACTGTCCCATCATCATTATCAAAAAATCTATGCAAAACATTATCTGATAATTTTAGGCAAAATTCACAAACAATTTCCTCAAATGATATTATCAAGTCGAAATACAAATATGAAACACTGAATGATAATAATAACAATATTAATAGTAATAATGCACTGATGACGAAATTTTCACCTGAAATTAATTTCAATTCATTTAGCAATATGACAACATGTATAGCACGACCTATTTATTGTGATAATGAGATGATGAATGATAATGCAGGTGATAACACTGTATCATCATTACAAAAAGCAACAAATAATGTTCATCAAAGAACAATGAATGAAAATGAACCAAAATTAATGAAACATTTATTATCAAATGATCAATTCAATAATGATAATAATTCAATGATTGATATTAAATGGGAGAAAGGAAATTATGAAAATATAAAAAAAGAAATAAAAAATGATACAAATAAGAATTCAACTGTAAAATCAATTGTAAAAATTATTAAGCCAAGACGACGATTAACAATTGCATCTTCAACAATAAATGATTGGCCAATGATAAAAAATGTAGCATTTGAAAAAAATATTACAAATGGTTTAAATATAAATGAAAATAATCATTCATTCAAAAATAAAAATAGCCGAAGAGAATTACCAAAAAAACAGTGGTTTAGCTCATCAGTTGATGGACCACCAATTAAATCACAACAAATTAATGAAACTATAATTGATGATAATTTAACATGTAAACAACAATTTCATACAGCACATTTATCATCAGATAATAAGTTAGCAACAAATTCAATTCAAAAATCTATTATGTTAAAATATGATAGTAAACAAATTTCTAATAAACAAATGATTAAAACATCACCATCATCATCATCATCATCATTATCACAATTATCACAGCCATCACAGTTATCACAATTACCACCACCAAAACCCTCCAGAACTTATGAGGAAATGTTTACTAATTTATCACAAATGGAAAAATCAAAAGATAGCATAAAATTAGTTAAAAAATCAATGCGGAAAACTTGTCCAATTATTATGGGTAATACAAAAATGATTCCTCCCAAAATTTATCCTAGTAATTCAAGTAATGATGATAATGATAATGATAATCAGAATGATAATGATAATGATAATAGTAGTACTTTTGGTTTTGATGTTAATTTACATAAAAAAACGACTGATGCAGTAAAAAGTGATTCAAATGTTGAAACATCCGGTAAATGGCTTCAAACTCTTCATTTGCCGTGTGATTCATATTGTCCTCCGATAGATGAGGATGATTTGGCATTGTCAAACAATTATCACATAAGGTTTCTCTCTCTCTCTCTCTCTCTCTTTCTTTTTTGGCAATTTTTGAAATTTCACTTTATTTATTAATTTTTCTTTCTTTTTTTTTTATTTTAATTATTGTAATTGTTGTCTTTTTTATAATGCATATTATTTTATTAGCTGTTAATCTCTTAAATAGTCTTCCTAATCTGTATAAAGCAAGAAAAACGAAAAAATTTTTTATTTTCATATTTTAATTTGGTAGTAATGATTAATAGGGCATAAAATAAACAAATTTAAATATGTAAAGTAAAATGGAATACCTTCAAAGCATGTGATTTTTTTTTTCTTTTTTAATTTAACAGTTTTTTTTTTTTTTTTTTTTTTTTTGTATCGAATAAAATTAGCTAATAATTTATAATTTTATTAATAAATGGATTTTGTATAAATGTTATTGATAATACGATAAATTCGAATGATATGTAATAAATATTCTAGCATGTTTACTTGAAATAAGTTTAAAGAGTGGACAAATGAGGGGAGAAAAAAATGGAAGCAAAATAAGCATTTTAAGTTGAAACAATTTAAAATGTTTTAAAAACTTTTTCAAAGAAGTGAAAAATCTTTTTTTTTTTTTTTCTGAATAGAATTAAATGATTGATATTAATTGGATTAGATTTATTTTGTATTTAAAAATTTTAATCAGAAAAAAAATTATTTGAAATTTAATAAATAATTTACTTTATTTAAGAATTTTTATTTTTTCTTTTTTCTTTTCTTTCAAATACATTTCAGAAGGCGAAATAGTTTAGTGGTACGAACACAAACAGGTCTCAGAGTTAAAACAATAATTGGTATGAAGATTGATTTTGTTTTTTTTTTTTTTTTTCTTTTTCAATGTGAATTAATTTTAAAATTTTTTCAAATTTTTTAACCCAAATTTTTTGACCTAATAAATTTTTAAATTTTCTCAATTTATACAATGAAAAACAAAGAGCAAAGAAAAAGCAGTAATAATTTGCAGATAAATTGCTTAATTCAAATGGACGTGAACAACGAAGAGCTCTATTTTCATTGAAGCAAATTTTTCAAGTATTATTAAAATTTTCCTTTTTTTTTTCCAAAATTTGTAAATTTCTTTTTTTTGGAAAAGAAAAAAAATTTTTTTTTGAAAAATATTTTGTACTTTTATTTTTACTTAATATAATTAATAATTATTTTTAAGGATGATAAAGATTTGGTACATGAATTCGTACAAAATGGTGGTTTAGAATGTATGATTAAGCTTGGAAGGAAAGCTGATCAAAATCATCAAAATTACATCCTAAGAGGTAAAACTTATTTTGTATAAATATTTCAATCGCAGTAATTACTATTTGATATTAAATTTTAAATTAATATTTAACTAATTAATCGATAAGGATTTATTTATTATTATATTTAATAAATCATTATTGTTGTTATTATTAATTACTACTTATTATTATTGTTGTTATTATCACCATTATCAGTTATTGTCATTATCATTATCTAAATTAATTATCCAATGAATTATTAGTATTGCAATCTAATAAATCTAATATAATAAAATAAATTACCAATTAATATTTGAATTAATTAATACTATACTGTTTGTTGGAATTGAAAATACAGTAGCTTGCATTGTTCATTAAAGTTAGATTTTATTTTGTTTAAGGAATAATTAATTATAAATTTATTCTGAATATTAATCATGATGAAATCATAATTACAATTAAAATTATAATGCATGGACTTGTCAAATTCAAAAAAAAAAGAAATAAAAAAGGAAAATTTTCGAAAAGAAGCATAATTAATTGAAATAACTTTAAATTGATTTTTTTTTGATTAAACTTTTTTTCCTCTATCCTATTCTAATATATTTTGAATTTAACAGAATGGAATAAATTGAAGAAAAAAAAAAACGAAAAAGGAATTCTGGGAGAGAGTGAAAAAGATGAATAAATTTGACCTTTGAATTTTATGTTACTTTAATTTTACTTCAATGTCAAAGTTCAAGGATTCAAAGGTACACGTACGTTTAATTGTAGCATTAGGTCAAGTGATGTTGTACGTGGATGGTATGAATGGTATCATTGCTCATATTGAAACAATTCAATGGCTTTATGAATTACTTGATTCACCGGTTAGTCTCTCTAATACTTCAATTTTTTATTTTTTTTATTTTTTATCAAGAAAAAGTAAAAGTGAATTTTTTTTTTTAAGTTTTAAAAATAATCAATTAATTATTTCTAAATTTTATAAATTGCTAACTTTTTATGTAACAAATATTATTATAACAAATATTAGACGTATTTGTAAGATCAAAAATAAAAGAAACAAATAAAAAAAAATAAAAAATTATATTGCTTAAAATTTTTTTACAAAATCGTATTGTTAAAAATTTATTTTACCTAGGTAATGAATTCTGGGAGAGTGGAAAAGTTGAATAAATTTGACTTTTGAATTTTAAGATTTATTATAAAAAGCATTTAATTTTCTAAATTAATATTATTCTTTCCATTTATTCCTTCGAATAGCAAAATCAATATGACAAATAAATGAAAATTCTCTTTTTTCCATTATAAATAATAAATTAAAATGAATTAAAAAGAAAGTTGAAAAAAAATTTTGTTAATTTTTGCACTAACAAAATATTTGCACCTTTAACTTTTCACTAATTTTGATATTATTTTTTAAAATAAATAGTTGTGACTTATTGAAATAGATGAAGTTTAAATTTTTGATTAATAAGGGATTTAAAATCTTTTTCAAAATTTTCCTTTTGGTACTTTGATTAATATTTATTTATTCATCTTGCTTCAATAAATTTGACATGGTAAGGATTTGTTCAAAATTTTTTTTTTTTGAAAAATTTTTAAATCCTTTAAATATATGAAAATAAGTTATTATATGCTTAATTTCCTTCTTTTTTGATTTCTTTTGTCTATTCTATATTAATTTTAAAATTAATTCTAGTATAAGCGATGTTTAAATCGTTTTTAAATATTTTGTTTGCTCCTAAAAATCATTGTCCTTTTTTGTTTAGTTTGAAATAATTTTAGGAAAAATATTTGCTCGTCAAATATTTTTTAATAATTCGATTTGTATTTTTTAATTCATTAAAATTCGAAAATTCATGTTTTATATTTATAATTCTCTTCTAAATGTTGCTTGTTTGTTGATTTATAAATTGAATTTGTGAAAATTACAAAAGATAACATTTTATCATTAATGAAGATGAAAGAGAGATGCTAACAATCCCATTAATTATGTTAATGTTACAAATTTTAATAAATTAATAAATAAATTATATGACATATATAAGTGACAATAATTTATCACAAATGTATTTTCATAATAATTTATAAATTTTATTAATTTATTTCAAAAGAAACTTTGAATTATTTTATCTCTTTAAATCGTTGTTTTCTTCGTTATAATTTGTGTTGCTTCATTAATTAGCCAATTTATAATTCCATTTATTTGTAATTCATTTTAGTATGTCATAAACTGCTTAAAAATATAGAAATTCTGAAAATTTATTCTAAAAAAAAAAAAAACGAAAGTAAGTATTGAAATAAATATGGAGAAAAAAAAAGAATAAATAATGAATTAGAAACAAATTAATTATGCCTTTATTTTTATTCATTTTATTATCACATAATTTTGTTTTTTGTTTTTTTTTTTTTTTTTAAATTTATTTTTCTTTTAGGTTTTAAATTACTTTATTTTTTTGTTATTATAATTTTAAAAAAAAGAAAAAGAAAAATGAATGTTTGCAGAATATTATTATTAACCCATTTGTTATGCTCTGAAATGAATTTCATTTCGAGCCGATTGGGTAAGCAATATGTTCACATATGATGGCGCTTTTGTCAATTTTATTAAATTTTATTATTCTCTCTTTTCCTTTTCACCTTTCTCTCTACCTCTCTCTCTCTCTCTCTCCCTCTCTTCTTTATTTTCATGTTAAATTTTTTATTGTTTCCTGTTTTTTCTTGAATGAAATTATTGCATGTTCTTTTCATTCGTTTTTTTCCTTATTTTGTTTGTTTGATAAATATCAAAATTAAAATTATAAGTGACAAAATTATTAAAATAACCAAAAAATTGTTAACATTTTTTTTTCCTTTGCTTTCTTTAATAATTAATTTTAGTTTGAAAATGATTAAAAATGAAAAAGTAAGTTTTACAATTTCAAATGCAATTGTTTAAAAATTTGAAGATTTGAATTTTTTTCAAAATATACAAAAAACAATTATTATTTTTCATAATTAATAAATTATTATTTATTAATAATTTCCACATATTTCAATGCTAGCACTTAAATCTTTTAAATTCAGTGAAAAGTAACAAATATTACGAATAACAATTCTTTTTTTTACAAATCTTTAAATTTATTCTAATGCAATAAGAAAACGAAATACAATTCTCGCAAGCATTGCTTCCTTAATTACTTTTAGTCATTTTTTTAAAAAAAAAAAAAAAGACAGAAAGTTTAAAAATTCTTTTCTGATTTGATTTCTAAATAATAATAATATTTAATTAGATTTAAATAAAAATAAAAAGTTAGCATAAGTTGACTGATATAGTAAAAATGGAGTTTATTTGAAAATAATGCAGTGCTAATTTGTTTTTCTTTATTATTTTGCTTATCAGATATGATTATTTTGAATCATTTTTATCACTTTAATAATTCAAATTAATTTCAGTATCGATTGGTGGTGAAAACAGCATTAAAATTATTATTGGTATTTATTGAATATACTGATCATAATGCACTTCTGTTAATGACTGCTGTTACAAATATCGACAAAGCTAATAGTATTTTTATTTTTGTTAAAATTATTAACCATAAATTCTTAGAAATAAATTAATTTTTATTAATTTTTAGTCTAAATTAGTAGGATAAAAATAATCATAAATTAATTAATAACATAAATTTCTCTATTTTTTCTTACTTCCATTTGAAATTTTCTTTAATGATACTTCTTTTGTTTTCTTTTTTGAAAATTTAAATTTAATTAAGCCTTTTTCTTTTTCTTTTTTTTTTTTTTTTTTTTTTTTTTTGTTTCAAAAATTAACATTTTTATTTGAAATTAGATCGACCAGATTGGTATGCATTAATGAGAGTACTTAATGAAAAAGATGCTAATGATGTTGAAATGCTTACATATGGTATGACTGTTATTAATAAAACACTAAATGGTGTCGCTGATCAGGTAAATTAAATTACATATATAATTAAAATTGAAATTAAATTATATTTTTCTTTTGAAATTAGAAATTAAAAGTGAAATTTTTGTTGAATTGAAATGAGAAAGAAGAAAAAATAACATTGTATTCTAAATGAAATAAAAAAAAACAAACAAACAAACCGAACATAAAAGCAAATATTTGCGAAAACTTTCGTTTTTTTTTATTAAATTTTCTTAGTGCATTAAATCAAATTTAAAAAAATGAATCAAAAAATTGATCGTGATTAAATTGCATGAAATAATTAAAAGATATAATTAGAAAAAAAAAAAAAAGGGGTGGAAAATTATTAAAATATTGATTTAATTTTAGGATACATATTATGATCTCGTTGATTCGCTTGAATCACAAGGTTTAGAAGATTCAATGCGACATATGCTAAAATTTGATCATAAAGATCTCAAAGATCAATGTAAATTATATGAAAAAGTATTGAAGCAAGAAGATGAAGCAGAAAGTAGTGATGAAAGTATTGTTAAAATGAGGTATCAATTAAATTTTATCTTTTTTTTTTCAATTTATTTATTATAGTTCTAGTTTTTTATTTTTTTTTTTTTCTTTATGTGTTAATATAGTGAAATTTTATTTTATTGTATTATTTTTGCTGGAATTGAATAAATAAATTTGAATAAATTTTATTAGTTATATTCAACTTTTATTACTCAAATAATTTGATATAAGATTTAATTATTGTGAGAATTATGAGAATTTTTTCTTTTCTTTCCTTTTCCATATTACTAAGCAATTTTTTAGTGCATTAATTTGTCTGCTTTTTTTTTTTCTCTCCAATGTATAAGATATAATAATCGTAATAATATCTAAATAGTTGTATTAATTATTGTACCCTCATTATTATTACCATTATTATTTATTACCAATATTATTATTATTATGATTATTACCATTATTATTTATTACTATTATTATTATTATTTATTCTTGTTATTATTATTATTATTACTGCTGTTATTACTATATTATTATTATTATTAATTATTTGATAAAAATCGTTGTTTTAGGGCGCAAACAGCATCACCGATTGTTGTTGATCGTAGAACAGCAATGCGCCGTCGACATCAGGAATCATTAGCCCGGCAACAGGAACATTATAATTTTCATAAGATTAACTCTGTAAATAATAATGTTGAAAAATTTGAATTGTAAGTTTTTGAAAATAAGCTTTTTCTTAGGCAAAAAAAATTTTATCAAATTTCAAAAATAAAATTTTATCAAATTTCAAAAATAAAAAAAATAAAAAAAACAAAAAATAAAAAAAGTCAGGTTTTGTCGATAGTTTAGCTTATAATATAAATAAATGATGCTAAAATTACAATTTAATTTTCTAAAAATTAAACAATTATTTATTAAAGCTAGCACAAAGATAAATCATATTGAGTTTATGGTCCAATTTTTCATTGGTTTCCTTTTTTTATGTTTATATCTCAATGTTGTTTTCATTAATTCATTTTAACAATGTTTTTTCTTTTTCTTTTGTTTGTTTAATTTACTACTGGCGCAATTGTCCAAAAAAAAAAAAGCAGAAAAGGAAAAAAAAACTTGCCATGCATTTATAATAATTTCTTTTTTTTTTTTTTTTTTACAGATCTAAAACAAATACTACTGATAAAATTGTTAATGGTACTAATGGTACAACAAATGATATTATTAATATTGAAACATCAAAAGTAATACCACCATGGCGAAGGAAAGTTTATGAAGTTGAATCAAAGCTGAAAAATAATAATAATACAGTCAGTTACTGGTAAAACTTTCATCAAAAAAAAAAAAAAAAAATGGGCAAAATTAATGGGGAAAATTTTCCTTTTTTTATTTTTTTTTTTTCGTTTACAAATTTAAGTTTTATTCTATGTATAATTAATAGTAAACAATTTATCCTTTCTAGAATGTAACGGTAAATGAGATGAGCGAACAATTATCAATAAAACAATCTCCAATGGCATCAATAAATTTGATTGAAAAAAATTTAACGAATAATGATGAAAATGTAAAACCTGACGAGAAACCGGTTTGACATTTCCTTTTTTTTTTATCTTTTTTTTTTTTTTTCTTTTAATGAAAGAGTTATTAATAATAAAACTTTGCAATTCTCAGTAATTAAATATGATAAATTGCTATTAATGTACTATTTTTTTTTTTTTTTTTTTACATATATAATTAATTACCTTCAAGAAAAAAAATCAATTTTTCTAAAAATTGAAAATATTGGAGAATAATAATATTAGAAATACCATAATTGAGTTTAACTCAATATACGTGTAAAGAATTAAACGTACGTTAAAGCAGATAAGATGAAAAGTTTTGAAATGTTGAATAAATTTAAATATAAGTTTTTTAAATGAAAAAACTTAATAATATTACATAAATAATATAATTAGTTAGTTGTTTTTTAGGTTCGAGCACCTCCACCATCATTTCCTTCTACACTTTTCTCACCAACCGAAAATAAAACAATGGAATTTCCGGAACCAACTAAAAATGAACCAGAAAAAATATCAGAATCAAAAAGGATAGTATCGTCACCTACAAAAGCAAAAGTATGAAATTTTTTAATATCTATAAAAAAATTTTGAAATAAAATTTTTAAAACATCACACTTTGGAATTTTTTTCAAAAAGAAAAAAAAAAGGAATCTTTTCAAAATAATTTTTATTACAAAATATGTGAATAATTAATGATTTAAAATAAAACAGAAAAAAGGAAAAGAGAAACAAGAAAAAAAAGAAAAAATTATATTTTAACTTCATACAACTACTGTTAATTTTGTATAAAATTTTAAATTAAAACTACAAGAATTGTTATTATTCATCAATAAATTATACTTTACCTTAAATAATTATATATAAATTAATTAATTTTAGGTAATCAATGATAATGATGATGATGATAATGATGATGCTACAACTGGTGGTAATGTATTTGCGGCACAGTTACGTCGTCGTGCGCTTAAACGTGAACAAAACGCTGCATTATTTGAGCCAAAACAGGATGAAGCAGAAATACAATGGAAAAAAGTTTGCTTTTTTTAAATTAAATAAAATTTTAAATCAAAAAAAAAAAAAAAAGAAATCTCTTTGATAAGACATTTTTGAGTTAATAGTGATATGAATTTGTAAATATATTAATTAAAGGAAATTTAATTTTACAGTTAACTTTTTAAAATTTTAATTATGGTAAATTATTTAAAAGGTATAATGAATTGTTTTATTACTCTTATATTTCTCTCTTCCTTTCTTCTTTTCTAGGCTGCTGAAAATTTTAAATCGAAACCATTAATTATCAATGATTTGGATTTTTCGGAATTTCATAAAGATGAATTTGAGCAAGATCCATTAGTAATGGCTCGTTTAGCAGCAATAGCTCAGGAGAAAGGCCTAATTCCAGGTGCTAGCAGTAGTAGCATTCCACCAGGTAATAAATTATCATATCAATTTGAAATTTAATTTTTAACTTAACAATCCATTTTGTGATTAATGAAATTAAAAAAAAACCTTAAAATTTTATTCTTGTTAAGATGTTGAAGATACTTTATAGAAGATAACGGAATATATTTATATTGTAAGCCTTTATTTTAACCTAAATTTAATTTATAACATGCTAATCTTTAGACAATCATTCTAAGAAATAAAATTCTACTTCGAAATTCACAGTTTTTTTGTGCGAATTAACTTAATCTCTTCACTTTTTAAAAATTATGAGATTTTTTAATTTAATTTAGTTGTAATTCAATTTATTTTTTAGCACCTGAAAGAGGACCACCGCCAGCACCACCTTTATTACCTGGTGCACCAGGTGCACCTCCACCACCACCTTTTTTGTCACCAAATGGTGGTCTAAATCAAAAAGGTCGTGATCCAAGTCCAGGTGAATAATTTTTTTTTAATTTAAAATTTTTGAAATAATTTTAGTGTATAAATATTCACTTCAGATTAATGTAGTCAATAAACTCACAAATGGAAATTTTCAAAAAAAAAAAAAAAAATAATTTTTGAACTATCAAAATTAGTTCACATGAATGAATATTTAGTACCACCGGTATCAAAAACTGGTACACTAAAATTACATTGGAAACCTGCACAAGCTGAACTACCACCGGTACCATCATTGAGAAATAAGGGAACATTCTGGCATAAACTTGATTTACCACAAATTGATGCCAAAAAGTTGGTTCAATTATTCGAGCAAAAAACCAAGGAAATTCCTGCTGTTAAGGTAAACTTTATTTAAAATTTAACTCTTTAATTATTTCATTTTCTTATGTTCTCAAATACTTCTAATGGTAATTATATAACAAATAATAACAGTGAATGATTGCAAAAAAAAAAAAAAATCAAATGAAAATTTTTCTCCAAATATTTTATATAATTTAAAATTTTTCATTCATTTTCTTCAATGGATATATTTTTAAATTTTGTTCAATCCTTATAATATATCAAAAAATTTAATTACATTTAAATTTTGTCAGCTTTTTTTTCACTAACTTTTATTTCTTCCTTAATTTGTTTATGATGACTTTTTTTTCTTGCTTAGCTGATAGCATTCAAATTTTGTGATTTTTTCAAAAAAAGAAAAAAACCCTTAGGATGTCCTAGATTTTCGGCATTTATGATTGTATCTTCCGGTTCAATAACGAATATAGTTTGCGCAATATTATGGATCGAATAATGAATATAGGTGCGGAGTGTCACGATTGAATAGTAAATATAGTTACATGGAGTATTCCGCTTAAATAATGAATATAGTTCTGCGGAGTATTTCTGTTGTATAATAAATGTAATTAGTCGTGCGGAGTGTCACGGTAGAATAATAGCACTGTTGTGCGGAATATTACGTTGAATAATGAATATAATTAGTCGTGCGGAGTGTCACAGTTGAATAGTTGCACGATCGTGCGGAATATTACATTTAATAATGAACGTATTTCATATTTTTCCGTTCTTATTTTAAAGAAGAAGTTAGCAAATGTTGATACATTTTCCGCTTCCTCTCTACTTCTATTTATTACGTTTTATATTTCCTTCTTTCTCTCTACTATTTTGTTATGTTCTATAAATAATAACAAAAAAAAAATTTCATGAATTTTTACTACAATTTTAATAAGAAATAATTGGAAGAATGATTTTTAAATAATGTTTGTTTAAATTTTTTTTTAGCGGCTCAATGGTGAACATCGGGCGCAAATTCTTCAAGTGCTACCTTTAAAACGATCACAAGCAATCAATATTGGTTTAACTAAATTACCACCAATAAGTGTTATTCCAACTGCTATTATGGTAATAATACCAAACATTTATCATTTCTTATCTTACTTTTATCAACTTTTTTGTTTTTCCAAAAAATTAAAATAAAAGTTGAAAATAAATAAATAATAAAATGAGCATAAATATTAATGAAAACTTTTAGAAATTCGATTCACTGGTACTAAATAAAGAGGGTATTGAAAAAATTCTTACTACAATGATGCCAAATCCAGCGGAAATTGAGCAAATTGAGTTAAAAGTTGCGGAACATCCGGATATGCCGCTAGGTCAAGCGGAACAATTTCTTCTTAAACTTGCGCAAATACCATGCTTGTTGGAAAGGCTGAGACTTTGGATTTTTACATTGGACTATAAAAATTGTGAAAAAGTGCGAGAAATTTTGTGTTTCTTCTTTTTTTTGCTTTTCTTCATAAAATTTATTAGAAATTTGAAATTTTAGGAACTTAAATTTCTTTTGAAATTTAAAACTTTTTTACTTAATGACAAGTTAGCATAATGTTAATTAAATGATTCGTGATAATATTTATGTTTTATCCTTCTTTTTTTTTGGCAATTTTTAATCTAATTTACTTTTCCTTTCCTTTTTTTTTTGGCTTTTTTCATTCATTAATTATAAATTCAAGAATAATTTTGTATTATCAAAATGAAATTTCTCTGATATCTTTTTTTGATTTTTCTTTTTTAAGGATATCGCAGAACCATTAATGGATTTACAATTAGCAATGAAAGAAGTTGAAGAATCGAAAACATTTCGTACTGCTATGGGAATGTTATTAATAATTGGAAATACATTGAATGGAACTAATGTAATTTATTTTGAATGAAATAAATTAAAGTGAATTATGAAAATGGATTAAGTGGAAAACTTGAAAAGAAATAATTCAAATTTTCTAATCGTATTTTTATTTGTTTTAAAAATTTCTTTGCTAAAAAAAATTTTTTTAATTGAAAGTATTTACAATATTTTTATTTTATTTTTTATTTTTAAAGATATTTATTTCATAACTTTAGCATTATTCATATTCTTTTAAATTTCACATGTAAAAATATCAAATTTTTTTTTTTTAATTTTATTTGAAATTAAAACTTTGGTTATTTTTTTTTACAGATTAAAGGTTTTCAATTGGATTATTTAAGTAAAGCATCTGAAGTAAAGGATCCGGTTTATAAGCATACGTTAACATATCATTTAGCCGAATATATGATTGAGCATTGTTCAGATGGAACCGATTTATATTCCGAATTTGGTGCTGTTGCACGTACTGCTAGGGTGAAATTTTTATTTTTTTTTTGTCTCCCTCTCTCTCTCTCTGTCTCTCTCTATTTGTTTTAAAATTTTCAATTTGATCGAAAATTTAGTCAAATTAAAATTATTTATAATTTATAAAGAGTAATATAAATATATGCATGATATAATGTTTTAATTTAAATTGAAATCAAATTTAAACCTTTTTTTTTCCTTCTTTGTTTTTAGTTCGATTACGATGAATTGGAGTCAAATTTAAAGAAATTAGAGCATGATTGTAAAGCATCATGGGGTTATTTAGCTAAAATTAGCAAAAATGATAGCTCATCATCAATGAAACAAAAGATAAATGATTATTTAAATGATGTAGCACAACGAATTCATCAACTTAAAGCAATTTATCGAATTGCTTTTAACAGGTTAGTAATCAACGGAAATATTTTTTGTATTTTTTTTATTTTATAATTTAACATAATTGATATTTATTAATAATTTTTCTATGCATTTCTATCTTGCTTTTTATCTTATCATTGCATGCTAAAATGAATTTTGCAAGTTTTTTTTTTTTTTTTTACGATTTATTAAAATTTTTCGATGTCTTATCAAAGAAAAAAACGAAATTTTGGTATCTTATCGAAATTTCATTTATCATGTTAAATTATTAAAATAAAAGAATAAATTTTATAATTATCATCTTGTCAAAAATTTTTACAAATATTTTTAATTAAAAAAAAAATGTTATTTACAAAATTTTTGTAAATTATACAAATGATTTTCTTTTCTTTTTTTTTTTTTTTTGAAATTTTTTTTTAAGAAATTCTTTGTTTTATTTCTTTTTTTAATTAATTATTTAATTGATTAAAACAAAAAATTTCGCTAATTTTATAGATGGCATGCATTTTTGCTCTTTTTTGGCTATAGTATTCATGAAGTACCAACATTAAAGCCAATGAATGTTTTCAAAATGGTTAACGAATTTGCGCTAGAATATCGTACCACACGTGATAAAATTTTACAACAACGGAAACGATTAGCTGATAAACGTGAACGTAATAAAACACGTGGTAAGATATGGGCATTAGAAAATGGTCAAAATGATAATAAAGATGGCATGGAATTGAATGGTAACTTAAAGCGTACACCAATACAAATGAATGCTGAACAGGTTAGTTAGTAATAATTAAAAATTATTTTAATTATGTACTACATTTTTATGTTTTAAAAATTAAAATTAATCCAAAATTTATATGACATTTTTCTCTTTTTTTTTTTTTTTTTTATTTACAATTTATTTTGTGACAGATTAATAATGATTAAAAACATTTTACATATTGGAATTGTATGCTACATGCTGCATTTTTATGCTTGAAATAATCCAAAATTTTATTTTCCTTTCATAATTTACAATTTATCTTTATTAGACTTATTTCATTATTTAATGCAACTAATGGGATTTATATTAATTAGTACCAAATCATGCATTTATTTATTAATCAATTTATTCTATTAATTAGATCTAATCGATTAGGCATTAAATTTTTTTGCTACTAGTATGATAACTTTTAGTTTCTCTTTTACTTTTGTTTTTTTTAGAAAAAAAAAAAGATTTTTAACTTTATGTTTGTTAGCTATTTATGTAGGAATAAATTGCTCGATATCAAAAAGCATTTGATTTTCTTGCTATCAGTTTTTGCTACAGAATTTTAAAATATATGTGAAGTATTGATTGATTTAAATTATCAGTTAAGTTTTTTGTTTATAATTTAAGCGACATGAAGCAATGTCACGTATGCTAACTGGCGGAAACAATGATGATACATTAAAAAGGACACGAGGAAAGCCTACAGTTGAACGATCACCTGCTGATATCATTTCAAGTCAACGAGAAAGTATGCTTTTTTTTATGCTAATTTATTAATTTTAAAAATACGATACACATTGATAGTTGGAGAATTTTTTCATATCACTATTTAATCAGTAATAAATATCGATTAATTAAAAAGATAAATGAATTAAAAGTAATAATGTCTCTTATATTAATAATAAAATATTTTTATATTGATGGAATGTAAAAATAAGATATATTATTTATAAAATTAATAGTAAGAATTAGTAAAATAAAATACATTAATAGTAAAATAATAAAACAAAAAAAAAAAAAAAATAGGAAGTAAAATACGATTATAATTTCGAGTATTTATAGTGCTAAGATCAGTTGGACGTTTAACTGATTCCGGAAGTCCTGGCCAGGAATCACCGGATGATGAAATTCTTGATGGTCTTGTAAAAGCAGCAACAATTCAAACGGAACCACGTGATCATCGTCGTAGAGCTAGGCAATTTAATCGCAAATCTTGCAAGTTTTTTTTTTTTTCTTTCTAGAAAATAACTTCAAAGATTTTTAATTATTCTCAACAAATGTTATGAAATTTTCAAATATTTTATCATTAATAAATTTTACTGATTAAAAAAAAGAAAAACATTTTTAATTTAACTATATGAAACTATTCAATCATGATTATTTTATTTAATTTAATTGCAATTTAATTATAATTATTAAGTTTTAATTTTGATCGAATCATACACATATAATATATAATTATAAAATTTTAATTAATTGCAGATTTGATCATGAAACTTCTTATGCTTCATTTGCTAGGGTGAATTGAAAAATTAAAAGATACATATTATTATTTCAATTTTTTTATTTTTATTCAATTACTATTATTCAATTTTCGAATTATATTATATGAACTTACTTTATTCCAATGTGTAATTAAACAATGATATATAAAAATATATAATATATAAAATATAAGTATAAAGCTCTAATTAACCACAAATTTAAATTCCAATTAACTACAAATAATTAAACTATGAGTGTAAATCTTTTTTTCGTTCATTTTCAATTATCTATCCACTTATTTTCAGTGAGGCGTACTCGAACACTAAAACTTGTTGATGATCAATCTAGTAGCACAGTTACAACTGTCTAAAATTTGAAATGTTTAAATTTTATTTCACATTAAATCATTATTGCTCCCTATTTACAGATAATTTTTTTTTTCTTCTGCTCGAAAAAAAAAGTGATAATTCGAAAACGAAAATAATACTTGAAATTTGCTATTATCAATTATCACTGTTTGTATATCATCATCAATTAGAATCCAAATTTTAAACACTAGCAATATTGATTAGCAGTAAATAGTTGTCAGCAACAACTTTTTCATGTTTAAAAATTAGCACTGATTAATTTAAGCAAAGAATAAAAATTTAACTAATATATGTAAAAAGAAAATGATCATTTTCTAATTTTAAGAAAATATCTGTCTATTGCAATTATTTGCATTCTGTTAAAACTTACTTCTCCTCGTTGAATTAGTTTAAATGTAGAAACATAAGAGTAAAATTAAATTTAATGCCATTCCTTCTAACAGAGCAATTGCGCCTATCGTTTTTCTTTCCTTTTTTTTTTTTTTTCTTTTGAATGCTTTCTTTTCAACAAACAAATTAGAAAAAGAAAAAATTCCTGGAATAAATTCCCGAAGCAAACGGGTCTTTTCTCTTGCGCCTTCTCTTTTACTATAATTTTCCCGTATGTTTCTCGAAATTAAATACCAAATGACTTTTCCTCTTTTTTTTTGCATATGTTTTGCTGTATGTAAATTGCTATATATGTTGTAGCTGTTTTTGATATATAATATCGTTTAAATCTTTTTTTTTTTTTTTTTTTTTTTTTTTGTTGATATTTTTCAACTTAACTCATTATAAAATTATTTATGCATGTAATTGTGATAAAATGATAAATCCTTTCAATCAAATGATATGATATAGTAGTTCTGATTAAAAAAATATTACAATTACCATTTCTGAGATCAATATTTGCATTCTTGAAGACACGTACAGAAAAAAGTGAAAAAATAGAATCCATTTTTAGAAAAAAAAAAATGATTGAATATATTAAATAATTGAATGAAATTACAGAATGTTAGATTAGAATACATAATGTCATCTTGTTGACAATTAAGATTAACTATCAGATATTGGATATTATGAAGTCAACAGATGGATGATTCACATATTGTCCTCATTTCCTATTTTACCATTTATTTTAATTTGAAGTATAAAGTTAAGATATTGATAGAATAAATATATGTTATTATAATTTTATATAGTGTCATCCTATTACCTTCTTATCTTGTATATTCATTAAATTTAAATTATAACCATTAATGAAAATGAACGTACTGTGGCTCATTCATTCATTTTAGTTTGTGTATTTTGATATACATATGAATTCATGTGATAGATAAGTTTTTTGATCATAACTTTGCAATCTAAACAGCGATTCAGTCATCAATCAATGCTATAAAACAATAATATATAAGTATAAAGAACAAAAAAATGATCTGATTAACGAATTAAACAAGTTACTCAATAGCTTATTTCAACAATATACAAAACTTCAAATGTGAATATAAATATAAAATGTTTACCTTTGATATGCTGTATAAGTGATTCAAAGAATAAAGGCAAAATTCAAAAATGTTCGTAAAATTTACTGAAATATCGGAAAAAGAATACAAGTAATCAGATCTGCAATTTTTTTTCAGAGAATAAAATATTACAGTGATTCAAGATAAGCATATTTTATTGAAACTTCCAAGATAACTCAGTTATCAAGTACATTGTATCTGCTAACATTGGTACAATGTATATCTAATAGAACGATATAAGAAATTTCTAAAGCCGAAAATGCCAGTTGTCAAATTGTTCTTTTTCATTACTTAAATTTTTAATTGTGACAGTTAATCCAATCTCTTTCCATTTTCTCAAAAAATAATCTTAAAACATAAAATAAATCTAAAAGAACTTTTCACAGCAAATTTAAACGAAAGAAAAAAAGAACATCTAAAAGCATATAAAAAAATCATTAATCTTCATCCGAACTTTCACTTAGCTGTAAATCATCATGCAATAATTTCTTCGTATTACTATTAACCGGAAACGGTGGTGGAGGATAAGATTTGATTTGTTTTTGTTTTGTTTCTTCAATTGCTGGCATTGATTGTGAACGTAGTTGTTGTTCCAACGCTTCTGAAAATGCTCACACATATAAAAAGAAAGAGCAACAATTTGACGATTTTCTTAATTAGCATCATTTTATGAACTAAGGATAATAAGTAGCTTTATAATATATACATGTGATTGAATCATTTATCATACATGAAAATAAATTAGTATCTTGAGAAGTATGATTAAAATAGCTAATCATATATAATAATATAGAAAGGTAATTCTTATTTCCTTCTTCAATAGCTACTACCTTAGTTTATAGCTGCATCGGATTAAAAAACAAAAAATAAAGAGAAAACAACCTTGTAAATCGTCATCATCACCAGTATCACTACTCCTACTTCTAGAATCATCACTACTGCGCATACTTTTTGATACCACAGATGCTGATTTCCTATCTCCGTCGTCACATTCTGAATCTGAATCACCCGATTCAGATGATACGGCGGATGAACCACTTGAACTCTAAAAACACAAAACTAATAGTGCCAACAAACCGAAAAGAATGCAATAAAAAAAAACTAATCGTCGTGTTATTTCGTTAACCTTTGCTTGTTCTAATAATATTTTCTTTGGAAAGATTCGAAGAAAAAAAGCAAAAGTCATAAATTCAATAAAATGTGAACTTATTACAGGTATTTATTGAAGTTTAATATAACTATTAAGCAAGCTAACAAAATTATGAAAATGAAGTCAAGAAATAAACCTTAGTATCATCCATTTCATCATCTGACTTTTCGCCACTTTCTTTCCGTAATCGTTCAATTTCGGATCGTAATCTTACCGAAGCACTATCTTCGTTACCCCTGGAATATACTACTATAACTAGCCTGATATAAAACATCCTCAATCAAATTTATGTATTAATTAACGACACTGCTATGATAAATGATTAATTCCAAAAAAATTTCCATTTTTAATAATGTCCAGAAGCTCTGGAAGCTTTTTTTTTCGTATCAAAATGCTTTTGCAACCAATTTTATTTTAAACTGTTCCTTTAATAAGCTGTATTGAAGTAATTTTAAAAATAAAAAAAAAAAAAGCATTTTGATTCAACAATCACAGAAATGAGCATAGTTGATCATTCGATCTTTAAACAAAACAAAAAATGAGTCTCAATATTATAATTTCTCATTGAAATATCAATGCATGTAGTAGCAGCACGACAAATTATTGCGCAACGTTATTAGATTAATTCACTGATTAAACTTTTAGGCAATCTCGCTATCACTTCTAAACAAGTGATGAAATTTTCTTAAAATAACTGTAACTTCTAAAAAATATTTTAACTATCATAATTGCCTAAATATTACTATCTATTACAATTACTATGTAATATGGTAAAATATTTTGATTTTTAGGCAAATTTAAATTTGATCATTTTAACAACACAGGAAAATGATACCTTGTTTTCTTTACAGACATTATAGATGAAAGCTTTTCAATTCTCATCTCACCGGTCAAGTGATCAAAAAACAACAAACATTCTTTCTCCCCTTTCACTGGCTTTTGTGCTCCTTTAAATACCGTTAAAGCATCACCTTCACCTGGTACTGCTACCTGTAAATAGAAAAGAAAACAAGTGGCACATCAAATATATTCACAAAATTTTTTCCTTCAATTCCAAAAAAAAAGTGCGTTTGAGAGGTGAAAATCTCACAAGAAAATATAACTAGGAACATTGTTATTTAGTATTTGATACTGTTAAATTCATCGCAGTATTACTTTACTTCAAAATTTTGAAAAAAAAATTTTTTTTCTTCAAAAGATTTCAAAAGAAAAAAGTCACCAAAATAAAATGAGAAAAAAAAAAAACAACCTGTACATCACCATTTCCACCAAATACTATGAATGTTTCTTTTTCTCCGGCTAATGATTTTGGCTTGAAATCAACTGCAAACATATTTTTCTTTTTTTAATTATTCAAGAGAACAAGAAAAACTTTTTGATTTGGATATAAGTACAATCCATTCGTGTTCGATTATCCTATTTATTGTTTTAATTACATTAAAAAAATGTTATAGAATGTTACATATTCTTTGCTTTTTGACAATTAAATGTAAATTTTCCACTATATTTCATTGATTTTTACATTAATACTAATAAAATACTTGAATATACTAATTAATTAATAGTTGGAATAACTTACATTGAAGTGTATGATAGATAGGTTTTTCTCCTCGTTCATGGAATGATTCGCCAAATTTTAGATTATACGTTCCGGATGGTATTTCACGTACTTCTGTCATTCTGTAATAAAATTCTTTTTTCTCTATAAATTCCTTCGTGAATAAATCAGGAATTAGTTCAATTACACTACACTACTACCTGAAAATATCTTAATTTCATGACAATATTCCATACTATAAACCCTAACATCTCTTCTTTCACTCATCAGATTAGAAAAATGTTACGAGAGAATTTAGAGGAACATAAGCGAGCATTTAAATAAACGTATGACCTTTGAACTCAAATTAAAATATATCAATTAAATCTTCATTGCAATTTATAATTTTAACAATTACGTAAGTAAAACTTCAACATCCTTTAACATTTCTATTTATGAAATAAAAAAAAAGAAAAAAAAAATACTGCAATTTAATCGATAATATGATAAAAATATCAATGAAATAAATTTCTTTCAAACACTTTTCTTCTTGCTTTGTTGTTTTCATTTTATAATCAATTGTTATGCGAAAGAAATTAACACACGTACTAATATACGTAACCAATATGTAAACAGCGTAAAAATACATACGTAAAACAAATTTACGTAAAAATACGCATGTAAAAATACATACGTATTAGATATAAAATATATAAGAAATAGAATGTTAAAGAATGTTGAAAATTTTTTAACATTTGAGATTTTTTTAAATAGATAAAAAAAGAAAAGAAAGAAAATTTAATGATAAGAAAGAAAATAATTGATGATAAGAAATGATTCGTTCAGAAAAAAAGAGAAAAAAAGGATGCTGAAGCAATTTAATCAATAAACATAGGAATAAATTGCTTGTAAAATTGTCAACTGGTTAGGTTATTGACTAAATTGCGATTAAAAGCATTTATCAGTCTACGTTGTTGCGTGAAATTGCGCTAC
This sequence comes from Brugia malayi, assembly GCF_000002995.4. Lineage (NCBI taxonomy): Eukaryota > Metazoa > Nematoda > Chromadorea > Rhabditida > Onchocercidae > Brugia > Brugia malayi. The sequence goes on from NW_025062477.1 coordinate 12,745,802, forward strand.
GCTTTAGTTAAATATTTAAGTAAATTGTTGAAATTATAAATGCAACGAAAATTTAAGTAATAATTGTATGAATTACTGAAATATTACTGATGAATTGTGCAGGGTTTTTTTTTTTTTTTTTTGTTTTATATATTGAGGAAAGATTTTTCCTCTTTTTTGAATGAGTAATTTCAAATTGTGACTTGATGGTATGAGGAAAAAAATTTTTTTTAGCTTATAAATTGTTTCTAACTTAATATTTATTGCAGGAAGAGAGAAAGAAAACAAATAAACAAAGGAAGAATAAAAAAATTTATGCTATAATTATGGTAAAGTTTATGGTATAATGTTAATAATAATTAATTTTTAATATCAGCAAATTTTTGCAAAAATTCGATGGATAGTAAATTTTTAATTTCTAATTATTATGTAATTTAAATAAATCTTTCATTATTGTTTATTGCTCATTCATATTTATAATATTTATTAATGATTAATGTAGAATAGTAAAGAATATTTATGAACATATTTTATTTTCCGGGACCAATTAAATCACGATTTGATCATTTGAAGCCTATGGATGGACCAACAGAGATTTATGAGCAGCTTAATTTGTAAGCTTTTTGGAAATATTTTTAGTTATTTTTCTTTCATTACTTAAGACTTCCTGAATCATTACATTATTACAGATATTTGTTAACGTTTATTTCATAGTTGTAAATGTATTTTCGATGTCAAACTGCAAATAACCACTATAATTGCAGTATAATTATGCTGTAATTATTGATAAATATCAGTGAAGGAATGATTATTCATGATAGCATAAAAAAAACTTATAGTAATTAATTTGAATGAACTGCTGTATTCATATTTTTTAATCAAACTTAATTTTTTTGATAAGTAAAAGTTTTCTTATTTAAACTTTTTTTTCATTTTACATATGTTCATTTAGATGTATATTTCCGGAGAGATTTTGTTTGGAACCAAGAGGACGAGACGGTGGATTAGTTTCAGATACGTATTTAGAAATTGATCGTAATACGGGAAAGCTTGGTTTGATAAGTCAGTTCGTTTTCATTCGTTATGTATAAAATTATTAACTTACTACATTCCCGGTGTTCTTTCTCTTCATATTCTTTGAAAATAAATCATCGTATTTATGTAGGAAATAACGATAAGCCAATACTTATACATGATGCTGAAGTAAAAGTTATTCATGGAATTGTTGGCATCATTAAGCTTGTATCAGGTTTGTTATGTATTTTGACTGTTACTGTTTTATTATTTTATGATTTATATGCACAAATGTGAAGTAACATATTTTGATTAGCTTTTGTGTTTATTTAAATATTTATTTTTTTTAGCGAAAAAATAGAGATTTTACTGTAGTTCTATCCTGAAATTACATTTTATGAAATATATTTTTTTTCAGGTAATGCTTTGATAACTATAACCAAAGCTAATCTTAAAGGTGTTTTAACTGGTCATGAAATATGGACGATAACTGAAACGGAAATTATACCGTATGAAAAGACAGCATTACATCTAACAGAAAAACAGGTTACTTATTTCCTTTAACTTTTCTTATTTCTAAATGCTTAAATATGATTAGAATTAATAATGAAAAAGTTGTATCACAAATATAAAAATGAAATTTCATAGATTTTAAAGTGACATAGTTCAAAAATAAATGATTTTTTTCCCTCATTGCATATGAGGGCACAAAAAAAGTTGAAGTAAGTAATTTTAAATAAAATAGTGGCATTGCAGATTTGGTATAATCGACATTTTACTGATATGATCCAACTTGTATTATCAACTGGTGGATTTTATTTCTCACGCACTTTTGATTTGTCACATTCAGCACAATGGTTAGCAGAAAATGCTACACCTCTATTCAAAAGACTTCCAATGATGGGCCGAGTTCGTTGTTTCTGCTTCTTTATTATTATTGTCTTGAACAGATATTCCCTGTTTTTAAATTTAATCATGAAATTTGCCTTTTTGTAGGGATTGTAATTTTTTTGCTATATTTGGTCTGAAGCATGTGCCGTATCGTGGTTGTGCTTCTTCGTAGCTGCACTACATCGAATATTTAGCGATTAAGTTCAATAGAAACTAAGGAAAAGTACTATTTGAATTTTGTTGTCTCCTAAAGTATGCATTACATAGAATAAATGGTGTTTTGTTTTTGAAATTTTGTTTTTTATCTTTTATTTTTTTATGCATTTTTAGTCGGATGAACGTTTTGTGTGGAATCGATATTTGTCAGCTCCTCTTACAGCTATTCCCGAATTATTTCGATACGTGCTTCCTATAATACATGGTTTTTTTGATATAAGTCGTTGTATTGTTAATGGTCATATTTTCCAACTTTGTCTTATTTCTCGGAGATCTATTTATAGGTTTGAATTATTTTCATTTAATGTTGATGTTCTTTTTGATATATTCATGACTGCAAAATAGGATTCGTAATTATTGCTGCTGTACTGTTGTCATACCTGAAAGTATTTTGCTTAAAGGAACACATAATTTGACAGTTACTTTCAAAAGGTCTTTCAGTGATTTGAATATAAATATGAAATAAATTTTTTTCTTCGAATCTTACAATTATATGAAATATCTAAATTTGAGCTGTTCATTCTAAGAAATTGCAATAGAATTTATCTCTCTCTCTCTCTCTCTCTCTCTCTCTCTCTCTCTCTCGAATGTCCCATTACAGCAAATGAATATTGAATTTCTCAACTTGTGCATAGGAAATCAAATTTTGTTAGATCTTGAAATGTTATTGAAAAAATGTTTAAAGCAGCACAAAATTTTATGTCCATTAAATGATTTGTTTGTGGATGTTAAAACAATGTTCTTAAATGTAATTGAAGATTAAAAAATTTTAGAGCAGGTACAAGATTTTATATGCGTGGCGTCAGTACTATTGGACATTCAGCAAACTATGTAGAAACTGAACAATTGGTGGAATATGATAAGGATAGTGATCCGAAACAACGTTGCTTAACATCATTTGTACAGGTTAGCATAGAAAATTTTACAAAAATTTTGTTAATTAAATTTGCTATTAGCAATGGGTACTTCTTTTCTTTTTTTTTCTTTAAAATTTCATTTTTTTTTTTTTTTTTTTTTTTTTTTTTTGGGAAGTCCTAATTTTTAGAATGTAAAATATATACAATTTATAGATAAGAGGATCAATACCATTATTTTGGTCCCAGAGACCAAATCTTCATTGGCAACCTGAACCGTTGCTAAATCCAATTGATGATCAAACGGAAGCTTTTAAACGACATATGATAATGCAACGGAATATTTATGGAGGAAAACATGCTAGTAGTTTCATGAATAATTTTTTTCAACTTCTTAATAGTAGTTTTGTTTGATAAAAGAGTTAATCTATTGATATTGCTTAAATTTGGATAGAGCAAAATAGTAATTATTTAAGTATTTATAGATTCGACAAGTATCGAGTAGATTGAGATTTTGTTTGTACTATTATATGCAGTTAAAACTGTAGTAATAACTTTTACCGAATAGCAAAAAAAAGAAAAAGGAAAAAGAAATTGGCGTTATGAATATGGGGCATTTCAAATTTGTATACATAATAGCATACGTGGAATTTAAACTGATCAATAGCATAAGCTATTTTTAATCTTATTGAAATGAATGTAAAAATATGAAAGCTAGGAAATTTTTCGATGACTTAAGAAAATACTGAATGTACCCGACTCGGAAAATTTATTTTGCCAAACTGTAAATTCACTACCCTTCTTTTAGGTAATTGTAAATTTGGTAAATCAGAAAGGACGTGAAAAACGTGTTGGTGGAGAGCTTGATCGAGTTGTTTTACGTACAAATCTAGACTTCGTCAGGTAAATCGATATAAGATGCACTTACAGAAGTAAAGAAAGGTAAATCAGAGAAAGAATTGAAGTGGAATGGTTTATTTCAGGTATTAATATTTGATGCTTTGATTTTATATTTAATAACATTATTATTATTATTTTTTTTTTTTCTTTTTTTTTTTTAGGCTCAACGCGTTTGATTTCCACAAAGAATGTCGCACATTAGATTGGGGTCGATTGGATATGCTCAAAAAACAACTTAGAAGCGAAATTACAGAATTTGGGTATGTCTGTCACTACTAATTAAAAATTATCATTCATGGCAATGCTATTTTGTAATTCATAGAAAGAGCATCATTTCACATTTCAGTGCATTAAGATTTTATATTCAAGAAGCTAGAAACTTAAACCAATGGATCAAAATAGTTGAAAGAAAGAAACAATTATCTATAAAAATTTCAACTTAACATAGTTTAAATAGTACTTCTTTGCAGATTTTTCTCATCATTTTTAAACTCTACAGAACACATGCACAAACAAAAAGGTTTTTTCCGTACAAATTGTATGGATTGTTTAGATAGAACTAATGTTGCTCAATCAATGTTGGCTAAGGTATTCTATGCTAAAATAATTTTTTATTCTTTTTAAACTTTCTTATTGGTTTAATTTTCTGGTCAAGTTGATGCCATTGATTGGTTCTTGTCCCTTGGAATATTATCCCATATATGATATGTTTCGAAACTATGATTACTGAACATATTTTCATATATATGTGAGAGGATGATTCATATTGCTGAGGTAATTATACTAACGTTAGCTTAGCTATCTCATTCTTATCTGAATGCAAGAATATTCATACAACGCTAGCAATTTTATTTTGAAAAGAATTGAAATGATAGTCGTTTTCAAGCATTTATCTTTTGATTGTAATCATCTCAAATGCATTTGAGGAATCACTAAAAGATCAATTATCTTATATGAAGATTATTGGTAATGGTTTTGAAGTGGACAGTTATCCAGAGTTATCTGCTACTTTTAAAAGGAGTAAGCGCTTTACTGGATGTTATGCATAAATATGTGACCTGATGTATTATCAACTGAAATTTATCAGTATTGTTTTATAGTTTGGGCTGATAATGGTGATGAATGCAGTCGTCAGTATGCAGGAACAGGTGCACTAAAGGTTTAATGGTTTATTTATTGAATGAAAGAAAAATTTGATGCAATCCTTTTGATGAATTTATCTTTGACATGTAGCAATTGAATATAATATAATGGTTGTAATATTAGTTTTTTATTCATTCTTATTTACATTAATAATGCAGTAAATCTTTTGTCAACTATGTTTTCATGTAATTAATGTGACTTGTTGATTTTTTTTTAAGTAGTTTATTACCTGATTTTTTTTCTTTTTTATAGGCTGATTATACACGTTTTGGTAAGCGAACTTTTTCGGGAGCATGGAATGATTGCATAAATGCTTTCACACGTTATTTTCGTAACAATTTTGCGGATGGTTACAGACAGGTTACTTTGAATATTTCTAGGCTTTGTGCTGTTTCCTAATTTATGTCATATGGATATCAAAAGTTTTGTACAGTAACAAAATGAGATTTCATTGCTATTTGTCGAAACATAATTTGGTAGGGAATATTTCAGGATGCAATCAATCTTTTTCTTGGTAATTTTCGGGTTGATCCAAGCAATTTGCCAGCCACTTTTGAAACTACAGTGCTCAGTTTTGATTATCATGGTGGTGCTATTGTCGGTGCAATTTTTGCAGCTGCAATGATTATTCTTTGTATATTAGTAGCAGGTAAGCATTTGCAAATATGATTATCGTCTATGAATTCTCAATTCGAATGATTCCAAAAAATAATAATCAAAATTGAACCTGTATGTATGGATTCCAAAAAAAATAATAATTAAAAAAATTGAAATTAATCTCTCCCATTAAAGTTAAAGGTTGAAAATTAAAGTTATAACTATTTTTTAAAGTGTGATTGAATTATCACTAGGTAATTCCTAATTCAGAAAGAAAAAGGAAAAAGAATAAGCTATTCTATATTGTGATTTATTCAAATTCAAATATTTTTGAATTGCTTATGTTGATTCAAATGTTACTTTATAGGTGTGTATGCTTAAGCGTTTATATATAAATGTATAATAGCAATGAAAAAAGAAGGTTTAAATCATGAATAGCTGTTGGAGGGTTACTGATTTTAAGCTTTGCAAATTTAAATTTCAGAAAATATGACAGCAACTATATTTTGGTTTGTAGTTTTTATGGCATTGATGTTATTCATATTTGTCAATGGTGAAGAATTTGTAAACAAACCTCGATTGAAAATGGACTAAAACTCTCGATTCAATCAGCTTTGATTTTAAAATTAGCAGAAATTGATTAGTGAATATTCGTTGTTAATTTTTCGTGTCGCATACCTCATAAATCCCTTTGAAATATTAAAGTTTTCTCTTTTTCATCTCAATTTCTGATATCTCCAACATTTGCTAAAACCTAGTGAATATAATTTTGTGATATTGCCACATATTATTGAACAATTGTTTAATAAGCAATGCAATATATTTTGGGATTCTAAAAAGTTTCCTTTGTTTCTGCAATTATCAATAAGTAAAAAATAAATAAGACAAAATGAAGTTAAACGTATCGTGAATACTAATAAATAATCATTATCAGAGAAGCCATTACTAAGTATTGCTTGATAAAAGTTTAAGTAATTTTTCAAACATTAGGTGTGAGAATTCAGAATTTGAAAGTTGAACGATCTGAAAATATATTTTATAATATCATTTATTTCTATATTTTTTTGTAGTATTAGATTTTCATATTTCAATTATAATTTAGTTTCATTCATTTAATTATAATGTCGCTCCAGCTTCTATAATTTCAGTATTTCTGGTAATATTGGAACTTTTTTTCATATCCCAGTCCAACTCCGAACTTGATTTCTTTATTGAAATACTTTAATCAATAAATAAATAAATCAATTTCATGAGATATTTATTTTAGCTAAAAGTATAACTCTCTAACATAGGCATTTGTTACCTATTCTGTGATAATATTCTCATTCGGTTAAATTCAGTGTTTTTTTCTCTTTTTCTGCTGATTTTTTTCTTACAGTGATATGCTCATTAATTTTTTTTTACCTTTGTAATTGATAATTACCAATTGCATTTTCAATTTCCACTTGCCATATTCCCTGAATGAACCTTAAAATTCTATTCGAACTTTCTTTTAAACAATTGACACTATTGCATATGTTAGCTGTTTAAACATAACATCTCGTCATATTCTCTTTCTAAAAGATAACTAAAGAATGAAAGGAAATTGTTTTAACTTTTATTTATTTGGATTGTTTTTCTCGGCTAGTCTTTTTTCATTTGTACTATTTCTGTTCTACAACCATACTTTTAGTTAATGAATGTGTATTATATTGAAATAATGATCAAAAGATATGAGATTTTTTTCTGCTATTTCTAAGTTTTTTTTTTTTTCTTGAGTATATTCTATTTCTCATTTTTCATTATAATCCGAGGTTAGGGATTGGAGATGTAATTGATTATTCACTGATCACATATAATGATTAGCAAAATTCATTATATATGTATATATTAAAATGAGCAGTTTGGGCATCATTTAGCAGTATATGTAGGAAGGCAAATTTTTTAAATAAAATTAATTAATTAATTAGTTGGATGGAAAAATTTATAGCAGTAATGATTATGTTATCAATAGATGTGTCAATTAATAAATATGCATTAGAAAAATCCATGCATAATATTTATGAAAGTATTTATGTTAAGTATTAAAAATAGTGAAAAGAAAATGTTCAATAATTTCAAATCTTACAAACAATAAAACAACTATTAACAACTGATAATAATTTTTTTAACTGATAAATTTGAAATGAGTTAAATGATTGCATTTTCAATTAGGAAAAAGTGCACTTAATTACAAACAAGCAACATGTTATTAAAACGAATTCTATTTTAAAGAGAACAAAAATTAAAAAAAAAGCTCATCTATTTCATTTGACATTTTTGCATAATCTCGCAATGTTGATATTAGAACTTATTTCCTAGTTTAATATACAAAAACTCTTATAAATTGTAGGATTTTCATAAAAATCAATATTTAAATCTGAAATAAAAATTAGTTTTTATTGTGAAAATGGATTAAAACCATGACTAATTAAAAATTTTTTTAATTTTATTACTGAACTATTATTCAAAACATAATTATTAAAGTTTATTATTTAAGCTGTCAAATGACTATACCGTGCATGACTATATCCAAGATATTTTAACATATAAAATAATCAATTAAATTGAAAATATCGATTGCTTTTAATGAAATGACATTTTTTAATAGTTTTAACACCTAATTATTTGATAATACTAAAATCTATTTCCTAGTTTAATATACAAAAAATCTTACAATTTGTAGGATTTTCATAAAAATCAACATTTAAATTTGAAAAAAAAAATTAGTTATAATTATGAAGATGAAATAAAGCCATGACTAATTAAAAATTTTATTAATTTCGCCACTGAATTATTATTCAAAACTTTAATAATTAAGTTTTTCTTAAAGTTCATTTTATTATTTTTCTGTGAAATGACCAAACCGCACATGACCGGTACCCAAGAAATGCATATAAAATAATTAATTAAGTTGTAAATATAAAATTTGATAATATTAGAACCTTTTTCCTTGTTTAATATACAAAAACTTTCACAAATTGTACGGTTTTCTATAAAAATCAATATCTAAATTTGAATTTAAAACTAATTTTAACTGTAAAAATGAATTAGTACCATAACTAATAAAAAATTTTATTAACTTCGCTACCCAAATTGTTAAAAACTTAATTATAAAAGTTTATTAATCTATCAAATGACCACACCGTTTGTGACCAGTGCCATGCAATGCATATAAAAAGATCAATTAAGTTGAAAATATTTTTTTTTTCTTTAATGAATTGATATTTTTTAATACTCCACATTATTCCAAGCGTCAGAAGAATTCTCCTCGCTGAATCTAAGATCGATGACAACACCAACTCACGACTATTCACCGAGATCTCAGTTATACTTGCAGCAAAAACGACCCCAAATTCAAAGATTTAAAAGAAGAAGAATTCATAAATAGAGCTTTTTTTGGTTTTTTATGATTGAAAATATGTCAAAAAAGCTTACCTTCTAATCATTTGATGCAATTTGTTTAAAAAATTTGACCTGCAAATTGAATGACATCAAAAGGTACTGAGTAGAAATAAAATTAAATTGCATGCAGAAAACAAATTAGCAAAGTGATACAACAAATTAATAACACTATTTAATAAAACACGATTATTTAATAAATAACAAAAAGGTATAAAACATGCAAAAATATGAAAAACTTTACTGTGGATTAAATGCAAGTCAGAAATGATAAGTTAAATAAAGATGCAGTAGTAAAAAACATGCAGTAAATATAAAAAAAAAAAGCATGCAATAAGTTAGAAATATTAGAAGAGATCACACAAAAAGTAAAATCAAAAACTGCACAGTTAATAAAATAAATACATCAATAGAACTAGTAGAAAAAATTTTGTATTAATTAAAATTAGCATAATATCAAGACAACAAGAAAAATTCGAAAATCCAAGTTATATAAAATATTATCTAATAATGTAAATAAGTGAAATGAATAAAAACGCCATGCAATTAGTAGAATTACAAAATAGGCATGCATCAGCAGAAAGAAGTAGTGCTATAAAAGCACGCAATAAGCTAGAAGCAACAAACGTAATAAATGCAAAACAATGCTAACAAAAAAGAGCTACCAATAGCAAGTGAAACCAACAAAAAAGGCGTGTAAGTAGACTACAAAAAACATGGATCAAAGAATCAAAAAAGGCATGCAATTAGTAAAGTTAACAATTAATAAAGAACATGCAGTAAATTAAAAGTAATCAAAAGTGAGTGAAAAAATGCTAACAAAAAGAAATTCGAAAACTAGAACTGATCGTAAATACGAATCAGAGTAACAAAAAAAGCATGCAGTTATTAAAGTTACAAACGACATGACTAATTAAAACATGCAGTAAATTAAGAGCAACCAAAAGTAATCTCCAATAATGAATGAGAATAATAAGAGAAATTGTTAACAAAAAAAGCATGCAATTGGTAAGGTTGTAAAAAAGATATTTGAACAATTAATAAAGGGCATGCAACAGTTTAAAAACAAACAAAAATGATTGTTATCAAAAAAGAAAGATTTGAAAACTACAATTAATTTCTAACAGCAAGTGAGAGTGATAATAAAAAAAAAAAAACATACAATTGTTGAACTAAAAAATGAAATCAAAAAAATTGAAAAATCAAAAAATTGTAAACTAAAAACTATATCAAAAATCGAATAAAAAAAGATCAAAGAAAAAAATGAAGTCTAAGGAATAGCATAAATAAAATAAGATTAAATTAAGAGATTAGTCAAAAAAAAAATTAATGAATGATAAATGAATTAATCTAATGAATGAAAAAAAAAAACGAATAATTCGAGAAGTTACCAAAAATTTTTTAGAGTCCCAATATTTTATTGATTTAAAAGAATATTTCAAATATTGAGAAAAATGATCATAGATTTGGAAATTTATTCTAGATTACAGAAAATTCTCTCTCAGAATTTTATGAGCACACATTTTACCCATAAATTATAAGCAAATATAATTCTGTACCTTTCTTCGATCTTCCCCACCAAAAACGTAATTAAAAAGCTGGGTACCAACTCGTGATCAGCGCAAAAAATATTAAAATAAAAAATTAAGACATTATTAAATTGACCAATAATATCATAAATTTCTCAACTCACTAACATTAAACCAAAAATCTGAACATAAGGAATAAGTTTTGAAAATTACTCAGTGCCTTAAAAAATATATTCAAATATGGAAATTTGCGCGTGTAACTATCTAACGGTTAAAAAACGAAAACATCTTATAACGGAGCATGAGTAAATGTAACTAATAAAACTAAAGAATCTACTGCAAGTTAAAAATACAAAATTAAATCGAAGCTGGTACCCAATACATATAGCATATAAGTTAAGCAATATTAAAGAAGCGAAAAAATCAGCAGTAAGAAAATAAATAATACAAACAATAGTTGTGAGAAAATTAAGAAGCAAAAAAGATGAAAGTTGTTAGTAAAAAGTACAAAACCATTAGAAACACTAAATTAAACACAAATTACTACAAAAGAAATAAATAAATTGCAACAATAAATATTTAGTAAAATTGAAAAGCAAAGCTAGTAAAAAAATTGAAAAAAAAAAAAAAAAATGAAAAAGAAAAACAACCGAATTCGAAGAGTTAAGCTAACAATATTCAATTTTGTGATAGCAAAAAAATCCCTTTTTTTGACAGTGCCGCTAAAAACTGTAAATGTTGTATAAAAATATAAAATGATTACAAAATCCCAAAATTTTCCATATTTTGAATTCAGTTGTTTTCACATCACAATTATTCTAACAGCAAATTTTTTTTTTTAAATTTTTTTAGTTTTTTATTTTTTTGTTTTTTCTCAATTCTTATTCTTTTTCCTTTTTTTAATTTTTTTTTTTTGATTTTTTTTATTTTTTTGTTTTTTTTAATTTTTTTTATTTTTTTTGATTTTTTTGATGTTTTTGTTTTTTTTTTTTTGTTTTTTAATTTTTTTTGCTTTTTATTTTTTTTTTTTATTAATTCAATTCCAATAACTCAACTTGCCGTATTTCGTGGAAGAGACTGGAGAGATGGGGCAGGCAGCGACAGGTTGGCCGCGTGGGAAAAGCCTGTTGTTATTATTGGCCTGAAAAAAAAGTTACTGATTAATGATTAGATAAACTATTTACCTTAGGAGTATTTTGTTTTTATAACATCTGGATCTTTTTCTCTTAAATTCTGCAATATTACTAATTTATTACCTGGAATGAACAAATGATCCTCTTCTCTTCCCACAAGATCCAATCTGCGCTTCACCTGTCTTTCGCCAATTACGGCCGCACAAGCCCTCGGGCACCCACCAATCAAGGGCATGAAGCTCCACCGCTGCCGTTCTCTGTGCGGCCGTAAATCCAGGTGGCAGCAAGAGGTTGTGCCCACAACGAGCACAAAAACCTGGAATATGCATATAAAATAATTTGTTGCTTCCTAGATGAATCAAATCCAGGTACATTTTTAAAAACTAAAATGAAAATTTCACTTCGAAATTCTTACCTTCTTGCCTGTGCATCCTAGAAGCGTGAATGCGCCACCCCTTCAGCGTATCGAACTGCCTACCGCAGAAGCCGCACACTGAAAATAGAAATGATTTAAAAAATATCGTTGCAATAAATTATTGTTAAAACATCGATATGGAAATTTTGCAACTATTTTGGTGTATTATAAATATTATAAAGGATGAAGTGATTTCATTCGCAAGCATGATTATACTAGGATGAGGTCAAAATATGATTATATCCTTTCATAAATAACAGGTATATAGTCATTCTCAGTGTTATTGAAACAATAAATCATTACCGATTTTGTTATTTCTTTCTCCTTGCGTCACCGTGTATGGTTCCGCCTGCGGCACTTGCAACTCCATTCGGAAGATCCCCTAAATCAGCGGGATTCTTCCGGTACTGCCGTAGCCATTTCTTCCTGCGTGGCAAGAACCGGGATGCGAATCGTCCTCGTGCGTCTGGAATAGGTTTAAAGTTGATGCAAATTACTTAAAAGATGATGCTAATAATTGTTCTATTGCTTTACTATATAGTTGCTTCAAAAATCATAACTTACAGGACGAGTTCTCGAACTGATTCAACCGATGCCACTCGTCTCCATTGGTGCCACCGGTGCCTCAGGTTCATTTTCTTCCTCTTCTTCATCATATGGCAGAGGCGTCCACTCTGCTTCGCATGGCCAATTCTCGGCCTCTTCACTACTTTCAGGCAGAGGAGTCCGCTCTGCTTCTTCTTCGTCAAATTCCGGCTCCTGAGGCACCGGATTCTCTTCCATTACTTCGTGGGCATTTTGCCCCACCAATCCCTCCAACCTCCGCCCTGCCTCCATCATACCTTCTATGAGCGAGCGCTCGAACTGAAAAGGCTGATTTTAACATTTCACGATTTAAATTTAAGCAATTAGAAGTTCTGCAGCTCTTACTTCATGCTGCCATCAATTCATAAAATAAACGAAAAAAAGAAAGAAGGGAAAAGAAAAACAAAATTAAAAATACCTGAAGCGTCTCGCTCACAAATCGTTGCAAAATTCGATACATTTCTGGCTCCCGTTTCAAGTACTCAAAAACTATTTTGATATCTTCCATGGAAGCCATAATTCTATAAAATTAGCAAATTTACCAAATATCCCGCAAGTATAAAATACGTGACGTAACCATTATTTACTTTTTATGAAAAAATACCAAGTTCCAATGTATGCACAGTCTAATACTAACTATGCTAATCATTAAACATCCCATACTTTCTTCTGTTATAATTCTGATTTAAGAAAGAAATGACAAGAAAAAAAAATGACGAAAATGAACATCCATGATAGTATTTCCGTGCATTCTCCCGCATTCATGAAGATATATACTTTTGAAGATATATACTTTTATTTCTGCGGAATTTTTTTCGATTACTTGTTTTGTTATTCGATCGAGATTGCTATCATATATTAAGTGATAGATGTAGTGATCTCCAGTGATGATTTCAGATTTACTGTATGATGGTTTCCTTTTTCATTGAAAATTTTATTTCATCAATTGCTGATTTGTTTCTAATTTGTAAGCAAACCGAATGTTGATTCAAAACTTGCAAATATTTTCTTCCTTGAATATTAAATATACATTTATACTTTTAATACTCATTCCTAATTAGTTCTTGCTGCTGAATTTTACTTTTAGTTTTCAATGTTTGTATACTGCTATCAAGTTCAAATTTTTATTATTTTTTGACTTCATACGTTTCTGTTACCAAATGAAATGAGTCTCACAGCAATTTGTTATCATTATTATGTTAAACTTTTCAAATATCCATTGTAATAAATCAACCGATGAAGAATTTACATTAAAGCGTGTTTTCATTTCACAATTTGTGATCTTTCGTAAGCTATTTGAAATGAATTTGCATTCATTCGTACTATCTCCATTAAACGCTTAGATACAATAAGTCGTCCTTGGTATTTATCTAAAAGTCATTATTTTTTGTTTTTATTGTTGGAAAAAAAAAGGTTAAAATCTTTTCAACATTTATCACATCCTAACTGCAAACACAATCTTATCTAATCTTATTAATGTATCACTGTATTGTATTTTGGTGTCTTCATGTAAGTTTTATCAGTTTTAGATTATTATCGTTTAAAAAATGAAGTCTAAGGAATAGAGGTCAACCAATAGATATCGCGTATTTACAGGAGGGAATAGAAGTCATTTATTAAAAATGAAGAAAAAAACAAATGCAATTTTGTTGATTGCTGTCCTTCCTCATTTAATAAATCTAATAAAAAAAATTATTTTAGAATGTGTATAACTATATTATATATATGTAATCATCTAACTAAAATATTTAAGAAAATAACTAAAGTAACTAAAACATATATTTTTCTAAAACCTTTTTAGAATAAATTTTTACTGTTTGAAAAAGACAATATAAAATTAATAGATTTTATATTGTCTTTTTCACAATGATGATAGCTTATAAATTATAAAAAAAAACTTAAAACTTAAATTATAACGATGTGACTACGAAGATGTAACTTCTGCTTTTAAATCATTAAATGATGTAGCAATCTCGAATTACTCGAACAAATAATAGATTATCTTATCTAATCTTATTAATGTATCACTGTATTGTATTTTGGTGTCTTCATGTAAGTTTTATCAATTTTAGATTATCATCGCTTACACAACGGTCGTAATTCAGCTATAGCATTGCATTACAAAAGAAAGTGTAAATTATATGAAATTTATTAAAATGTAATAATTCTGAATAAAATAAAATGTTCATTTAAAAATCAAACAAAACAACTTTGTATATTGCACAAAGCATAAAGTAACAAGTGGAGTGACCAATGAATTTTCAAAAATAACGTACAGATGCTCAATATGCACAAAATACTAGATAAGCAAATCAATATAAATATAGCATTTAATTTAATTATTATTTAAATACATTTCGTCCTCAACCTCGATGCATTCCCTCTCTTCCAGGCCTATACCTTGCTTCATGAATTGGTCCATTGCACAGGATGAAATCGGTTCCACTTTCGTCCTATAAAATTTATCAATGATCTGAACAATCTTCATTAATTAATTCAAGCTGTCACGGAAAATAACATTAAAAACTATTATATTTGAATATAATCAAATAATTCCTACCACATTTGGATCAGGAACAAAAGCATAAGTTGGTGAATGTGAATTGCAACACTCTTCATTGATAATTTCCTCAATCATCCGCAAAGCTTTGCGGATATTATGCTCATATCCGTTGATTGTGAACGTGGAACTCTGAAATCGGCGTGGTAACATGAATTCTGTTTCAGTTTGGAACGCTATTAGAAGCGCCCGTTGATCCTCCACTCCAAGCAATAAATCGATCAGTTCAGTGGGGATCCTAAATAATGGAAATAGATTCAAATGACTGAAATTTGATTTTGAAACACTGCAAAATAGATGAAATTAGACTAAAACTTTTATTCACCTGAAACTTACGGCAGCTAATGTTGAGCATTCTATTTCCTGCTGCCGTTTTTGTTCCTCATAGCGAATCCGTTCCGCTATAAGGCGTGTTACTAAACTGGAATCCTCCTCCGATTGGAGTATCATTTCAATTTGTTGCGGAGAAGACTCAGTTTTCTGCTGCTAGAAAGATTAATATTACATTTGAATTTCATTGCCCGAGAAAACCAATAATGTAGCATACAATGAAATCTAAGTTTTAAAAACATTTTCATTCCAGAAATTCCAATGCATATGGATTTGTATATTGGTTAAGAAATTAATTTAGATGATAACAGTGGAATAAGTCGAAGAGAGAAAAAAAAATTTAATTCTATAAACTTACTCGGAGATGCTCCTCCATACTTTTTTGAAATTTTGAAAAATTGAGTGAAATACTCATTGTTTCCAACGGACTGAAAAATAAAGTATATGATTCTTTTATGTTTTATTTCTAACTGAACAGAAAATAGTGATAAAAATAATTTGGGAAATAGGTCCTACAGATAATTTAAAGCGATCGCCATATTACTTCAGAGATTTCAAAAGAAAGCAATTTTTGGGCATAAATGGAGAGAGATTAAGACGATGTCGACTTTGTATGCAATCTTTTTGACAATGACAAGTTGAAGAGTGAAAGTGCGTTTATATACTTCTAAATAGGCTCTGATTGACCTCATCAACACTGTGTTCTTTGTTGACTTCATCAGTTTTATGGATTAACTGAGGTGTGGGCGGGTCTCTTTGAAGATACCTCTGCTTCGGTTACTTTCCTTCCCAAAAGTTTTTGTTTCGACAAAGAAAGAAAATCTAAACATTTTATAATTTGCGATTGCAAGAGATTGCACAAATTGATTGCAACTTAGAAGCAATCTTGTTGAGTCACTCAAAATTTACTACGCAAAAATTATTCAAAATTTTAACGAATTTATCTTACATACTTATTTCAATGTCGCATACTCTGCGAATATTGCACTGTTTTCGATTCGTACAGAAATAATTTATGATCCATCTATTGGCATATAATAAAAATTCCCCTGCACTCTTCATATATTTTTTTATAATTATCATCAGCATATAATGAAGCAAAATGACCACTATAAATAGTAAAAAGAAATAAGAATGATGCAATTAAGTGATAATAAGAATCATTTGAATTTAAAAATTATACTTCTTAACCATTTAAATAAACCAATATTTGGTAATATTCTGTTGTTTGCAACTTAATTGTTCTTTATAATTTCATACCACAAAAAATTTATCTTTTAAAGTATATGAAATGCCTTCAAAAGAATGTACCGAAGTGTTTCATTTTTTTCTTTCACAGTAAAAGCATTCAATTTTATGTATAATCGATCGAATTGGCGCTCAATCATTAATTTGCGGTTACAATTAAAACTGTTGAAATAGATTCCCACCACATATTTCGTAACTTCTATTTAAATTTAAATAGAATGAAGGGGTCAACCAACAACGTACTTTGTTATTCGGGGTCAATTACAACATATCTCTGAAGAGGTCAACCAATAGATATCGCGCATTTACAGGAGGGAATAGAAGTCATTTCATTTATTAAAAATGACAGAAAAAAACAAATGCAATTTTGTTGATTGCTGTCCTTCCTCATCTAATAAAAGTAAACAGATTATATTGATAGGAAAAGTATATAGTGGTATAGCTAATATTATACTGATAAACTTATCCACCATAACTAGCATATATTTATCATTATGTTTATCTGTTCAATATTTTCAAATTCAGCAGGCATTCATACTCGAACTTCAATATATTTAATGTATCCAATGATGGAAGCCATTCTGCATTCAAAAATTTTTAAACGAACTCTGATGGTCAATACATCTCACAATTGTATTGTTCGAAAGCATGACAAACAAAATTGGATTGATATTATCATCACAAAAGCTAATTAATTACAAGGATAATATTAGAAAGCAAACAAAGATTTCTACCAATCTGAAATTTTAATTTGAAAGAATTAATAAGCTTAATTTCGAATGATGCCAAAAAAGCGAAAATTTTATGAATAACTCTTTTGTTACATCTGGATTTCTTAAGCCTTAACAAGTGCTAATAAAACAGTTGGGATTAGCTCGGATTGCTTGAATAAAACAGTTCTTTCAAATGAAGAAATATTTTTGGATTATAATGACAAGGTTTAAAAAAGTTATGAAAAAAGACTGAAAGTTTAGAGCATTATAATGTGTAACCATGCAAGTTGGCAGTTAATTATTGTTAATTATTTTAAGAAGTGATTCAGTAGTAGGAAGACGGTGTAAGTGAGCCTTCACTACATGAAGAGAAGTGTGCTCAACAAATTAAAACTGAAGCGATTTAATGATAGCAAATCGACACCACATTAAAAAAATTCCCATTTAATCATTGTTTGTTTCGATGTGTTAATCAGTGTGTTTAAAAAAAAATTCCAGATGAAATCGAACTGATAATTAAAAGAGTAATTTTCACTGATAAAAAAATCAATAATCGTTTCACTTTGCTGTAAATTCTCTTGAAATAACGAATATTTAAGTAAAGAAACTACTCGCAGCAATTTTGTACGATAATAAACAATGATGAAAGTTAGTTTTTTTTGTGAACAATAATATGATCATCCTTTAATGGTATTTTATTAATGAAATTTAGTGATGTGTATATTTTAATTAGATTAGAAGCGATGACATTGGTACGTTACGTAAAGCAGACAACTTCGTTCTCATTTCCTGTTGAGATGGAAACATTACTGAAATTTACCATAAAGTATACCAAACTGCGACGTACAAAGCGCTATTCCATTTCACATTTATTAAAATCTCACTAACACTTACGCAAAAATTTCCGAACTTTTTAGCACTTAAATGATTCTTAGAAAAAAAAATAAATAGTTGGATGAAATTTATAGATATTGAAGAGGTGGACAATTCCAAAAAGCTCGCGGTGTACAGTATGCGTAGTTGCGGATTTTACTCGCTGGACCGAGATCAGTCATCCGCTCAATAATGCATGCTCTCAGAACTGAATCACAATAACAGCCCTTTTCTCTGAATATTATTTCATTAAATTTCACAGCTTCTTCTATAATTCTTATCAGGAATTGAAGAAAATTTTAAATTTAATCTGTTTCTAACTTGTTTTTCATTGACTTTGAACTATTTATATACAAACAACTAACGTCCAATGCTGATTTCTTTTCAAGCGACACCAATAAATAGGTTCCCGCATATCATAACAGTCAGCATGGGAGGTACACAGTTTCTGTCTAAAATGAATGCTCAAAAGTTTTCAGAAGTTTTGTCAAAGTTTCGAATAAAATGGAAAACTTTTACAATATATCTTAAATGAATAAATGATTTGGTAGTGACATGAAAAATGCTTACATCCCATCAGTGTTTATGAATGTTGCACCGTAATAATTTCTTGGCATTTTATTGTCAAGACTGTACGTATTGTCCTGAAAAACTTCATATAAATCGTTCAGGAAAAGGATCATTGATTGGAAATTTTATTCTTTCTGTCTCTAAAAGATAAATCTTAAACGGCAATATCATATCAATGAATTGTCAAACAAAAAATACTCCTTTGATAAATTGCAGTTATAAAAATCAATCAATATTGCTATATTTCAATACTCACCAAATTTAGTATTTGCAATTTTGTAACCTGAAAGGTTAAGCTGAACACAAGCAGAAGTTCGATTAAGATTTTCATAGAAACTGTAATTTAAGAATTCGTATTCGTATTAATTTTCTTTCTAATAAATAAGACGTTCACATAATTAGCTCCATAATAAAGATATGATCCATCGGAATACTTATCTATCTCATTTTTCACACTGCTGTGAAATGATGAACATTAAGAATTCTTTACCTTCAATTTTTCAATCTTAGTACTATTTTCACCAGATGGTACCAAAAATTGAATACATTATTTTGATACGACCAGTAAAATAAACCATTCAAACAATCATTTTTTCTAGTACCTCGAATAATCGATTCTAACACATACTGAAAACGTTTCTGATTGACAAACTGTATAAAATTTTAGCCGTTTTCACATTGCTATAATATTGCAAAATTTCTGTTTTATTACATTTTTTGAATTATTATTTCGTATTCAAACCATTTTCATTTGCATAATATTAGCTGTAACTGTTAAGAGACAAGGGAATTTCAAATTTTTGTAAAATCAACAAATTTTAAAATATATCAAACTATTTCTGAGTCACTTTTTTCAAGAAATTGTAATCTATTTAATAATATATCTTGTCACTGTCGTTAAAATAAGTTAAACCAGAACCAGAAATTATTGAATCAACTGCTTACGGTTTTTTCATTCTATCCTTAGTGCATAAGTTTATTGCTTCTTGTGTATGTTTACCTTTAAAAAACAAAATTTGATGAATTTAGATGAAATTCTGTTTAAGCTAACTTTTGACATATTCCGATATTAGTTTTCGGTCAATTCCTCAAGTCTTCAGCTTATAAATTTACATTAGTATTTGTCAGCAGATTTTCACGTTGAAAAAGCATTGGAATTCGAAATCAGAATTGAAGTTTACTTTTGCCCTTTTATTGTTGATTTTTCAATTTTTATTTATTACAGATCACTAGAGTGTAAAAACAAAAAAGGAAGAAAGCTTTCGAAGTTCAACGAAAAAGCCAACTTAATCAGTGTACATTTCAAGTCTTTTATCAGTCAGATATGACAATAACAATTTTATGAAATTAAGAAAGGTAATTTTTTCATGTCGTTGAAACGTTTAAGAAAATCCGAAAATATTAATTAAAATGATTGAAATCAAAAATATTAGCTATGTATCTGAAATAATGAAATATTTGAAAATTCATTGTGCCAAATATTCATCTTTGCTTAAAAGAATAGCAAATTTTGGGACAAATGTTAAAATGACTTATATATAGTTGATGAAGAAGATAACCAAGGATAGAAATATAGAAAGAAATCATTAGTAGGTTTATTTGATCCACCTCATTTTATTGGAAAGTAAAGAAATAAAAATAATGATATCAAATTTTTTAACAATCTCGAGATAAATATGAAAACGGTGAAATTTATTTTTTACATTCAGCATTTCGAAGATTTGTAACTTTGAATCAATTTATTCTTCAAAAACATAAAATTGAACATGCATGAATTTCAGTCTTTTCATTCTACATAAAATTTTTTTGTTTTATATGAATTTCAATTTGTTGATTTTACTTGCATGAAAGTTGTTGGTAAAATGATAAATAAGGATTGATAATTCATGCTTAAGACAAATTTAAAAAACTATCAATTTAAAAAGTTTTCAAAACGTAAATTTAGTTCTGGTTGATTTAGTTTTAGATGAATAATTTTCGTTGAAAAGATTTCAATCCATAAAAAGTCAGTAAAGTTTTTGAAACACAAATAATCGCACACGATACCTGCACACAATTAAAGTTTTTGTTTTGTAGATACTTTTGACAAAAATTCAGCAATGGATTCCAGTATCCAAAAGAAAGAGAGTCAGGAATAGTCTTATTTGGAGTAAAATTTGTCATCTTTTGAAAGGTTTTACAATTTATTTATTTATTTGCTTATCCTCAGTTATATGTATGGCACGTGAAGTTGACTGATATAATATAAAAGAATATTCCATAAATATAATAAAAGTGCTGCAATGTTATTGCAGTGTTG
Organism: Brugia malayi; assembly: GCF_000002995.4. Classification (NCBI taxonomy): domain Eukaryota; kingdom Metazoa; phylum Nematoda; class Chromadorea; order Rhabditida; family Onchocercidae; genus Brugia; species Brugia malayi. Next base: position 12,767,071 of record NW_025062477.1, read on the forward strand.
TTGTTGCATAAAAAAGATTTAAGGAGCCGTCAATCAGAAATGTTTTCAGTGACTGTTAGCAGAGATTGTCAAAGGTAAGTTATGTTACATTGATTGGTAAGCACAAATACCATTTATTCCGCTTTGTACTTAAAATAATTTATTCACAATTTCTGGTAATATAAGTTTTAAAGACTCGTCATTTCACAATCGTACAAAATAAAAAAAGATAAAAAGAAAAACAAATAGTTCAAATATTTCGAATGTACACTATTGCTACACGAACTAACTAATTATGTGAATGAATATTTTCGTTAACAGAAAGAAAATTAACATAAATTCTCAAATTATAGGTTCTATGAAAATTCTATTCCAATTTCTACTTGTCTTTAGCCTCTGTCTTCTCATTGCTGCATTGCGAAAAATCAATATGGTAAGTTACAATAGTTAATTTATCGATAAATATCATTAAAGAAGTATTGTTGGCTTGCTAATAAGTTTGAAACTTACATTTTAAAAGAAAAAGCGTAAAATTTTTAATTGATATTTCTCATTCTCTCTCTCCCTCTTTCCCTCTGATTCTTCATATCGAATGAGACAGAAGCATTGTAGGCTGTCACATTCAGTCCTGATAATGAGATGCCAGCAAATTATTACGGTGCAACATTCATAAACACCGATGGAATGTAAGCATTTTTCATGCCACTGCCAAACATTTATGCTTACAGTTAAAGTATATAATAAAAGTTTTTCAAATTTTTAACGCTTTAAAAAATTTCAAACATTTATTTTAGATTAGAGTCGTGCACTTCCAATGCTGATTGTTACAATATGCGAGAGCCAATTTTTTGGTGTCGCTTGGCCGAAATTCAAGACTGGACGTTAGTTATTGCAATATTCAAATTTAAACAAAAATCAAAAAAAAAAAATTTACTTTAATTCAATAGATAAGATTTTTCCCATTTAGAAAAGTTGTAACACACTTTTTATCCTTCTTTCTTGTGCTATCAAAAAACGAATAATTTGAAATGTCTTTTGGGCTCAAATTTCTTTAATAATTTTTCTTAACTGAATGTTTGATATGATTTGCCCATTTATCCATCTCAACAAATATTCCGTTTCCACTTCAAATTAAATAATAATTATGTCAAATCAAATGAAAAATTAGTTAAATTTTATTTAGTGACAAAGGGTGCTATTGTGATTCGGTCGTGAAAGCATGCATCATTGAACGGATAACTAAACTCGGTCCGATAACTGTGATCCGGAACTATGCACTCTGTACCTGGAAAGAATTGTGGGAATGTCCACCTTTTAAAAATACATAAATTTCATCCAACTATTTATTTTTTTTTTTTTTTTTTCTAAGAATCATTTAAGTGCTAAAAAGTTCGGAAATTTTTGCGTAAGTGTTAGTGAGATTTTAATAAATGTGAAATGGAATAGCGCTTTGTACGTCGCAGTTTGGTATACTTTATGGTAAATTTCAGTAATGTTTCCATCTCAACAGGAAATGAGAACGAAGTTGTCTGCTTTACGTAACGTACCAATGTCATCGCTTCTAATCTAATTAAAATATACACATAACTAAATTTCATTAATAAAATACCATTAAAGGATGATCATATTATTGTTCACAAAAAAAACTAACTTTCATCATTGTTTATTATCGTACAAAATTGCTGCGAGTAGTTTCTTTACTTAAATATTCGTTATTTCAAGAGAATTTACAGCAAAGTGAAACGATTATTGATTTTTTTATCAGTGAAAATTACTCTTTTAATTATCAGTTCGATTTCATCTGGAATTTTTTTTTTAAACACACTGATTAACACATCGAAACAAACAATGATTAAATGGGAATTTTTTTAATGTGGTGTCGATTTGCTATCATTAAATCGCTTCAGTTTTAATTTGTTGAGCACACTTCTCTTCATGTAGTGAAGGCTCACTTACACCGTCTTCCTACTACTGAATCACTTCTTAAAATAATTAACAATAATTAACTGCCAACTTGCATGGTTACACATTATAATGCTCTAAACTTTCAGTCTTTTTTCATAACTTTTTTAAACCTTGTCATTATAATCCAAAAATATTTCTTCATTTGAAAGAACTGTTTTATTCAAGCAATCCGAGCTAATCCCAACTGTTTTATTAGCACTTGTTAAGGCTTAAGAAATCCAGATGTAACAAAAGAGCTATTCATAAAATTTTCGCTTTTTTGGCATCATTCGAAATTAAGCTTGTTAATTCTTTCAAATTAAAATTTCAGATTGGTAGAAATCTTTGTTTGCTTTCTAATATTATCCTTGTAATTAATTAGCTTTTGTGATGATAATATCAATCCAATTTTGTTTGTCATGCTTTCGAACAATACATTTTATCCGGAATTATTAAATTGAATTTAGCATTTATATTAACCAATTTCATCCTATCTTCAACACTTATTTTTGCTTTTTAATTTTTTAAACATTTCAAAAAACATTTTAACTTTATTCCTGCTGAATGTATGCAAAACTCTAAAACATATTGAAATTTAATTGAAAATAATATTAATACAATCAAATCATTTCGATCTTACAAATTTGATCATCATTTGATCATCGTTGCATTATTGTTAAGCATCTCTTTTATTGATTTTACTAAATGATAATTTACTGATAATTTTTTCATTATTCGAGAAAAAAATCATTTTCATTTACTGATAAATAATCGCTGCTAAGTAAATCTAAGATGTATATGACTGGAAATTAAATTGGAATAAAGTGAACATAGGATTCATGAAATACAATTATATTACTTGCAGTTTAATAAACCTTTTTACAACTTTATAGGGTTGGTTTTTTTTTTTTTTTTTTTTTTGTCAATTCAAAGCAACTGAATGTTATAATTAAAGAAAATGCTGAAATAGAAAGCTTAAAATGATTTACTTAACCAGTTTAAAAAAAAAAAAGTTTCATATTAATGTGTTTGATTCAGTCAAATGAGAAATGGCAAAAAAAATCATACTTATATATTTATTTCAAATAAATTTCTGTTGTCATAATAAAAGTTCAAAGTATGCATGAATGAATAAAATTTGAATTTAATTGACTTATCAGTTGCAAAAAGTTCACACAATGCAACTACTATACTTCAATCTCGATATGAATGAATGTTCGATCTCGACTCAATCTCGATGTGAATGAATGAATGAATGAATCCTTCCTTGAATATTCAAAGGAAGGTGGAATGAATAATAGTGAAAACTTTGAATATTAAAAAAAAAAATGTTAAAATGTTTTTTTCTAGAAATTATGTTTAAATTTTAGAGAAATTATAAAATCTACATCAGAATTATGTCTTTGTTTGAAAGTATTTTTTCTCTATTTGCAAATTCATGAAATATTTATTACGAAATAAAGAAAGAAACAATGGAATAAATATTAAAATAATGGGAAATGGTATGAATAATTTGAATTTGAATACAATGACAATTGGAATAATTTAAAAAAGACTATTATTTGGCAGTATTTTTTGAGGTTTCATAGATGAAAAGATGAAATAATTTATTAAGGACAGTACCAATTGAACGCTGAACGACAATGAGTGTATTCCAAACGACCGTATGATTGACGATTAATTATGCATGAATGAAGTTTTAAATCACAATGACAACCATCTTTCCTGCAAACAAATTATTTATATAATTATTTGAATAATTATTAAATAACATAAATTCAAAAAAAAAAAAAAAAAAACAAAGTATATATATTATAATATTCAATTCAAATAACTGTTTGAATTAAAATATCACTTGATTATTTGTAAGCAAAAAAAAAAAAAACAAAATTTCAACTTTTAGAATAGAAAATTCTGAAATCTTTTAGAGCAATAGCTACTTTAAAGAATTATTTTGCTCATTATAATGCTTGCATACATTTTATATAAATGCTTACAAATAATCAAAGATTTTAAAACAATTATTTGTTGATTCACCGAAGTAACAAAAAAAAAATTTATTTGCGTCATAATTTCATTTGAGGATCTATAAAAATTCACATCCATTTTTGTTCAGGATTAGGTCGACACCAAAGTATTGGTTCCCGATAGTCATAGCAATCTTTATGCTCGATACATTGCTGTATTCTGGAACAATTTTTAGTCATACTGGAAGAAAACTCAATTCAAATGATTTTAAATTTCAATTTTTGTCCAGAAATGTAAAATACTCCCAATTTTTCCAAGAAAAAAAATTTTTAAAAACTTTAAAATTTTTCAAAATTCAAATTTTATAAGCAAAGACTTGAAGAAAAAAAAATATTAACTAAAATCTCAAATTTTTTTTCTATAAGCCTAAGCCAGCTAATGTGAACTATTGAAACCAAACAGTCTTGTCTATTTTATCAAGTCAGAATACATTCTAAAATTGATATATGATATATTATCGTTAATATTTGCACTGCTGTGTTAAGTTTTTATCAGAGAAAAGTCTAATTTCTTTACTTTATTTTCTTACAAATTTGAAATTTTTAATTCTTTTAGACAAAATTTGTTATGAACAGACTTTCCATCAGTTTGAACGAAATATGCTCCAATACAATCAGTGTTTGGATCATCACTTGATTTACAGTGTGATGTCTGAAAGTATTAAAATCTCATTTGCTCTTATCAAATGCCAATTCCTTTTGTTTTCATCATCCGATCAGTGTCATTTCAATGATTGATGTTGTTGATGGAAAAAACTTAGAAAAGATTTTGAAAATAATATTTTGAAACCTACAAATCCGTAAAAATGCCTTTTACCCTCTTCAATTAATTTATTAAAATATAGCATTAGCACAAAGGAAGAAAAAAAAAACAAAAAACAAAGTGTAGTAGTAAAAATTATCACACCATTTATATTCTTAAAATTTTAATATATTTTATTGAAAAGTTTCAGTTTGTTATTGGAAATAAAATAAGACTTTGAAGAGTTATTTTTTGAAAATAGAATTTTTAAAGAATATTCAGCAGATTAGCAGCAAAATATTTCCTTCTGTTTCTTTTTGGATAAAATAATGAATAAAATTTGTTTAAAATGCTTATGATAAAAAGAAAGAATGAAAAACGAAATCACCAAAAATAATAATTTGTTATATTTATCGTTAAAAAATTATAAAAACTAACTGAACTGCCAAATGAAGAATGTGTGAAACACAAAGTAACAACTAATATGAGCAATGACCACATGGAGAAAAGAAAGATAAATTAATTGCTTTTGTAACAATTCGTTCTAAGGTTTCCTGAAAAAAAAAAAAAAAAAAAAAAAAAAGAAATTTTGGATTTCAGTAGCAAACTGTAATTAATACCTGAAAAAATAAGGTTAAGTAGAAAAAAGTAACGTTACTCTCAGACCGGAAAAATTCGATCATATGATATTTATCCATGACAAAAATTGTCAGTACTTATTTCAAGTATTAGTATAATTAATTGTTAAATTAATTAGAGAGTGAAAAATTAAGTTTGTAAAATTTTGTGATTGTTTGATGTTAAGTAAAACAAACCAATGATTGAAGAATTTTTTCATTGTGACCTTCAAATGCAAAATTATATCATGCATTTTCTAATTTAAATAAATCTAATTTACAAGTAAACAACTGTAATCTTTCGATTTGTTCAAGTCAAACTTCAAAAATTATCTACTGTTAATCAGCAAAGTGAACGATTTAACTTTCTCAGTGGCTTATCAGAAATGCTAGTATCTTCCATAATAAATAGATTCGAATACAAATTTATTCGTGAAATTCATAAATGTGACTGTCTGTCCAATAATATGATATCATTCCTTTCCTATTTGCTTTCTTTAAATTTGCAAAAATTAATGTTAAATAAATTTGCATCTTTCTATTCTTTTTGCTATTCTTTTTTAGATTTAACAAAAATTTTCACATTGTTGAAACGATCTTAATTGAAAAAAATATATTTAAAAAAATAATTTTTTTGGGATTTTAATTTTCCAACAGAGTTTTTATTTTTTCAGTTTTTTTCTGAACCATTATTTGTTGGAACTTGCGATAAAAATTTAGCAAAAGAAAATGAGTAGAATTTTCTTGAATTTCAGAGTTTAATTCTTTGTTGAAAATTTGTTTGAAGAATAATATGCTTTGTGGTAATGATTGAACTGAAATGTTTACATTATAAATTGTAAAAATGATAGAATAGAGAAGGATTTGTTTTACTAAATATTCAATTTGTTAAATAATTTATTAGCATTAACTTTGCTAGTCCATTCACCAAAAATTTGCTATGCTAATATTTGCATAAATAAAGTTCTATCATAACTTTGAGCAAAATCGCTTAATTTAAAGTGAATAAACAAATTGAAGTGATTATTATTTCAGTCTAATATGATAAACTAGTTTGCACTTACTTAAACTTCAACATGCTAAGGTTATTAAATTGTCAGTGCTAAAAGTCTTGTTAAAATAGCACAATTCGAAAAAAAAAAAACTTTATAAACCATGGAACATAAAATAAAGTTTTAATGAATTCCAATTCATAAATGATAACAAAGAAAATTTATGATTAATCTTTCGAGTAGTTGTAATTTTTATTCCAAAGTTAATGCTTTTCTGTACGCTGCAAATTTTTAAATTTTAAAAACTTCTGAAACTGCTAATCAATGTACAAATGGTGATCATTCATTTTTCTTTCCGTCTCTAATGTGAACTAAATAGGTGCTAAACTTAGAAATAACTAAATAGGTGCTAAACTTAGAAATAATTAAAATGAGAGACTTCTAATGAACAAATGATTGATTGGTGTATTAATTTTGTAATTTGTAAAATTAAAAAAAAAAGTTTCTTATTTTTCTTTGATTTCAAAATCTGAAATTTCAAATTTACGTTTTGAAAAATGGTCTGATTTGTTGCATTTTTTTCTTCTTATAGACAATGCTTTTTGCAGCACAGCTGTTGATGAATTAAATTCAAATAATTCTGAAATAAAAGCCATCTTTGAGTAAAGAAATAGTCGTTAAACTACTTTAATAACTAATTTTAACTGAACGTATCATTAAGTTAAAAAATTTCTAATTCCTTTCTATTTGCAAAAATATATTTCTTTATAATTTGTATATCTGCGATCAATTATTAATGTAGAATTACATCCATAATTTCACATTTATAACTAATTTTTAACAATATAATATACTACTAGAAATAGAATTTAAGCAGAAATATTTGGATGAAAATTCATAAATCACAAATTTACAAAAGCAGTAATTTGTTCTCATTAATAAAAACAACGATCACAAGAAAGAAACGCCAAAACTGTCCATTTATATTTCTTTTTAAATTTTCTCCTCGAGAAATTTGAAATAGATGATATACACTTTGCTAGTGAAATGTGTTCTATGATTCTTTATTTCTTTCTTTTTTCACATTCACCTTGTTTTGCAAAAGTTGATTTTAAGTATTTGATGTGCTGAATAAAAAGGAAAAAATGAAATTAAGTATGCACAAAGGTCTAAGAAAAGTTAGTATAAGTTTTTATAAAAGCACAATAAAATGATAATTTATGAAGAAAAGTCATTTTATCAGTTTTCCTTTTTTTCTTGTTTTCAGATCTAATTCTAATCATATCAGTTGCATTTCTAAAAATGAATGGACAATATAATTATAATAAAAAATATTATTTCAATGTCATTTAAGCATTGCTTTTTTGTATCATCTTTTTTCAGCTTTATTCATTCTATCTGTGACTTAAATTGGACAGTTTGAAGTTCGATATTAGCAATTGTTACTTGAGAGGAACTGAACTTCATTACTCATTGTTATTTGATATAAATTGGACTTATTTCTTATACTTTTGTAAATTAATTCATCATCAAATCAAATTTTGAAAATGAAAAAGTCTCACTTTGCTTAAAATTTCAGTTATTTCTTTTTGATTTATTCATTTAAGGGATAATTTCAAGTCAAAACAAAATAAAAAAAAAAAAAAATTAAAGAAAATTAAGGGAGAAAGAATTTCTCTTTTATGCTTAAATAGCAATTTAAACAAAGCAAAGCAAAACTAATTTGTTATCAAATTTTCATTATTCTTATAAACCAAAACGAAATATTTCAAAACAGAAAATTTTCGTCTCTATCTTTCATATTTTTGCTTCGTTCATCTTTGTATTCTCTAATGGAAGAGAATTGCAAAATTCAAAACATAGAAATAAATGGAATGACGATGAATTGTTTTGGTAGTACTATAAATTGTTAAAGGTGGAATTTTCTGCGCCTTTTTTTAGCTGAAATTATTAGCATGAAAAATTGAATGAATGAATGAATGAATTTTTCACTGCTTATATTTTCTTTTTAAATGCTTAAAAGCATACTTTTTTATTTTTCTTTTTGCCAAATTAGAGGAAATTGAGAATTGAGAATTGGAATTCTCAAACATTTTGAAGAAAAAAAAAGTTATTCAACCACTTAGTATAAATCTCAAAATCATTCTTTGTTAATGTTATTTGCGATGAACATTTCTGGAAAAAGCAAATAATCATTCATTGAATATTTGATAGACTGGAACAATCTATCAATTTAAAATGAATTTTTTATTGATAATTGAAATTCCATTGTCCAGTGAGGATAGAAAATTCAATATTATGATAGCTGGGTTAATTTCAAGATCTAGAAAAGATGAGAAATAAGATTATAGAGCAGTTAGAACATTGAATATTGATTAGGCTTTGTTAATTCTTCTTTTTTATTGCTAGTAAAGACTATTATTAAAAATAAATCTCTAAAAATTTTCAAAATTTTTTAAAACATAAATCTGAGTAATATTTTTGATTTTTGCTTTCTTTCTTCTGAAATTCGACATTAATTTGAGCTTGAATTTTGATATTTTGAAATTCAGTGTCAGTTTCATTTTCTTTTGGGGATTTCAGTATTATTTTTATTCAATACAACTTCTTGAATTAATATCAGAAGTTTCAAACAAAATTCAATAAAAAAAACTCAAAAGTATATTCAGTGTTCAATAAAAAAATTTAACTCATGCTAACCAAAAGTTCTTTGATAGCAAAATAATTCTGCAAAAATGCATTTTCTAATTAAATAAAAATTCAAAATTTTGCTCAAACGAAAGAAAAAAAAAATGAAACCAATTTACAAAAGAATAACTATCAAAAATTGGTTTTCTTCATTTTTTTTCTATAATCAGAAAAAAGATAAACGAATGTAATTGAACTACTAAAACTTTTCAATAAAACGAAATTCTTTAAAAGAAAAATTACAGAGGAAAGATTAATATTCGGAGAAGCTATGAAAAATAAAGAGACTTCTGCTTAGAGACTATTAAAATTGTTATTGTTAAGACCTGAAATTTATTTTTAGAATTTTTAGCTATTCGAGGGCTCACGAAAAATAAATAGATAGATTTAAAAGATAAATAAGTTAATTTGCAAAAACAGTAAATGAAATTCATTAATTCACTGTATAATGAATATTTGTGTGAAACTTCAAATAAAGTTGAATATTTTTTGTACTGAAATTTAAAAAAGAGATAGCAAATAGAAATTAATTTAGAAGTTTTATAAGCTTTTTACAAAGTTTGAATTCGGCCAAGAAAAGATTATTTACAGTGATTCTTTTGTCTCGGCCAATTATCATTAAGTCTAATATGCTTATCAATGGCGATCTTATTCTAATCTGGATAAAATAGAAAATTCTCATTTGTAAAACGTTCTTATCGCATAAATTTTCCCAAAAATTTGGCAGGAAAAATAAATAAATAAATTGAGCAATTAATTAATAACGATGATAGTAATAATAGAAATAATAATAATAATAAATAATGATGGTAAATACTTATTTACTTTCTCATTTTTAAATAGTCATGCAAAATTAATAGAAATTTTTTTATTTTTCTCATCAAGACAAACTATTCTGCCGTTGTTCGCCAGTAGAGCTTACAATTTCTCGAAGTTCTCGAAACTTTAATTATCGCATTTTTTCTTAGCGTTATTTTCATTCTAGACTTACACTACACTCTTTCTGATAATTTCATTATTGCACTGAAACATTTAGTCTATTAATTATTGGAGTTCAATTTAATTTAATTTAATGCTTGTTCGTGCATAAATATTTTGTTTTCAAAATATTTTTAAAAAATTGAACAAATTATCGGCACCTGTGATAACAGTTAATCGAAAACATGAAATGTTTTGAGTATCAAAAAATACATATATACGACAATTAGCTAAGCAAATATTAGTTATATTAAATATTCTATTGCAATAATAATCGATTATTTGTCACATTATTGATCAGTTATTGTAATATTCCGAGCAAATAAGTAAACCGATCGATCCAATAATGATAACAATATCATAAATGATATAATATCCAAAAGTGCTCAAATATCTGATAACAATGCAAATTTCAAACAAGTTAAGATTTTTATAATTTTTAATAATCAATACCGTCAAAACTTCAAAACAAATTCCAGGCAAAATTCAGAAAATAATTCCAGGATTTGTAACAATTTGTAAAATTTTTTCATTCAGAAAAATATGCTAAATGGTGTTCAAATGAGATTAAATTTAAAGCAATATTGATTTTTTAATAATCATATTAAATTCAGTTATTAATTTTTAATACTGAATTTAGTGATTAATTTTCGTTTAGCAGTTTTTTTCTTATTAAATTATGCTAATCTTTCCTTTTGCTTTTGCCAAAAAAAAAAAACGCTCCAATACAAAAGGTAAAACATTACATTCGATTAAAAAAAAAGTCTTTTCAAAGTACACAAAGAAATGAGTTGAATGCAAATTATCGTATTTTTACATCAAAAAAAAAAAAAAAAAAGGAAGAAATAACATTTTGGATAGATTAAATTTTTCTATCACTTTAAATAGTAGTGGTAAAGGGGTGGGCGAGAAAAAACAAAAATCATAAGTACATCTAAACATTTTAGCTAATTGTGCTTATTGCGCATCTAACAATTTATGAATAATAAAATAGCATTATGATATGTTTGCATAAAATAAAGACGATCTTAAAAGTGATTTCTTCTTTCTGTATGGATACTATAATGTTGAATTTATATAGAATACCGAGTTCTGTTCTTAACTTATTGGAGTTACATGTTAAATGCTTATATTCAATCATAATTTAGGTAGTTTAAAAGAGAGTTCCGAATTCATCTTAACATGCAGCTCTAATTGGGTACAATTCATAATGGCTTAGTTTTGGAGTAAATGATTATATTCATTTATATCTCCACAATTTCAGTATGGTAATTTTTGAAAAAAAAAAAAAAAAGTAATTTGAAAAAAGAAAAAAGGTATAAACCATAGGTAATAATTCCAACATCTATCATTGCCAGATAATACTAGCAATTTGAAATGGTGGCTTTTAGTTCTACTCTTTACACAATCTATTATTAATCGAAAAGAAAAAGGATAAAAGGATAGGATTATAAAAATATTTGGTTTTTTCTTCATCGTTTTCTCTCGCTATTAAATTTAAAGATTTCCCCAGATGATAAAAGAAGCTTCTAAAAAAAATTTTGCTTAGATTTTTTTCGTGCTGCTTTCGCTAGATTTCAAAGATTTCCCTAGATGATAAAAAAAAAAAATTAAGAAAATAAGAATTAAATACCATATGTGAAATAAACAATCATTATCATTATCAGCATTATGTGCAACATTATTTGTTAATGCTAACATATTATGCTAATTCATAGTAAAAACTGTCACCGATATCACGGAAACCTCTGTGTTGCTTTACTAATGATTAGTTTGCACCCTGATTTCATGATACAAGTGATGATTATGTTAAAATTGTGATGTATAAAAAATTTATTTAAAAAAAAATGTTCAAAAGAGAGTGTTTATCACAGAATATAACAATTATAATATATTTATAACGAACGATTTAATAAACGAATAAATGCGGCTCAAAGAATCCATCACCAGTCATAAGAAACAATGGGAATGCACATGAAGTCTTTCTCAATTTCAAAATTTTTAATTTAAGAACTCCGAATGAAATGCAGTTCAAGTAAATCGACTATTTTACTGCTCCTTTTCTCATTTTACAAAGAAGAAGGAAGAAGATTTCGATCTTTTCTTTTATTCCTACTTCCTCAAAATCCTTCCATTAGCTTGTGATAGCAAAAACCTAAATATATGAAAGTATATTGTATTGCCTCAAAAGTCATAGATGAAAAATTGGGAAATTCTTATCGGCCACTTTGAATAGTGCAAATTTTCAAACCAGTTGCATCACGACCTACTTCAGCTACTTGACAAACATCACATATATCACCAGTAATATCAGGTGAGTATGATGCACCACAGAACGGACATTTTACCTGAAAGGATAGGTAAATGAAAAAATAAAGGTAGACTTGCACCGAAACTTAATGATTTGACTTTCACATCAGCAAATAACAATATCGTATATTCAATGTACACCAATTCCTGCCCGCAGTCTACTGCTTACCCAATCCGAATTAAATATCCATCTTCCAAGGATGCTTATTAAATAACCGTTACTTCAATTTACATTACGAATTATATAACCCATAAGATCTAAAATGTTGCACAGATAAAGTGTTGCATTACTATTTTTCTTTTACCATTTTCCCAAAAACTATTAAACGACTTCTACACAAAAAAAAAAAAAATTCCTAAAAGACAACCTGAGGCTTTCCACGATACAAAGGTTTGAATTTTCTCGAGCAAACAACAAATGGATTGTGTTCGTCGTATTGTAGCTGCAAACCATAAATGTATTAGGTATTAGTGCTTGTGAAAACATAATAATTATTTATATATATATGAGCATTAATTCTTGAAAAAACCTTAAATATATTGATCAAACATAAAATATCATTACCCAGTACTTGAAAGAAAAAAGAAAAAAAAAAAAACTGTCCAATCAATTACTATGTATGCGTTCCACATTACCTTAGTCACAAATTCCTTTACAAAAAGTCTTACCCGTAACAAACAGAAAATATAGTAAACTGAAACATAAATCACGTAACGTCAGCCGAGATGAAGCTCATATCAATTTTTGACAAAGCTTTTTCTATAGAATTTATTCAATTTTGTACAAGAAAATTTATTCCAAACAAAGAAAAACCTCATGCGTGTCATTTGGTTCTTTTTCAGCAACTGCCAATACCTTCCGTATTTGTGCAGCAACTTCTGCTTTCGGTCCTACAAACGACAAAAAAAAAATACTGGAACAAAGTAAAGCTGAAAGAAATGAAACAAAACTTTCGTCTTTTTTTTAAAAAACTTTTGACAACTTACCTAATTCCAACAAACGTTTACAGAAGGATGCACAAGTTTTCATTTGCTTCAGCTTAAAAAATAAATTCACCGCTGTTCGAAGCGTTAATATTTGATGTACCTGGAACAAAGCTGCATTCCACAAAGTTACAAAAAAAATCGCAATTTGAAAATAATCAAAAATTTACGTGAGATAACACTGAGTACAGTGACTAATTTATCATTTAATGCCCTTTTTAGTCATTGAATGCGGAAAGACTTGCCTTCTATTCTGAAGCATCCCCACTCAAGCAATTCAAACTAAATCTTTTTTTAACTAGAAAAAGTCGATATAGCCCACATCTTATTTACTTAGTCAAGGTGTTACTCAGTTTTTGCGTCCGGAAACGCAGCTCCCATTTTCCAATTTATTCTACTACCCTCCATTTCTCATTCAATAATATTTTGCTTCTGAATATTTATTTTGCGGTATTTGGGTCGTGAAAAAATTGAACACTAAAGATTGAAACACAATTTATTTCGCATATTCTTCACCCACTATCATTAAGCTAATGTTATTTAATGAACAAACTGATAGCCATTCGAAAAAAATATACCGGCTGAAGTTGACAGTGTGTAAAATATGCAGCCATTTCAGCATTTCGTTTTGCATTTTCAACTACTTTTGGTAAATCTTTTCGTGCGATTTCCATCAATAAACCCACCAAATATTCACGGCAAATATCAACTAGTTGCTGAGCTTCTGCCATCTGCAAAACTCCAGAAAGACTTTTTTCTAAAATATTTGGAACTAAAATAAAAAGAGAAAAAACTCTCTACAAACACTATATGATCTAAAATATTTTATTTGCAAGTTCTTCAAAAATGAATAATTAAATTGTTACAAACACAGATAAGATCATGTGAAGTGCAAAGAAAGGAATGGCAACCAACTTCTTGCTTTGAATCCACAACCAGTAACGGAACAGAGAGCAATAGCTGACGTAACTTCTCAACAGCTTCACTGAATTTACCACTGGTTGTAAGATGATAGCACGTTTGAAGACGTGTAGCTAAATCGCTAAGTTGTAAGTTAACAGCTGGTAATCCACTTCGACCACCACCATCTTGCCAGTTACGCAACCGATAAACAAAGTTTGGACCAGCACTTGGTAGACCTTCATATGTGGCGCGTGATCTGGAATAAAATTATCAACGCACATCATTCCTGAAAAGTTACTTTAACATTGCATATAATCGCCTCCATCATATTCGTTATTTGGAAATTAACTGCACCCTCTGACAAAATAAATTTATATATGTTAGACTGCACAAAATAAACTGAACTTCAATGACATTTCAACAGAATAACCATCATATTGCTAACTAACCTTGCATAAGCCGTTAAAAAAAGTTGTTTGAACGGTTCAATGTGGGTAATACCAAGCTGATCACGTAACAACCGTGCAGCACTATCAAAAGCACCTGACGCAACGTGATCTGCAACCAACCTAAAACGCATTTAATGAGTGAAAACCTATCTCATTGCAAATACCAATAAATAATTAAAATAATAGTGAACTGTAGAAAATGGATAAAGAAATGTGAAGCATTTAATGGTAAAAAGTGCCTGAGTCATGCAAATAGCAGATATTCATCATTCCACATATTACTGCAACTCTGAGACAAAACGAATCTGAGAGGAAAAGACTTATTCTTATCACCTGGAATTGTTTGGCCAATAAACTGACGGTGGCTGTCCACGTGATGGTGCCGTATAAAAATTGTCATTACCTCCTCCAGATTTTATGTCAACATCGGCCGGGAGAGCTAGATCATCATCTACCTAGAATTGCAATAACAAAAAACTTAAACGCATCATAAAAACATCTGCTGCATTGATAACGACAGTCTTATTGAAGCACTGCACAGCCTCAAGTCATCCCCTTTATGTCGGATTACCCGCTCCGACCAACTAATATAGTTAAATATATATTTAGATATGCATGACATAATAAACAATTTCTAATAAAAAACGAAAACACAGCTTGATAATTATATGTCCGTTCCAACCTTAATTTGAATGTACACTGAGGGAAAACAAAATCAGCACTTACATCCCAGCCACTTTCTTTATCGTCTTTCTCACTTGCAACGCTGTGCATTTCATCTTCATCGATATCCGGATTACCTTCCTCATCCAACATTATGTCATCACTGCCCCAAGCATCACCAGCCTGAAAACCCGATTAACTTTAAACATCAAGCAAAATTTGCCTTTTTTGAACAAAACAAAGAAAACTTCAGACCTATTTTAAAAAGTCACCTCCTCAATACAATTGGAAATTAAACCAGAATTTAGCAAATATTTCTCACCAAATCAACGTCATCATTGGCGTGTGCAAATGCAGCAGCTGCTCGAGATGCTTTATCACCAACACTTGCTAGATTTCCTGTGATAAGATGTGCATCAAACGGACCACGTAGCATCGTCAGCAACGGCCAGTTATCCTCCATCTCAAATAAGAATTATATTATGGTAAATGAAACATATATAACTAAAAAAAAACTAATTTCTCAAGTGGAAAAATGATACATTTAATATAGGAACAAGAAATTCTTTGAGAAATGAGTCAGATTAAACATGAAATATGATTTAAAAATTATCAGAAAACTCATAAACAAAAAAATCGGACACAAACCTGCTTGATTGGTGGTGGTGGAATCAACAAGCGAGCATTCGGATCAACTGGTGGTAAGTTTTGTCCTCTTGCTAAAAGTTCCTCTTCCAACTGTTTAGCTTCTTCGCTGAATCCATGTGTTGCCGCAGTCAGATATGCCAAAGAAATCTGTCCAACATCTTTCAAAACTAAAACCAGTCTTTGGAATTTAAAAATAATAATAGTTTTGGCTTTCGAAAAGTTCATGAAATTCCCAAATATTTTCCCAACTATTCACCACTGGTGGAAATAATGAACCATACTTTTAATACGCTCGCCAACATCACCAAGAAGAAGTGCGGTTTGATAATGTCCACTTATATCCTTAAAATATCATTTTCAATAAACTGGATGTGATAACAAGGTAAAAAAAGGTAATTAAAATCTCAGATGCTAACCAAACAGAACTTGTTCAGCACTTATGCAAGATATTTTCTTATTAGATAGTCTAATCTTTAGACTTGTTCAGATTTTAAATAGTCATATGAGACAGACCTACAGTTACGGTGATATTCAAATTATTTTTATAAATTATGTAAGGATGAGCAAAAATGACCGAGTAAAAATATCAATATGAAAAAACAATTATAACTATGCAGTTATATAAAGCATGCGCTCTTTAGAATTACGAAATTCTAAATGTTTCTATGATAAAACCCAATTCTTGATGGTTGATTAAATCCATGTAGGATCAATTTGCTTTCCATAATTTTATTTTGAAAATGATCCATACTTTGCGAATTTGCGCAATTTTCATCATTTTTTGCAGTTTCTCCATATTACCAGTGATTAAGTACAGAAATGAAAGTTTTTCGAAATCTTTTGTGCGCTGATATGCCATTTCGACAATCTGTAAAAAATCGGAAATAATGAAAATTGCAAGTTTCCACAAAATTTGAGATTTCCAAAGCAACCGCATAATTTCTAGTAATACGCATATCTAGTTCTTGACACAAAAACTGTACCCTTTCAGATAAATATTAGAAATCTTTGTATTCAAAAAGAGATAAATTTAAGCTTTCAGTTACCTGATGATTACCCTGTATTAAGGCAGCTTCAGCAAGAGCCTGCCAAACTGCCTTATCATCGAGTACTTTAGCTGATTCAAGAGCAACCTAAATTAGAAAATCATTAGGGCCAATCATTATCACAGCAATAGCTCACTTCTGTCTTATTTAACTTCATCTCCTCTTAATCTTTTTTAGTACTTTATTTCCTAATTTCTTCGTCTTCTGTATATTTTCTAGAGATTTTCGTTGAAAGTCACTCTATTTTAAAATGCACCTCAAGATTACCACATTCAAGCGCTAAGCCAAATCGAGTTTTTTCATCTTTCACAAAATGTAGGGCAACTTCCGGATAACCTTTCTTCTGCAAATATGCTATAATTGACTGACCAACTAGATTTGCCGAGCGCACCATATTTAATACCTGAAGTAAACATTTAGTGAAAAGCTCTAGTATAAATGTTATGTATAATTATAAAGCTTATTTCGTAAGTACGCATTTCTCAACAGCAGTACCAAATTTTAAAACAAATAACTTTTTTTAATTCTTGGTCATCATTAATATTTAATTGAATTCTAGTAACCTCATCATAACGACGATTTATCAACGCTAATTTAAATCGGTACTCTGTTGGATCAATAGGTACTTCGACTGGTGCAGCTTCGCTGAAAATATAAAAATTTCGAAATCTCCTGCATAAAATTTATGTAACATTTCTTGCTTTATCCTTCTCATTCCTTGTTCTGCTTTCAGCAAACCTTATATCTCTTAAACTAATTCAGTTTTTCCTTTCATCAACTTTTCCTTCAATCAAAATCTGCATTGACAACGCAAAAAAACTTTCATAAAAAAAAATGTCGAATATTTTTTGAAGATTTCTAAAAATAAAGAAACAAAGACCTACCGATTCAAGCAATACAAATTTTCACCACGAACTGCAAGCACATATACCGGTACATCCAACGTTCTAATTATGCCGTGATCACCTACTACTAATGCATATTTGATATGATTACTGGTAGTGTAGAGGAAAACACCTTCTTCTTCCCAAGCACCGCTTTTTAAACGAGTTGACTCTTGCACTGTGCATAAAATCTGAAAGTCATATTGCGATATACTGCATAATACACATCAATCTAACTAAAAATGCTTAGAGTTATCTTTCAGTAGTATTGAATTTTTAAAAATTCTTACGAGCTTCAAGATAATTGCAAATTAATATATGAAAAAAAATAAATATGAAAAATAATTGAAAATTAATATAAGTTTCAAGGTAAAAAACGTCAGTAATTACTTGTAATTTACGTGACACCAAAGTTAAAGTATGCTTGCTAAGTAAAGCTGCATATTCCAAATTCTTCGACCAAATCACATATTTCACCTATAATTTGAGTGTACATATACATTGCAAGCAATCAGAATCGAGCACTTCTAAATCGAGCAATAAATTCAGTTAATTGTAAAACATATGATTAGACTGAATTATTTATGATTAAAGAAACTGAGCTTACGACAAGACTTGCCTAATAATTTTTCATTAAAAAAACTTGAATAGTACTATCATTTTGCGACAGTCATTTCGGAATTAAGGAGGAATTTTTTCTTTGCAAATTTGAATTTCCCCATTGAATTGTGCAATTTCGTGCAGTTTTAGCAACCTTGACCAACCTTAGGAACCTTTGCTGAAGCCAGAGTGCGCTTTTGTTGGATATCAAATAGCTGAATACCTTCGCTATTTTTCAGAAGCAAAAGTCCAGTTCCAGCATAGAAAATATCATCAATTGGAACGCTCTGTTCAATCTTTCGATTTTCACGATTTGACAAATCTCTGATTGTAATCTGAAATGATAAACTTGATTCCAAAAATAGTAAATATATGAAAGAAACACCTTTTAACTTTAATACTACAGATTAAATATATTGGTCGTTTAGACAAACTTGCTGATTTTTGTCCAGGACAGCAAAACGATTGCGTGCTACCCAGATCGCAGCCACACCCGGAGAACGCTTACCTTCCGAAGCCTCACCACTACTATCGGATGCATCTTTTGATACCTGTAGTAGGTTATTTTAACTATTTTTTTTTTTTTTTTTGATTTTGCATGTCTGTAAAGATATAAGATGACATAAGGAAAAAAAATGCGTATAAGAAAGATTATGTTGTTGTATGTAATGGTGTTGAGTCCATGATAATAATATCACTAAAGATTTGATGCAAAAGCAATAATTACATTCAAGAAAGGAAGGGAAGAAAAATAAAGTTGATATTAACACTCACCTTATACATATCGTATGTACAATATTCAAGCATAGGCGAGCGTGTAATCAAAAGGAATGAATTTTCAGCCGGATTGTAATGCAATGAATAATACGGTTGCATAAGTTTACTGCCACGAAGTTGAACTAATGCTACATCTTTACTGAAAACTTCTCAGTATGAAACGAGTTATGGTCTCCAAAACTTTAGACTTTGAACACTCTATTTAATTTTAATTTTGAATAAATATTCCTCAAATATAATTCCCGTGCAAATCTCTCCGCATATGTTCTTATTGTCTCTTCTATATTTTACCAGACATAATATACGTACTACACATATGATATGTTTCCCACACATCTATGAAACTTTTTTTTTGAAAACCCACTTATTCGTTAAATCCAAACGTCTCAGCTGACGATCCTTTACATAAAACACTAAATTTTCATGTACAGAATATGCTGGACGTTCACGTTCAATTTTGAACACCATCATTCCACTATCATGACCTGCTGCGAACATATTCAGTGTTGGATGGGCAGCCAAAACCCAAAATCGATCGTTATCATGCCTGTAAATTATGCCATTAAAAATCAGTCACACTTTCAAAAACTGCTTCCTTTCAGAAATTTTCATAACTAGATTTCAATTCCCAGACCATGCATAAAATTATGCAAATTAAAGTTAATATAAGGCAAAACTGTTTTAAGCTTCATTTTTGAAAGTATACCTAAACGTATGTAAGCATGTGCGTTTTTGCATGTCCCAAACACGAATACTTTTGTCTTCGGAATTACTCAATATCAATTCTGCTTTTGCATGGAACAGTACTGATGATACGTTATTGTAATGCCCTCGGCATGAATCCACCTGTAGAAACATATCATGGATATAAAGATCAATTTTTTCCATCTTTGATAAGCTTTACAAACCTAAAAAACCAATCAACCTAAAACTTAAAATATGAGAATAAGCTAACCTCCCAAGCTTTGCTTTCATTATAACGCCATAATTTTACTTGACGATCGTCTGCACCGGATACCAAAAGTGGCATAGTTGGATGGAACGAAACCCAATTAACTCCTGAATCGATTTTTTTAAATTAAAAATGGTCAAACCTAGAAGCAAACATTCTGCTTGTTGGACAGTGTAAATTATCTGCGGTATTGATGGATAGAAAAAATAAAGAACTTATGTAATTTAGTAATAATTATCCCAGTCATAATATTGGTTGCGTGAGTAAAAAAGACTTCCACCAAATGTTTCATGCAAAAAGAGATTCTAAATAATGAAAATAAGAAATGAAAACGTTTAGCTGCAAGAAATCGTTCCAGCATACCTCTGTCATGCCCTTCCAAAACATGTTTGACCACGACATCGGGTTGTCCAAACAAATCGCCACTAGCTACGCCACTCATTGAACGTACACGTGATATGTCATTACCACTTCCTGGTGAAACATTCTTTTTTCGCAATCCAGATATGTCCCAAATTCGAACAGTTTGGTCTAGAGAAGCCGATGCCACTAGATCCTCCGTTGGATGAAACTGCGCACACATCACATAATGGTTATGACCTAGTAAAGTACGAATTTCGGTATAAAGGTACAAATGTTATCCATAGAAAAGAGATTGCAAATTGCTAATATAGTAAAATTACAATATGTCCCAATTTAATAACCAACTTTTTCTATTCTTATTACTTTAAACTGAGATCGAAATAGTAATATATACATTACCAGTCAAAATGGCAATACTGTGACGACTTTGCCAATTCCAAATTCGTACTGTTTGATCATCCGATGCACTAATAATCCATGGATAGTTGCTGTGAAAAAATGTGGTACGGATATAGTCAAGATGACCGAGTAAAGTGAATATACAACGACGCTGCTTGTAATTCCAAACCTAAAATTCTAATCTTCAAGTAAAATCCATATTACAATTAAAAACATATTCAAGATGCAAAAAAAAAGAAATTTGAAAAAAACTTCATTCCTAAATAAAGTCTGTCAAAAGAACAACGACTTCTGAAATTTCTGCTTCTCAAAAACAAAAAATATTAGTAACAAAAAATTATCACTTCTATAAAATCTACCTTAATTTTGTAATCATCACCGCCAGATACGAAAATCGGTTGCTGACTATGAAATGCAATACCACGTACAGGACCATCATGCTCGTCAAACTTATCCAACATAACACACATTCGATAATCCCATAACTGAATGATACCACTATGCAGTGATGCCAAAACCCATGGCCGAGTCGGATGGAATGAAATCCCTGAATAGATAAATTACAAACACACAATTCGGAATTACAAATTCACAGTTTAAAAAAGTTACGTGTCAAATACAAAAAAAAAAAAAAAAAAAGATGGGAGAAAGAAATTTAACTTTGATATATAACATTGAAAGGGCAAGTAATAAAAAATAAAACTTAATAATAATAGGGAAAAAAATGATCAATGTTATTTTACTTTAAAGTCCAAATAAAAATTCAAATATTATTTTTATTTTAAAGTTCAAATAAAAATGAGTAATTAAAATGGCTAAAATAGAATACATTCAGTAATGGTCATAATTTATTCATTTTAATTTAATACAAGAATGGGTAATAATTTTGTCCATCTTTCTTCCGCTATCGCTTTCATGCTTTCAGGCATGGAAAATATTTTCTACCAAAAACTACCTTTCACTCGTGCCGAACTCGACTCGAACTTTTTCAAAATTGTCATCGTTTGAGAATCTAAAATGAATTTTAACTTTAGCTCTTGAACCATGGAGTATGCATTAAAACTCCTGAAATAAGCAATGGGACGCTTACTCCAATAACACTAAAAACCTTCCACGCTTCAATTACGTGGAATTTGCGACTGACTGAGCAATCCATCAAACCAAATTCACATATGAAAAGAATGATCCCAGAACAGGAAGTAAGAAAAAACGATAAAAATTTTCCCGAATTTTTTGAACAGTCAACTTTTCCAGGTTTTCTTTTAAAAGATTCTGTGGAAATTTTTGTCCTTCGGATGGCTCTTCTCATCTCATATTTTTCCTTTTTAGAAAATTCAATAAAAAATTTTATTCTTCAGATAAGCAAATTTTCTGCATTCTGTCCTCCTTCAGAATATCTTTAAAGAAATTAGATTCTGCGAAACAATCAATTTTATGGGATTCACTTTTCTTTTCTGTTTCAGGAACTCAACTTGAGGTATCGATTTTTTCTGCTATTGTTTTATCTGATTTTGTCATCAAAAATTTTCCGATATTCATAGCACGATATTGCTACCTTTTCTCAGGTAAAGAAAAAAAATATTTCTAGGAAGTTTACTTCTATTTTTTTATTTTTTGCAAATGTCTTAGAGAAGTAAGAGGATGAACTTAAATTTTTGTTGCCCTTCTTGAGCAGGGAGAGGGAAAGAGAGAAGAGAAAAAAGAAAATACATTATTCGAATTTGTCACTTAAAGTATATTAGAATGCTTGGATACATTTCACCCATAGGTTAAACATTCCTAATGAATGAAATTATATTTCTTGGGCAGAGTCATTTATTAATTACTTGAAGTTTAAAAAAGTGAAATGCATCCGTTATATCTGTCTGTAAGAAGCAATTTCGCAAAATCAGATTTAAAAGGATAATTATGTATTCTGTTCAAGTTAAAGCAGATTTGCTTTATTTAATTTGGGCCAACCAAAATGATTCTAATTAATAATTTTTATTAAGTACCAAAGATGTGGTCGAGTGATATATCATAATTAATAATAATAATTGCAATTTATGACAGTCATGCACATTGCAGATGATAATTCAGTAGAAGTAATACTCACTATCGAATGAACTTGTCATATAGATTCAAAATAATAGCAATAGTTTGCCGCTCGTAATTATCATCCATATCACCAGACCTATCACAACTGCTATCCATATCACCAGACCTATCACAACTGCTATCCATATCACCAGACCTATCACAACTGCTATCCATATCACCAGACCTATCACAACTGCTATCCATATCACCAGACCTATCACAACTGCTATCCATATCACCAGACCTATCACAACTGCTATCCATATCACCAGACCTATCACAACTGCTATCCATATCACCAGACCTATCACAACTGCTATCCATATTACTAGGCCCATCACAACTGTTACCCATATCACTAGGCCTATCACAACTGTCATATCAATTGGCATCCATTATCATCTATGTAATTATCAATTAATAACAAGAATCGCAATTATCTATGCAAGCAACGTAATGCTATCAATATCCTATGGTATTGGAAATTAATTTCTTGATTCTTTAATATTTATTTCTTATAAGTTTATCTGAATATTTCTTTCAATGAATTATGAGACATACCTTCTTTTAGAAATGTATATATAGCCATATATGTATATTTCTTGTAAACAAAAGCGACAAAAAACATACTCTTGTAATTTCATACGTAAGGCGAAAATTAATTAGCAACACGAAAAAAATTGGAAAATAATTTAGCAGTAATTGTATGATGGAGATTACAATGACAATCATTGTAATAATAGAGATTACTATTCTTTTATTTTTCTTATTTTTTTAAGCGATATTTTATGATCTATAGTGAAAGAAAAAAAAATTCCAGGAAGTTAAGCTTTTTTTGTTTCTTTGAATTTCTAATTTTATAAACTGTAAAGCAGAGAGAATAAAATAGAATTAATACAGATAATTATGCTCTAATAATTCTTCGAATAATAAAAAAATTGAAAAATAACGATTGCAATGAACCAGTGATTCATAGAATTACTACAATAAGGTCAAGGAATCAAATGGTCATAGCGATAACAAATAAATTAGAGTATAATTTATCCATATAAACACTTGCTAACACTTCACTTTCATTTTTAAAAATGTCATGAAAGCTAACAATTATAAGTTTTATGGAATATCAAATGTAAAATAATTAACCTTATGCCTTCTTGTCTTGTCAAAATGATGATAATTTAACTGTTTCTTTTATACGGTCATTAATAACCCAAAAGCTTGAGTTAGTTAAACAATTGAAAATAAAATAAAACAGAAAAAATTCCTTTGGCTCTTCATCTGAATTTTTCCCTATAATAAAATTTGTGTACAAAATTCATTTGAAATTCGGAAAGAAGACGAAATGGAATTAGCAATTCTGATTTCTATCTCATTTTCATTGCCATTTTATTTCATCCAAAAGAACAGCATTTATCTATCATGAGATTCCAGGAAATGTCATAGAAAAAAATAAGCAACAATAATTCAAAAATTTAGCAAACAATAAAAATAATAAGCAATAATTCAAAAATTTAGCAAAAAAAAAAAAATAAATAAATAAGCAATTAATGTAAGTAAAATTTAAAATTGTAAGTAAAATTACTGTAAATTGTACAAGATAACGAGAAACAAAAGAGAAAAGAAAATAAATTCTGAATGAAAGAAGTGAATTTTATAAATGTAAAACGTGAAGACCATTTGATATACAAAGAAAACTTTCCTGAATACTTCTTTCTTCTGCAAAAAGGTAATTAATTGTTTTCATGGACAAAAATTTTTGCCAAATTTTATGAAATCAAAATATTGGAAATTCTTTCCTAAATTGCCGTTATTCTTGTAGCAAAGACAACAGCTTGCATTAACTAGAAATAGCAGCAAGCTATTGTTTTTCTTTAATAAATTACTCCAAAAAAAAAGAATTCATCTCTCTTTTTTCTAACAAAATTTGTTGTTAAGAAAAAAAGAATAAGAAAGTTTAATTTTGATGGAAAAAAAAAGTATATTCATATTAGAGAAATATACAATCAAATCAACAAATGATTTATAGTTTAGACAAACATGACTGCAATTGATACTTTCAAGGATAGCAAATGAAAAGAAGCAAATCAGATAAAAATATAGCAGTGAATACTTGATTTCGAACTTTATTACTACAAAAGATTATTTCCTCTCAATAATATATATTTCTTGTGATTACCACAATATTTGGTATAGCACTCTTTACATTCTTATATGTTCTAGCAATTACTTAAACAAATTCAATAAGTGGCTCTAGAACTGGTTGAAATTTCTTTGTTACTGAAGACTTCCTTCGAGAAATACGCGATTTTCGATTGGATATTAGCGAAGTACATAATCCGGTTGAGCTTCCGCTCGCTTCTTCAGCAACCGTATCAGTGATGCATTTAGCGCTTCCGGTGGTAATTGTCGCTGATCGATAAGTATTACTGTCTTGTTCATTGGTGAATTCATTATTGTTTCCATTAAGTAAAGACTGCTGTTGTAATGTTTCATTAAATTTTGACCCTTCCGTAATGCTTAACATATTAGCTTGCTGAAGTTGTAGATTCCTTTTACAACGTAAAAGATATTTCCGATAAACATCCGGCACCAAAATGGCTGGATTATTTTGATCTCGTACAATTTTTACCGAACTCATACGTTGCTTAACATCCTAAAAAAGTATTAATAGTAATAAATAAAGATTTAAAATTTCCAATTTTTCTTTTCTAATTTTTTTTTTTTTTTTTTTTTCAAAAAAACATTTAGTGTGATGTATTACCTGTTCAAATGAGATGAGCTGTCGCCAAAAACCAATATTTGGTTCCACTTTTGGTCGTACGGAAGCCAAATGCATGTAAGCATCACGCAATGTTTTAAATTTATATTTGGTAAGAAAAGCAAGGCAAATTGTTGCGCAACGTGATACGCCTTGTACCGAATGAATGAGAACTTTACCACCTCTGGCTATCACTTTTAGCATCTCAAAAAATTATGACATTTTTATATGCTGCCTAGTTGATGATTTTCATTTTTAATAATAAATGCTTGGGAAAATGCACAAAAAAATCCATTCATTTTCAACAATTTGAACTTCATATAAAATTTAGAATTGAATTTCTTAAAGGGAAGAAAAAAATTCTAAGTTCTGAAAATTCTTAGCAGTAATATATTAATAGCAAACCTTATCACATACAAAATCCAGATATGACAGAGCCCATGATTCTTGAGTATCTTCCAACCAAAGTTTGATTCTTGGCAATGTACCTAATGAAGCTGAATTTGGCACCTATAAAACAGCAAAATGTTTTCATCAATATCTCAATTTTATTCACTCATCTTTTTTAAGAGGAAAAATTCTTAATTCGTCCACCAAAGGTTGGGAGATGTTAGGTTTCCATACTGTTCAACCTCCACGTGATAAAATGAGCCTAGAAGGATAGGTGACCGGTAAACCAAACCCACAAAACAATTTGTTCCAATTTTCATTCAGTGTTTAGTTTTTTTTTTTTTTTTTTTTTTCTTTTTTCTTTTAAAAAAAAAAAAGATAAAAAAGCGAATTAAAAAAACCCTTTGGCCATGTGTAATTGTTCCTGTTTGAAAGTTGAATACTGGTACCATAAAATCAGGAACAAGAGGTGTGTTTCCATGAAATCAATCGTGTGGTACTCCTATTCGCAGAAGTAGCCATTATCAGGTGGGGGAAAGGCTCGTACGTGGAGAAATATACCACTGTAACCATTATCCTAATCAATTTATTAAATGAATTGAAACCAAAAAAGGAAAAGAAAGAGAGAGAGGGAGAGAGAGAGGGAGAGAAGGAGGGAGACAATCATAGTGAACAAGTCATTTTTTTTTTTTTTTCATTGTAAACCATATTAAGGGCAAAAAAGTAAGTGAAAAAAAAGCGAAAAAGTTAAAGTATACAAAAAAATTTTTTCTTTAGTCCAAATTTAAAAAAAAAAAAAAAAAAAATAAAATCAAACTTTGTTTGATTCATTTTCCATAATGTTTTCCCATGCGAAAACATAAAATAAACAAAGAAATTCTGAAAAGTTACCGCAGTATGGCTATTAAAAATTTCTTTCCTTTTTTCTTTTCATCTTATAATATTCCAAACTAAAAAAAAAAAAAAGAAATTTGTTTTTTTTTTTTTTTGGAAATCTAGATTTTGACAAATATGCCAATTTTAAATTATTGGAAATCCTTCCCCATACGTTTTTTTCTGTTTCCTTTTGCCATATCTTACCTCACTGGTAGCATTGACGATCATCGTAATGTTGTATTCCTGAATTGTTGATGCTTTCAGGGCGCAAACACCGCTGATATACAAACCCGGCAGAACTTCCGAAATTCCCGCATGATTGACGTTCAGGACACGGTAATATACTAAACGTCTGGATGATTCATTAGCGGCCATAATTTTTCGTTTTAAGGGAACGAATATAATTTAGTACGTCTCAATGTTTCCTGAAATTTTTGAAATATAAATAAATTTGATTTATTCCTATTTTTAGCAACTTATGTGACACGTAGATACGCATATATATACGTGGAACTTTGAAACAAAAAGCAGAAAACGAAAGACAAGTGATTTTGCAGAATGACAAGGAATGAGTATGAGAGTGAGTGATATGTACTACGGGTTGTCCTTTTGGGTACATTCCGCAAGATGTGACAGAGAAAGATTAGAGCCGCCCGTTCGGGGACACTTCACTAGTTGTCGCCCATTTGGGGACATCTCATGGTGGACACGCCTTCAACGAGCTATTATTGAGTATTGTTGGCATAACTAAAAGCAATAACAATTATGACCATCACTGCAGAATGCACACTTAAGATGCGATGTGAAGTAATGTCGTACAGAGGGAGAGAGAGAGAGAGAGAGGGAGAGAGAGAGACAGGAAAGAGAAAAGAGGAAGTTATTATTACTATTGAAATCATCGCTCAAATTTCCTCTTATTCCTCCAAATAATAATGCAAAGGAAAGGAGGGAATTTGATGAAGTTGACAAATGATAAAAAGTGTGACGTGTGATAATAATGCTGATAACTGATGACTGATAATATCAGCAGCTGATAAACGATATCAGTAACTATCAGGTATCATATTGGTGATATTTGAAAAAAACGAAGATTTGTTCATTCTTTCTAAAATTTGCAAGCCATTTTCTTATGTAAGACAAAATCGACAAAAGGCTCACACAAAGGTAAATTATTCAAAAAGGTATTTGATTAAATATAAAATTATTCCTTCCCTCAATAAAAATTTTATGTTAGATTCATAGTCCTATCAAAATTATAATACTTATTTTAATGAATTTAAAAACTAAAAATAAAAAATAAAAGGACCACATTTACATTTATGTATGTATGTATGCATACATATATACACTACATATATGCAAATTTGTGTGTGTGTGTGTATGTGTGTTATGTATGTGTATGTATTATTATGTCCGTATGCGTATGTGTATGTCTGCATATGTGCATGTGAGTATGTATGCATATGTGTATGTATGTATGCATGTGTGTATGTATGTATGTGTGCGTGTGTGTGTATGTGTATGTTTCCTGCAATTTTGAAAAAGATTGAATCTGTTAGTAAACAGAGAAGTAATAAAAGCAATAAAAAATTGAAAAGTGCTTTCCATTATATTTTAGCAGGAAGTAATCAGAGTTCATCAAGAAATTTAGAAAAAAAAAAAGTGCAATTTGAAATGATCCATTAAATGAAACCATTAGTTTTTTGATTTTCAAATCTTTTCAAAATTCTTTTTACATTCCAAATCAAAAATCAGAATTTTTTTTTCAATTTGTTTAAGATGAAAACCATATATATACATATGATAAACAAATGAAAAATTGATAATTGTATTAGAAATGAGAAAAAAGTAGGCCAATAAGCTAATAAGATGGATGATAATATTTAATGAACGAATTTGTTTAAAGAAAGGAATAAAAGTGACATCACTAGAACTGAACGAGAAATTATTTTTAACATTCAGATTTCAATGTTTATTCTTTTTCTTTTTTTTTTTCGCTAAAACAAAAACAAATAGAAAGGTAAAATCCAGAAGAAAAAAAAATTCTTTTTTAAATAATAACAAATGACTTTAGTTTTAGTAAGTATATAAGAAAAACAATGGTAACAAACAAAAATAATAATTTAGAATATTTTGCAAAAAAAAAAAAATCGAGAAAAAATTTGTATGATAAAGGAGTAATTAAAATTATTAACTCCGAACTGTAAGAAAGGAAAGAATTTTTTTTTTTCTATTTTTGAATTATTTCAATTGATCGATTATCGATTATATTTACACTATAATAGTTAACGAACGAACGATCGATCGATTGATTGATTGATTGAATTCAGTGGACTACGCTGACCACTGACCGTTTAGTTTAGTGGAATAATCTCATTTCAATAACTAATTTCACAACCACTTCTACAACTATTTCTCCCAATACTAATAGTTTCTATCCTTCGTTGCCCACTTTCTTTCCCGCTGCTTTCCCAACATTTCCCCGTCCCACCCCATCTCACTCCCCGCGATCTCTTATTAATGGGATGCACTAATATGCAAAATTTTCTCTCCTTTTTTATTACTCAATTTTTTTCAACAATTTTTTAAATTGCAAATTATGAAAAGAAAAATAAATGTAAGAAAAATCCAATAAATATTAATGAATAAAAATTCCACAAATTTACAAAAATTTATGCGAGAAAAAAAATCGTTTTTTGTGAATTTTTTGTGAATCAATTGGAAAAAATTTTTAACTACTCTTTTTATTTTTCCGCCAAGAGAAAAAAAAAAAAAAAAAACGCAAAAAAAAATTTTTGTTTTATGATTTGTGCACAAAATTTACAAAACTAAGATACAATTTGAAAATGGCTCAAATATGAAATATAAATTTCGTTTTTCTTTTTGACAACAGCTTTACAATGATTATAAATTGAGATGAAAGAATAGTAAGAGTTAAAATAGAGACAGAAATAGTTTTATATTTAAAGACGGTGAAAATATGCTTGAAAACCCCGCGATATATCAAAAAATTTTCATGGCACTTACTTTTTCAGGTAAAGTACATCTATTTATGCCTGTAAATTCTACGATATATTTACGTCTACGGGCAAAACTGGAAACTTTCCGGAAGAATTGAATACAATGGTCGAAGAAAAAGTAAAAAAGACATATTTTACTCATAAACATACATTTTTTTTTTTTTCTTTTTGGATAATTAAAAAATGGAAAAAAGGGACAAAAGTAATAATTATGGGTAATTTACTACTGCATTATTTGTAATTCAATTATTTCCAACAGATATAATAATTTTGTGGAAAAATTTAATTTCGAAGTTTGGAAAGATAAAAAAAAAAGATAATTATGAATTGAAGTGATGAGAAAAATGTGATTCGATAATAATTCTATGATATATTAAAAATGAATTCAACCGGAAAAAGCCGGAAAATGTTATTAAAGGCAAATGAATCGAATTGAGAATTTTTGAGAAAGATTAAATAATAAAAACAGTCGCAATTTATAAAATTTAAAAATCTGTTATTTTAGAAAATGATTTAAATACGGATACTAGAGAAAATCTAAATTCCTCGATATTAAATAAGATTTCATTACCGTTCTTACTACCTTAATTAATTAAATAATTTTTCTTATTATTACCTTTATTAATTATTATTATTGGCTGGCTAGGAAAAAATTTCACTAAGAAATTTTATTTCTTTTTTTAGCAGTAGCAATATGTATATACGATGACAAATATTATTATTATTATTATTATCATACAATTCCTGAATAAACTATGAATTAGTCAAAAATGCAGAAAAAATTAATAATCGAAATATTTTTTTGTTTTTTTTTTTTTTTTTTTTTTTCAGATATTTTGATAAAAAGAAAAAAATAAATAAATAGGAAATTATGAAAAAAGAGAAAACCGTTTGATAAGAATGAAATAAAATAAAATGAATCAAATGTAACTTTAACAGAAAGTTTTCCCTAATTGATTGAACAATAAAAGTGTGAAGGAGAGAAAGACAGAGAGAGACAGGGAAGGAAAGAGAGAGAGAGAGAGAGGGGGAGGGAAAGATGAAAGAAAAAAGGTAAAATTGAACAAATCTGATGTATTTGTGCATGTGAAATTCATACATTTTTTAGCAATAAAATGCAAAAAATTAAATGAAGAGAAACGATTCAAATTTTCTTTTATTTTATCATTTCTCTCTTTTTTTGCAGACTGACAATGATTTTTTCAATTTTTTAAATAATACGAAAACAAGAGGACAAAAAGAAAAAAAAAACAATGAGATGAAGACAAATAAAACTTTTTTCAAATAAATGAAATTTTTGTTTTTTTTTTTTTTTTTTTCTCTGAAAGAGGAATGAATTTAATTAAAAACAAATGTGATAGAATGGATGAAAACTGAAATAATGTGCAAAATAATGTTCAAAAAAAAAAAAAAAAAAGGAGAATAAAAGGAAATTCTCTTTTTTCAATTCGACAATGTATGATATTGGTTTTAAAAGAGTATAAATCTGCCATTTTAAAATAATATTTTTGATACATATTAACATAATTGAATTAATGCTTAATTTTCATCACTCATTGGTATCTTCAAAAATCCTTTGAAATTTACTAAACAACTTTACAATAGTTCAATTAGTCGTAAAATAATAGATAGCAATAAAGTTTAAAGCAGTAAATTTTCAAAGGATGCTAAAAAGTTTATCAAAGTCTTTTATGGAACGAAAAATAGTGAAAAAAAACTAAGACAAATGTTTAAAAATAAAATGAGTCACTCAAATAAAAATAAGAGAAGGTTTATTTTTATTTTTTTTTTTTTTTTTTTTTTTTTTTTTAAATTAACCAATTATGATTCATTCGCAACAAATAAATTTATGAAATATTACAAAAATTATTTTACATTTTAAATCAATAATTTGAGAAATTTTTTTAAACAGACAAATACAAAAGAGCAAAACGTATGCGAAATAACAAAAGAGAAAAAGAAAAGTTAACCAAACATTGCCAAATAAATTAAAAAGACTAGAAATCGTACTAAAAGTCTCAAACATTTCTATCAAAAATAATCAGTGCTATCAGTGCATTCATAACAATGAAAACAAACTTTTATTCATAAATTTAATTTTTATGCAAATTTCACTATGGCAATGACTCTATTGTGTGATTTAGATAATGAAATTGAATTTCAATCCAAATTTAAATATTAAATTTTGTAATTTAGATTAGAACTACATTCAATATATAATTAAATTGGATGTTTAGTAAAAATAACTTCTCTTTGTTTCTTTTTTTGTTAAAAAGTTTCAAAATTAAATTGGCAAAAATATGGTTAATCGCTTATTAGCAATAGCATTAATTTAATTAAACAATTATAGCACTTTTGAAATTTTCATCTCCAACCAAATATAATTAATTGTATCTCCACCAAATTTTTAGTCAGTGATAATGAAGGGATAATTTTGCAACTTTTTTCTTCTTCTTTGAATTATGATTCATTTTTTATGTTAAATTCAATTTCAGCAAAAGTTTCAAATGGAACTTCCTGTAAGCTTTCCCTCTACATTATTCTCTTTTTGTTGTTTACTGTAACGAAATATCTTACTTACTTCATTTACTTACTTACTTTACTTACTATTTACTCCCTTACTTTTTCCTTTTGTCTTTCAAATAAAAACTTCCATACTTAAAAAAAATATGAAAGAAACGAAGGAAAACAGTAAATAAAATGAGCGATTAGATGAACCAACGGAAAAACAATTGAAAAAATATTTGCCACCCACTTTTCCCTCTTTTTCTTTTCCCTCATTTCTCTGTCTCTCGCCCTTTTTCTCTTTTATCACCTTTTTTCCCTCTTTGTTCCTTTTTATATTGTGCTTAAAAACAAAACAAAATAAGGAGGACATTTTCAAAACTCTCCTTCTCACCTCTCTCTCTCTCTCTCTCTTTCTTTCTCTCACTCTCTTTAAAGATGAATTGAATAGGACATATCTAATCAATAGTTTGTCACAACAACAATCTTAACAGAATGTGAAGAAGAGAGAAAAAGGAAAGAGAAGAGAGGTAAGAAGAGAATTTTAGTTGTACTTTCTTTCTTTCCCCCTCTCTCTCCCACTCTTTCCATCCTTTCCTCTTTGTCTCTCCCTGGAAAGAGATAATAGAAATATTTTGTTCAATTTGTCGTCACCGACCGCAATACGATGAACGAATGCCCTTGCTGATAGAATTATTGATGTAAACATGTCATGAACAAAGGTACAGAGAGAGGGAGAGAGAGAGGAGACAAAGATGAATGATGTGAAATGTGAAGGTATTTTGAGAGGGACTGTGTCATCTGTCACCTGTCGATGAGATGCAAAATGATACGTTGAGGGGAAGAAATTTAGCATATATAAATTCTTTGTTGAATTACTGTATATGAAGACAGGGAGAAGAAAATTAGTAGTAAATAATTGGAAACATAGATTAACTAATAAGATATTATATTATTTACTTAGCATAATTATTTTTCTTACAAATACAATTACTTCTTAACATACTACTCATTGTCTTATTGTTTATTGTTTAGCCAACGAATTATTTAATTCTTTTTTATTCGTTTCCTTTTGAGCACTTAATTTGACTATAATTATTAAATAAAAAATTAATATTTTTTTTGTTAGTTGACAGATAAGTATAAACTATAATAATTTTCCTTTATTAAACCATCATTTAAACTATCATTATCTATCATTATCTTGCTATTCTTAATTATTATAATCCATTTCAAAGTAGCATTCATTAAGTTATCGTTATAATGAAAGTTGGTTGCTTTATTATAAAAATAAACGAAGCCTAATGATACGATGAAAATTAAATCAATTTCGTTTAGAAAATAATCTGCGAGAAATATTATCAATATTACCAATAATAATAATAATAATAATAATAATAATAAAAGTATAACAGTAATAATAATAAATATGAAAAATGAAAAGTAATCATATTGATAACAGAAATCTTTCGAAAAATTTGATACAATTTTGTAAAAATTTTGAGAGTGGGCAATCATACTTTTATCTTTTGTACATAATTTTAAGTTTTTATTTGGAAAAGCACATTTTTCACCGGTAATGTTTAACCTGTGGGTAAAATCTGTGGGTAAGCGTTCCAATATACTTTTTATAGTTTTTTACTAATATTTTTTATTGAATATGTTAGTTACAAATTAATTTATTCTCTTCCTTTACTTCTTCATTTTTTTTTCCCTCTCCTTCTCTCTCTCTCTCTCTCTCTCTCTCTCTGTTTTCAAATATGTTTTGATGATTTGAAAAATTGAATCATTAAAATGGTGAACTAAGTTAAACGAATTATTTGCTGCAGCATGCAAGAAATTTCAGAATTTAAACAATTCGGATTAGGTGACATTATCAGTATGTACCTGTGATACGAACCTTTTAAAACATTGGTATTTATGAACATTTATGGGAGTTACCCGGTAAGCAATGCGATATACCCGCAATATAATAAATTTGAAAATATAAATATTCACTAGCATTTATGAATAATCAATTTGATGGATGTATCTAGAACTAACGAATTGGATTAATGATTAAAATAACCACAAATTACTGAAAGTTGCTGAAATTACAGCATTTAAGGAAAATGAATCAAAGGTGATGGTAATTAATTTGTAATTTACAATAAATGGTCATCGCGGAATGCCATAAGAAAATTCGTAAGAGGAAATTTAACCAAGTATTTAATGTAATGTAATATGATAATTAATGTACATTAAAGTGATAACATATTATATATGTGATAAAAATTCGTTTTTATCAATAATTTGCAATAATTGAAATAATAAGTTGTAGTACCAATTTTATGAACGATTTGGAATATTTTCGTTATGAATAAAAAATATTTAAAAGGATTTCTTGAAAAATACTTATATAACTAAATGATTAAAAAATTTGAAAGGAAATGGAGAAATAGGAATACAAATTTTCTGCATGATTAGTAAGATAAACAGTTATTGTATTACGAGAAAATAAAAGGAAAAATGAGAGAAAATACATCCGTTAATGTTTAACGTGGAACATTCCTGATCAGGAAAAATTTTCCATTATTTTAATTGAAATGACTTATTGATGACTAACTGACATCAAGAATTGACTATATCAATACGACCTAATCAGTGACTTTCCGACTCATTTGCAATCATAACAGTTAGGCATTTAAATATTGTGTAGAAAGATATTTAAATGATAGACAGTAAATTTTGAAAAATAATGGAAAAACAATTATAACTAAATGGTCAAAATCCAAATTCATTTCACTACAATTTTTACTGTTCGCTTTTCAAAAATCATAGCTTATTATGCTTCCATTCAATTCCTGTTTTATTTAATTTGAAATTAAATTTTAATTAATTTTAATTAATCAAATCTAATTAACTCCGAATAAATAAATACAAAAAAAAAAAACAAATACATACACGTGTTATCTTTTATTATTTTATTACCTATACCTTTGCTAACTTCAATATCAATAATATTGTTATTATCGATATCATAATCATCAATCATCCTTAGCATCATTACCATAACTTTTATTACTATTATTATTATGATTATCATAATAATCACAGAAATTTAAATATCATAATAGAATATAGAAAGTAGTCATAAAAATTTATTATTACTATTGATAAAATGATGATAAATGAGAAATCATTTCAATACTAAAACAAACAACAATTATTTCATTAAAGAATTATCGTTTTCACAAGTTCTTCCATTTTTTTTTCCACGTTTTTCTTTTTTTGTGACAGAAAAGTACTTTATTTCACGTTAAACAGTATACGGAAAACGTTTCATACGTTAAACGTGAGCATCCTTTAAACTTTCATTTTCTTTTTTTTTTTTTCTTTTTTTTCTTGTTCATATTTGAACTCAACAAAAACGATTATAGCCAAAAAAATTACTGGAAGATAGCAGCGATACACAAAAGCACAATTGAAAGAACTTTCAATTATTTCCCGGAGAAAATTAAATTTAAAAAAAAAACATTCATTTCTTGTTTTCTTCCCTTTTTTCCATTCTACAGGAGAAACAAACTGTTACAAAAGCAATACTAAAATTAAATAAAACTAAAGTAATCATAATATTTGAATAATAAAAATTAGAAAAAAAAGGAAACTTTGAAACAATGGTTATGAATTGTGAATAGTTGAGGGAATAATAGTTAGCTGAAAGATTTAGCTGCAAATTTTACCGTCTTCTTTTGAAGAAAATTGAATTTTATATAGCCAAGAAATTATTGAAAAACTTTTTTATTTAAAAAAAAAAAATGTCACTTTATGGTAAATACAATTTAGATATTTGTAATTACGAAAAAGTTTTCTTGGAATCAATAAATTATATGATAAAGTTTGATTTTACAAATCAAATGACAATTCGATATTTGAAATTGGACAAGAATTGGCTAAACCGATTATTATGCTTCCGATCTGAGAATCATTCAGACTTAATACTTGGCGGGCAAGAATAATTCAAGTTTCATTTTAAATTTGAAAAACTTCAATCTATCAAAATCAAGCAATTCATAATAAAATCAATTATAAAAATGTGAAAATAAATTTTAAAACAAACTTTTTTTTTCTTCTTCAGATGTTTAAAATACAAATATTGAAGAAATTTTGTTTCCCTTCTTTTTTCTTCAAAAATATAAATAAACAATATTATAATAATATGTTGCTCACAGATTAAAAAAAAAAAAAAAACGAATAATCCAGAATTTGAAAAGCAGAGAATCGATAATTTGGAACTTGAAAAACAACGATAAACAATTAATTAATGCATGTAATGAAAAAAAAAAAAAAAAAATTAGAAATAAAACGAAAAACATTTAATACATATAGTGTAAAAATAAAAAAAAAAAAAAAAAAGGAAGAAAAATTGTACTTCAAATTAAAAATAAAAAAAAGGAAAAAGAGATGAAACAGAATTATTGTTGAATTCTTTCTTTTTTGTTTTAATAAAGACCACAACCCCTTAAATTATTGGCAATGATAACATCAGTGACAGCATCAAATACAAATTGAATATTGGTAGTATCGGTTGCACATGTCATGTGACAGTAAATTTCTTTGTTGGCCGATTTATTTTTTGCTTCAAACTGTGCTTGGATATATGCACTGGCTTCGTGATAATCTTGTCGACCTTGAAATATGCAAATCTGTACATATTTAAATTAAATTAATTGCATAAAGATTAGAAAATTAATTTAAAAATGAACATTTAATTTGAGGCATAGATTAAATAACAAAAAAAAAAAAAGAGTGTGATATTTACACATACATTTATATTAGCAATGGGAGATAATTATATCAATTTTAACAAATTGAAAGAAATAGTATTGAAGGTAGAATAGAATTTGATTAACTAAAATACTGGAATAGAATTTGCCGCATTTAAAAAAAAATCATCGTAATTTTTAAATTTGAATTTCCTTGCCTTATTATATTTTGTTCTCTACTAGCCCTAATATCCGATTTGCTCATTCATATCTCTAATATTACATTTACAAAACAATGAAAAGAAAAGAAAAGTACCCGAATATTCCGGAAAACATATTGTTAATGGTGATTTCTTAATTTTTTCCTCAAATAAATCTTTCTTATTCAAGAATAAAATGATTGATGTGTCGGTGAACCATTTATTATTGCAAATTGAATCGAATAATTTCAATGATTCATGCATTCGATTCTGTAAATGAATTATTGCAAATTGAAATGAAAGGAAATGATGTCATAAAAGAAACATGTAAATTTTGAAAAAAAAAAATAAAGTAATAAGCTTAAAATTTAAGAGGAAAGAAAAATTAAAAAGCTTGATAATTTATAAATTGAAGTATGTCATATTAAAGTAGAAATTTAACAAAATTTTGATTTGTTATCACAATTTTGCTATTTTATTTTTATTCATTCGCTTTGGTTTTTTTTTTTTTTTTTTTTCACCTCGTAACACTTCAAATTTCCTTGCGTTTTCACACTTTTTAAATTAAAAATTTGCCAAATAAAAATTCATTCATAGCTTCCCTTAATTTTTCAAATTATTGAAATTTCCGGTTTTTTTTTTTTTAAAAAGCATAGAAAAAAAAGAAGAGAAAAATAAAAGTAATTGCGGAAAAAATGTTCTAAAACTAAAATTATTCAAAATTAATGGTTTCCAAATGATTTCTGATTGAATGAATGCTAATTGTTTTATTTATGGGATTTATTTATCCATCAAATATTCATTTCAATAAATTTTTTTGCGATACATAACTCAATCATATTTTAATTTAAAATTTATTTGTCAAAATAATTATAATATTTCCTTTTTTCTCTGACATTTTTGCAAAAGTATATAATTTTCCACCATTTTGTATAATCACAAATATAGTTATATGCAACGATTAATTATGTTCCAAATCTCTGCAAAAGTAATTTCATAAAAATCTTTATGAAATTACTTTTGCATTTACTTTTGAAATTACTTTACTTAATTACCGTCGTTTCATCTTCATGCAATACTTGATCATACTCAGACATTGCAACACAAAATATAATTGCTGTGACATCCTCAAAGCAATGAATCCATTTCTTTCGCTCTGACCGCTGTCCACCAACATCAAATAATCTAAGAATAGGAAAATTTAGAGACATTATCACTGATCTTATCAATTTCGCCACATAAATACTATCACTTATCATTTATTATTTATTAAAATATTATTCATTCCTAGTTCTATCCTACGTAAATATTATTAACTTTTAGTTTTTTCATATAATATTATTACTTATCATCCTTATTACATAAATACTATTCATTAGATTTATCACATGAATATTATAAGTTATCAGTTTTTTTTTATCACATAAATGACGAAAAGAAGAAAAATTCAATTATATATCGACCTAATATAAATTAGCAATATATTAATAATTTGTTATTTTATAATATTAAATTATCAATATACTGATATTTAATACATTACTAAATAATTGTTGTAATTATTATAATCTACTATTTTATGCTAATTAGTATAATTTATTATTTTACACATTATGATTGAAAAATTTTCAGATATAATCTTTTATCAAAATTATCAAATTATAAAAAAACAATTTGCTGTGCTAATTCAAATCCTTGTCGTTCCCAAAATAATTTATTTCAGATGAGAAGATAAAAAAATGTGCAAAAATCAAATTAAATTGGAAGAAAAAAAGGTTAACTCACTTGAAATTGAGGTTTTTGAAAGTGAAATGCACCTCAACAATACCAGTGGTTTTGACCCGAGTTCGTAAAATATCCTGCTCGGTAGGTTGATAATTTGCTTGACCTAATCGATCCAAATCATCCAAAAAACTGAAAATATTAATATTCTTCTGCCTCTTTTCTCTATTTTTTGATTTTTAATTTAATTTCTTTTTAATTTCAGGTATTTCAAGTTTTAATATTCTTATTCTTATTTTCATTTAATATTCTTATTAATTTAAAAAGAAAAGAAGTATAAAACCAATATCATCAAGGCTCAATATTTACATCTAAGACTAATTATATTAATTTAACTGAAATTTAAAAATCAATAATTTTTCAAAAAACTGCTCCTCACTTTTATTTATTTCGTTTTTCATTAATGAAGTGAAATTATATTCAAATTTTCTTGTCCAAACAGAAAAATGTTTTCAATAAATCTTATGCATCTAATTTATGAGAGTTGCGTTGGATGACTTAATGTGTACTTTTGTATTCCACGTCTCTTTCACACCTCATTTCTCTCTTTTTTTTTCATTTTTCAAATTTTAACGGCTTCATTCGACTACTTTTGCAATTGCTAAAAGATAGTACTTTTGGCTCAAATACCCTAAAATTAATCAAAATCAAAGTTAAGTTGCAACGAAGTCTTGTCTTCTATTATCTACGTGTATATGGATATATATATGTGATGCATGGACGTGTGCACGCAGATGTACGTGTATGCCAGTGACACGTAGAGCTTTGCACACGCAGACGCAAGCGACACGTGAGATTGCGTGTCTGTGCAATCGTATACGTGCAGGTACAGCAGTGTTTCGGTGTATGTGGACGTAGGATCGTGTCGGTCTGTGTGTATGTGACTTACTATTTAGCAGAGTCATTAAGTTGATATTCGTTGGAACGGGCGAAACAATCGAGAACACCGCTATCGGCCCAAAGGCGCTTCATGGCGGACAATAAATCATCACTGAAAGGTTCGGTATCT
This sequence comes from Brugia malayi, assembly GCF_000002995.4. Taxonomy (NCBI): domain Eukaryota; kingdom Metazoa; phylum Nematoda; class Chromadorea; order Rhabditida; family Onchocercidae; genus Brugia; species Brugia malayi. The sequence goes on from NW_025062477.1 coordinate 12,807,380, forward strand.
TCCATCCTTGCTACGACATCCATTACTAACTTTGCATCGATCTGAGCAAAAATTTTATTTTAATTTTAAACTTTCTAACACTTAAATTTTAAATTCAATTGTTAAACATTTATTGATTTTATCACCACATCTGGCTCCTAATTTTGCAAAATATTTGAATTTTAAAATTCTAATAAAACTGAAATTCCAAATATCAATTTTTGTTCATTTCATATCTAAAGTATATACATTTCACCCTTATTTTTCTTCATTTTTATATTTGTTTTTATGTTATATTAATTCTTTATTAAATCTTCATTTATATATTAATTCCGTTTTCCTAACATTCTCACAGATTTAAAATTAAAACGCAGCTTAATTTAAGTTCGAAATGTACAAACTCTATAAATCATTCATTATAATAACATTAATGAATATATTTTTCATTTTTATACTAATTTTGCTTTCTGAAATGAGTTTTTCTAAGAAATGATATAATGTCTGATATGATATAACGTCCTAAATATTAAAGCAAATGAATTTCTTAACCAAAAACAGACAAATAAAGCATCGAAAAGGGAAAAACAAAGAAAAAATGATTATTTGAGAGAAAAAAGAAAATAAAGCAAGTAGGAAAACATATTATAAAATTTAAAATTTCCGCCCAAACTGTACAGATTTCACATTTAAACTTTTTTTTTTTAAAAAAAAAAATTAAACAAAAAGATTAAACTAAAGATTCCAATTTAATTCAAAATTCATTTAAACTTAACTAAAATTGTAGACTTATATTTCACTTTGGAAAAGAAAGAAAGATTAAATAATTAATCATATAATTTTTACAAAAAATGATGTATAAAAAAATTCGTTTAATAATTTAGAAACTTTTTATTTCTTTTCTTTTGCTTCATCTTTCATTCATTGTCGTTTCATTTTATTTCCTTGGTTAAAGTTTTTCTATCTTTCTGTTTACTCTTTTTTCTGGCTTATTGATTACTTTCAAGCTAAAAAAAAGAACAAAAAAAAAAAAAGGAAAGACAATCTAATTACTTGTCATCCTTATGCACATTCTGTGACTAAAAAAGAGGAAAAAAAAAATTTAATTTATGAATGTTTCCTATCGTTTGTTGTCTTTAAAAATTAATTAATTAATGGTTGATTTTAATTAACAAAAAAAAATGAAAAATGACAATAGTAAAGTGAAAAAATTGATTGAAAAAGCAAAAAAAGATTTACTTTTCATTACTTTGCTTGCATTTTAGAAATTTCATATAATTAATCTTTCTCTTTCTCTTTGTCCTTTTTTTTTCTTTTTTTTTTTCTTGTCAATTTATCATTTTTCATTCATTTCCACTTTTGATTCTTTTTTTTCTCTGTCCGATCCTCTCAAATCTTTTTTTTTTCCTTTTCCACGAAATGCAAACAAGGATCGAATTCTTTGAAGGAAAAATTAAAATTTTATTCATTCATTCAAGAAAAAATGAAATTATTCAAGAGTTAATTGACTGATTATACATCCTTTTTCATCTAATCTATCTTATTATTCCATTTTTAGGGAAAAGGAAAATATTGAAATTGCAAAAGGGAAATATTTATATATTATATCGAAAAAAAAAAAAAAGTCAAAAAAGAAAAAATTGATAAAAATGATATGATACGAAGAAAGAAATCGATGATAGCAACAATTACATACACAGTTTGAGTTCAGTTATTAAAAAAAAAAATCAAAAAAAAAAAGTGAAAAACTGACTCATTAATTAATTAATTGATTTATTTTGCATCACTCATGGAAATTAGCAAAATATTTATGTTTCTTTCCTGTTAATTATGTTTTTCACTTATTATAATTATAAAAAAGAATAGAAAAAAACAGATTTTTTTTTTTTTTTTTTTGAAAAAAAAAAGAAATATTATGTTAATGATAAAGAAAAGCAATCATTTGTCGATGATCAGTAGAATATTTAGTTTTGATGAAATAATTAATGAACAGCTAAGGATAAAATGAAATGCAAGCAAATTTAATTTAGTCAACAGAATAGCAAACTTTTTGCAACTTAAACATTACTATGAATTTAATTAAAAGATTTTGAAATCAAAAACAAAAAAAATTAATAAATTTTAGCAATATTATCCAGTTTTGTGCTACCATAATTGATAATGATAAATCGAATTAATAAAATAAGAAATTTCAATAATGACATTAACTTTGAAAAAAAGATATAACAGCCACATACTTTTCAATAAATAAACAGTTAAGATTTATTTATGTTAAATAAAATGAATGAAAGAAAAAAAAAAAAAAACTCATACCTCTCGACTACGATCACCGAATGGTACTAATAAATTACCCATGGCACGAAGTATTGCTACTAATGATTGTACCGTATTACTATATACCACCGGTTTATACTGTTTATAATCTTCGGCTGTGAAACCTGATTCATGAATAATCCTGCAAAATATTCAGCAAATTGTATGATGAATATATATTTTTATATTTGCTTATGTCTTATATTAATAACAATACATTATCAAATAAGTAATATTACAAGTAATATCAATGATTATCAAATATTATTTATATCAGTAATAATGCATCAATAAATATTACTTATATTAATAATAATAATAATAATAATAATACATCATTAAATATTATTTGCATTAATAATAACACATTATCCAACATAACTTATATTAATAATTACTTATTATTATTATTATCATCAATTATTACCATAACTTATCAACTTATTATCAATAATGATAATAATAATTTATTATCAAGTATTAGAATAATTTTGATAAATGATAATTTATTTCATACGACGATAATTTGCATTTTTAACAGTAAATAAAATAAGAATTGAAGCATACGCTTTTCTTTTAATATATATAAAAAATATTCGATAACCAAATTTAAATTAAACAAACTATCATTTAAAAATTTTTTGCTTTTCTCAAAAACGCAACTATTTATTTATGCAAGCATAAATGTTTTTCCTAATATGCAACTGATTAAATAACTGATAAGTTGAATTAGAGAAGCAAGAATTACTGATATAAAATATTTTGTAAAGGTCAAAGTTCAGAAAGGAAAATTTTTTTTTATTTTCAAGTAACAAGCTTCAACCAGTTAAAAAGTTAGTACATAAACTCTGTTAAATTAACAAAATGTCTATTCCGGAAAAGATCATACTTCATTTGCTTAACAATTGTTGATTTACCAGATTCACCAGCACCTAAAATAATATTTCTTTTTTTCTTTTCTCAAATAAAAACTAGCAAACAGAAATGCTAAGTAATATGCAAATTTTGTTTTTCAATTGTCCATAATTAATTCAATCGTAAATAACAAATATAATAACTGATCGAACTAATAATTAGTTAAAAATTGAAATAAACAAGTCAGAAGCAATCATTTTCAATAATAATTAGTGAAGCTAGTCATGATAAATTTTAATTAATTAAGTGAATAAAAATTAATAATTATAACAGATAAATGATATAATCAATTAAACAAACGCAGTAAAAAGCAACAAACCTAAAAGTAATAATTTGATATCTTTGGCAGCCTGTAAACCATCCTCTTTTAAATTTTTTTCAATCATTCGAGATCGTTCGAGAGCAGCCCGTTCCTCTTGGCTCATTGTGCAACCCATTGTTGCGTGTTGAAAGTTTTATTTATTCCAACAACAATTCCTTTCCTTTTCTTTTCGTTAAATCACTTCAAAATAAAAAAAAAAAAAAAAAGTTGGCACTTAAAGAAATTAATAAATTTTACATACATATCTATCAATGCATATTTAGCAAGAAAGAAAAGAAAGATGATAAGAAATTAAATTTAAAAGCAGAAAAAATTTTGTTTAAATTAATTAACTGATCAACTGATCAAAAAACATGTAAGCTTTATCAGATCACTGACTGTTTTTTAATATGCTTCTTCTTGCTAGTTTGAAGTAAAATTTGAAAAATGGATAAAATTTCGAGAACATATTTGAATATTTTACAACAAAAATGAAATGGTATATAAAAAAAAAAAAGATAGAAAATAAAATTTTGCTTTTTTTGAAAAAATTGCTAATAAAAATGTAATGAAAACTTTTAAAATATTACTAAATTTGAGGTGTTACTTGTGTTATAAGTTTGAATTGCTGAATACATTAAAAATGAGTTTCTTTTACATCTTATTTTTGCATTATTTATAATATAAAGAAATAGAAAAGTAAAGTAAACAACTTATTACAGGAGTTGTTGTTTACAGTGCTTACGATATTTATAAAAAAGCATTTTTTATTTTTTCAGCTTTATAATTTTTAAAAGTTTCGAAAAACACGTGAAATAACTGATTCAAAAGTAAAAATGCCTTAATTATATAAACTTTCAGGTAATTCACAAATGTCCAAGTGATTATTTTGGGTAATAGTGAAACTTTTAATTAAACACCATGAAAATCTCAGGTATATTTAACTTTCAATTTAATTGGACAGTTATGAATGTTTGAAAAGGTTAGGATAAATAATGTGGATTAGAATACATTTGTCAAAAAATTTTTCAAAAAAAGGACAATGAAATACTCTTTTAGAGTACTTTTTTTGGTAAATTTTATTTCTAAAATTAAATCCAATTTTCTTTTTTTTCAATTTACATAGAAATTATTATTTATATATATATATATATATATATATATATATATATATATATATATATATATATATATATATATATATCATATTTTCAGTAAATCTTTTTTTTTTTTTCACAAATAAGAAAAAAAACAGAAACAAAAAAAAGTGAAACTTTAATTTATTTTTCTCTACTTTTAATCAATTGAAATTGTCAAATATTTTATTGCAAAAAAAGTTATTATTTCGATCAATGATTATAATTTTTTTCTTTTCATTTTATAACAAAGAATAAAAGGATAAAAAGCAAACAAAACAAAATTCCATTTATATCACTCAGTGAGAAATTAAATCGAAAGTAAATCAACTAAAAATTATAAATCAGTCTAAGCACTAAGCACTAAGCATTAAGCATTAAGCATTAAGCATTAAGCATTAGACCGAAACATTGTTGATACCATTTTTGCATTTCTTTCACTTCGTACCAAAGCAAACAAATAAGAAATGTGTTGTGCTGGGGAAATTCCCCAGATATTCCCATTTATGCTTTGCACTTGTCTTTTCCATTAAAATTTTTTACATAAGAAAGTTTTCAATAAGCTTAGGCTGTTTTTAAAGTTAATAAAAGAAAAGCTCAAAAAATGAGTTAATGTAAAAGAAAACAAAAAGTGTAAGAAGGGAGTAATTATATAAAATGATAATTTATATAAATTAAATAATTTGATTTTATTTAGAAATGAAAAATATTGACAACCGGATTAATTGCTAGGAAAAATGAATGATAAATTTTTGAATTTTTAAAATAATTCGAGAATTATATAAATTTGAAGTATTTGATGGAAGATAATAATTTAATAAAGGTTGAAATTACAATGAACTGTATGTAGAAATAAATATTTTATTAAAAAATTCATCGAAAATAATTTTATATGGGAAATATCAAGAAATAAAATTAATGTATGATGAAAATTATTTATAGTTTGTTAATTTTCTATCCAATTTTAAATAAAATAATTATTGAAAATTTTTCTTAATTGCTAAGAAATTATTTTGAATACCTCATTAATTGAAAAGTAATTGTATTAGTTGAATGTATTATCTTAATTAACGTTAATAAATGTTCGAAATTTTAATATATATTTTATTTTCATGATTATTTAAAGAAAAGCTTACCAAACAAGTAAAACTGATATGTATAAATTATCGTTCCTCAATTCCACTCTTTCTTTCCTTCCGTCCCAAAAGATCGAATTTATTTGTCAACAACACAATAAAATAGGATGAAAGTACCAAATTTGTCAGGAATAAGCAGCTTTTTTTATTTTTTTTTTTTTTTTGTTTTGTATAATAGTATGAATATGAACGAATACAAATAGTAATTGTTACAGTATTTTCTTATTGTTATTGTTGTTGTTATTATAAGACAATTTCACTTTTAGTGTAAAATCTCGACAAAATTGTCGATGTTAGCTTCTGCAGTTGCAATAATTGTCCAAACAATAATATTATTTTTCCTCCCAGAATTGTGCTGAAATGAAAATTTAGTAAATATTAGAAAAAAATTTTTTTTTAAAAAAAAAAAAAAAAAAAAAACTCTTTCGAAGAATTGAAAATTCTATTTTTACATGTTAAACATGCAAAATTATTTTCAATTTCAGCAAAAATAATGAATGACATCAGTAAATAATCAATGTTTGGTTACGCAAATATGCAATAAATTTATAAAACAACTAATTTATTTCTAAATTAACAAATTAATTTATTTATGAACAAGACAAGAAAGATGGAAAAAAAATTAAGTGAAATGAAATTTTTATTGAAATGAAATTATCTGAGATGAATTTTTAGAAGCAAAAATTTTAGTGTAATCAAAAAATTTTTTTAATTGCAGTTAAAAGAGTAATGAAATCGAAATTTACGAATTATATAGGAGCATAATGTAGGAATAAATAAATTAAACAATTAACAAATTTAACGAAAAGATAAACGGAAGCAATCATAAGTTCAATTCGTTTAATTTATTACATAATGGAAGGAATAAATTAATGAAGTAAAATTCAAAATTTGAAAAAATGAAGAAACAAATAAAAAGTATGAAATTTTTATGTAAAAAAAAAAAAAGGAAAAAAGGAGGATAACGTAATAAAGAGTATAAAAACAAAAATTAAAAAAAAAAAGTGATAAAAGATAACAGTAAGATAAAGATGAAAGATAAAAAGATAAGAAATGAAATTAGAATTTACATTTTCCCAATCAGTGTGTGTATTAATAATACTTTTAATAACTTTTCATTTCCAAGGGATTAAGGAGAAAAAAATGGGGAAAAAGGAAAACAAAATAAATTTGACTTTTTCCGTTCCCGACATTTAGTAAATTTTTTCCGGATACAACGATTTAGTTACGTCTTAATATGCATTTAAGACAAAGTATGAGATAATGATACTTTAATCATTTTCATAAACAACATTGTCACACTTGTTGTGTCACTTATCAGTTCATTTCTTTTAACTAATCTCGCTTGCTGAATAATTATTTTTTTTTTTTTTAAATCGATTCAAATTTTGTTTATTTAAATATGATTAAATTAACATAACAACACGAAATGAAAAATCAAATCTAAAAAGAAAAATCGAATAATTATTTTAGAAATTAATATGTCACCTAAAATATAAGAAAAATCAGTGAAATTTCGTAAACAATATTTCTATCCTGAATATGCTGTAATATAAAATCAGTTATTGAAGTTTAACTTAATGAATGATTTGTGAAACAGGGGTAACATAGTGACAAGAAATGACAATTGATGATTGACTTGTTTAAATAGACCTATCTAGTAGCATCACAAATGTTTTGGGCATTTCTGGCATATATTCACGATAATAAAAATCAAAGAAAGGTAAATGAGGAAATTACTTCACTTACAAAAAACTCACTGCAATTACTGATAACTTCTCAGTTCAATCATCATCATTATCTCTATTATCAGCGTATGTGAATTTAACACATTTTTATGATTATGCATCAAAAGTTGGTAATCCAAAAAAATATCACTAATATTATCATTACCTTATCAAAGAACATCCCCAATGACTTCCTAGTTTAATCATTATCATTACTATTACTGCTATATTATTATTTTATCACTATTATCATTATTATTACTCCTATTCACCACTGTTATCATTATTACTATCATTATCATCGTCATTATCATCAGTATCTTATCAGGCATATATTTATGAGAATATATCAACATTCGACATACTACGGTAAAAGAAGAACTTAACATAATTATAGTTTTTATTATTGTTAATATTCTTGAATATTTCGCATTTATATATTTGTTATTTCTATCAAAAAGGGTGAGAATAAGAAATAGTCAATTTTATAATGAACAATAAATGCTTGGGAAAAGAAAGGAAAATGAATGAGAAGGAAGAAGAAGAAGAATGGATGAAGTGAAAAATTCATCTTTACAAATTGTTTTAGCCAACAATTCACTCTCGATCTCGTCTTCTTTTTCTCTCTCTCTCTCTCTCTTTCTTGGTTAAGCAATATGAATCAGTTAGATTAGTTTAAAATTGTATTACTTCATTTTATTATCAAAGAAGTATGTGCACACATATATATATATACATTTATCATTCCACTTAAAATTACATTATTAAGTAATCTTCTGTCATCCACACATATATTTTGCTATTTTAGATGAAATTATTTAAATAAATTTGATATGCTATGCGAAAAATAGAAATAATTAGCTAAAAAATTTCTAAATTATCTTAAAACATTCAATACATGACGATTTTTAATGATTGAAAGATAAGTTAAATTAGATTAAAATTTAATGATAAAGTCCAATTGAGCTGAATAATTTTAAGTGATAATAATTAATTATAAATTCTCATTGATATGTTATAATTGTTTAACAATATATACGGCAAATCTTTTTCCCTTTTCTTTTTTTTTTTGTTTGACTTCAAATTTTCAGCAATATATTCGCACTTGTAGATTGATATATTGTAGAACAACGGAAGATGAAATGATCAAGTGGATTAAGAGATTGAATTGAAATAAATTTTTCTCATAAAATGACGTTTCCTATCAATGAGAGGAAAAAGAGAGAAACGAAAATGAATGAAATGAAATGAAATGAAATGACGAAAGAGAAATAAAATAATTTACCTTTATTTTATTCCAATTTCATCATTTCCTTTATTTATTTATTTTTTTTTTTTTCTTTAAAGAAAAAGAAAAGAAATAGGAAAAGAGAATTTGAAGTATAAATTAATGAAGTTTATTTGTTTATGATAGGAAATGAAAAATAATTAAACAGAATGAGAAGTGCAAGAAATTCAATAAAAGATTAATGAAAAAGAAAAACAAAGAATTGTTACACGCTATGATGAATGCAATAGATTAAAAAGTGATGTGAATTTAAATTTTAGATGTAAATTAATTGCATTTTATTGATAAGTTTAATGCGAGAAACAAAGTTTTAACATTAAAATTTTGAAAATGTAAGCCAAAAGAGATAAAAACATATTGCATTGCGATAAAATTGCATTAATCTCTTGATAGTTTTAACGGAAACGGAATGAATGAATTCTAAAAGAAATACAATTATTTGATTACATATTATTACTGTCAACAGATTTTAATCATTTAAAATGATTCAAATTGAATTATTGATTTTTTTAAGGGAACATTTTAATTTCTTTCATATATTTAAGTTTTCTAATCTAACTAGAAAGCATTTTAAAAAAAAAAAATAAATAATTGCACAAGAAAAAAAGAACATTTTATAAAAGATTTCATTTGATTAAATGAAATTTATTCAGTAATTCTTTAGCAATTCCTTCAATTATAAATATTCTTCAGGAAAGATAACGGAAGAGTTGAGATGTCGCATTCTTTTATTAAAGCATTTGGCTATAACATAGGAAACAATTAGTTTAAGAGAACAGTGAAGGATTTGATGATGACGATGATTTCGGAATGAAACTAATCCGGAATGTTAAAATAAGTGAAACCGGGAAAGCATTTTTTTTTTTTTAAGAAATGATGTAAGTAAATCAATTTAATTGTATTGCTCAAACATTTTCAAACTTATCTTCTTTTTTTCATATTATTTGCAAACTTAATTCAAAAAAAAAGAAAACTAATGGAACTCTAAACCTTATTTACTTTAATTTTCCACAATAAATGATCAAAATGGATGAGCAAAAAATAATAGAAAAAAAAAAAATCGGAAAAAATTCGCATTTTCTTTTCAGAACAAAATCTGTTCATCAAATTGTGCATTTAGGTACAAACGAAATGAGGAAAATATAATAATGTATTTATTTCGTTTGCATGAAATATGAAAATGTCATTGAATATTTAACGTCAATTACGCTTCCAAGACATTATCATACGTAACGTAGACGATTACTTTATTTTTCATCGTATATACTTAAAATATTTGACAAATAATAAAGTTTGTTACATATTTTATATGGATTAATAAAATTAATAAAAATTCGCAAAAATTTTTTTATCTTAAAAAAGGGAAAAAAATTTTTGATTTCAAACAGAAAATTAAATAAAATTTCATTCAGTATAATAGGAAATTTAAAAAATGAAAAAAAAAAAAAAAGATTAACAGTAAAAACAATTTAAGATTTATTATATTATTCTTAGCATGTTAAACACACATACACATACACACACACATGCATTCATATTTATAAATAAATTTTATATTAATATAAGTTTTTCTGGTCCAACTGCTTTATCAATTATAATATAAAAATATGAGTAAACGCATATATACATATGAAATTTAAATATTTGTCTTTTAAATTTGATTATTATTACAAACTGTAATTTATTAATAATGGTAATTATAGCTAAAATGAATAAATTATTATTAATAAGGTAAAAATATTCTCTTAAGTATGAATTGTATTCAAATTTCAATAAAACAAATGTGAAATTTTTCATTTTTTAAAAATTTTTTTTATCGCTTTTTTTTGAAGTAATATAAGAAAATGAAAAGAAAAAGCTTTGCTAATAGCGATAAGAAACAAGAAAAAATTTTTTTTTTTTTTTTTTTTTTTTGTTTGGACAAAAATATTAAAAATTAAAAAAGAAATATTAATTAGAATATTTTGGAAAAATTTAAAGCAATCTGACAAATAAATATATGTAATTTTGTAATGATAACTAATATTGTGAAATGATAAATAATTTGAAAAAATTTTTTTAATATTAATAATAAAAATTCGAGCAAAAATTTTTTGTGTTTAAATATTGATGGAAATCAGAATTAAATAGTAAATGAAACAAAATATCTGATATTTAATTAGGAATAATTGAAAATATCTCACTTTTGTTAAGGAAATAATTTTGAATTTTATTGAAAATTCGAGCGGAGAGAAATATTGCAAAATTCATGCGAAATTCATCCTTTTTTTTTTTGAAAAAAATATATTTCTGTTATAATTTTAATTCTGTGATTCAAATCTCAAAATTTCGATTTTTTTTCCTAAAAAAAAAAATGGTATATCGATGAAAAAATTTTGCTACTTATTTGCATTAGTTAAAATTATGGCAAGCAGTATAATATTGAACAAATAAAATAATTAATATGTTTTTGTTAATTAGAGAGGTCAACCAATCAAGTTATTAATTAATATGTTTTATTTGAAATAGAATTTGCTCGATAAAAATCAAAGACTGAAAAAATATTCAAACAACTGTATTATAAATTCGTTATCATCTTATCACTACATCCAAATTTTAATTATCATTATCACTAAATTTTATAACTTAATTATCATTATCACTATTATTAATGTAAAAAGAAAGGAAAAAGCAAGTAAAAGTCCCATTTGGTTTCATTATTTACTTAGAAAATTTTGGTAATTTTTTTTAATAAATTTCTAAAAAAAAAAATTTCTTTTTGTGTTAAAACACTAATTTTTAGGAAATTTTCTTATTGATTTTTTGGAATAATATTAATGCTATAAATGAAGTTACCTTATATCAAAAATTTTCGAGAAAAAAGAAACGATTGAAATTAACAATTTTATTTTGTTTCGATAGAAATAGTATTAAATAATTAAGCAAATTAATAGAAAGAAAAAGACAAAATGCATGAAATTGATAACAAAAAAAAAAAGGAAAAGATTGAATTTCAGATTTTCGGAATGGACAAAGAAAAGAAAGTGACAACAATCTGAAATAACTAAATATTGTGACTAATGAAAAAAAGGAAAATGTAAAGATAAAGGTAACAAATGTAATTTTTTTTAAATATTTCATTTTGATTTGTCTCAGTTCTTTTTTTCATTTATTTATTTAATTAGCTATTTCGAAAGGTTAAAAAAAAATAAAAGGAAACATACATATGTATTATTAAATTTTTTATATCAAAGAAAAAAAAAAAAGAAGCAGTAAGAAGAGATATGTATTAAAAAAGGAAGCAAACTTTAAATTAAAGGAAAAAAATTAAATGCTGAAAATTTTGACGATTTTAAAATATTAATCTGTTATTATTACTTTTCCTTTTTTTTTTTTTTTTTTTTTTTTTTTTTTTTTACAATTTATGAAATATTTATATTAAATGATAAAACGATCGATTGATAAATTTTGCAATAAATGATCGATGCTGATAATGCATTTGTTATCATTTTGCCTTTTGTCGCTTTTTAACAATTATTACTTCAAATATTTTTATGAGTTCAATTTTCTCGAATACACAAATCATCACAGATTCAGATGTATAATAAATGCATCAGAGTTTGTCATTACTTTTTATCACTACAGACCATTCTTATCACTACTCTTATCATTATTGTTGTTTACATTTACTATTATTATTATTGTACATACAAACGATTTTTTTCTATTTACACCTACACACACACACACACGCACACACACACACAAATCCAAGTAGTCTTTTTTTGAAAACATCTCAGATATACGTACGCATAAACACGTACACTCATATACTTGTACGTAGCCACACAAATACAACATACACGCACGTATATAATACACACTCACATCATATGCTCATGTTAAACATAAATATACTTACAAATACAAATACGCTTACATGCTCACACTTACATACATATTCACATTCATGCACATATGTATAGCCATACACACATACACACATACACACATACACACATACATACATACATATGATATGAACGAATGGAATTCAGAACGGAAAACAGTCAGTCAGTCGGTTAATGCAAAAGACAGTGAGGCAAAAATAAGTAAATATTTGGGAAATACTGGATAGATAAAGAGTGAGTAAACATTGGAAGAATATCGAATAGGAATGAAAGGACTTGAAAGAATGACAGAGCAATTAGATTTCATTTAATATTGGAAGTCTGAATGGGACACATACACAATTCAGACCAGTAAAATCGATGTTTGTGAAGGAGGAAAATGAGTGAATTGACTGGACTTAACTAGGCCAGAACCTAGACTAGTCTCTTCTCTCCATTCTTTTTTTTGAATGAATGAATGAATGAATGGAGTAAGCATACACATACAAACTATTACAAATTTTCATTTTTTATTATCCAAAAAAAAATTATAATAATTTACTATCTTTCTTCTTTCTTGAAATTTTCCTTGAAAAAAAAAAAAAAAATTATCTTTTTGATATATACATTTTTAATTGAAATTTTTCCCACTTTAATTATGAAATATTTTTTGAAACTTTCTTAATTAATAATTTTTGCTCCTCTTTTTCTTTCTTTTCCCTTTTTATTATTTTGTAAAAATGAATGGAAATGAATAAATATAAAATGAAATGAATGAATGAATGAACAATGTAAAGGAAGTAGAAAATTCATGCACTCAATTAAAAATTTAAAGAATTTTTACAAATGTTGTCTCTTTCTCCTGTTTTTTTTTTTTTTTTTCTTTTTTTCGTTTTTTAAACTAATAAAGTATTTTATCCTTTATCATCGACACACGTAAAAACACGTGAAATGGTGAAAACATACGTGTAAAAAGCGAAGGTATGAGTAAAATAATAAAAGCTTTCAATGAAGAAAACGTATATGTAAATAAAAAAAGAAGTGTTTAAAATAATGATAATGATATAAAAAACACGTGCAGAGGAAAGGAAACACACGCGTAAGTAATGATAAGTTTTTGTAAGCAATCGAAATGCATTCATTAAGTCATATAAATAAATATTTATATGAGTAAACAAATGAAATGTAAACATATGTAAGCATAACAAGCATAGCAACAGATATATAAACGATGATAAGTAGAGACAATAAGAAAATATTTTTTTTTTTTTTTTAAATATAGATGTAAATAAAGAGTACAAGTTAAGGTAAATGTGGTAAAGTTGGAGGTTAAAGGTTAAAACTTTTGACACAACTTGCTTAGAAGAAAAAAAAATATGAAAATGACGAAACAATGACTTTTGTTTGGTATGATCATATTACATTATATTAACATGTAAATGTTTTTATTCATGAATGAGCAAATTGGATGTAGGTAAATAAATACTAAACAAATAAACATTGAACAAATTAGCACATAAAAAATTTTTAATTCAATTAATTGCTTAAAATGGAATAAGTTTTAACATAAGTTTGGCTTCTAGCAACTGCAATAAAATGTGCCAACCAAATAATTAACATTTTATTTCTTTTTTGTATAGCAAACTAAAAACATGCATAAATCTAATGTCATCAACAATTTAAATCGAAAAAAAAAAAAAAAAACTAATTCCAAGTGATCGATAAAATTAAGATATCACAAAATATTCAATTAATTATTGATGATCACAAAAACCGCTGCTAATCAGTTCCCATGTGCCATATATCAATTAATAACCTTTTAAAATATTTCATTAGTTTAAATAAGATGAAAAAAAAAAAAAAAAAACAAGCTAATTAAATATAATAAAGTTAATTTATAAGCGAAAAGAAAATGTCACAGAGTTGGATACGAATTTTCATTTTCTTTTTTTGAGAGGTTTTTTTAATACAAAAATTTGCACAGCTTTCAAAAGCAATGAATCATTCATATTGTGTTATACTATTCAAATTTATTGTAATATGTGAAAGTTAAAATAAACGAAAGAGAAAAAATGACGTCACTCTAATAATTTTTGCTAAAAATGATTAGAATAGAATTCAATTTAGCTAAATTTACTTCTTGAAAAGTATTTCCCAAGAGGTAAATGTATTTCAAAAATTTAGTCTTGCTGATAAACAAATTTAAAAGCATTGTATTATTATTATTGTTGCTACTATCATTATAATTGTTATTATTATTATCATTATTCTTATTGTCATTATCACTGTTATTATTATTATTACTTTATTATTACTATTATACTATTATTATTATTATTATTGGTAATATTGATAATATTGATAATATTTCTCGCAGATTATTTTCTAAACGAAATTGATTTAATTTTCATCGTATCATTAGGCTTCGTTTATTTTTATAATAAAGCAACCAACTTTCATTATAACGATAACTTAATGAATGCTACTTTGAAATGGATTATAATAATTAAGAATAGCAAGATAATGATAGATAATGATAGTTTAAATGATGGTTTAATAAAGGAAAATTATTATAGTTTATACTTATCTGTCAACTAACAAAAAAAATATTAATTTTTTATTTAATAATTATAGTCAAATTAAGTGCTCAAAAGGAAACGAATAAAAAAGAATTAAATAATTCGTTGGCTAAACAATAAACAATAAGACAATGAGTAGTATGTTAAGAAGTAATTGTATTTGTAAGAAAAATAATTATGCTAAGTAAATAATATAATATCTTATTAGTTAATCTATGTTTCCAATTATTTACTACTAATTTTCTTCTCCCTGTTTGAAATCTTTCATTAAATTTGATATGAATAAAAAATGTTAGAGTTAGCTCTGTGCAGGTGAAATTTGCTAATTAAGCGCGAAATATTTGATTAATTTTTTAGCTAACAATTAAATTCTAATCAGAAAAGAAAGGGAAAGAAAGAAAAGGAAAGAGAGAGAAAAAAAAGAAAAATGTCAATTGAAACCGCAGCTGTTGTTTTAGTTAGAGCTTTTGCTTTTTATAATTACAAAAAAAAAAAAAAAATAGAAAGAGAGAAGAAAGAGAGAGAGAGAGAGAGGGAGAGGGAGAGAGAGAGAAAGCCCTGCACTTATAATCCTTCATTAAAATCCATTATTCATAACAGCTTATGTGGATTGAGCGAACAATAAAACACTGATGACTAATATTGAGATTTTTTGATAATACAATGATATTTGATGTAGTTAAAATAGCAAAATGACTGATAAAAAGCGGCTAACATTTGAAAACTTTTCCAATTCTAATATTATCAATTTTGATTTACTGTTATTAGATATATTGTTTGAATGTTACTTTCAACTTAAATATTTTATTTAAATTTGATGCATGACGTTAGATATGTGCTGAATACCTTAAGAAATGTTTGACCGGAATTAGTCATCTCGTTACGTTCAGTATTATTTAATTAAATTAAATGTATTCTTATGCGTTGAATATCGCAATACAATGTTTGATTCAATTAAACATATTCCTACATGTTGAATGTCTCAGTAAAATATTTTATTAAATTAAACTGATGTTGATTGTGTATAAATTAAATTATATGTCTCGTAATATATAGAGAGGTATATAGATATATCTATATATTATTGTTAAGTCTTACTCTTTACTTAATAAACTTAAAATACACACAATTTGTAGTAAATATTTATCAGATAAGATTATAGATGAAACATTCGAACTACAGGATAATATAAAATTCTGATTTATATCAGTAATTAATTGTAAAATGATAATAAATAAATAATAATAATAAATGATAATAAAAAATAATATATGTAATATAGTATAATAAATAATAAAATAAATAAATAATAATTAATAGTAACAGTAACAATAATAAATAATAATAACAGTAATAATCATAATAAATATTAATAATAATGATAATAAATATTTGATAATTTCAATAATAATAGCAATAATAATAATAAATATATAGTAATAGTATAGGAAAAATTCGAGTAATACCTTATTTGATTGATTATCAGATATTAATAATAATGACTACTATTGCTGTTTTATTGTAATAGCAACAGTAACGGCAACAACAACAGCAAGCAATAAAAATGACGAGAAAAAAATATATATGACAATAAGAAAATATAAAACAATAGCAATAAGAAACAACAATAACTAGGCCAATTACTACTACTACTACAACAATAACAACAACGTCTAGTGATGAACCAAAAGTCACACTTAAGCATAGCACTCTTTCCACTATTTCCCACTTTCTCTATAACTGACATTATCATCTTACCTTTTCATTCCATTTCAACAGACGCTTTCGTTTCCCTTCCCTTTCACTATCTCAGTTTTACAAGCTATTAAGTTATGTCTAGCTAACACTTAGCCTAAGCCTCGAGTAGGCTCAACATTCGTCTTACTTACCTCTTTTCTATCCTTCTCTTTTCTCTCAATCCTATACAAACTGTCTTATCCCAAAATAGCATTACCAATGCTTAGCTTTGGCTTAGTCATTGCCTCACTAGGCTATACTCAATGATTGTCTCACTAGGCTATACTCAATCATTGCCTTACTAGGCTATACTCAATCATTGCCTTACTAGGCTATACCCCGTCATTTTCTCACTAGGCCATACTTCATCATTGCCTTACTAGGCTACAACTCTTCCTACTCATACATAAGCATATATATAAATATATGCCTAATCATTTTCCTTCTTCTTACACTTTGCATATAACTTTATTTGAAAAAAAAAGCAAAAAAATGGATGCTAAAATGCTAAAAACATGTTTATTAGCATTTTAGGCCATAGTGACACTCAACTAAATTTACACACAAATGCATATGAAGATAACTTAAAAAGGCTTTAACTCTAAGGCTTAAATATACACATATATAGATTTATTTAGCTCCAAAAGGCTTAATGTTTATTTTAAAGTTTAAAAACAAAAACACAAATGTAAGAAGCGCAAAGTGTCACTTTCCTTCTTTCTCTCATTTTATTTTTTATTATTTTTCTCATCATCTCAAATTCGATAACATAGAGACATTTTGTCGAGAATTTTTCAGTCCTTTAATTCATTCTCTTTTCATTCTAATATTTCTTCTTCATTTCCACTTTCATTTTTATCCATACACACACACACATACACATACATACACACATACACATACACACATACACACATACACATACACACATACATTTATGATGATTTAAACCTAACATTACTTAATCTTCTTTTCGTTTCTTCTCTTTCTCTTCTTTTTCCTTCTCTTCTTCCTCCTTCTTCTATCTTCTATCTTCCTGTTCCGAATATCTTTCCTCTCCAAATTCTTCTCTCCCTCTACTTTCACCTTCTTCTTTTCCACTTATCACTTATCCTATCACATCATGAAATAAAGAGATAATTTAAAGAGATAAATTGAAAGGAAGAAATTATATAAATTGATGGATATATTATCGATTAAGTTATTTGTTATTTTGTTATAATGGAATTTTGATTGTGAAATAACATTGAAAATAAAAATGAAAATTATTTAAAATTTTTTGGATATGACAATTGCAATATATCTTAAGAGCTTTTATTTTTTTAAAAGAAAAAGTGACAAAAAGTAACAGAAAATTTATTTGCATCATTTAAAATTTTATTTTAAAAAAAAAAAACTAAAAATTAAATGTTTAACTTAGCAATTGAAAAGTGAAACAAGCCTAACATTATTAAGCTGTACCAACAGCAGCAATAAGAATTGTTTTGAATTGATAAAACTGTAAATTTCTCTTTAACTTTTGAATTGATCAAAGAAAAGTTACTGATCATTTAGATCTTTTTTTAAAGTCTACTTCAATCAAATTATCAGTATGTGCGATGCATTCTAATCAGTAAGTATTTTCTGTTTCTTTCTTAGATATTATCATGCCTTAATTTCATGGAAACATTTAGTCACAAATATATTTCGATATAGTCCACTTATAGTCTTTCTTTTGGAATCTAAAAATTTCTAAGTATCCTCAATCCGTTTTATTTTACTTAAAGGTACTTAAGCCTTTTCTTCCTCTCTCTCTCTCTTTTCCTCCCTCTTTGTTTTCCCTTTTCTTCAAGATGTTTTCATAGAAATTCAAATTAAAGAAAAAAGAAACAAACATTTAAATAATTGTAATAAAGTTTTCAGGCTTAATTTTTTATTGCTTCTAAATTTTAATTAAATTAGCACAGACACATATTGGATTTTAAGGAACTGACAGATAATGGATTAAAATTATCACAATTAATTAATGTTAGAATTATTGTATTATGGAAAATATATAAATAATAAGTTGTAATAATATATTACTGTAAGTTTTATTTCAATTTGCATAGCTGATCAAAAGAATATATATTTCGATTGTCGTTAAAATTGATACATTCATCATAACTAATAAATTTAATACCGAGAAATAGACTGCACGCAAGAAAAAGCAAAGAAGAAGAAATTAGATAAATTATAGGAATAAATTTCTTTTAT
Source organism: Brugia malayi (assembly GCF_000002995.4). Lineage (NCBI taxonomy): Eukaryota > Metazoa > Nematoda > Chromadorea > Rhabditida > Onchocercidae > Brugia > Brugia malayi. Next base: position 12,826,592 of record NW_025062477.1, read on the forward strand.
AAATTTATTTAGTATCAGAAATTTAACACAAAATAACAAATTAATCCGTTTAAAATGTAATAAAAAAGTATCATTAACTGTATGAAAAGTGTAACTTTTCCTAAAAAAGTTTTACATACATCATTGCAATATAATTTTGATAATAACATTTTGAGGAAAAATAGTATTTGAGATGAATAATGGCCTAGTAGTGGACAGGCCAATCAACTATTGGCATGTATGTGTATGTGTGTGTGTGTGTGTGTGTGTGTGTTTATGAATGCAATGAATGAATTGGAAATAGCACTGACAATTCAGTATTGACAATGTCTTCATTCTCAGACATTTCTCTTTTCTTCGCATGAAGATTATTAAGTTATTTATCATTTCCTATTCCATATCTCTTCTAAATCCCAGTTTTTTTCTTATTTTAATTCTACGAAAAAGTGTTCAAATACTGAAGCAAAAATTATTCGTTGAATAGTAATTCAGCAATGCTAATAATAAAAAATAGGAATGATAAATACAAGTAATAATAATAATAATAGCAACAATAATAATGAAAAAAATAATAGCAATAATAATAATAATAATAGCAACAATAATAATAATGATAAAAATAATAGCAATAATAATAATAATAATAATAATAGCAACAATAATAGTACTAATAATAATAAAAAATAATAATTAACATTAATAATGATAATAAATAATATTAATAAATAATATACACGTTATTTACCAATCACTGCTTTGTCCAGTTTTTTATTTTAATTCTAATAAAATCATTTTTTGTTATTTAGTTTATTTATGCATATCATATAATAGTATGATAGCTATCTTCTTCACACCGATCCTTTTATCTTATCCTGAAATAATCAGTTAATATTTTAAAATATTATTTGTTTGAATGTATCAATAAATATGAAAAAAAGTTGTTAAATATAATGTGATAAAATAGAAATGAAAATTTATGGTATTATCTTGTTAGTACTTTCAAGTATACATTGAAATAATAATAACTAATTATTGTTATTATCACTATTATTATTATTATTATTAAATATTTGACTCTGATTAAATGAAATGACAAAAGCTTGGCTTAGCTTAAAATATTTGATTTTAATATATATATATATGCACATAAATGTTGTTATGCATTTTAGATTAAATAAAAATATTTTCTTTTTTCTGCAAAGCAAGAAAGCCTTACGACTATTTTAAGCTACGATCTGAGAGAACTAAGAGTTGAACATGATGATGTGCTACTGTAAAATGATATATTTAAACTGCCATCAAGTAATTAAAAAATTTAAGCAAAAATAGAAAACATGGAATATACATATACTTTTTTCTTCTAATCTGAAGTCATAGACACTTGACATTTATTTGATAAATTATATCATATGACTTGATTATTACTTCATTAAAATGTTTCCGAACAGAAAACAAATATCAATTATCAATTAATTAAGCCGGAAAAAGTTTGTCAAACAAATCTGAATTTAGAAAATCAGTTTGTCTATATAAAAGAGAAAATTTCACCTATTTAAAAAAAAAAGAAAGGAAAAAATAGCACCAAAATAAAATTATATTAAAATGGGGAAAGATAAATAAAGAAAAACTTTTTCGGTTTAAGAAAAAAAATTGATAGAAAAATTGTACTTTATGAAAGGGATAACTGAAAAATAGAAAATAACTAATAGCATTTTAAAAAAAAAAATGATTTATTGTTCTAAACAAGATTTCTTTATAATTTGAAAATGGTTAACAAAAAAAAAAAAAAAATCTGTGTGTATTTTAAAGAAAAAATGGTTAAAAAGCGGTGATCAAATTATATTAAACCGAAATTTAAACATATGCTTTAAAAATAAATTTAAATATATGCTATGAAAAAAAATAATAAGCACATGTGTATAAAAACTTAGGTGTTGTTCATCACTTTATTTATCTGTTTATTTATTTATTTGTTTATCTGTTTATGTATTTATACATGCACGTAAAACGGTGCAAATAGTAAATATAATGTATTTTCAACAAATATATTGGTATATTATGGCTATTTGTCAGCAATGAATGTATTTTCATATTGAATAGATTTTATTTACTCAGTATGAAAACCTTTAAAGAAAAAAATTTTTTTTCAAAAAAAAAAAGAAATAAATGTTATTAGAACTTGGATTACACGATATAAGAATGTACTTAAAAGTGATAATTACTAGCAAAACAATTAATTAATGCACCATTTGCGCTTTGCGTGTTGTAATTTAAATGTAATCATAAGTTACTTAATCAATTGTATAAATATTATTATCATCTGATAAACTGAATTATCTAAGAAATTGAAAAATGAATTCAATTAATTGATTCAACTAATATTCAGATTAATATTTATTTCTGTACACAAAAATATGAACTAGAAATTTGTTATTAAATTGAAATTTAATGTTAATTTAGAAAAAGTGGAATTTTTTTTTAAAAAAAAAATGATATAATATTGATGATAAAATCAGAAGGAGGACAATAGCAGAATTATTTAATAATTTTCCATAATTAAGATTGAAAAATTAAATTAGTTTTAAAAAATAAGAGATGAGAAGAAAGAGAGAGAGAGAGAGAGAGAAATACAATTACAATTATTTTAATTAGCTGCTAGTACACGCACGTTTTGGCTCAATTTGATGACATTCATTCGTTAAAACTTGCTATTTTCATTTTTTCATCTCTTTTTTCCTTTCTACTTAAACAAGGAGAAATAAAGGGGAAAAAATTGCAAAAATAAAAAAATTAAAGCAAAGTGGTCGTTTCGATTAATAAAAGCTGAATTTTAGCTAAATAATTTTATGGAAGGAATATAAAACTTAGAAAGAAATCATTGTTTGCTTCATGAATTTCTTTTTTTAAAGTAAATATAAATTAAATTTCTAAATTTTAATATACAATTAATAATATTTAATTGCAAAACTTTAGAAAAAGCGACATTTATTTAATATGAATTCATTTCTTGCTTCATGAATGTAAATTAAATTTTAATTATTTATTATCCCTGTATAATTATACTCGTATCTCACCTTCGCATTATATAGACTTGTCATAATTTTTGCTTTCGTCTTGTCATAATAATTTTTACTTTTCTGTGCAATTTCGAGAAAAAAAAAACTCGCAAACTTTTTTTCTCTTGGAAATATAATTTTTTCAAATCAAAATTTTTTCTCGTATAAAAAGTAAATATTGTAATCTTCAATGTTACATAAAGTTATTCCTAACATATTCGCTTCTATTTGCATAATAATTTACTTCGTTTTGTATCATTTATCACTTTGCATCACCAAAAGTGCAAATTAAATTTCAATCCTTGCGCTTTTTTCAAGTGTCATTAAAAAAATGAGAAAGAGAGAGGAAACGAGAGAGAGAGAGAGAGAGAGAGAGAGAGAAAGAGTGAAGACAGTACCTATTTTAAAACATTAAAATTGAGTTTTTATTTAAACATACATGTCACTTCCGGCATAAATTTATGATATTTGAAGTAAAGAAAGCAAATTTGAATTATTTATGCTTTAATATTTCAATTCATTGACTTCTGATATAAATTTATAATAACATCAAACTAAATCTTTAAATTAATGCTTCGTTTGCGTTAAAGAAACAATACAGCATTGTAAAATTCGAAAAAAAAGTAACAAATACAAATTAAATTTTCAGTTCAACTAATATGTTTTTAATTCAATTTGATTCATAATTCAGTGACTGAGAAGTTTAAATTTTTAACCAAGTTCGAAATTTTTTATTTACACAATAATCTTTAACCAAACAAATATGATTAAATTAAGAAAACAAAATTTGATCCGTAATTTGTTAAATTCATTGGACTACGATTAATTAGCAATTTGTACTTTGATTAAAAGTAACATTTTCAGTGTATGAGCAAAAAGATTAAAATTGTAATAAAAATTATAATTAGCACTTATCACTTATTTCCTTTACTATCATTCTTCTAACAATTTCAAATAACCAAAGTTTATTTTTGTAGAATTCAACAAAAAAAGAAAAAAAAAATGAAAAATGAAAAAATTTGGAAAATTTCTTGGATGTTTTCCTATAACGTTATATCAATAATTTTTGCTTATTTTGCCTGCAATTCGAGTAAAATTTATTAAATGTATTTTTTGGATTACTTCCAGGGTAAGTCATAATGCATTTATTTATTCAATAAAATTATTTGAAATGTGTTTCATTTACTTTATTAATGTCAAATATTACGGAAAACTTTTTTTTTTTTTTTGTGGAAAACAATTCCTACAAAACACTTACCTTTATTTATGCTACCTTATAATTTTATTAAAAATTAAAATTATAGCGTTGCTATGTAATTCTAAATTCCTTTTGTAATGTAAGTAGCACGTAATGATATCATACTGATAATACTAAATAATAAGACATAACTTTTCATCGTTGATAATATTTATGTGAACATAAATAGTAAAACATACTAAAATGAAAAATGGAGATGGAAATTTTATTAAATTATATTCCGTACGTATGATTAAGTATAAAGTTTAAAATAGCCTTCAATAATTAATTTGAAAACATTTATCAACTACAATTAATTACTTCAACTATCAAATTAACAAAATACTTTGTCTTTTTCTCTTTTTTTCAACAGAAAAAAAATTCTACATATAATGCTTCAAAAAAACATTATATAATTTAAATTATCGCTACGTTAATCATGTAGCTTAATTAAAGAAATGATCCATAATTATTTTATTGTAAGAATCGATTTTATACAAAATTAATTAAGGAAAAATAATTTTTCAATTTTATAATTATTTTTAAAAATATAAAAAAAAATATATTTTATTTTTATTTATAAAATATATTTTTAATAAAATATATTTTATAAACATATGCTAATATTTCTTTTTCTTGTAAAATGTATCTTTTTTTGTTAGAATATAATCTTTATTTTGAATTGAAAAATAATACAAACATTCGTATACTTATATATGTATAAAGAATAAAAGCAAAACGAAGGATAACAAAATATATACTTGAGAAGAAAAAAAAAAGGAAAATTACTTTTTTTAAAAAAAAATCTGGAAGCATATATTTTAGATATTTACTTTGAAAACAAAGTGCATGAAAATAATGATAGCTTCAAGCATCATTAATATCATCTTATCTTAACAAATGCAAGAAACAACACAAATCCCTTTTATTCGTATTGATTTTTTCTTTTTTTTTATAAAAATAAAAAACTTATAAAAGAATTTCTGTATTTTACGATATCGTTATGCTTCTTTTTTCTTTTTACACAATATTTAATTCATATATTGAACCAAAACTGAATTAATGGATTATTATGAAAAGGAAAAATGTATGGAATTTTTTGATTTATAGATTTTTTTGATGAATTCTATATAATCATTTTATGCAATATATTTCCTTTTTTTTTGGATAATTTCTGGCTGAAATATATGAAAGAATTTTAAGCAAACATTGCGAATGATATAGCAATTATTAATAATAATAATTAATAATGGCAATAATAATATTAATAACAATAATGATAATAATGGTAATAACAAATTAATTAATAATTTCCATCACAGAAATAGAAGCAAAAAAATATGTATCTAAGTCTTCAAATTTCATTCGTACCTCCTTATCTTTCATAAATCTCTTAATCAAATTTTTTCAAAAAAAATGCTAAGAAATTTAAAACAATGAAATTGATTTGTTTAATTACTCAGAAAAGCAAGGACGATACATTGTATCTTTTATTATTATTTTAGGAGACTGTAAATTATATAAATTGCCTACATTTTTTTTTTCTTCTTTACTTTATTATCTAACAATTTTAGAAGTGTTAGAGAAAAATTTTCGAATAATAAAAACTTGTACAATCGCTGTGCATAGAATAATAATTGTTTGTATCAATGAAAACATATCAATATTATTGGCATTTTTAATTTGCAAGTGTATATCACGTGTTGATTTCAGTTGTTTTAATGCAAATGCAGATGAAGCTATCATTTCCCTCAAATTGCTTATCGATTCCTGCAATAATTTTTCATTTTAATTTTAAATTTAGAAGGAAAAAATTTTTAGTAACTTTCTATTTGACTATATTGTATGTATGACACTATATAATACTAAAGACCTTAATTATTTCTTTTCTTTCTTTTTTTTTTAATTATAAATATTACAAAATTTTCATTTTTTTTTTTTTCTTATTTTTAATGAATAAATATCTTACGTTCATTTTTTCTGTTGTTTCATGATGTTCTTTTTTAAGTTTGTTAGCTTTATTTTTTGTTCCTCGATGATGAGCATAGATAACCAACATTAAACGTACGTGTCGCGTACCTGTTACGTCTACTTTTGTACAAATTTCATACGTACCTTAAATGATTGCATTTTTTTTTTTTTTTTTTTTTTAAAAATAACAATATAAGATAAGAATGTCAAAATATACTTCTAATTCGATCATAATTTGCATTCTATAAACCGGAATGTTACTTCTATGATTCATCTCTCAAATTCTAAAATCATTGACCTCCTTCTCGTAGCATTCCACTGAATTCCGCTTGATCGATTCCTTCATACCATTTACTAATATTTTTGCTCGGTGATCTAATTCGCATATGTAACAATTGCGATTCAGTATCAACAACCTACAAATGCTTTTCTTTTTCTTGTTAATTCAAAAGTTAATTCAGAAAGGAAAATTTAACAATGATAAGAAAAATAACACTTTTTGTGTCAACTTTGCAAACAATTCAAAATTCTTCTTGTATTCTTTTACAGTACTGAATTTAAACTTTAAAAATTAATAAAAACTTTTATAATTTAAGAAAACAAAAAAAAAAAACTGAAATGGTAAAACAACAACTGCGTAGGCTAAGGTATCAATAAGATAGTTTTTGTCTATATCAGTTTCATTAATTATTATTATTGATATATTTGGAAAAGTAGTAAAAAAAAAAATAATATTACAAAACTTTTCACATTGATTCTTTAACCTAACTTTTTTGTGTTATTTGTATTGTATACTCGTTTTATTCATGCTTCAATTAAAATTTACCCGAGTAGAAATACTTATATCGCTGTATAATAGGAAATCTTCGTAGAAACAATGTAATTCTTTTGAGGAGAAAACATCAAAAAAAAGTTCTGTTATAAAACCATATGTTTGACCACCAGACATAATATATTGCGTGAAACTCGAGCATAACGTTAGTGAAATTGTAAACCATACAGTTGCTACTATCAAATGCATCTAAAAATATTTAAAGTATTAAATTTTCACTAAAAAGAAAATTTTCAAAATTTTTGAAACATATCTATTATACCGATGAATATTTTAAAATTAGTGATGCAAAAAAGTACTTTCATCAATTACTTTGTCACTTTTTTAGTCGTTAAATAAGACATTATCGTTTCAAGTTACACTACTCTGTCTTTTGTAATGACAATATAGATAAATTTATCTTATTTTTTCTTCTGTATTTTAAAAAAAAAAAAAAAAGTGGAAAATTAAAGGATCAATGATTTTTACTTCGCTTTGTTTTGTCAAAAATTTGTGGAAATTTCTGATAATGTCAAATTAGTTAGAAATAATTAATATAAAAAATGAATAAAAGTTTGCAGAATTTCATAAGCAAGAAAGGAAGAAAAAAAAAATGATAATAGGAAGTAAAGAAGCATTTCGGACAGTTCATTAATAGAAAATTCACCAAACTATTTGTATATTCAGGTGTAATAATGCTATATGGATCGATTGGGATGAAATAGCAAGCTGTGATAACAATTTATTAAAGCAGTGATGATAGTAGCAGCGGTAAATTTTATTTTATAATCCTGATAAAGGCTATTGATAAAAGTTCGTCAACAAAAATTATTCACTGATCAAGATTTATCAATGAAAGTAATAACTAAAAATAATTTCTCTTAACAAATTATTTTTAAATTAACTACAACTATCGATATTATTTATGACATATTTTTAAACATTACTGACATTATATCATGCATGCATACATGCATGCAACGTAACAACGCTGCATGCAAAAGGTAAACATGCCCATACAATTTTTCTTTTGCCAAAATTTGTCTCTTTAATATTGTGCAAATTTGACATCCCAACAGTTTGCGGTCATTCGTTGCATGACGTGAAAGTTGGTAACGTGAAACTTTGGTGCCTGTACTTTTACTTTTATGTATTTATTTTCTTTCTGTTTTTTGGTGCTCTTTTTGTAATGGACGTTTGGCGCTTTGCATGACATCTATACATCTCTTTTATTATTTTTATGTGAAATATGTATTGTTTATTCCATCTTTGTAAAATGACACTGCAATAAAATGCTGTAAATTGCAGTATTTATCGAATGGAATAAAATGTGATAATAAGTGATAGAATTTTGAATATACCAGTTTTTGTTATTTTCAGAAAAATAATCAAATTTTCGAGCTGTAATATTTCATACAATATATGCTAAAAGCAACGTGAATTTTGAGTAAAAGAAGTAAACGAAATTTCTTTGGTGAATGAGGAAAAATGTCTTCTGGATCATTTCCGTTTATAATTCCAGAAAGGTTAGAGTCACTAATTTTTATTATAACAATAGAAAGAAAGCTTAAGTAGTATAAATTAAATGTTGCAAAGTTGTAAAACTGTTACAAAAGCAGTTAGGTCTTTTGTTATCGTTAGCTTCAATCCCATTCTGATTTTTTGAAAACCGAAAAATAAATTGTCTATTTTTACCTGGTAATAAATTTGTTCCTAATTCCCCAAGCTTGGTAAGCGATTTTTTTTTTTCTCTTGAAGGAAGACTTAACTGCTTGTTATTAAATTTTATTATTCGGAAAAATATTATCACATATTCCAGTTTACGACCAAAAAAAGCATCAAACCCATCATCGAAATTGTCCGTTATCACACGGAAATCCTATACTCTACCAAGACGTAAAGGATACAACGATTTGGATGATCCACTTGGTTAATTACTAAATTCATTCGGTTTTAATTCATGTCTTTTTTCTTCCATTTTTAAAAAAGTGGTGCGAGCTATGACGCGATTCTAAAAAAAAATTTAGCATGGTATTTGTTAGTGAATGAGCTTAGATGACTGTGGAGCTAACCACTTAGTAATATCTTGGTTTTACCATTTTCCCCGTATTAACTTTTTGATTAAATTTGAGGTCCGTCTTCATCCTCAACATGTCCATCTTCACCATTCAAGCGTTCAGTCGATGTAAGGCTTGCAAGTGGCCGGAATTCCGTAGCACGTGCCGCACGTGTAGTCCGAAAGAGGATGTCATCAACACAACATGCCCAAAATATTTCACAAGATCTGCCTTCAGCAAGTGTAAAACCATCACTTTTTGGAAGTGTACAACTTGGGAAGCGTTTAAACGCATCACTTCGTGGTACCTTACACAGTGGTGTCGATAACAGATTCACTAGCGTAATGCGTACAGTATGTATTTCCGTCGTTTTTCTTTTTTTTTTTTTTTTTCTTTTCGTTATGAAAAGGTATTTTTTGAAGTAAATCTGGTTGCATATTTAATCGTGACAAGTTTCCAAAGCCCTAATTTAATTTTGTTCCATTTGTTAGGTTGAGCCATCAAGGCCGTGGGCACGTGAACCAGCTGTTAAGGAAGAAAATGTTCCAAAGTTGGAACGACATACTGATAATACAAAAGTAGAATCGGTGACTGAAAAAGTGTTGCTGCCAAAGGGCGCAGTCGGTAGATTTTTTAGAATTTATCTGATTAAGCGTGTGCAAAGAAATCACTTCTAAAATATACATTGTGTGATTGTTAATTCTTGTATACTTGCATATTTCATTAATTCTTTATGTTCACAATAATTAAAATTTAACTTCTTTAGCACGACAGTTGAAACGTATGATTGGACGAGTTTGTGAAACTGACTATGATAAATATCAGTTGCTAGACGAACGTGACCGTTTGATGCATAGAGGACGTTTGAAAAGTACCGATGTTGATAATGCAACTGTTATGCAGGTGAATAAATTCTTCAAGGGAGGATTAAGAGTTCTTTATGTTATTCGTTATCCTCATTGTTCAAAGAATAATTATAAAACTGTGATTATATAAATAGAGGGAAGTGCCTTATTTAAAGAGAAAAATGAAATTTTTAAAATTTTGAAGGTAAATTATTTTTTACTACAGTATCACTGAACGGCTACTGTTAGAATATTCAGAGCTCAGGTAGATAAACATTTCCTAAGAGTAAAAAGTAAATTTGATTTTGTGACAAATATAAGCCTATCAGTTATTTCCTATTTAATTTTGTGACAAATATAAGCCTGTCAGTTATTTCCTATTTAATTTTGTGACAAATATAAGCCTGTCAGTTATTTCCTATTTAATTTTGTGACAAATATAAGCCTGTCAGTTATTTCCTACATCTACGGTGATTCCTTTTCTTTCTACTTTCTTCAACGGTTGGTTGAGGATGAATGTTAAAAAAAATTATTTTGGGGTTCTTGCTGTGATATGTGCCCAGAAAAAGAACGCTACATGAGAGTAGTACAAAAGCGTCTCAGTGCTTATGAATGCCATGATGATGGAAGTATTGCACCCGAACTGACTGTGAAAGAATACAGTAGAAGTGCAGCTGATCAGGTAAAAATTATTTTGTTAAATTCTTGAAAATCTTCTGAAAAAATAATTTATTTAGAGTTTCAAGTACCTCTCAGATCATTGAATAAACATGACTGTTTTTTAGGAGGAGCCGCTGCCTCATGAGCTTAGACCGGCAGATGTCCTTCAGCGAACTATGAATTATCTTGTCGGAAAAGTAAGCTATGTTTTTTTTTCCTTAAAAATTTCCAGAAGCCTTCAGTTAAATATGCATTTATATTTAACAATTGCAGATTGCTAACCATGTTCCGGAAACAGATGAGGAATTAGCACAATGGTATGATTTTCTGTGGAATCGAACACGAGCTATCCGAAAGGTCTTTTATCCATTGTTTGAATTTGAAATATTGTTTATTGTTTGGTAGCTTTTTATGGTATTTGATTGATATAATATGAGTGTCATATGACTCGTAACTAATGGACTGACATTGTTAGGTTTTCTCAGTCCCTAAGAGATAAAAATTAGAAGTTTTGACAGCTAAGCATGGTAAAGTTGATGGTTTCAGAAATTTTTTTATGGGAATGAATCAAAAATTATTTGCTTCAAACAGTAGTACTTATTGTTGATGTATTGATGGCAAATAAAAAGAAACGATTTCAGGACATAACGCAGCAAATGATGGTTAACGAAACTGCTGTTACTCTAATCGAACAATGTGTCAGACTGCATATCTTTGCATCCCATCGTCTTTGTGAATTGAATTTCAATGAATTCGATCAAAAAATGAATACGGGTGTTTTCTCTTTCATCGATTTATTAGTTTTTTGGACCTGCAATAATCGTTATTCATTGATTTATCTGTTTACAATTCTATTTCTATATCTTTGAAAATAGAGAACTTTAACCTATAGAGAATAAATAGAAAGATTCACTTTTGTTATTCAGAGTTAAAATGTTCTTAATGTTAAAAACTTCTTATCAAGAAGTCAAATTTTTCAATTGTAGAGAATTTGTCTAAAAGCTTGCAAAGCTTACGTTATTTGTATGATGATTTGGCGAAGAAAGGAGTCCATTATTCCAGTGAAGCAGAATTTCGTGCTTACGAAATTATGCTTAATCTCTCGGATTCCAATGTATTTCGGTAAAAGGATTTGTTTAATTTCAGTATTTAATCATTTTATATTATTTTATTATTTTGATATTTTTGTGCAACTTTAGAAGTTCCAATTTTTTAGGTAATGTGAAATTCTAAAAACATTTGTTAGGAATGGTTTTCGTTCTACTGGCAATTTTCCTTGTCTTTTTATGTGTGAATGACGAACTTTTGATTGCGATAGCTTTTTCGCCTTTTAGTTTTCTTGGCACGTGTCAAATAGTGTCAAAATAAGACGAATATTTTTCCTATGTCTTAGATCACTTTATAAAGGACAAATACAAATTACTATCATCTCAGCCAATAGTGAAGTTAAAAGAAATAGTTTTTTTATGTAGTATGCTGCATTTGCAAAGTTACTTCCTAGGTGCAGTGCAGTTTCAATATCTCTAGGAGATACCTACGAATGCATTCGTCTATTTTTTTAAATTAATTTTTTTTATTAGCTTTACTTCAAGTCCTTGATTTGAAGTTTTAAAACTTAAATAAACTTCCAGACAAGCATTGACATATCGTAGAGAAATTCTAGAAGCAGGTTCAGTCCGATTAGCAATTCGTCTATTTACATGCTTACAGAACCAAAATTATGTTCGCTTTTTCCGATTGCTGAAGAATGATGCCACTTATTTGCAGGTTTAACTTTTAAGTAATAGTAATAATAATAGTTTATTTCTAATAGATAATATTTTATTTGCCACATTATAAGTGGATATGTTTCGATAAAGAATTGCTTTGTTGTAGTGTTGTCTTTGTCACCGATTTTTCAATCGTATGCGTCATCAGGCAATGTATGCTATATCACACTCAATATTCATAATGGGAAAGGTCGGTTTTTATTTTAAATTAATTTAAGTATTTTTAGATGGAAAGTTTTATGGAAAAAATTCTTTCACAAATTTATTAACTTTTTTTATTTTTTGTATTTTTGCAGTATCCAGTGAACAAATTTGTCCAGCTGTTGGGATTTGACGACCGTGACGCATCACTACAGTTTTTGGGTTGCTACAATGTTCGTCGCAATAATGATATGGATACTGGCGAAGAGTTGATGCATATGTCAAAAGCTCAATTAATTGAATCAATTGAAGAACCTCCATCGAAAATTCATTTATGGATTGAGGCGAAACGTGATGGATATTCAATTCCAGAAGTAAATTGTTGAATATCTCTTTGGTTTTCCTTTTTAGGTTCAACTACTTTATTTTCAAACTTAATAAAACAATCGTATCTAATAGGTATTAAGTGGTTGTCAAGATGTTGAAGTTGAAATTGTTACTCCATTGAATTCGTTCGACAGAAATGGTACGTACCTGTTTGATGTCGTTCTCGATAACTATATTAACGAGAATGGAGGGGAACAGTAAGTCTTTTAATTTTGTTTGATGCTATAAGAGTAACTTGTCATTTTGCCTTGTATTTTGATAAGCAGTTTTTTTTTTCTTTTTCACTGAAGTCGTCTTTCCTAATACTTAGTTTATGGTGAGTCTTCTAGACAAGCAATTTCGGAAAATATCATGATGCCAATAAAATCTTCAAAAGATTTGTATTATAGTTAAGCATATATGAAAACATTCATTCAAGGGACTTTCATAATTTTTAGGTCTTACAAGATTATATGTTTGTTGGATTTTTTTGAAACTTAGAATATTTTTTAAATATATATATATATATATATATTTGCAGATTAACGACGGATGAAGATGAGACTGTAACTTTCGCATTTACGTTGCCACAAAAAGAAAATAATGCAGTATGTCATCTTATTTTTTCTTTTATTTTGTAGTATTTTTATTTTGTGTTTACAAATTTCGTGAAGTTTTAACCACTAACATTCCAACGAGTGATATTTGGACAATTGATATAATAGCTTCTTCTGTTAGATTCATTTAAGACGTCTCCAATATATAATAGCCAAAGATGCGTCGTAACGAATGATCGTTTAGCTTGACGTTTTTCTGAGTCTTATCCTATTAATATACCAAATTTATGTTTGTTCTAAAATTGCTATTTCCAGATCAGTGTACTGGCGGAGAAGCTATCAGATGAGATCATAGAAGGAGAAGTTACGAGGTTATGCAAGCTAGTGTATAGTAAATCATTAGCTCATTTGCTGACTACTGTATTATACGATAGTATCTTGGAGGATTGTTTGAAGTTAGTTGACTTTGCAGTATTGGTATTTCAGAGTGGAATTAAATTTTTTTTGATCGAAACAACTATACCAGAAGTTCTAATTTGAGGATTTTTAGGCCATGCTGTCAGGAAGTTATGATCGTTGCTAAATTATTGCATCGTCGTAAATTAGCTGCTGATGTTGCGAAACAAAGAGAGGATGAAATTCGGTTATTGCTTGATTCCCTGAACAAATCAATCTTGGATGAAGTTATTGATACATTTATTCAGGATATCAGTAAGAAATGGATAATGTATGTTTTAACTATTTTATCCTATTAGGTGGAAACTCTGTTACAGATTCATTTTTTTTTTTTCTTTTTAAGAATCCCATCGGTTGATGAGCTGTGTAAATGCAGAAGAAATTTCACTTTTAGATTTTTGATTTTTAAGCAGCTTCCAACAATTCCATAAAATTTTTTCCAATTTTTGTTTTGCTTTTAACCGTTCGTATAATGTTATTAGTATATATTTCAGAAAGTGTCAGCGAGTACATAACGAAGAACTCATAGAGGATATTGGAAAAAGCTTCCTGAACGATTTGTTAGCAGGGGTGTTAATCAAAACAGTCAGGAAAATAGCAGAAAAAGAAATAGAAGAAGGTGTGAACTACGTCAAGCAACGTTTGAAGGATATAAATGAACGACTGGATAAGTAAGTTTTATTGGAAATAAAGTAGTAGGTCTGCATATGGAATTTCAACGTCACAGCATCATTTAAACTAATTTTAGATTATGGCTGAAGCAATTTGTAAATCGTTGGCGAGAACAAATAGCTTACAGAAAAGAACAGGAGCGGAAGAAGCTGGAATTATTAGGGTCATTCCCTGTCATATTACCAGGTAATTTGTATTTGATTTTTCAGAGTTTGAGAAATTATCAACTTATAAGGGATAAGTGCTAATAAATTTTATATTTAATCCTTATTTATCCAACATATTTCAGCTAAATCTGGGTTAATTTTTCGTCGAAGAGACGGCTATTCGTTAGATGAGGCATTACAGCTCGATTGCAGTTCTGTAAGAATTTTTTCATTTGCCTTTTTTCTTCAGTTGCTCAGTTTTTTACCAGATATATGTGATTTAGGTAGTATATTTTTAGGACACTGGAAATTTTTCTGTTCTCGTCTTACAAATACAGTAACAATTAAAAAGAAATTAATCATTTAGAATTAGATTAATAAATACTTTGCTTTTTAAGTAGATCCTATTTCAGCTGCTTTTTGAGCAGAAAATAAACGCTTTTATTAAAAAAAGACATGGAAGAATAGCACGAAAAGTACTAATGAAATGGCGTTTATGGACTCATTTACAAATTGAAAAGCGGGAGTTTTTCACTGTAAGTTTTAAACTAATAGGAAAATTTCCGCATCAAAACTATTACTGTCATATGTTAAATATGTTAAATTTTATCATAATTTTATCATAAAATCGAGCATTTTTAGTGAAATTTTCTAGTGGAAATGATTTTTTCTTATCAAGTCTTTGAATTTAGGAGGATTCACTTTTTTCCAGAGTACATACACAAGTTCACCATTGAAACGGAAAAGGCTGCATTCTAACAATAATAATATTATTGCAAAAGAAAATGATGACATTCGTTTAGCTGCAGCACTTGCTGATATGGAATGCGAACGATTGAAACCGTTTTGGGCAACGAATCAAATTCGCAATGGTTTTTATTTCACAAAAATATCTATTTGTTTCATAGAGTGTAAAAATGTTTTATTAAGTGCTTTAATTGATTGATTTCGAATACTTTTTATTAATTTAAACAAGAACAAATGACATTCATATTTGAATCGATTTCGCAAGAGCGATTTTCTAGAGACTTGTAATTTATATACTGAATCACAAATACTTGTAACGATCAAATATTAGTTACTACAGTAGAAAGTATTACACAAGTATTAATTATTACAGTAGTAAAAAATAACGTTACTTATAGCGGTAGCGATGATAATAATTAGTATTGACAACTATTTTAAAGTGAGAATGAAGTTTGTTCATGGAAGAGTAATCTTTCATAAATTATTTCGTAGTTTAAAAAATCAGATTCATACTTTTTCATGCACCTCATGTTTAATGATCAAGAATGTAAAAGAATTTAAAACATATTTAATTACAAAGCTTTCTCTTGTTATGATTTATGAAAGTGTGGGGTGTTTAAGTTATACAAGGGAAAAAAATAGTATTCTTTCAAAATTTTGTTCTTATTTTTTAATTATAAAATTATATGAAAATAGAGAATTGAAAAATGTGTAGTTTTTTTTTTTTTTGAAATTTAAATTTTAGATTTGGAGGATAAGCGCCAAGTATCTTGGTATGAATCATTAGCTCAACGTTCATCATTATTGCTGAATTTTTTCGATGAACAAACACTTGAAAAAGGTTGAATTTTAAAAGAACATTTGAGTGCTAGTTTTTTTTTTTTTTTTTTTTTTTTTTGGTTCTACATTCAAGTTTTCATGAAGTTCGAAGTGAAAAATAACTGCAACATATTCCCCTTTATCTTTCCCTCTTTCACCTTCTTATTTTGTCCTCATTTCTTAAAAATCAAGATTTTCCAGACCCATATAACTGTATGATGCAGACTTTCTCAGATATATATGGATTGTATTTTTTTTCTCAGGAGTAGAAATAGCGGAACGAAATATTCAACGTACTGATTGCACAGAGAGATGGATGACGAATAAGAACAATCTTGAATGCAATGAAAGTTTAAATAGTCTAACGTACAATCCAAGTCAACAACAGTATTATAAGAAGAATAACGAGTTCAGCGTGCAAAATGAGGGATATTATCTTCCAGCAAAAAGAGAAGTAAGTTTATACTCCGAAGCGTGGGATGTATCATGACATATATGCTTGCATTCTGAGTAACACTTTTCAGCCAATCCTCTCTGTTTGAATGCCATTTTCAGTTTGATGTCCTTATTACTGATTAAATTCCTTTTTTTCATTAGTTAAGAGTAGTTAAATGGATAATTTTTCACCAAAAATTCCATTAAAAAACGTATGTAAGATTTCTTGTGATTCTTGTTTTCTTTAATATTATGTTGATTTATTTATTTTTTTAAATCCGGACTTTCGAAATAGAGTTTCTTGGAAAATGTAGACATAGAAATAGAAATTTTTCGTTTTGAAACTTTCAATTTTGTTTTTTAATAAACTTTTTATCAGACTTTTTGGTTTCTGATTAATTCTAATGCAATTTCAGTGCAAAAATTTGGAAAACTTGGAGAAGCGACTGAAAGATTTCAATAATGATCTGGACGATGCATTCAGGGACATGGAAGAAAGAAATCGACGATACGATGAAATTCTTAAACGTTTAAGTGCCGATCAATAATTATTTAACTTCCTATGCTATATGACTTTTTGATTTTAGTTTTGAAAAAAAAGGAAATAGTTGTCCGATAATTATTGTGATCAATTTCTTAATTGTTAGCTTTTTTCTGTGTGATCTTTTCCCGGTCTGACTAATGAAAAAATCAATGCTGCAGCAGAACTTAATGTTTGTTAAATCTTTTGTACAAATTATTTACTTTTTCAGAGTATTAATTTTCTTGTTTATATTACTTTATTATATAGCGTTAGTATTTATAGTAGTTCTATAAGCTGTTCTCATGCAGTGATTGAAATATTCCGTGCGAAAATTTTTCGTTGTGTTTTTAGTGATTCACTTGTTTAATTATTTGATTATCAAAACTCATTACTTCATGTTTTCAATCTTACCACATGTTTTGATGTAGTCGAAAAATAGCTTTCGAAAAATAGCTTTGATCTGATTTTATCCTGTATTCATGTCACTTATTTTCTTAGACGAATTTTCCAATAATAATAATAATAATATTTCTGCTATATTATCGAATAAATTGACAATTTGAAATAGAAAAATAATTGGAATTACGAATTAATCCTTTGTCTTCTTATTGATTTATATTCTATTAGGTGTTTGTTCTACTTTTTTTTTTTTCTTATTAGTTGTTTATAATTTTTAGGCTGCAACGTGTAAGTAGTAATCAGTTGGACAATTCAATTAGCATAACTATTATAATGTCATGGGATATGTGTAGTACTTCTCGTTGTAATGCCTTAATAATAGATGATCCCAGGAAAAATACTGGATTAAAAGTACTTACAATGGATTTTTTTAATAGTTGGTATATGCATGATTAATTTAAATAATACTTGAATTTAATAATTATTTTTACAAAGTTATTTTTTAATTTCACAAAGTTTGTTATGAAGCTGAGATCATTTTATATAAAATTATCGAGATTCCATGTGTATTTAAGCAAACTAAAGTTAATGTTTTAGAATGTATTAACTTTTTATTAATTTCTAGAAAGTTCATCCATTTTATCTTAATGTAATATTCCATCATGTTTAAAACTTTATTTCTATTCGCTAATTACTCAAGTAGAATTGATTTCCTATCATGGTTTGTTCATGTTGACGATTTTTTTTTATAGACGGGTCCTAGGCATTATTAGTGTCATGCATTTCTTCACCTGTTTATCAAACTTTGCTTATCAATAAATTTTTTTTTTTGCATGAAATTAATTTTATCTTTCAGTGTTCGAAATTCGAAGTATTATTTCACAATTTAATGAAGAAAAGAAATCCAAATGAGAAATATTTATGAAGCTTTTTTTGTGAAGAATATCACCATGGTGGTAACAAGGGATGAGGTAGAGAAGATTCGATTCGGTATATTTTATAAAAGCTAATCAAATCTATGAGATAATGATTCTTGATTGAAATAACAACAACTCCATCAATCATTTGTTTTATTTCCGAACTGATCAATATTAACTTAAATATATCAATCATAAGCAAGGGAAAGGATTTGATTATGAATAATGCTAATTAATTTTCAGATACTATTGGAGGAGTTTGATTATCCGCCATTTGTTCCTGCTAGGATGCGAAACCGAAAATACTCATAGATTATTATTAAAAACATTAGGAGCATTTACGGTTTAGCAACGTAGCCGGACATTTGTTATTTCGGTTTCCATCAAGAAAAAAAAATCAAAACTTGAAGAAAACTTTTTAAAAACGAAGAATTAAACAATAAATACTATGACGAAAGACGGGAAATGAAATTGTAATGAAACGAAGATAGGAAACGTATAAATGAATAATTGTTGATTGAGAAATATTGGAAGAAAATAATTTTTCAGTTTCAAATTTAATTTCATACATAAAGTCAGTGCAAAAAAAAAAAAAATTTGATATGAAAGAACAGAATCGAAAATGATTATATATATTCATAATATTTTATTATACGATGGTTTTCACATTCATAAATTATATGAAATGGATAATCATTGATTAAGTTAGCAGGTTGCTTTGCTTAAAGTGAATGCAAGTAGGTAATGAAATACTTAAATTTAGTACCTAATTCTTGCACTGAATTTTGAAACAAATTTAGTACCTAATTCTTGCACTGAATTTTGAAACAAATTTAGTACCTAATTCTTGCACTGAATTTTGAAACAAATTTAGTACCTAATTCTTGCACTGAATTTTGAAACAAATTTAGTACCTAATTCTTGCACTGAATTTTGAAACAAATAATTAAAACTAAATCAGTGAAAAAAAAAAGAAACAAAATTACAAAACAATAAAGAATACTACTACTAATATTAATAATAATAATAATACAGTTGATTTGTTGAAATGTGACTGGGTTGAGATATATGTTGAAGTGAATAATTTCTTTCATTGCTTCATCGTAAATTTATATCATTTCAACAAATCAGCAAAATTTCCCTTTCTATATATATATATGTGTGTGTGTCTGTGGTGTGTGTATGTGTGTGTGTGTGTGTGTATGTGTGTGTGTATGTGTGTGTATGTGCTTGTAGATTACATTGAACTGTATAAAAGAGTGAAGGAGAGAAAGGTAAAGAGAGAGGATGAGAGAGAGGAAGAGAAAGGAAGGAAAAAGAGAACGATGAAATAACAAAAAAATGGTTTGAATTTATTTTATGCACATTTTTTTTTTTTTTTTTTTTCATATTAAATTCAAAATAACAGCAATTTAGAAA
The DNA here is from genome assembly GCF_000002995.4 of Brugia malayi. Taxonomy (NCBI): domain Eukaryota; kingdom Metazoa; phylum Nematoda; class Chromadorea; order Rhabditida; family Onchocercidae; genus Brugia; species Brugia malayi. The sequence continues at coordinate 12,846,574 of NW_025062477.1, forward strand.
AATTATTATAATAATAGACTATTAATTAATTTTATGATGCATAACAAAAGAAACGAAATAAAAACAAATTTTTTATTTATCTGAAAAGTGTTTTTCTTCTTTCTTTTTATTCTTTTGATTTTTTAAAAAAATAAATTAAATTAAAAGGAAATTATAATAATTTTATTTTTACCTCCTCTCTCTTTCATTTTTTTGTTCAAATCTCTCGTGCTGCTTTTAATAAAATTATTAAAAAAATAAAATAAACAAGTAGGATAATATATGGAGAGAGAGAGAGAGAGAGAGAGAGAGAGAGAAGGAATGAAATGAAATATTTGATATTCTTCCAAGTGAGAAATGAGAACGAATAAAATTTAAATATTTTTTTTTTTTCTTTTTTGTTATATTTGCAGAATAAAGAGTTTAATATTAACAAATTCTCATAAAGATTCAGTTGTTTTTTCACTTTTTTTTTCTTCATTTTTTTTTAAAGTATAAAGTTGTGATTGTATCAGAAATGCATAATGCATATTTTTGCATATTAATTATTATTTATCTAAACTGATAATGAATCATCCATTTTCTATCCTTTTTACTCTCTTATATATCTATATATATATTTATACATCATAATTTCAACATATTATGCTTAATTAATGATGAAAAGCATTAATTTCAATCAAATATGAAATCAATTATTAGCCTTTTCTCGGTGTTTTTATTTAGACTGTAACATTTCTTTATAGATTCACGGCATATTCGTTACAATTGTAGCAAATATCTGAATTATCACTTTAAATTCACAAAATTATATACAATTAAATTTGCAATCATTTTTGTGCAATTTTCTGCTATTTCTTTCTTGATATTTGGAACTATTAATTAATCAAATTTTTCTTCTTCTGAATCGAAAAGTTGTATAAGTGATAATATTTTTTTTAGTTTTCTTTCTCATTTATATATTAAAAAATGAAATGATTAAAAATGATGAATGATATCAGATTATTCTACAATTTTGTCTTATTCAAAAAGCAAAAAAATGTGAATATTCTTTCTTTCTATTTCTTTTTTTTTTTTTTTTTTTTGTTTTTTCAAAAAGTGCAACTGCTGTAATATTTTAATATATCACATTTGTTCCCATATAAATTATCAAATTTCTAATAATACCTAAAATGATGTGAACAATTTGAATAATTTATTGAAAAATTAGGTTAGATAATAAAGGAAGATTGGAATTTATTGGCAAAATTTATTAGAAAATTTGAATCATATATAAAGGTATCTCTTCCTGTACTTAATATTTTCTGTTCATTTCATTTTCATTTTAGCTATGAAATTTTCGCTTTCATTCATTCGTAAGTTTTTCTTTTTTCTAAAAAAAATTGGAAAAATAGGTAAAATTGAATGCTACTAGTAGCTTATGTAATTAAATTTAAATCAATGATAGATATGGTTATCTAACTTTGGTATAAATATTAGTAAATGAATTACATTTTAAAATTTTAATTAGATTTTTACGATGCATTATGTTAGAGATATAACAATGCAAAATAGTGAAATTTTTTTAATTTACAAACTATCATTTTTGCTATATGTCAAATGTAATTTTCATTTTATTATTCTGATAAGTGTTTTAGTTTTCTAAAATTTTAAGTTTTTTTCTTGATGATTACAACATCAATGACATTACGTGGTGCGCTGTTTCGTTCACGTAAAGCTGCACTGGAAAGCATCATTCGAGCTAACACAGGCAGAGTGAGTTATTTTTGAATGAATTTGAAATTCATCTCTTACTTGAATTATAGACTGATAAAAATTACAGATATAACAAGAAAGGTGATTAATTACTGGGCAAAAGCAATGCTCTTAATTACTAATGTGTTTAAATTTAGCTGAATTTGAATTGCTAAAATATATGGTAAAGACAGATTCGAACAGAAACTTTTTTGATTTTCTTGTAACTTTGATTTAATGGAATAAATTGAAATATTAATTGTTGTCAGTTTTCTCTTAATTCATTGCTTATTTTCTAAATTCTGGAATTAAATTAATCCTGATTTTTTGAATTTAAATACAATTAATAGCAAACAGCTATATATACATTTGTTTGTTGCATATTTTCTCGTTTATTTCTTTATTCATTTATTTATATTTTTACTAACTTATTTTCCGTATTGTTATTATTTAACTGATAACATAGAATTTTCCAGAAACATAAACAATTTATATTTTATTGGAGAAAAGAAATTTAAGCAAGATTTTCTACTATTCGGCAGAACTATACCAAAAATTTGTTTAACTAAATTAAAGATATAAAAAAAAAGAAACCAATTTTCTCATATTCTGATTAATCAATTTATTATTTGTGTTTAGAAAAAAAACCACCTTTTTTTGAAATTTATTTTGAAAACAATATTATGTCATTTTTTTTTAAAATTTATTATTCATTAACAATCATTTCTTCTTTCTCTCACTTTTTTAAGCAAGATTTTCTACGATTTGGCAGAACTAATGAAAAGTACAACGATCGACATCTGATAGCATCTGCATTGCTTACTCCAGTCGACTTGAAATAATGTTAAAATTTTATTATTTTACTATTTTTTTCATTTTTTTTTTTTCATCAGTGTTATAAAACAATTATTTCTATGCTAATAGTTACTTAGTTCATTAATAAATTATTATTATATTATCATGTACCGATCGTATTATAAAAAATTATTTAAACTTAATACTAATTAGTAGATTTTGTAATTCACTCTTAAAATATTTGTACTTTCTCTCTCTTTCACTTCTCATATTTATCGCTACGCACTTGCAAATAACTATTAACATTTTTCTCATTTAATTAATAAGTTATTCACTTGATATATGTAGATTTTGTATTTGAAATTATAGCATTGTTTTGCACATGAAATTTGAGAATTTCAAAAATTTTTCTTACGTAATTCTTATTTTCTTAATTTTTATTCAAACTAAATTCAACTAATAATTCAATCAATAATACTGTTAATCATTACACTGTACAAAAAAAAAGAAAGAATTAATATGAAGGAATTGCACCACCTATACTAGTGAATTTTTTGAAATTTAATATCAATTAAATTTAAAATATTATTTAGTAATTTTTTATTCTGTAACAGAAAAACAAATAAACTAAAAAAGCAATGAAGATTTCTCGTCTTTTGTTTGTTAAAAGTAAGCAATTGACGATATTTGCATAGACTGATACGTAGTTTCTGAATTTTAAAACTTTGACGGATGTATTAATTTAAATTATGTTAAATTGAATTATGAAAAATTAATTTAAATCTAATTTTCATGCAAAAGAAAAAGTTAGAATAAACAATTTTAATTTAAAAAAATTATTCTTTATAACAATTTAGTTAATATTTAATGAAATTTGAAAAGATTATGCTTTAATGAGAAGTAATGTGATATGCATAGAGCCAATGAAAAATCGATGAATTATTTTCAAATTTATTTTTAAATCAAAATATTTCGATGAATTTTTTTCATGAAATTTACCTTTTCAAATCAACGATCAATAATTCATAAAAAGCAAAGAGATATAATATTTGAAATATTGAGACTTATAATGATGAAAAATATTATCAATACTGATAATTTTCTATTAATGTATCCAGTGATAATATGAGTGTTAAATAAAGAACGAATATCTATTATCAGTAATGGCAAATATCACTGATTGATATGTTACCGATAATTTATAATCAAGAAATAGTTATCAGTCTCAGTAACAATGATGAGATGGTCTATGAGAAAATAGAAAATACAACTAAATTACAAGAAATTATTTACAAAGTAAATACACAAACGAAAAGGAGCAAGGAAGTAATGCTATACTACTATAGTAATAAAAAAAATTTTTAATTTTGCATTATAAATTTCGACTATAAAAAAATTGCATAATTCTTATCAGTTCTGTAACTTTTGTAATAAATCTAAAAAATATACTTTGGAATTAAAATTTCATTTTCATTATAAAAAATGCCAAAAATTATACGAAAAAATAGGTTGCAAAAAAAAAAAGTCAATGTTTGATTTAAACGATTTTCTTTTTTTCTATAATACATTTCATCAAAGAATTCTTGATCAATTCAATAGTAAATGAATAATTTTGAAGTAATTGTAAAAAAGAAAAAAATTTTTAAAAAATTATGAAATATCACTGATGTTACTATGAACTGAGAGTATCCATTCAAAGAAAAGATGAATTATCAGCAAATGATAAGGTGCAATAGTAATGAATGAACGAGCAAATGATAAAAAAAGCAAAGGAAATTGTAAAATATATATATTTTTCCTCTTTTATTATAATCATATCTATCATTCATAAGTTGGATTAGTTGATGGTAATTGATAAAGGTATTTCTTTGGTATGCTTTCATCATTGGTACGATTAAATTGTAAGCCACGTGCGCGTAAAATTTTCCCAACAAATAGTTCAATTTCAATTTGTTTCCTGAAATAAATTTAATTAAAAATAGTAATGAAATAGCATGCACAATTTTTTTTTAATTTTTTTTGTCCTAATATACTATTATTAATGAATATGTATACGTATTATTTTTGTAAGTTTTGTTAGTGTAAAAAAAATTGTATGACAATACAGTTAATTTGTTGTTAACTAAAATTTATAAATAAATATAAATATTGATAAATTCTTTAAATTACTTTAATTCATGACACTTAAAAGATGTTGTAAATATCTTTTTTATCATTTGATGAAATTAAAATAGATTGAAAAAAAAGTGATATAAGTATTGTAATTTTGATATAAATATAATATGAAAATGATATAGGTCTATAAATATATAAGCATTATAATTTTACAATATTATAAATTAAGTGAAAACTTACGCATCACGGAATTTATCATTCGGTAGAGCGCCTACACGTGGTAAAGCGTTCTTTTTGACAGAAATTGTTAATGAATCACTGATTAGAGGAGAGGTAGAGGATGACGATGAGAAGTTAAAATTATTTGGTAACTTTTGCAATGAATGTGGTGAATAATACTGTAATGAAACAATAAATGGTTTCTGTTCCAAAGGACGAGAATGATTGCAAATGCTAAATTTTGACCAATATACTTCACGTGGGTCAACTATTGGTGGCATTAATATCGCATTGCTGTCAGGAATTGGTGGCAACTAAAGAAAAGAAAAAAGAGTAAAACAAAATGATTTATTTCAACAAATTATAAAAAAAAAAAGCTAAGAATTATATGGTGAATAAATTATAAAAAAGCAAAAGATTCCTTCTTTTTTAGTTTAAAAAAAAAAAAAAAAAAAGTTTTTCTCAGTTTTAACATTTCCTTCTTGTATAATTAAAGAATTCACTGAATGATTTTTTCTTGAAATATTTCTGAAATCTTTTTTAATTTTTAATCTAATTATTGATAAAAAATTCAATCATTTCAAAAATTTAAACTAACTGACAGAACAAATTGCTGATGTTAATGGTCCATGAAACATTGCTGGATGTAACCAATTTGGCCTTTTGTTAGCATTCAAAATTTCATCAACAGCAGTTGCCATACGTTGAAGTAACTGAGTTCGTTGATTTGTACGATTTAATGATGGTTGCCATGGATCAACCAATGAAAAATATCTTTAATACTTTTTTTTTTTTTTTGAGAAAATAAATGAAATTTAAAAATAATAAGAAAATCGAAAGATCTATTCTAATCTATTTCTTTTTTTTCTTAAATTATTTCATTTAAAATTTGTGTATCTGTTGATAATAACTGGAAATTTTTTGTATGTGATTTCGAACGAAGTTTAAAAAGATTTGTTCATTTTAAATTAATACACAAATTCGCAGGACGAATTCACTTGTGAGAAATAAAAATTTTTCTTAACAGAATAGAATTTAAATTTTGTTTTGAAAAAAAAAGTTTCATTTTTTTTTTTTTTTTTTTTTTTGCACATTTTTTGTTTGTTGGAAAATAATGAAAAATTTTAAAAAGAAGAAAAAAAAGAGACAAAAATTCAATGAATCATTTGATTTGATCAAACAATTGCCAAATGGTATTTGGATGAATTCGAACATTCATTCACCGTGGGAATCACTAATCTTATCAAAAGCGAAACACTTCTGATAAGATTCAGAATCAGCTGATATTTTAGGAAAACTATTCTAAGTTTAAGAAGCAACTCAACAGATATCAGAAATGAATAATGCGATCGAATTGTTTTAATGTCTCAGCAATCGAACAAAAATTGAGATTAAAAAGAGAGAAAGGTACTAATTTTACTCAAACATTTCGTTTTTTTGCACAGAAGATTTAGTAAATATATAAAACTTACAAGAAAAAATTCCATCTATCAACAAAAATTATAAAATTATAATTAAATATGTTTGAACAGTTGTTGAAATTAAGAAACTCTTTTTTGCATGAAATATATATATATGATTCAAAAAAATTAGCTGATCCAATTATGGCTAGCAAATTTAAACAACTTTTTGACTTTTCAATTACTATTAATTGTTAACACAAATTCAAATAATGAATTCAATTCAATTTCTTCAGCGATAAAATTAAGATAAAGCAAAAAGTAATTTATTTTTTAATTGTGAAACTTAAGATAGCTTTAATGCAAAAAGATTAGGATTTTTTTTTTTGAAATTTTTGAAATTCTTGAATTTCTTTGAAATTTTTGAAATTTTATTCCCAAAATTTTATTTTATTCTTTTTTTTCACACAAATTGATAAAAGTTTGCAGTTACCGTACTTCATATACAATACATGAAGGTCATGGATAGCGTCATCCACTTTTCGTTCTTCTTTTTCTTGCAACATTTCAATAAATAATAATAACCTAAGCAAATCAAAGGAAAAAAAAAGTTTATTTGTATTTGACAATCAAGAATTTTTCAAATAAAAAAGTTATTTACAGGTTAGGTTAATAAATTATAACTCAAGAAATTTAATTTAATCAGAAGTATTCCTAAAATTTAGTGACATAATTAAATTTTAATTTTATGAATTGTATTTCCGATAAAATAACAATTAAAAGGTGCAAATAATTATTTTCGTAAGGTAACGTTAAGACCTAAGATCAATCAATAAGAAAAATTATTGTTTAAGAAGGAATAAAACAGTATTATCTATCAAATTAAAAATAGTAAGAAAAGTTGGGTCAATAATAACCGATAGAAAGAGCAGAGTTATTTCTTTTGCTTTTCATATTTTTGCACAACATATTGGCGCCATACTTATATTCGTTTTCATTTCATAACTTTTATTCCAATTATTTAATTTTATCAATGTAATTTTAGGAACTAATTATATGGTAATTACCTGAAAATTAAGCAATACTTGAAATTCAATTAGCAAAGAGGAGAATATTTTAATCGAAAAGTATTAAATACTGTTTTAACGTTAGTTTTTTTATCTGTTAAATTTTAATTGATTATGTGGAATTATTTTCTCATAAATTGCCATTTTTATCCTAAACGCTTTCTTGTCATTACAAATGATTACAATGAAATTTCTATGATTTTTTTATATGATTGGAAATATCATTAAATATTTGCCAGTAATTGGCAAATATTGGGAATTTCATGAAGTGAAGCCTCTTTTTTCTTCCTTCAAAAATTCCATTTTATTTTCTTGACAACTGCAAAGTTTAAAGAAATTTGTATTTAACACATTTACAGTTATATGATGAAGTCAAATGATCGTATCGTTCTGACAATTCATTATGCAAAATAATAAGGTCAATTAGGTCATTATTATTGTCTATTATCACTGCTATTATCGTTATTATCAATGTTATTATTATTGCTACTATTATTATTTATGATTAATATCTATTATTACTATTATTATTATTAATCTTTTGTCTTCTCTTCTTCCGGCCTTCTTTTCTTTTGTTTTCTGTTTTTTAAATTGCAAAATTTTGTTCATTTCATTTCGTTTTCTTTTTTCTATTTCCCATCTTCTTTTATTTGTTTATTTATTCTAAAATTCACATTTTAATTCATATTTATATAAATTAAAGAAAAAAAATTTCTTTATTTTCATATCTTAAAACAAGAAGCTTTTTGAAAGTTGAGCAGTAAGAAATTTAGAATGTTGAGACGAGATAGTTATACAAAAAATGCGATGAAGATATCGGTGACGATGTCAACGATGATAAATACTAGATTGGATATATTTCAAAACATAAATAAAGCATTACTTAGTTTTATTGGTAATCTAAAGTTATTATTTTAGTGGCAATATACAAATTAGAAATAAATAATGTGAATAAAATTGTAACTTATTCAGAATCATTCATTAAAAGCATTTTTCTATATAGTAGCAAATAATTAAGATAATAATTAACTAATTAACTGAAGCATTGCTAATGATTAATTTTTGATCGCAAATAGTTCATTACTGTGATAATGAAAAGAAAATGATTGCATATGCCTTTAGTCACTTATAATTATTTAAAATAATTTAATCATTAATTATTTGACGTTTAAATCAGTGAAAATCGACAATTAACTCTTTTATTCACTTAATCCTTATCACTTTTTATCATTTACTATTCGATTAGCTCCATGAAAATTGAATTATTTTACAAATTGAAGAAAAATATAAAGTATTTCCCTTGTTACTTTAAGACTCTGATCTATAATTTTTTTTAATGATCCATTTATAATGTTTATGAAACAGAAATTTGAAATACAACTTTCTGTTTCCCTGAAGAATCCCAAAAATTATTTTTTGATAAAAAGCTTCCAGAATTGTAAAAAAAACTTGATCTATAAAATAATAATTCATTTTTATTTCATTTTTTTTATTTTCTTGTAATATCTGGAGAACTCTTGTCACGTTGAAAAAAAAAAAAGTGAATTTGAATGAATTAAGTTTAACATCTTTTGAGATTTTATGAATTTTTCATTTACTGTTAACTTATACAGATAAATTTGATTTTGAAGAAATGATCATGAAATTCTTTTCATTCTAATTATACTAAGTAAAAAAAAATTATTTATTAGATAAAAAGAATTAATAATCTCTGACTAATTGTATTTCATATCAATAACTCATTACGTATTTTCTATAAAGTTTAATAACTTATAGCAGATTATAGTAGAGCAAATAGAATATTGAAATTTGCCATAATAATATTCCAAGAAAATAACTCTTAGATTATTAGTCAGCAAAAAATGACATATTTTCGAAATTTTTTGAAAATAAATTTCCGTTTTAGATGTGATTTTATATTGAGATGACACCGTTGCCAGTAGTTTACATTTCTATCTAATGCTTTTATCTTTTAATATTAGCATTTCTCATAGTGTGAAAACTATTTAAAGTATTGTTAATCTTATTTTAATGTATTTCTAAAACAGAAATAGTCTTTCAATTCCACCATCTGATACTAAATTTTTAAGATCTTTTGATAATTTTTAAGTTGATATTATATTATGAGAGATTTTTATAGAAGAAGTACAAAATAGGTTAAAAACAGGAGGAGAAAGAGAGAGAGAGAGAGAGAGAGAAAAAAAAAAGAATTATAAAAAAATTTTTTCAATCTTTTTTTGTTTTTGTTTTCATCAATGAAATCAATTCACTGATAACATCCTATCTTTCTTTTCTACCGTACAAAAACGATAATACACCATTAGATTGCTTTGAAATATTTCATATATCAGAGATCCTTTAAAGAATTATATTCACATCCGATTAGAGTTAAAAAATTGCAATCAAAATTTGAAAAAAAAAAAAAAGAATAATTCGTGGGTTTTCGTGTTTCTGTTTAGTACGCTTACTTAAATAGATGAAAGTACAATTGTATTTTTCTTCCATCTCTGATATATTTACATTTCCTTCCTAAATATTATTACTTCTTTTGATGTTATCATAACTTAAATTATGATAAAGCTGTGATAATGAAATGTTGATGTTTATTGTTGATTTCTATTTGTATTATTTTGTGGTTTCAAAGAATTATCATATTTTTTAATTGCTATATTGTGATAATATTGTATACTTTTACTGTTAAAACTCCTTAATATTTTATTAATAGACAAGTCTTAAGATTACTTGTAGAAAATTTTAATATAATTGTAAACTTACAATTCACTACTTTACTATGTCAATCATTTCATTACTTGTAATTATTTTCATAGCACAAACTTCAAATCAGTATAATTTATATTACTATTTAACGCAAATGATAATTACATTACATTTTGCACTTTAATAGTATTATCTAAAATCTCCTAAAAATTTAAACAAATTAAACTGAGGAGAATAGAGTGATAAAGAATTACTTTCTTTTATATTTGTTCAAATATTTCACATATATTCATGAAATCTTTTCTTATTTACTCAAATATTTCACATTTGAGTAAATCAATAAATCATTACCTTTCTATTTTTTCAATTTAAGTTTTTCAATTGTTGGAACATCAGAATAAAATTTTCTAAATCTGCCTAATAAATTATATATATTAAAGCTTTTATTCCACTGAAAACACCTTTGATGCTAAGTATTTGATTTAAATGATATTATTCATTTCTGATATCTGTTGAATTGCTTCTTAAACTTAGAATAGTTTTCCTAAAATATCAGCTGATTCTGAATCTTATCAGAAGTGTTTCACTTTTGATAAGATTAGTGATTCCCACGGTGAATGAATGTTCGAATTCATCCAAATACCATTTGGCAATTGTTTGATCAAATCAAATGATTCATTGAATTTTTGTCTCTTTTTTCTTCTATTTAAAAATTTTTATTATTTTCCAAGAAACAAAAAATCTGCAAAATTTGGCGAATTGCTCAAAAAAAAAAATCAAAATTTTAGTTCCTTTTTGTTAAATTTCGAAAATTTTCAGTTCTCACAACTTTACGAGTGAGTTCGTCCTGTGAATTCGCATACAAACATTTTCTTCCTTCATAATTTTTTTTTATTAATTCGAAATAAACAAAACTTTTAAATTTCGTTCAAAATCACATTCAAATTTTTCACACACTTATAATACAACAGATAAACAAATAAATATTAAATAACTTGAAAGAAAACAAAAAAATTAAACAAAAGGGATAACTTTAAAAATTAACCCGCAAAAGAATAAGTTTTGTTCCTTTTTTCTACTTTTTTTTTTCTTTGAAGTTCATTTCTTTCTATAATAAAAAAAAGGACAATCAATAATCAATAACACGAAAATAAAATAGTGAAAATTGTTGAAAAAGGAAAAATATCACATTTGATGAGATCTCATTTCTAAGACGATCGATAAATTTTTTACAACATCGAGGAAAAAAGAAGGATGTGAGGAATGTTATTGAGGTAACTTTGTCATTTGTTTTGTTTTAGTAACAGTATTTTTTGTAAACTATTGATAATATATCAGTAAGGCAATGTTACTGCTTAAGTTAAAGTAAAAAAGTAGCATTATCATAAACTATAAAGAAGACTAACTGATAGTAATGATAAATAGTTAGTGATCAATCTTGTTATTACAAAAGAGCTGATTAAATGATCACTAAATTAATTGTTTTTGGTATTTTTGTGTTTTGACTACTTCTAAAAGAATAGTAAATTTATCGTCTTTCTGTTAATGAAATTTCACTGAAGAAGACAAATCACTGTAATTTTTTGATAATTTCATTATTTCACTATTTTTTTCACTAATTTCACTATTTGATAATTTCGTAATTAATTAAATATTTCTCATTTCTCGCAAAGGTTTTAATTATAACTGTAATTTAAATAAAATTCCCTCATTATCTAATTCTGTAAAAAATTAAAATTTCAAAGTTACCATTTCCAATAAAAGAAAGAAACAAAAAAGAAAGAAATGACATAAACAATATTTCTCATTTGTATCTCATTTGTTCATTAATTTTTCTATAATTCTCCTTTTAAAGTTTTTTATTTCGAGGTAGTTATCAAATTTGTAATGATATTATTTATCACTTATGCAGGATCTATCATCATTTATTACAACCAAAAATTTTTTAAGTTTACAAAAAAATTTAATTTCATTTGGTTTGATTTTCAAAAGAAAGGATGAATTAAACAGAAAAAATCCAGAAAGTTCATTTTTTTTGTAAGTATACTTTTAATTTGAAATAATTAAACCTTTCTTGAATCTTCAATATACAATAATACAAGAATAAATAACTGAATAAATATATAAAGTAAGTAAGTAAGTAAGATTTAAATATTGCTATCTTCCTATAAGTTATATTTTATTTATTATCAAAAAATAACAGTGATAATAATAATGATTAATAAATAAAATACATGATTGACTTATCATTTTTATTTTATCACTGTTTATTTGATTTTTAAAATAATTTTTGATTAATTTGGAAGCAAAATAAAAAAATGGAAAAAGGGTAAAGGATAAAATAATTATTTTTTACATTAATAAAATTTTAAATTAGCGGAAAAAATCAGTAAATAAAACATCGACTATTTTATTAAAAACCAATAAAACTGAAACTTCGTTGGTAGTAGAATATACCCTGAAATGATATTAACAAATAAATTAATTTGTTTATTGTTTGTTTGTTTCTTTTTTTTAACAACTTATGAATTATATTAAAAAGAATGGACAAACTGAAAGATTTCCTATTATTGTTTATAAAAAAAATCAGAAAAAAAATTTGAAGCTCAAGAGTAAAAAAAAAAAAAAATCTCTATTTTCTTTTTTGCTTCTATTTTCTATCTAATAATAAAAACTGTTCTCAACAATGAAATTAATTGAACTTAAAAAACAAAAAAAAAAAAAAAAAAAAGTAAAACCCAAGCTAACTTTTAGAAAAATTAACTGACTATATTTTATCTTAGTGCTAATCAATCAATTAGTAAATCAATCGATATGACTTTATCCCTATGGCATTAAACACTTAATCAAATATTCGATTAGTAATTGATAACTTTTACATTAAAAAAAATTATATAACAAAGTTACAAGTTACAAGCATTTTTTTTTCCTTACTTAAAAATAATAAGTAAATTATAATAAGATAATATTATCAATACTTAAAATTGAAGTAGAACGAGTAGGAGAGGAGGAGAGAGACTGTAAACAAACAAATAATAATTAAGAAATTTAGAAAATGTTAAATGTAAAAAGTACGATTAGCATAGGTATTACTAATTCATTGATACTACTGTATCGCTGCTGTAGCTTAATTGAACCGGATATTTGTTCGGAATGAATAACGGAAGATTGTCGAATACATTGTTTCCATTTATAGCCAGCTTTTGAATCATACAAAGTTAAATTCTGCCTACCCGTAAAATAATGATGCATATAGGGTGAAAATAAATCGATGATATCATCTTGTGCATCAATAATTTGCGCAATAAACATTTCATCGCCACTAATTAAAAAATCAAATACGCATGCATCAAAAAATGCATCTGTTACATTAGCATGTTTGCATCGTTCTGTAAATTAACTTTGTTTTTTTTTTTAAATGAAATTTGTCAGTGAAAATTAAAAAATTTTGCAATAATTCATTTTAATTAATTTTTTGTAAAGAAAAAAATATTTTAAAAATTTAAAAGATATGCAACAATTAAAAGTATGAATTATCGATTAGTTTTTTTTTTTTTTCCTTTTGTTTTGTTTAATTATATTCTAATGTAAATTATTTAATTATTCCAATGTAAATCAATATAGTTATTAAAAATGATGGTATGAATCATTAGATTTGAATGTTAAAAATTCAAATAATTTTATATTTAATTAGTTGGAAGTGTTAGAGTATCAGTTTTTGTTTAACTAATTGAGTTGAATTGTCACACCAGCGAAAATTTAATTAAAAAATTATTTTTTATTCGTTTATTTTTATAAAATCACAATTACTCACCAATTGCAATTTTAAGAGGTATTTTTATCCGAACTCCATGACATCTGGTAAATGAAATAGGATTTGCTAATGCTTCCTCAATTTTTACCGTTTCACTACGACTACAACCTGATGTACAAATATCAAATTCATTATCGGTTTGCTCCTGAAATAAGTAATTCCATCATTCAATTGTTTCAAAAAAAGAAAAACTTTTTATCTGTATGATTCTAAAAGATTTTTTAATATTTGGGATAAATAATGAATACGAATTTTCGAAGAATAAAGTTTTAAATTGATATAAAATTACATAAGTGGAATTATTGATTGCAAAAAGTTTCATAGTATAAAAAAGAGTGAAAAATGTTTATAATTAATTGAGTAAAGCTACAGGAGGGAAAGTTAAAAATGATTGAAAATCGAATTTGTGTAGCAAAAAAAAAAAAAAGGCAAACAGCTATTTTATTAGAAATTAATAAATCTGAAATGTCTACGTATATTAATATTGTCGACATTCATGTTTAATTATAAATAGATTTGTTTAATTTGCTGTTTGTTTCTCTTCAAAAAAGACGAAAATAATTTGTTTATTACTTCATGAAAATTAAAGATTTTTTAAAAAAATAAAGGAAAGTATTTATTAGAATGAATTATTTTTAGACGATTATAGGACGATAATTTGTGATTACTATGTAAAATGACTTTTCTTTTTTAAATTAAAAGTAAGTAAATACCTGCACTATTCGTTCTGGTATCCTTAAAGCAACCGATAAATATATGCCATGTCGTCGAATATAAATTATTGTTGCTAAATAACGTAATATAATTTCAACATGTGTTTGATTTGTGTTTGATTTAATTTCAACTGCTTTCCGTCCTGAATTACCAACAAATCTGCTACCATCCGTAAATGAATTAGGTAATTGCTCATCATCTGACCCTGCTTCATATTGTTTACGTGTTGTGCAACGGTTATTTTCTTTTATAATTACAGTAACCTGAAAAATGACTCTGAAATTTTGTCTCTTAATTGAATACTATTTTAATAAAAGTTTCACTAACATAATAACTTCAAAAAAAAAGGAACATATACTTTACTTTAATTATTTTAGTACCAATTTTAATTTCATATCTAACTATCTATATGTAAGCATTTCATACTTTATAACACATATTTATATGTCATATAGTATCAAATTGATTTTTTTTTTGACAAGTTTTTAGAAATTAATTAATTAATATAAGTATAGCAATTTTGTGCGTTATTTTTTTTTTCTTTTGTATAATATTTATTATATATATCGAAATATAACGATACACTTAAGTAATGTATTTTTATGGCTATGGAATAGTACTAATTATTTAAGTAAGGCAATACAATCACTATTTATACAGTATTTATAATATTGAAGTGTAATTAAATTTTCTTCAGTGTGTTATTTTAAATAAAAATTCATCCATAATTTCTTTTCTTTAAGGAAAAATCTAACTTTCTATTGTTTATTTTAATTATTGAATGATTAAAATGTGATAATTTTTTTTTTTAATTCGAATGAATTTTTTGAATTGTAAATTATATACCTTAGAAACAGCAGTGGTACCACTCGCGACAAACGAGTGAGTAATTTGTATTAATAAATGTTTGTTATTTATTAATGGATAAGCACCATTACGAGCACATGTTTCAAAATGACCATTTAGTGTGCGCAAATGTCGTGATCCAAAAAGTCCACAGTAACGTTGTATTACATGAGGAGCACTATCAGTCGGAAATGCACATCTTAAATCGTGAATGTTTAAGTGATTTGTATGATTTTTGCAAAACATTCAACTGTAAAATGAAGCGCAAATGTTACAATCCAATGAATTCTGCTTATCTATTGCAGCATTTACTCATCTTTTAATTTAGTTTTTAGATAATAGTAGCATTCAAGTCAGTTAATTAATCATTAATTGAACCAAAGAAAATAGTAATAAAATTTCAAAATATAAATTGAATAATTAAGTTGATTTAAATTAACGTACGAAACAGTTTAACATGTTAAAATTATTCTAGATTTATTGATTTGTTCGTTTTGCTTTTTGTTTTAATTTAAAATTTATAATATTTTCAATTTTTAAGAGTGCAGAAAAATGCTAATCACCCGATAGGTACATAATTACTGGGTTTCATCGCTTCCGGGAATGAATTACAGGAAAATTCACGACGTTGTCGATGAAGCAAAGTTTGCAATGTGTGATATTTGAGATTGCCGCGACATGTGCGATTTGTTTCGCTCAAGCAGTAAATATAATCAGTTATTATCTATAATCAAATAAAAAATGAAAAAAAAAAAGTGGTAGATAAATTAAAACAAATACGTTTTTCTTTTTTAAATAAACAATTTCGATCCTTCATCTTAGTATTTTTTTGAGTTTTTGTAAGCAATTAATTAATTAATCTTATGTTTGATGTTAGAATTTTTTGATTATTCTAATGGTAAGCTTACAGAATGTATTCCTACATGCTTACAAAATACAATAAACAATAACGAACGGAAAATAAAAAAGGGAGAGAAACAATGATATTATCTCTTATTTTCATAATATGATTTAAAAACAAATTAAAATCAAGAATTTTTAATTTAAAAACTGGAATTTCCTTTTTATCTTTTCCTTAATTTATGAAGAAAAATTGTAGATAATAATTAATTATACTTACAACTAACGTGAAATTTTTTTATAATTAATTATACTTACAACGTGAAATTTTTAAAGCATATAAAATTCAGTATCTAATATACCTAAAATGTGATAAAGCAACATTTACTAAATGAAACATTCAAAGCTAAAGGCTAAATATTATTAATGAACTGGAAGAAAAAAGGTTGAAAGAGGCGAAAGATTACACTAAAGTGAATAACATTCAAAAAATTCATATATTATTTTCAAGTTTATTATTTTTCTCCTACTTGTTGAATCTTTAATTTCTAAAATTTTAAATTTTATTTTTTCCAAAAAAAAAACTGTCATTTGGTGACTAAGTAAATTAATTTTATCATAAATAATCTTATTTCAATGAATATAGATTTGATTAATTTAAACTTGTTATCTTAGTCTGAAATTTATGAGGACAGTGTTATATTTCCTTAATTTCGTTTGATAATCAATAAAATATTCTCACCAAATAATCAAAAATGGAAAATAGCATATGAAAAAATTTTTTTAATTATATTACCTGACAATAAGGCGCATTCATACCAATAAGAATGCCACCTTCATCTAATCGTTCTGAATAGATATCAGCGCAATAATCAACCATACAACTGTTTCCTAAAATTTATTGAATTAATTAATTTGGAAATTAACAATTAATTGACTAATTAATTATACAGTTCCATTGACTAGAAGTATTTTATCAGCCAATTTCGAAAACAAAAATTTTTCATCATTCATCTCTGATAATATTGCAAATTTTCATTAAAATCATTTCGGTATTGCTCATATCCGATAAGTTTTCATAACTACAAGAAAATGATAACAAATTAGAAAATGTAAATATCAGTCATAACTTTTTCATTATTCATTATACAATTTTGTGAGAAAATTGTACTTGGATTGGATTTTCATAGCACATAGAATTATTATTATATATTTTCAATTTTAAATTTTGAAAACGAAAATAAAAGTTAAAAAAAAAAAAGATACCGTAACGAAATATAGCAGTTTGTAGTATAGCTATTATAAATGATAATAATTTATGGAAGTCAGTGTTCATGTCACATCATTGCAGCAAATTTGTTTACACTCCACCGACACATAATGCCAAGCAAATAATAATAGTTGGAATGAAAATTAAATTTCCAATTCGCTTATATTTTTTAACTCAAAAATTGTTTCAAATTGATAGGAAATTCCCATATGAAATGGTCACTTTGCTTGTTTCTTCAAAAATCGTATTTAAATTCTATTCAATTATATGCCTTTATGCAAGCAATCTGAAATATAACAAATATTCTATTTAGTTTAAGGAATCAAAAAATATACATATGCATATGTGGATAGTATTATTCATTAAATGGACGTTGTTTCTGAGCAAAAAAATTGTTTTCAAAAATTTCGAAAATTTTATAAAAACATTTGATGAATGAGAGAACATGCATATAAGAAAATGGATAAGCAAATAAATAAACAAATTAAATTGAATGATTAAATTTTTTTAATTAATATATTTGAATATTTGCAATGCGTAAAAATTGCAGAGAATTTGAATTACTCCAGAGAAAAATATAAATTTAATTTTAAAAGAAGAAAATAATTTTAAATTTTCATTAAAAAAAGTTTGTCAGAACTTATGGGAAGTAAATATGAAAGTTTTGCATTCTTCTATAGGAATTAAATGGATTAATGAGATATTTTTATTTTCTGATAAAAAATAAAAGAAAGGAAAAGATAGATAAAAAATAATCATAATTATATTTTGAAATTACGGGTTTAGTGGATTGGTAGCTTTTCTATGAATTTTCATCAGTTATTCAATAAATAAAAATTACATCTCATTAATTTACTATTTAGATTAAGCTATTACTTGAATTCAGAATCATTAAAGTAGGAAAGAGCAGAAGAAAAAAAGTAAATGTACAAAATATAATTGCGATTTTGTCCACATACCTTCCTTCTTTTCCTAATATTAGCAGTAATTTTAACAGAAAAAAAAACATTATAGCTGCTGATAATACTACAACAGTAATAAAGGTGGATCATATTTTGAAGAAAACACTACTGATATCTAAAATGTCTTCAATTTTAATGTGATATAATATTAATTCAGTTTTAATGTAATATCGATTTCATATATCATTAAAATAAAGTCTAATGATTTTCTTATGTGAAAAGCTAAACAAACTTTAGATATCACATAATGTTTACAAAGTCTTTTATTTTACTCAAAAAATTTTTGCCATTTGCCATGCAAAAAGTAAAATTGAAAAAAAAAAAAATAAAATGGAAAAGGAAATGAAAGAGCAAAAAAGAAAGGAAAAAAACTTTTACATTTCTATGCATTGATGCTAATGTACTAAGAATATTATTTTAATTATAAGAAATGATATTATATTATTACTTGGAATAGATAAAAATGATTGCAATACAATCATAGTTTTCTGAATGGAATGAAAAAATTGACATTTAAATATTTACTAAAATATAAATGAATGCATTATTGATTGCAATTATTATCAGCTGGTAAATTTTTGCTTTTTGTATATTTCTCGAGAAATAATAAAAATAGTAGTAATAATTAACAATAATAATAACAAATCATAATTGATAATAATAATAATAATAATAATAATATAGTGAGAATAATCATAAAAGAATCCAAGCTTTAGAATTATTCGGAAATTTATGTTCCATCAGAAAAGATGAAAAATGGTTAGAATCGATTGCAAAAAAAGGAAGTAAACATTCATTCCATTTCACCAAACTGACACTAAATCTCAGTTTAATTAATTAATTAATTAATTGACTAATAATTTCTTACAGTTCGGCACGAAAAAGAGATCCATATATAGTTTTACTCCTAGTATATAGTATATAGTATATATATATATATATATATATATATATATATATATATAACCGTTATTAGAATTTATATCCAACTTTATGTTTAATTAGTTTATTGTATTAAACTTTTGCGATAAGTTTGAATGTTAAATTTATGTCATTTTTCAAAAAATGTAAAAATATGAATGCAACCTTTATGAAAATTAAAAAAAGAAACCTTTTTCTCATTTCTTAAGAAGAAGAAAAAGACGGCGACATGAATGACAAAAGGGTTGATAATGAAATGAAGATGTAGAAATTATCATCAATTACGCTATGCAGTTTTATTGATCTGAGTGACAGTCGTCAAATAACAAAAAGAGAAAGAAAATTAGGCCATAGTCGTTATCATTATTATCAGTAGCAATAGTGATGATAAAATAATACTGAAAGTACCAGAGTTTCAGTTAAAATTGAAAAATGAATTAGAAAGTAGGAAATTGTTGAATTTAATGATAAATGATAAATCATTGCCTTCTTTTGTGAACTATTAGTGATATAAGAGAAAAAGAAGAATGAAGTAAAATAATGAAGAAAGAAGAAGTCATCTTTGTTTCAAATATTTGTCTTTCCTCTTTTTTCCTCTACAATAAAAATTCTTTCCTTTTCAGAAAATTTTTATGAACGAATAAAATATTTTTTGTTTTTTTGTAAACTTTTAAGCAAAAAAAAAAAAAAAAAAAAAAAAATATGCGCCATAAAATATCAAAAGAAAAAGAAAAGAAATGATAAATACCAACGAGAAAAAAGCAAACTAAAAATGGACTGTGAAAAAAAAATTTTTTTTTTTTGCTACATTACATTTATATTACACTGCTAAATTGATAATTACTGGTAATAAAAAATAATTAACACTAATTAATTACATCGATAATTCTATTCTTATTAATATACTACAATTTCATGTCTTTTTAAGTATATATATTATCTGTTTGTATAAATCAAACTTTTTTAGCGAATCAATTAAATTAAATACCTATAATAAATGAAATAAATTACATTCACTTAAAACATTTAATTTGATGATATTACCAATCAGTAAAGAAAATTAATAATTTTCGCTTTTTCTTTTGCTTTTGTTTATTAGCTTATTGTCGCCCAAGAAAAGAAGAAAAAGTAAAGAGAAAGAAAACAACAACAAAAAAAAAAAAAAAAAAAGAAAATATTTTTTAAAATTTGTGTTCAGAAGAAATTTTAGGAAAGAGAATGAAAAATTAATTTTTATTAAGCATCGAGCTAATTTCAAAAAAATGATCACTCCGGAATAGTTCAGGTAGTGAGAATTTCTGAATTAAAAAGACTAAAATAGCAAAATTAATTTCTCTCCCAGTGATATATAAATGTTAGTTAGATGTCGTGGCATTAGTGCAGCACCGATGTAAACATGAACTTATCAATCACTGCTATCAAATCAATAATATCAGTTGATTAATTTAAGAAGGACAAGCATTCCGATGCATTAGTAGTAATTAATTACAATACTAATTTTCTCTTCCTATCAAATTAATTCGTAAGCAAGAAATTTGAAGTTTTTTTGCATTTCAAAACTATCAATTTGAACTGTTTTCAAAATTAAAAAGCTTTTTTTTGTCCTTTTTTTCTGGATGAAAAAGTTAAATTGATTCTATCGTCCTGTCTACAGATAATATTCCATATGTTTCATACCTTTTGCCTAATCTTCAACATTTGATGACTTTATTCGGCTGAAACATTTCAACTGTCAACAAATTTTTTTCTTTAAAAGAAGAACATTCATATTTTTAAAAAATTATTTAACAAACTGTTAGATTCACCTTATAAAATTAAGTAGAATAATTAAGGCTCATATTTTTCTCGCACTGTGAACTATAAAATATTTTATTAATTTGTCAGATGACGACGAATCGCTTAAACTTATAATGTTGACAAGTTTGAATGCAATTGAGTGAAGTGAAAATTATTTTTTAGCCTTTTGATGAAATTTGGTAACGGAATGAAAAGATAAAAAATCAAGAAAAGTGGAAACTTTTACCTTGAAATGTATGACATTAATAAATACTGAAATAGAAAATGAATAAATAACAATTTTCTTTGCAGAAAAGAATTTAATTTATTAAATATTTTCAATTAAATTTTCTTTTTTATTTTCCTTCTTACAACTGAATGCATTTGATTTAACTTTTTTTTCTCATTCTTCCAATATTTACTGTTTTTTTTTTTTTTTTTTTTTTTTTAAATTAGGAAGTAAATGCTGACAATTTAAATTTTGATAACATATTTTGAAGATAAATATAATACTGAAAGAAAAAATGTAAAATTCATACAATGATGCTTGAATAAATAACATTTTATCTTTTTACATTTTAATTTTTTTACACTTTATCTTCCAACATCTTAATCCTTACATCTTTAATTTTACATTTCACATTAAATTTTAACTTAATAATCATCAAATAGTTTAATGTATGTTAAAGTTAGTTTGTTTATGAGCATTTTTAATTTATTCTCTTTTTTATCCCTGTTTATTTCATTTCAGAAAAGGGAAGAAAAAATGAAAATTTTGAAAAAACTCTTGTTGACTGCTTTTTTCCTCATTTAATATCAGGAAAGAAACAAAAAATAACTTCAAAATCTCTCATCAGCAATTAGAATAAGACAAAAGAGGAAAAAAACAAAAATTAATATTCTAAAAATCAATACTTAAAAAACAATATACAAAAATTAACATTATCAAAAATTAATATTTTAAATTATTACATTAGTTCCTTCACGGATAAAATACTAATTCGATAGAGTGAAAAAAAAAAAAAAAATATGAAAAATTCCTTTTGAAATTTCTGCAAATATTAAAATTAAAAAAATAGTAAAATTTATTGCTTCATTTTAAATATTTGAAATTATTTAATTATTTGCTTATTTTAAAAATTATTGTTTTATTATTTTAAATTATTTACTAAAATGATTTCAAATTCCATCATATAAGACCTTTAAACGTATATTTTTAGAATACTAAAGCTTGCATTTAAATTAAAATATTTGTGATTTTGGATAAAGTATAATTAAGAAAAATTAAATAAAATATTTTATATATGAAATATAAATTTTATTATTAGTTAGAAAGAAAAATTCTTAAGGAAATAACGTAGTATATATTACCACTAAATTGCTTAATTAAATTATGCCTAATGCATTCAATTATAATTGCTTTTAATTAATTAAATTATGAAATTTAAGTTTTTAAAAATTTTTCTCTTACGGAATAAATCAGTAGCAAAGTAAGATTTAAAGATGAAAAGAGAGGTAAAAGGGGATTGTGGTGGAAAAAGCATAAAAAGATGGTGAGAACGTGAAGAAACAGAGAGAGAGAGAGAGAGAGAGAGAGAGAGAGAAAATAAAATATTATAAAACTTCAAAAGGTAAAGAATTTTATAATCTGGGAAAGTAAGCAAAAATTGAAATAAACGATAAGTTTTATGATATTAAATTATTTGTAAAAAGATGGAAAAAAAAAAAAAGAAGAAAGAAGAAAATGACAAAAAAGAGAAATAAAAAGGAAAAATAGCAATATTAGCGAAAGAATTATAATTTAAGTTCCTAAATTTATTAATTCATTTATTACACTGACTGAGAAAAACTTCGATATAACTATTCACTTTATTTTTTAAGAAAAAACTCCTTTTTCAATGTTCATCCTAAATGCATTCAAATTGATAAGACCATCACTATATTAAGATTGAAAAAAGAAAGAGATTAGATAAATAAAGTGAAATTAATTATTCCTTAATCTGTTAAGAATAAAAATTTTGTAATAAAAAATCAAATTTAAAAAAAATTTGATGAGCTGTGCTTATGCAGAAATAATCACAGTGTTTTAATTAAATTGAAAATAATTCTATTCAAATGATAATTCTAATTGTATTTTGTAATTTTGTAAGAAATATAATTAGCTTAATTAATGCAAAATAATGCTGTAATTCATAATACTTTCAAAAATAATGAAAATAAAAGATGAATAGACCAAAATTACCGAAAAAAAAAAAAAACTCTGAAAAAAAATTTGAATATTTCGAAAGATTAGAATTGGAAAAAAAAAATTAGCTCAACGTATCTTCCATTAATTTACAAATTTCATAATTATTATCCACTTTTTTCTTATTGAAAAATTTTTTTTTTTTTTTGTAAACAAAATACAACTTTCTTCTTTCAATCATTTAATGATGGACAGTTGGTGAATGTTTAAGTACATTCATTTCAAATTTAGTAATAAGTTCTTTTTTCTACAAGAAAAAAAGAAAGAAATTTTTAAATGCTAATTAGCGAATTCGAGAAATGCTTTCCCAGAATTTCATTTTTTTTTTTTAAAGAGTAATAAACAAGAACAGATAGGAAAATGGTGAATGAAGAAATGATACAAAATATTGACATGCTTAAAATAATGATTAATTAGATGATTTCGGAGGGGGGGGGAAAAGATGAGAGAGAGAGAGAGAGAGAGAGAGAGAGAAAACGGATTTGTAACGACATATGCAATTTATTGGCTAATTCCTGAAAGATAACTATGAAAGTGTTTATTGCGATATCATATTGAAATTTAATAAACGAATTAAAATTAAAACACAACTTTCCATTCACTGTTTCAAATTTTCGTTTTCCCATTACAATAATTTCATTTCAATAAATTAAAAAAATGCACTTCTTCTAGAAATTCTCATAAAATACTAGAAATTAAAAAAAAAAGAGTATATATATAATGGAGAAATTAATTACGGCACTAATTATTTTACCAATAGTTTATTATGTGCCTAAAAATAAATTATATGGCAATTTTTGTAGTTATTTCTGCCGGAATATTTCAATTTACTATCGAAATATCCAAATGTAATTTTTTTTTTTGATATTTTGTAATTTTCATTTTCACTTTTTAATTGCATTAGTTTCAGAAAAATAAAAGAAAAGAAAAACCATAGCAATGCTCAATAAAATTTAGGAGGGAAAGAAGAAAAATGAGAAAATAATGTGCAATAGAATAGGTAGAAAATATACTAAAAGATTTGCAAATCGTTATCAGAAAATTATTTTATCACTTCGTTAAAAGCATTTTAAGCACAAAGTTCAAATGCTAATCTTTCATTAAAAAAGTGACAAATTTCAAATGTAAATTGTTACTGCTATTATTAGTTTCAGCTCAGATCGACTGTTGAATTTTGTAAACGGAACAAAAATATTTTTTTTTTTTTGTGACTTTAAAAATAAAAATTTGTAGATTTAAAAATTATTGACTAAACGATATTTAACTAACTTTAAGTAGGAATTTTCCTACTTTGGAATTTTTCCTAAAGTCCAATTTGAGAAATTATTCATTTCAAATTTTCAAATTTTTCCCATAAGTAAATATAAATTGCATTGATAATGATCAATTCAACGATCACAAAACTTTCTAAAGATGATAGTAGTGATGATAACAATGATTACAATGATAATAATAATGATGATGGTGATGACTATGATAATAACGATAATCTTATTATTTCTTCTTTGTGCTCGATTAATTTTTGTATTGTCTCTATGCTATCAACTTCCTTACAAGATAGTACTGATGATAACAATGATTACAATGATAATGATAATGATGATGGTGATGACTATGATAATAACGATAATCTTATTATTTCTTCTTTGTGCTCGATTAATTTTTGTATTGTCTCTATGCTATCAACTTCCTTACAACTCCTTCATTTTTAGATCGAATATTAGAATTTTCCATTCAAATTACTTCAAAGATTTAAAAATGGTTAGAACAAACTTTAATATTTATTATATTTTGTTGATAATCATTCTATTTTGGTAAAATATGATATGGTAATAGCATCTTTAGCGATAATAGAAAAGCGGCAGTAATGATAATGTTGTGATTATAGTGATAAACAAGGTGGTAATAGAGATAGAAATGATTATGATAGCAAACAAGAATTTGATAATCATGAGGACAGTGTCGTACTAGCAAAAAAATTTGATCAATTTATGAACCAAGATTTGAAGAATTTAAAAAATTCTTAGTTTGTTTCCCTAGCTAACAAAACAAATATTTTCACTTATCACATTTGCAAAAGATAACAATGTGAAAATAGATGATAAAAGTTGGAAATATAAATGTAAATTTTGAAGTTAAATTTTATTAGCAAATAGAATTATGTATGGAATAATGATCGGAAAGATATCATAAATTCATTTCTTTTTTTACTACAATTTAATTTGCTTATTTAATTTTTCGAAGCCATTTATTTTGAACTCAACCATTTTAGTTGTTCAAAATTAATTAGATCCAACTTGACAAGCAAAAAAAAAAAAAAAAAAGACAAAAGATGGATAAACAATAAATTGTAACGAAATCAAAAAATGTAAATTGATTAGTGAGGAACGGATGTGATAAATCAAAATTGCTTTCTTCTTTTCACTAATTATATCAATTGTAAAACATTTCTACTTAAAAGTATTATTAACAACAAAAAGAAAAGGAAAAACTTTTGGTACAAATCAATCACTTTAAAGAGAAAAAGAAAGAAAGAAAAAAGTTTTGTTTCCTTTTTTTTTCCTTCTTTTCGTTTAAAATTAATTAACAAATTTTTGACAAAGAAAAGGAAAAAAGAGAGGAAGAGAGAAAAACAGAATAGAAACAAAGAAAAAATGAAAAATTTTTTGTCATATTACGGATAATTTGAAATTACTTTCCAAAGAAAAGAAAGAATTTACATTTATTTAACTTCCATTCAACGAATCGATCATTTATTCATTGATCGAATAATGAAATATTTATCAACTTATACGGATTTGAAATTAAAAATTACTGATAATTTTAAATCGCTGAAATTTCAACATTTATAGCTTCCAAAATTGAAAGAGAAGAAAATGTAATATAATTTTAGACCAATTTATGATTATTACCAACATTAGAAAATCTCAAAATTTTTGCGATCACATAATTTGTTTAATTTTATTTCACCATAACATTATCTGTTCGATAAAATTCTAGTATCATTAAAATAAAATGTTAGCTAGTAATTCAAATTCTAATAGCATTATAATTTTATTTAATTTAATATAAATTAATACAAACTTTCCTAAATTAATCAAATATAAAGGAGTTTAATAAAAATAATGATGGATGTTTTAAACAGACAAAATTTTATAATAAATCATTTTCGCAAAAATTTTAAATTTCAATAAATGTGGAATAACTACAGATTATATTCTAACTACGGATTACAGGTATAAATAACAGATTGTCTTTTTAATTCATAAAAAAAAACAGGTTTATTTGATTTTGTCCACATTCAAAATTAACTTTGTCCATTTCTCTCTTCCCACATATATGTATTTTTTTGACTGAAAAATTAAACAGAAATTAAATTGTTTAATTATATATATTTTCAATTCTTTTTTTTTTTTTCTTTTTGTTTGTACAGCCAAAAATAATAAACAATGATTGTTTTCCATAGTTGTCGTAAATTTTCTATATATGTTATTGT
The DNA here is from genome assembly GCF_000002995.4 of Brugia malayi. Lineage (NCBI taxonomy): Eukaryota > Metazoa > Nematoda > Chromadorea > Rhabditida > Onchocercidae > Brugia > Brugia malayi. Next base: position 12,873,485 of record NW_025062477.1, read on the forward strand.
AAAAGCTAGAGAAAGAGTTGTAAATAGGACAAATTACTAAACTGTAACATGTATGATAAACAAAACAAATGGTAAATTTGAGTAACAAATAATAATGCTAATAATGAATGCAATGATTACAATAATGAGGACGATGATGATGATGATGATGAGAACGACAATGATAACAATGATAATAACGATGAAACAGAGGAGAAAATAACATTTTCACATAATTTATAATCATTTATGACAGATACTATTACTATTAGCATCTTGCATTTGGTCATTATCATCCATCATCCATCATCAATTTCTTCCCTTTTCCCCTTCCCCCGTTACTTCCCCGCTTTTTCACTTCCCTCAGCGGGCAAACATTTATTTATTTATTTATAAATAAAACGAAAAGTAATCCCGAGGTACGAGATGTATTCATTCATGATAAGAATGAACTGATATAACGGAGAAAGGGAGATACGATGATTGCTTCTCACTGATACGAGTTGATGCTTTATCGGAATTAACAATCGCTGTTAGATTCCGATCGATTCAAAACGATTTCTTTTTTTTTTTTTTTTTTTTTTTTTTTTTAATAAGCAAAGAGAAAATCTAAAATAATAATTGTTTTATTGTGGGTTATAACAAGTTTATCATTAAATTACTTTTTGTGAAAGTTTCAACAATTTTTTTTTTAAATTCGAACCAAACTTTTTAAAAAATTTCTTTTTCTGGTACAAATTATTAATTGATTATTCGAACATAGAAGCGAAAACAAAGATAAATAACATATTTAATAATAATTTGCCATAAAATAAGCAATAATAAATTTAATAAATGTAATTTGAAAATATTTATTTAGTATTGAATTTTTGAATCATTGAATATTTATTTAGTATTGAATGTTGAATTGTTTTTTCATTTGTCCATTTATTTATTTTGCTTTTTGCTTCTCAAATTTGTTAACTTTTCTACGCACTTTTTTAAAACGATTGAAATTTCTAAAAATTTCACTAATTTACCTCTTTTTACTTCTTCTCAATGCTCTGATTTTTTGAAGTATTTATGTATGTAAAAAAAGTAATTATTTGTGAAAAATTACTAATTAAATATGAAAATAATCAGCTAATCACTGTGACACAAAAATATTTCTAATAATAAAACATATATGTATTGCACATGCACCTTAAGTATCACATCTTTATCATAATTATTATCATTGCATCGCTAAATTCTTTGCGTTTATCAATTTTATCATCAGCTTGACCATTGTAAATATTCAATATCACTTTACAGCATAAAATTTATATAAATATAAACTATATTATTTGCGAAAATTTTAAATTATTTCTTATTTTAAATCCAAGAAATAATTATTATAAATAAGGAAAAACTAATAATGAATTTGAGAAATTAAATATTTTAAAGCAATCGATGATTAGGCAAAATTTATAACTGATTAGTGATCAAATATGACGTTCATTTGACAGACAAATAAATTTTAAATGATCGATGAATAAGCCTAATTTTTAATTAATTTATAAATTAATAATGAACGCTATAAACTAAAATTACAGGTAAGGTGATCAATTAGTAGTTTTATATATGATTGACAAATTATGGACAATAAACAAATTATGGACAAATTAAAATTGTAGTTTTGGGATTAACGAAACAGAATGCAAATAAAGCCAGCAGGTAGAGCATATTATTCTTTCATAAGCATATAATTGATGAGGTAATTTAATGAAACAAATAAATGCTATGCAAATATGGCTTTCATAATTTGCTACATTAATTCGTCTCTCACTAAATAAATCTACGTAAATTTCTTAAGTAAAAGAATTCATGCTAAAAATTGATACGTGACACGTGTACACGTCAGGTTACGGATGCAAGTACAGAACGAACAGATGATAATCATAGAATATTGTAAAATCAAAAATTAATTTATAATATAGAAATAAAGACAATTAAGCTTTATTGATAGAATAAATTCATATGTTTAGTAATAAGTTAAAAAATCTATTACTAAAATTTAAAGATAACTGAGAAGGAATTAACTGTAAAAACAAAAATATCATTAATTATTTTTTTAAAAAAAAACATTGAAGAGTTTGGTGTCCTCTCATTGAATATTTTGGTTGGTAAAAAAGATTTAAGCAACAAATAAACAAAATAAAATAAATTTTATTAAAATTAAAAGATTAATTAATGAATTATTCAAAATTTCTTCCAAAAATTCCTACAAATATATTATCATATATAAAAAAATTATCCGCAAATAAGAAAACACAACAAATTAAGAAGTCAAAGGCTAAATTCCAAAAATTTTTAGAATGTGCGTAAAGAATAGAGTAAATAAATTAGTAAAATAATATTTTTAAAGTAAATATACATTTGCTATCAAAAAACTTAACTAATTAAATCATACAGAAAGAGGTAAAGCTAAAATTCCTTAAATAAATACAATTATATATTTGGAAAGGTTAAAAGTTAAATATTATACAATTCGCGAAAAATAAAATTATTTTTATATTATACAGCTTAAATTAAAAAATATGTATCCAAATAGTTTTTCCTTTTTAAATCTATAAATTAATAAAATTATAACAAAAAATGAAGTAATGATGATGAAAAAGAGAAAAAACTAAAACTAAGCTAAAACACATTCTTCATTCTTTAAAAATAAAAATAATATAAAAAACAGATTTCTAGATCAAATTTAAAACCCTTCGATAGCATTCAAATATTTTAGTTATGATATAGGCCAAGGTTAAATTTAAACCTATTTTTTCTTCGCCCAATTAAACGATTTTCCATTATTACACTGAAAAACTATATCCTTTTTTCTTCTAATTTCATCGTTTCACAAAAAAAAAAAAAAATTAAAGACAGAAAAAGGTTGAAACTTGTTTTAGGTTGGTTATGTGCCACAATGTCTATCGTATCATTTGCCTTCCTCTCTTACTCAATAAATAACCCTTTGTCTTCTCCGTTCTTGCACTTTGACCTTTTCATTATTTTCAACATCATTTGAATTTGCTAGTAATAAAAAATTATTTTGACCATAAGTTTGTGAAATTTTATGGATCAAATGTTTTGTTGTCAAATAACTTTATATAATCAGACTGTTCGGTGACAATGATTCAAGAAAACAAAAGCAAAATGTAACTATATTAAATGGCAATTTTTGTTGTTTCTTTTTAAAAGTTTGAAAAAAATAATAATAAAACAGAAAAAAAAAACGAAAAAAGTGTATTCAACAGCTCAGCAATTTCTCTTTTGCTATTTTCAAAAAGAAAAAAAAAGAAAAAAGAAGAAAAAAAAACGAAGAAATGTAAACTTTCCCAAAAATTTTCCAGTTCTATTCACAAGTATTTTTAAAAAGTTTTCCATTTCTCCCAAATAAATTTCATATTTTTCTAAATGTCATACTTTTTTCGTTTCTTTCAAGTATAAGCAAAAAAGGCAAAATAAGAAAGATACGAACAGAAATGTCAACTAACATTTCTATACGATTCAAATGAAATGAAGAAGGTAATTTGTTTGTATTAAACACAAAATATTTACTTTCTGACTATCAGTTAAAAGAGAACCAAAATCGGAAACAAAGTTTTTTTTCTTCATTTTGGTTTAAATTTGAAGTTTACAAATATTTTAAGAATTAATTAAGAAAGGAAAGAAATGAAAAGAACAAGCAAAGAGATGTAAAAAATAGACAGAGAAGAGAAGAAAAAAATGAGAGAGAATTTTCACTGGTAAAATTATATCATTTGATATGATGTGATACAACACTATGATACATACTTTAATTCAATTAACTGTAATAATCAGTTTTAATTTAATTTAATTAATCATAATAATCAGTTTTAAAATTAATTTGAAAACTTCGTATGATCTATATTATATTAATTATCTATAATAGATATTAATATATGCGTACCGTTATGAAAGTAAAATATGTTTTTTGATTAGTTTACTATAGCTGTATATGCTTTGTAAAACAAACTTAAATATCGATTTTTAAAAAAAAAAGAAGAAAAAACATAACTATCACTAAAGCAATAATGATTTTTTTTTTTTTTTTTTCTATTCATAATTGCTTTCTCTAACTGATTTAAATTAAAACAGATAGAAAAAAAGTAGCAAATTTAAAATTTAAATAATATAGTTGTTACTTGAGAGGGAAAAAATTTTATTAAACAGCTGTCGGTATGGTAATAATTTTTTTTTTAATTTTGTTTGTACAAATTTTTCACCACCCATTTTCGGCCAATTTCTTTTTTTTTATTCATGTGATATTACGTCAAATTCATTCATTTACTATTGCTATCCTGTAGTTATAACAGTAAAAGCTACTACAATAATAGCTGTTACTAGTACAATAGCAATTACTACTACTATAATAATAGTTACTTATACTACAATAATATCTATAAGTATTGCTGTAGTTATAATAGCTATTTTGTTAATATTTTTGACATTATTATAATTATCAATTTCATCAATTGTATTAATGATAATTGTTATCATTGATGATAAGCATATTGTGCTATTAATACTTATTACTCAGATCAGCTAATATTTATGTAAGAAAAAGAATGCAAAAGCCATCAGATCTATGCTGTATACGAATGAATAATTTCAATCATTAAATCTACTTCTCAGTTAGAAATGGTAATTTAACTGAAATAACTACAATAATTCATAGAATAATCAAATATATTTGATTAGTAATAATTTCAAAAAAAAAAAGAATAATATCATCACATATGTATTTAAATTCAATCTTTAAAAAAAATGAAAGAAAAACTTCGAGAAAATCATATTTTGTATTAATAAATTTGTTATTTAAAAAAAAAAAAAAAAAAAAAAAAGAAGAAAACAGATATGAAAAAAAATGCGGAAATATAAAAAGAGAAATGAGCATGCGAATAGATAAACAAACATAAGCTAACAATACAGTTAAACGACTGGCGAGTAAACAATTTATATTTGCGAAAAAAAAAGAAAGAAAAACGAAGTTAAAAAATACATATAAAAGAGAAAAGGGCTGAGAATGCATTACAAAAGTGCTTCTTCCACCGTCATTTTCGATCATTGCTTGACAACTGTTTAATAAATAATATTTGTATATTTACATTATTGATTTGAAATTATTAATTCAAATTGCAATTCATCCATTCATTCATTCATCCATTCATTCATTCATCCATTCATTCATTCATCCATTCATTCATTCATTCATTCATTCGTTCATTCATTCATTCATTCTCCAATGGTACAAATTGAAATGCCTTTTCTTCCATGTAAACAGTGAATCATAACTGAAGCATTCCAACCTTTCTATGATACCTACACACTCACACACACACGCATACACACACGCACACACACACATACACACGCTACTACATCCACAAATATACCAGTACACATGGATGCCTACATACTTACGTATTCACATCCACGTACGTACGCATATTATGTTTGTTTCAGCATATTTATCAATTTTAAATTTGAGCGAAATTTGTAAGTGTAAACAAAAATCACTGTTATACTTTTTAATATGTTTGTTTTTAAATGAACTGATTTACTTTTGTGTATTTACTTTTCTTGTCGATTCGCATGTATCAACAGCTTTTACATTTGTTTTTTTTTTTTTTTTTGATTTCTTTTTTAAATCATTGACCATTGTATTAATAATAAATTATTAAATATGTACAGTATAAATAGACGGAAAGGGAAGAGTAAATTTTTTTTAGAAAAGCAAGAAGAAAAGAACTCACTGCTTTCAATGAGATTGATCATAAACAAAAGCTCTAAAACAATTCAACCATATTACAACCGGTTATCCTTATCGTTTTCAAACATTTTCGGGAATTCCTCAAAATGAAAAGGAAAAATTTACAGGAAAAAGCCAAAAAATAATAATAATTTTTCGCAGAACATCAAAAAATGAAATTATTATTTTCAAAATGCTATGAGAAACTAATAAATATTAATAGTGCAACAAAAAGAAAGAAGTGGATCAATTTCTTTTTTCCTTTTTAAATTTTTAGGATATTTTACTTTTTTGGGAATATAAGTAAAGTAAAATTTTCTGGAATAAATTTCATGCCAAATAATGCAAACATGTCACTGCTCTGATTCAATTATTTTTCCAATCTTTTTTAAATCAGTGATTAATCAGATAAAATTTTTTTTTTAAAAAAAAAAAAAAAAACAAAAAAAGGAAACTAACTGAGGGAAGTTGAAAAAAAAAAAAAAAAAAAAAAACAGTAGAAAGCTTGAGAATTATATTGGCCTGCCTAAAATGTCTAGAATAAAATCTAAATTTTCTTTAATCATAAATTTAAATTAATTGATAAAAGAGTCAATTCTTCATAAAAAAAAAAAAAAAAATTATTTGAAGAAATCTTTATTTTTCATATGATGAATTTCTAAATTATAGCTAAATTTTGAATGAATAATTTGAAAGCTACAGATATAAGAGAGTTTAAATCAGTTTCTAAATATAATACTTCATCTTACAAATAATTTCAAAATTGTGAGGAAGGTCACAATACCTTATCAATACAAAAATAATTAACTCAAATATTCTGAAAAGAAAAAAGACAAACTAAAAGAAGCAAAACAATGCACAGAATTATTATTTCATATTTTTCAGTTAGCGGTGATATTTGAATGAAATATTTTTTTTTTTTTTTTGTTATTTAATTATTTCTATATTAACTACCATTATTTGAATATATATTATGTCTTCTTGGAAAAGCTATAAAATTATATCCTTACCCATTTTTAGTTTTTTTAAAATATGTTAGAATGTAATTAAAAATACTGATTTAATCAAAGCGAAATAATAATTACAACATTATTTCATTTTTTTTTTTATCAAAAATAGCAACGATAATTAAAATATTGTTGTGATTAAAAAATTAATGATATAACAACAATCTTTCGCTTTTCTTTATGGATAATTTTAGAATGATCTAAATTTCTAAAAAGATTGAAAAAAGATCTAAATCTAGTTGTGATCGAACTTTTTACCAAATGGTCATATTAAAGGTAACTCATTTATCGATGATAAAAACATATTTTCCTACCGTATGCATCCTCCTTAGTTTTCTAAGCAAACAAACATAAAACAAATGATGTTTGAGGTGTATATTGTTCTACGGAACAACAGAGAACAATATATTATATGTATCAATGTCAAAAGCCTATGCCGACATTTGCGCCTTCAACAACCTCCAACTTCTATCGCTTTCATTTCCATCATTTCCGGTTAGTTATCATAAAATAATACGATCTTTATGAGAGTGCATATTCATATCTTTCGTATTTCCGGTTCTTATTAGTCGTCATTTCGGAAGCTTTCTTAATGGAATTTATTAGGATTGATGAAAAGTTAATTAAAATAAATAATTGTAATATATACAGCATCACGATAAAATTGAACATTTTCAAGAAATTCTGAAAAAAAAAGCCCATTTGTAACATATTTCATGATGTTTAATCCATGATAAAATATGTAAAAATGTATTTTGAGATTTATTTATGTAATAATACTCTTATGAGAAAATTTGCTAAAATTAGTTTCAAAATTGACATGATCTAGCTAGCTGCTATCTAATCATTGATCTGAAACTTGAGAGAAACTAACTTTGTAATTGGAAAATGCTAATCTAAAATTAATATAATATTAGTTTACTATCATGGAAATTAATAATAAAATCATGCGTTACTATCAGTTATTTTCATCCAGATCTTCAATCACGTGAATTAAATACTTCTGAAATTTTATTTACATTCGTTCCAAATTAAATATTCTAATTTTGAATGTTTTATAAAGATGATTATCGGCAAACATCAAAGGTCGGTAGGATTAGTAACAGAAGAAGTGAGTGCTAATGGACTCCACTTCTTTTCAATTTTCTTCAAGTTTGTAGCAATCGTTTTCATGGCGACACGTGTGTTCGATGCTGGCGACACAAGTTAATTAGAGCCAGAAAAGAACAGTGATAATTAGCACACTCATCAAAAAGGATACCGATGGTTATTTTAAATGGTGAAATATTAAGGTCAGAGGTGAACTTGTTATAGATGAAATTGTGAAAAGTAATGACGGCATTAATTACTTATGTTGATGTCATTAAGTGAAAGAGTTTAAGAAACAAAAAAATGATTCCAATTGTTGCTTTGCATCAAACAAATATCAAAATTTTTCTAAGTTCCTTTCAAAATAATGACTGAAATTGTTATAAAAGATAAAAATTATAAATGGAAAATATATTTTTATTATTTCAAATTTAAATCCATCTTTTTTTGCCTTCCGCATCTCGTAATACTTTTGCATAAATTAGCAAATTGCTTTATACTTCAATGATGATGTCAATTTTGATTTCTAAATATTTTAGTTCCAAAATAATGTAGATGACGTGAATATACGTTCTCTACACACGTGTGCAAACAATATTAGTTTCAATGCTTATTATTTGGGAAAAGAAAAAAAAAAGAAATTTAAAAAAAGGGCAGTGATTCATGTAGTCATTATTATTTTAATATACAACTGTGTATACCATTTATTAAGTATTAGATTACCTATTATAGTAAAGTTTAAAGTTATAATACATACTTACTATAATTAACTGCTATTTAACTTATTATTATTAAACGCTACTTGACTTATTATTATTTGTAGAGTAATGAGATAGCTAAAAAGTAAGAAATAAATAGCAGATAAGATCTATTACTATTACTAAAACGATAAATCAGTGTAAACGACAAATAAGCAAAAGATTGTTCCAAGCTATCTTATGCTAAGTTGAAGAAACAGCTGTCTCAGTTGTTTCGTATTTCTTAACAAATTAGGCATTATTGATTTACTGCTACAAGTTACAAATGTCACCTGTTCGACAGTGCAGTTATTTCTTCGAATCGGAACAAAAATTAAATTTGATTTTTTTCGTTAAATTTTTCAGAAAAAATTTTTTTTTTTTTTTGTTCTTTAAGACTTTTAAATAATTAATCTAAGATCTTAAGTATTTAAACTTAAATTTAAGAAAAAAAAAAACCGATCAAAATAAGAGAAATACTATTTATACAAAAAAGAAGGATTATTTCTTGCTTAATCCAAAATTCCTAATATTTTAAAAACAGAAATTTGAGAAATTTAATTTCTTTTATTATCTTCCGTTATATCAAAAAAGAAAAAAAAATCACATTTAACTACATATTTTAGCATTATATTCCAATATATATATCATTCCCCCAAATACAAAAGAAAGAATAAAATTCATATTTATTTATAGTGGGAATAATTTTAGCGACAGAATCAGCATATTTTTTTCTCTTTTCTTCTTTTCCTTACATCTAAAATATTAATAATAATATTAAATTGTTATGTTACAAAAGCTTTCCTTTGTTTTTTCCTTGTCGATTTCATCTAATGTCCAATGTCCATTTATTGTCCAATATATGATTCATTTTTGCTTTACATTAACATTTTTTAATTGAAAGAAACAATTTATGTCGCTCACAACATTTGTTAGCGGCTTTGGAAGGCGGAGAATGGAAGTAAGCAGCGCAGAAAGGAACGAGATAAAGGGAATATTTTTATAACAAATATGAGAGTAAGCTATAGCTTAATTTGCATAGTAACAAAAATGATAGTAGTAGTAGTAGCAGTAGTAATAGCAGTAACAACAGCATAGTTTTGATTTTATTTAGAATAAAAAAAAAAAAGAAATGGATAATAGGAAGGAAAAGTAGAATATATGCGCAAATTTATGAAAAAAAAAATCAAATATTTTCATAAGTCTGGCGAAATTAAATCAGATTTTAATTTGAAACTATGATGATTACTTCAGTTATCGTACTATTTTGGACAAAAGATAGAACCGAAATGAGCTGAAATTTTAAACAAGAATTACAACATTTGAATTTTATGTTGTATTTTTATGAGGAGAAAAAGTTTGCTTCAAGATAACTTAATTATTTAAAGATTCATTTGCTAATTAATTTTAATTTAAATCTATTGGTTAATTTGTTGATTAGTCTTCTTCAGTAATCAATCATGCGCTCACTTAATCAATCAATTAATCGAATTATTAAGTAGAATGAATTTAGTGATCTGAAAAAGAAAATTCATAAGTGGATGTGATGATCTAAAAAAGACATCAAATTATTTTTTGTTTGAAATGTTGGTCAAAAAAAAAAAAAAACCAACTTATATTTTCGATATTTCATTATATCACTAATTATATAAGATTACTAAAAAATTCAATCAGAACTATGATTTGTAACAAAAAAAAGGAGTTGAAATAATTAAGTTTAATTAAGATTTTGAAACTCATAAAAAGTTATGAGCACGTCTGATTCCCTAATTATAAGTGCAATTTAAATATAAATTAAATTTTGACATGAAAACTCTAAATAAAACTTTATAATATGAGATAATCATAAACAAGAGATTCACTATTTTGTAAATAACATACACACACATACACACACATACATACATACATATATATATGTATATACGGAGACACATATGTGTATGTACACAGCAGGAATACTTGCAAACAATGAAATAATCTCTTAAGAGTCATCATATTGTAGGGGCGAGCCACCAGCAGCAGTGGGGTACTTCATGTAATAACTCTACTTGTGTGGTACTTACAGTATGGATAATGTCAGCAGAGAAGAAATCAGGAAAAGTTGGATCTGAAATATGAGATAACTGATCTAGTACCGTTTCAAAGTGATTGGAGTAATAGTCGGCTAATAACGGAATAAAATTATTCCAAAATTAATAAGTCGTATACTAAAGTATCAGTTCATCGTTATAGTAGTACTAGTATAAAATGGAATAAATGAATAAAACAAAAGGAATATAATAAACAATTTTGTTGAATAAATTCTGCTCAAAAATCGTTTTAAAATTTTATTAACATATAGTATATTGCATATCTGCTTACTATTATAAAACTAGCTATAAAATTCAATCAATCATTTTCATTTTCACAAAGCAAAAAGGATTCCTTCTTCTTATTTCTCCCATCTTTGTATCGTTTTACAAAAAGAAAAAATGAGAGAAAAAAAAAATGTAAAAATAAAGGGAAAATTCAAAAGAAAAAAAGCACTCATCGATTACATCGTTTTATTATGCAACGAAACATAGTGATAACTTAATATTTTAATAATAGGAAAGGAAAAGAATGAAAGTACAATAAACTTATTTATATTAAATGTAAGAAAGAGAAAAACCGATGAGAGAGAAAAGGAGAGAAGAGTAAATTCTCAGAATGTTTGATTTATTAAAATAAATCAAAGCCAACTGTTAACTCAGTTATGGAATGATAATGAGTAAGGAGAAAGAAGAGGGAATGCTTTTGATAACGATGAATTTAAAAAATAGTAAGATTATAGTCCTTTCTGGAAATAAATACAAAAGAAGTAGGAGAAATAGGTTATTTGGGTCGAAGAGGAAAAAACGATGGTATTAATGACGGTGATGATAATGATGATAATAGTGATGATAATAATGATGATTATGATGACGACGATATCTTGCTGTGAAATTGATGAGATTGGAACAAAGAAGCAGAGGCGGAAGAACAAAGAATTCATTCGTACCATAATTTCAAAACCGTCCGCAACTAAATATATTATAGTACATACGATGATTTTCAATTTTCAATAGGATATTTGGTCAGAAATAAATTGTGTTTAATTTCTGATATTATTATAATTATTATTATTATTTATCATTATTATTGTCATTATTACTTATTATTATTATTGTTGCTATTATTATTTTTACTAATTATTATTAAATAATAATAATAATAATAATAATATTTTTTATTATTATCATTATCAGTATTATTTTTATTGCTATTACCATTATTACTGGTTTTTAAAAACGAAGTTTTTTTTTTTTCAATTTAACTGGTGACAATTATTATATAACTAATTAATTATAATCTTTTTTTATTTTATTTTCCATTTTTTAGTTCTAATTTAGTCATTCCTTTCATCATTTTGATATTTATTATAAATAAATATTGAATTTTTCATATGACAAGATTTTCAAAGAATTTTTATTTCATAATTTGGATTTAAAAATTTGAAATGCAGCGCAATTTTTTTTTTCACTTCTAATTCTGATTAAATTCTAAAGTTAGAAAGAGTGGGAACTCAAATATATGTTTGTCAATATTTTTGTTGGTATAAAAAAAGAAAAAGAATCTTTTTATTATAATAAATAGAAAAAATGAAAAATAAAAAGAAAACCTTGCGACATATTTAATAGAAATTATTCAAAAATCATTGTCCTTAACGAAAATTGCTGGTGATCCAGAAATGATTATTAGTCAAATAATAAAGAAATGAATAAAACTGCTTTTTATGTTTTATATTTTAGTCGGTAAGTTGTACTTCAAGTTCAGATTATGTGTCATTGTCAATTAAATATATAAATATGATTTCCGGACAGCTATATACATTGTGAAACAATAAATGGGATGAAAGAGTAGTTGTAAACAAATGAAATAGAAAAATAAACCGAGGACCACATACGGCGAAGATGGACTCTCTTATAAATATCTAGTGTTATACGTTGACAGTTTAAGTGACAGCACACATATTGCTTGATATTTGCAAAGTAAAAATTTAAAAAATTTTAGGTCAGTTGACAAATTTTAATTTAGTTGAAATTTCCATTTGTTTAAGTAGTCAACTAATTAAATGCTGTAAAATTCATTGGAATGCTAGTAGTTAATGGTAGGGAAAATTAAAATTCAAGAAATTTTAAGGAAAGGGAAGGTAAATTCCTATTTAGTTGAAAACTTAATTTTAAGGAATCAATTGATGGTAATGATGATATTGTAATGTTAATTGTCGACTTGTACATACATTTTCTAAAGTTCATTAAAACAATGTTGAATAACAATTGAAATACTTTCGAGTCATTTTCATCGGAATTAGATTATTATGCTGTTATTATTCTGATACAATATCATTTTTATGCTATTACATTTTATCACTTTTTTGACTATAAGTGATTTAAAAAAATGCTGATTATAAATCATGACAAGTTAATATGATTGAAATCTGAGGTGTAACTGTTTTCAACTACTTTTAGTTCCAATTTTTCTAATTTTCATTTAATTGTTGTGAAGATTTTTGTTCTATCTAGATGGATTATTTTGCAAAAAATTGATATTTGCAATGATTAAAATTTTATTTTTATTATTTTATTACTCAGTAAAATTTTATTACTTTATTACAGGTAAAATTTATTTATTTTTATAAATGAATTTCATGATATTTCATGTTATACCATTAAAATTTCGTAGTGGTTAAGAAAAAGAAGAAAAAGTAAAAGTTCAAATGATGTTTAAGTCAATAATATTTGTTCTATTTAACGTTAGAATGACGCAAACGCATAATATTTTAACGACAACCGTAATTCAGTTGTTGCCAACCAATAATTAAAAATTAGCAATGATATATTAACAGAAATTAATTTGTATTCAATTCATATGAAAACATAATTGTGAGAAATTATTAAAAACAATCAGACATCGGTTTATCTAAAATGATGAAAATAGAAATAACGAAAAGGGTAAAAACACCTTAAATAACTGATTTATTAATTATAAGAGAAGGAAGAAAGAGAGAGGGAGAGGGCAAAGGAACTGAAAGAATGAAACGAAAAACAAGAAAAGTTGTGTCTGGCTAATTTATGTCATAAACTTTTAATTTTTATTATTACTTTTGTACCATCACATTTTAAACAAAATATGATATTTTATTCACTTCATTTCTTTTCAATTTACAAAAAAAAAAAAAAAAAAGTCGAATATTTCTGTCTTTTTTTTGCTAAAATTTCTATAGTGAAGTCAATTTCTTGACTTCACTATAACTGGAGACAATGAAAAAAAAAAAAAACATTTAAAATAAAATTTTGAAAGATAAAATAGAAAAAACAAAAAGAGAGAGAAAAGTGAAAAAAAAATTACATAAAAATTTCTGAATTCTCTTCATTTCATTATGTTATCAAATAAATTAAAAATATAATAATATCAGTGAAGAAAGACAAAATATTAGACAATGTTGCATAAAATTAATTAATTAATTAATTATCACACACATATATATATGCAATAAGAATATGGCAAAAAGTTTCGATAATGTCGAAAAAAGTTTGAATAGGAATAGAAAGAAATCAATGGTCCGTAAATCTTCAGCAATTAAATGATACTTATTAGGAACTGAGTGGCGGATAATGATAATAAGAATAATAATAATACTCACAACAGACAGTAAAGGCGCCATTGGTAGGTATGATTTCTAGATGCAATGGTTAAAAAAAAGTAATCAACAATGAAATCAAAAAAGAAAAGTTGTGAAGTTATTTAAAATTGAATTAGATTTTTAAATTGTAAACGAAGATTAAGTATACTATAAGATATCGATTTCAACTTGTTTGTTCAATAAATGGTAAGTAAAGAATGAATGGAAAATGTTTATATTTGAAAATTTATAGGATTGCTAAAATTTCTTGAAAAATTTTTCTCATTTAAAGTTGAAATTTTATGATATGTTTGGAAAAAAGTATTACAAATTAGATGTTAAAAAGTAACATTTGTTTATAAAATTTATATAGTTCCGTTAAAAAAAAAAACAGATTTCAAATTTTGCAAGCATTTAGGAAAGCTTTTTTTTTATTTTTTATATTATCGTAAATTCTCCTTCGTATTGTTTATCATAACTATTTCGGAGGAAAAAAATATCGCATTTTGAATTAATTTTAAGAAGCTTCATTGAAAATTTCATCGTTCTTTTTTCCTACTACTTTTCAAATTAGTTGAGAAAAAAAAAAAAAAAAAACTGCAAAATGAAAATTAAGTATACGGTAAAATATTTAAGGGAAAAAATAATTTTATTGGATGAGAAAGAGTAAAGAAATGAAGAGAAATTTTCCGGGAATTAGAAAGAGGCTGAGGTAAAAGAAATAAACATACAGGTGGATGACATGACGGCGCCAATCAAACGATCTTTTTAAAATGGATTCGAAAATGAGGTTGAAAAAAAAATGAAAAGAAAAAAACAAGGGGATAAGGGGAGCGAAACGATCGGAAAAGGGAAAAACATGAGAATGAAAATATATATTTGAATCATTTTGATAGAAATCACGATAATTAGCAATGAATAAGCTTATAATTTGATTTTCAGGTTGTAAAAAATGAACATAATGGATGATTTTATATTTTTCTTTTATTTCAACTAAATTTTCATTCATTCTGATTTGAATTAATCAAAATTTTAACATTAGTTACTGTTTGAATCAAATTTGAATTACTATTACTAACGAAATTTTGTTTTATTTATCTTGTTCGATATTAATTTGACTTTGTTAAAGCATTATTTGCATTATGTTTTAAATTTAAATCTTTTTTAAAACTGTGAAAGTTTTATTTTGATAGTTCAGTTTAGTTTGACTTAAATTCGGTGCATTTTAATTTAAATACTGCTACTTTTTTCTTGCGTCTTACACTGAGATAATTTTCATCCCAGTTCATTTGATATTTTAATTCATTTTGAACTAATATCCTGCTTAATTTAGTTTAACTTGATCATTTAATTATGCTTTTTTAAGCTCAGTTTTGATTTGATTTATTTTTCGAAGATTCCCATTTAACATGCACGCCATATGCCTTATCATCAGTATGATAATATTCATAATATATCCTTAAATCTGAAATGTTTAAATAAAATTTAATGGTTATTTCAAAAAATATAACTTATTAGGAAAGGAGGAGAAAGAATGGGAAGGGAAGAATAGAGTGAGAGAAAGGAAAAAGATTGGGAAGTTAAGCAAAGGTAAAACTTTTAAGAGCTTTTCATATATCTTCGTATTATGTTATTTCACAAGTTGCTCTTGAAGTAGGAAATATTATACAATTAATTGCAAATAGTTCTATCCTTTCAGTCTTACATTTTAAAAATGTCAAAAACAGAAACAAAAAAAAAAAAATCTCTTAAAGGTTAGAAAAATCCAAAGGAAGAGATATGAAAAAAGAAAAAGAATAATGGAGAAAAGGAATTTAAGATCGATTTATATTTCATACTTCAACAATTTTGCACTTCATTTCATTTTTTTTCACTATCTTTTATAACGCTAATTTATACATTAGCCTAATTTTTAATACATACTTTAATTTATAGTTCATTAATTTTCTTTTTAAATGATTTTTTTATTTTAATCATATTTTTATTACTAAAATTTCAATAATTTCATAACTTAATTTATATTCTAACAATTCATAATTTTCATACTTTTTCACTTAAGTAATTATGATATTTTGAATCTAATTAAAATTTTTAAATGAAATAGTGAGTATTTACGAACATATACAATTTGTAAGCAAAAAATAAGTGCATAAAAGTGCATGCATGTTTATAGGGAAGATAGATAGTACTGATGCTGGTGACATCAGTTAGTGATAGTTTAAGGAAGATGATAAAGATGTTGAGTTATAATTTTAGTTATAGGAAAAACTGTGGGCGGAGAGGTAGAGAAGAATATTGGTGACATTGCTTCTCCTTTTATGATTTTTTTCTTGGCCTTGTTGAAGGACAGCGACTGATTGGCGCCCCACAATCCAATGCCACCGTAATCACTTCTAATAATCTTTCAATTCAATATTAGCATCATAAATTCTACGGTAAACAATGCTGGTAGGTTAATAAATCATATAATATGGATTAACTTTTTTATTCTTATGTCAACACATCTTTTTAAGTGGCTGAATAAATTGAAGTGGTTTTCTTTTCTTTGAAACACTTTTTTTGTCAATCATTAATTTTGAAATAAACTGTCTAAATGATTGTAATTTTACCAGTGATTTGCTTATTTTTTCATATCATAACCATTCACATTTTGTTGGCATTTTGTCGGCAATTATTATCAATTAATAATTGAAAATGACAAAGTATGTACAAGATGATCAAAGTTAGAACTTTCCGACAATTGATGAAGTCATCTGGTTGTGCGCATATATTCTAAGCGGCACAATTTTCTCCTACTTATTCTTCATTTATCATTTCCTTATCTCTTCTACTTCTCTCTTATAATTCACCTTTTTACTTCCTTATCTGATATATAAAAAATTTTTTCGAATTGTTTAAGGCAAAGAAGGAAAAAGGAAAAACAAATGAATTACTGTAGGAAAAAAATTTTTTTATTGAATTAAATTTGATACAGGAGAAAAGAACGATAGCATTATTACCTTCTTTTTTCTTTTCCTTTTCTTTTTGTCATTTGCTGTATTCTTATCCAATAACAATAAGCAACAGTGATAGCAATAATAACGACAATAATAATAGCAATAACAACGACAGCAATAACAATTATTATTATTAATAAGAATAATATTAATAAAATAGGAACAAAAATAATGATAATATCAGCAACAAAGTATATAGAAGAAATCTAGCAAATTATGTTCTTTTTCTTTCAACCATTTTATGAGTTCATCAAATTTTCCATCATTTAAAAGAGGAATGAGAAAAGGGTAATTTACAACAATCGTTACATTAAGAGGAACAAATAGGCGGTAAAAATCGACATGTCATAAGAAAGGACATGGAAAGAGCGGCAAATTTTTGTAAAAAATGAAATTGTACAAATGAGATGAAATAAAGTGAAAAAGAAATAGAATGAAAAGAAATTTTCTTTGAAAATGAAAATTACCTTTAAGGCCAATATGTATTTTATATACGCACCTTGCTATTAACTTAAGTTTGAAGTTCAATACCCGTATAAAAAGAGGTAAATATATAAACGGGAGAAAAGCTGACTATCTGTAAAAATGATTTTTAACAAGGTGATAGAAGGATAATTTGAGAGATGATAGTAAAATTAAATGTAACAGAAATATTATGGATGAAATAACATTTAATGTATTATATTGTTAGAAATGATAGAAATCTTCAAGTATGAAATGAAAATTTGTTTAATTTTATGAAATTAAATCGACTTCCATCATTTATACCAAAATAAATTGACTTGTAATAAGTATTTATTTATAAAATCAAATTACAGGGTTTATAAAGAAACAAATCTGAACGCTAAATAGATGTTATACTTAATATAAACAATTAATTAATTAATTAACTAAAAATATCGAAGGTTAACTTAAGCTTTTTTATTTTTAGAAATTATGACTAATACTACTATCTATAAACTAACTTTGTTTGTTTGTTTTTTTTTTTTTTTTTTTTTAATTTACATATGAAAAATTGAAACAAAATTAGACGTAGACCACAAAAGTTAAATATTTCGAAAAGTCCTGAAAATCCTAGTTATTTGCAAGCAATCTATAATAGAATGATAGAAATATGGATAAAATTGCTTGTGAAAAAGTTTGCAAAATCCAACAATCTTTAATTATTATATTTAAAAATTTTTACTGTCAGTAACTTTTCATGACTGGATAAAATATTTGTGACAGAAACTTTGCAAGCTAATATTTGGTATCTTATTGCACCATGCATTTCTGTTGTTTATTTCATTTAAAAACGAAATTGATTTAAAAAATAAGTTAGTAATCTTTGACTAAAAAATTGTAAAATCGGTATCGATAGTTTCAGAGTCAATTGATCAAAGAAATCAAACAATAAAAATATGAACTACCTGAATGATTATATGGAAGCAAAATATTGCTACAAATAAGATTCCTATTCATCATGTAAAATAGCATCAAATCAAAAAAAAAAAAATCAAAAAATTAAAAGTAAGGCAGAAAAAAAGTTCAGTAAAGATGGAAAATAAACTGATGTATTGGAATTATTAAGCCACTTAGCAAATTCAATATATATTCGAAATTTTAATTTTTAATTATTAATACTAATTCATTTAAATAATAGCATAATAAAAAACAATTTAGCCAACTAATAAGTGAAATAGGATTGTTAGAAATTGATATCATTAGCTTCATCTATTTTTTTTTTTTTTTTTTTGAATTGATTTCTTTTTACAAATCTATTCAACAATCTTACAGATCAATTCAACATATGATACATGAAATTTGATAACCTCATTGATTGTCATGTGCGATCACATCATCAATTGCGATATATGATTACGTCATTACTAAAAATCAAGGTGAATGATGAAATAATGCATAGTGATTTGACTTCAATATCCTGTAGTGATTTGAATATGCTATCATCAATGTCATCAATAATGATACACTTTGAGATTACCATGATTTAAATTATGTTTATCAATACTGGGAATTAAAGCATAACTGCATCCAGATTAATATTATAAACTCAAATAGCTTTGTTGGTAGTAATTTAAAAGATATGAGTTGATAGATATCATACATATCCTATATCACGAGATTTTTGTTCATGTCAGTTAGTCAATACTTCACATCCTTCATCTTATAAGCGCGTGTATTTTCTAAAATTATTACAATATAGTCATTGTTTACGTTGTTCATAACTATTTGTATACTATTAAGAAAATAAGTTTTTCTTTTCTTTTTTTTAATTCAAAACTTATGTTGTTCTAATTTGTACCACTTAATGTATTGAGTTTTCATTATAGATGATGGTACCAATTGAAGAATCACTTCACAAAAAGAGTATTCCCTAAATTTAGAGTTTTTTGCGAACTTTAAAATATTTCAATAGTAATCAGTTTAATAAGAAAAATTTTCAAAAATCACGAAAATGACTTTTTGCTTTAAGTTCTCCCAAAAAATCGAATATTTTCTTAAAATTGAGGTTAAAAAGTTAGCGGTCCCTGACTAACTAAAAACAATGATTAACAGCACCTCTGCTTCTAATCAATCTCCCCTTTACGCTGCAAAATGCAAACTTGTCAATGTTTAAAAATAGTTACGGAATTATTTTGTATGTAACAGCGCAATATCCACAAAAATTAAAGGTGAGCTGTATTGTTGGTGCTTGCGTCTGTGTGTGTGTGTGTGTGTGTGTATATGTGTGTACGTATGTATGTATGTACGTACGTACGTGTGTTCGTGTGTATTTGCGTACTTATGCATGTTGTGAAGTTTTAGTCGTTGACATTTTTTTCACTTTCATTGCTTATCTACTATTCTTGAAATTTCTCTTCATCGGAACTTTGATTGCTGGACTGCTATCCGAAAGTTATATTGGAAAGTAGTTTTCAAGTCGGATAAGTGAATGTAATATAATTCGCTACAGTCAGCAACTAGAAAATAATGAATTGATTTTTATGTATTTGGAAGTATTCAGTTTTTCTTTTGATATACCTAACTTTATTTGTATACACTTATTTTTATTTTGTATACACTTATTTTTATTTCGATAAACTGTAAACACAAGGCGACAAACAGATATAGATGCGTGCACAAACGTACATATACCTAGAAAGGAATAACACGCACACACATAGTAGGGCCCAAGATGATAATATACAGAAGACAGAAAACCAAATGTTGTTGGATCTTATTTTAATTTTAATAGGAATTTTTTCTGTTGATTTCAAGACACAAAGAGTAGAATTTTGGGGAGGATTTTATCGGAAAGGAATAATTTCATTTTTTAAATTCGGACTTGAAGATGGTGATGATTGCATCAACAGTGAAATACGACGAAGCATATATGTTGAATGTGAGAAGAATCAACTTAGATTCAAGAAAATAGGGAGCCGAATCAACAAACTGATTGAATTGAATGGTTTACGAATGGTATCATTATCATCTCCTCCCCCTATACCTATTTGGCCACATAGATTTGTCGATCAAAATAAGAAACGAATGGTTACGCCTTCAAGTTTGTAATTTTGTTAATTTTCGAAAAAAAAAAAACGACTAAATTACTTCTCGGTATGGCATCATATTATGTTTTAGCTTTTACGTCTTGCTTGAAAGTGCTTTCCTTTGTTCCGTCATGTCAGACTTTCTCGTGTGGTTTGAAATTGATTTTCAGAAGTAACATCACTTATTCTTACTCCTTTGAAATTGCTTTTAAGAATTGGGAGAAGAATTACTTTCTGTTTTTGTACCACTTCTTATGTCTGATTAAAAATTTATTTGATATAACTTAATATATGTTACTTTTACATCAGATTTGGAATTATTCTCTAATAGAGTATTTTTATACGTCTGGTTTTGAAATTACATTCTGATGTTGCGTTATATTAAAATTTTATTTCTGTTTTACAATTCTATTTGTCTATTTGCAGATAAATTACAGCGGCGTGTAGGTACGTCGGGTTTGTATATATTCGGCTTGGTTTACTTCGGGTTTTCTTGGAAAGGAAATTGTATGTTTATGTATATGTGTCTTGATTGATTATCACTAGATCCAATGGGTGGACGCCAATCAGTTCAAACCGATTTACATGTTAGTTTTTGTGAATTTCATAGAAATAATTCGCAGATTAATTGGAACTTTGGATTTTTTCCTGTGTCCGGAAATAGATGCATATTAACACAAAGGACGAATCTTTGATAAAGCTCACAAGATATGTCCTTCCTTAAACAGTTGTTTACTAGATTCTTAAATAGTGACACAAAAATATACTGGAGACAAATATTGTTGATTCGTTTTTTTACGTCTCTCCTTCAATAATTTTCTCTTTTATCCTTTCAAGTTGACATTTTATAGATTTTATATTAAATTGACTCACTTCTATTAATTTGTGAAGCTTCTATTACACTAGAATAAGGTTATAGATTTCTAAATTCAAAGAACGTTGTTAATCATTCAATACATTCAGCGATCACTTAGGTCCGAAAAGTCGTGATTCATTCTCTGACGAATCACTGATACTGCCTCCTGTTCCACGTGCTTTCTTGTGAGATTAAACAAAGTGCGTTTCTATGGAGTGCGAAAATCATAATGTTGCTATTAGATAAGGGCATCACGTGCGTCAGTGTCCAGCTGTTGTTGATTTGGCTAGCAACAACAATATCTTTTCATCAAAAGCCTAATATTATCTATTTAAATTACTTTATACTGCAAAGATATTTTTCTCCAAAAATGCGTTATTTACAGTGAGTCACGTAATTTTTAAAAGTTTGCACACAAATTTTAGTGTTTTAAATACATATTGTAACTATATGCATAGGAGAGCAAATACCTTATTCTGAAGTTGACGAAATTTTGTTTCTCTTTTGAAGCTTTTTTTTCTGATAGCTTTCAAACGTCTATTTCGAAAACTTTCCTGACCGATCGTAGTAAAGATTAGCATAACTGTCCTGTGGCGGAAATAAATCATTTTCTTTTTTTTTTTTAATAGTTTTGTCATGAATAAGACCCATTAGTTTCAAGAGTAGAATAGAATAATTTTTGAATAATTTTTTAGTATCATCCTAGACTTAGTTGTTTATCTGTGTTTTACAGTTGAATTTGTTTTTACGATGCACGATTTGGTTTTCATTTTCAATTTATTAATTTTAAATTAAGTATGGTGGAATTGGGTCGTTTAATTACACTTTTAAATGAGTAATTGTTTTGTTTTTCTGTTTTCGTTCACATATAACAAGTGAAAACCTGTTTGTTTGTTTGTTGTTTGTTTTAATTTTGCACTCAAAAATTTTAATTTAGCGTCGACCTCGATCTAATTCAGTGGCCGATACAACAGCAGTGTCAGCTTCAGCTTCAGCTAATCATCGTAATCCGCATCTGATCACTGGCATTGGTAGTATCAGCAACCTTAGGGTACTACTAAAATTTTTATATGTTATGTGGAATGCGAAATGTAGACTTGCAACCAACACCATGCATGAGTGTATATGTTTGTGTATTGTGTCGTGAGGATTTTTTGTTCCTCTTTTAACCATTAACAAGTATAAATATTATTGGAATTTAAGATTAGCAATTGAAGTATGTGGAAACATATTACAAATTCCGAACAAGATAGAAAAACTATTAGTATATTTTGCTAGCTAAAACTTATCTGTGGAAGATGAAATCTTACTAAAGTGATTAGTGGTCCGCTTTTTTGTTCAAAATTCTTTAAACGATTGATATTAGTGTCTTCTCAGGAAATATAACATAACGCTGGTAAGTTTAACATATGCAATTTTACTAAAGTAGCTTTAAAATCACTAATATCGCATATTTCATTATTTTCATTTCATGATTCTTTGTTCTGAAAGACTTATCTTTTTGTAGAAAATTCTTAATTGCTATTGGGATACATCGTTATTATCTCAAGTAACATTGAATGTGTATTTTATTCCAAAAGTTTTATTTCTTAACCGGCATTACATTGTTTTTCGTCATGCATGAATTGTGAGTGTCCAATTAAGTTTTGCTACAAGAGGCATATTTTCTTTATATCAGAAACCAGGGAGATGTTTTTATTTTAATATTGAAATTGATGAAAGCATTAAGTAAATGTCAGCAGTTTGCAGGGACGGGTTGACAATGAAAGTACATCGGATTCTGATGAAGATGCACCAGGAACAAGTGTTGCATTACACTCTGGGTCTTCGGTTGATACACGACCAGTAGGGTTGGTGGTTTCTTGATTTTATATGTGGGGATTTGTCTGGGAGAAAAACCGATGGCTACAGTTTTTTTTATATGCACTTTCTATTTTTAATAATTAGAATTATTCTTTATAGTATCGAATCTATTACTTTATAAGTTTGTCATTTTCACAATTGCTGTTCATCCGTGAACCTTGAAATTAACTTATGAAAGATAAATGGATCCCATAACTAAGAATTTTTCGAATTAAAGAAATTATTCCTTTCCAATCATCTGTAAAATGTTAGTAAAAATTAAAAAATTTCAGATTCTCTGTTTCACATTTACGAACACATAGAGGCTTACGTGATGCTCCAACACGCCGGTCGATGCCGGTGCTGCAATTTTTGAGTCGTAAGTTTCAACACTTCTTTCTATGTCTGTCAGAATACAGATTATATTCTTTTTTCATTTTGTCAACTGACATTTAAACTTATATAAGGAAGAACAAGAGAGCAACAGAGGCTGGAAGAGTGAAGATTTTCCGTTTTCCTATTATCCAAGTATGGAAGTTCAATATATGAGTTTGAATTTATTATTTGAAAAGAAGGAAGGATAGCTATTATGCTTATTAATGAGGGGGCAAATGGAGTGTAATTATAGAATAATGGCTTACCGCAATTTTGTTTCCTTTTACTGGTACTACTGAATGCTTCATCCGTTAGTGTTGGTATAACTAACCTTTTACTTGGATGTGATAAAAAAAATTATAGGTTGTTTTCATTAAATTCTATTGCTGATTATGAGCTGAACTATTTTACTGTTTTCTGTTCCTGATGACTTTTGTCTTAAATATTAAGCGTCGTAAATGGCGTTAATATCTTTAACGTGAAATAAATAAAGTATTCATAATATATCTTATACATAGCACGAAAAGGAAAGATATTAATTGATAGGGTAAAATTTTGATGTTAAATGGGCGATTAAAAGTAATGATGAAGTGAGATGCCTAGAAGCGAAGCTGCATTTATCACTTAATTTCAGTGTTTATGCTGCAGGTCAAAAAATTTGAATATTTTCATCTTTTTTAGACATATTCCTGGAGACTAAAAATCACTACTTTAGTTCATTTGATGATTAAAGTAAAGCTTAAACTAATTGATGTCATAATCGATAAAGAAATAAGCAATTTTAAAGAAGTATGAAGTGAATTGAAAAACTGTTCAAAAGAATTATCATACGTGATAGCGCACTGTTTTTGAAAATGGAGTCATTATTTGGTAGTTTTTTTAAAAAAAAAGATTTTTTTTTTTCACTATACGTTTTGAGAGTTCTATTCTTTTTGAGGAACTAAAAGTTTAATTTAAAAATCCATTGATTTAATTGATTTCTGTGGGATTTATTCTTCATTTCTCTCTCTTTCTTTCTTAATCATTTAAATAGAAAAACGAAAATATTTGCAGATTTCAGCTACATTAGCATGTGCAACTTGGTTTTAGAAACCTTGCAACAAAATATCTACTTACAATTTGTCATATATTTAGCATTATTGATAATGGATTTATATGTCATAACAAATGAAACTTAAGGATTTCTGAGACTTGAGGATTAAGTGACTTTGTCATTGCAAAACTTATAAAATATTGTAATGTTCTTGCAGGTTTATCGCAGGATATCAAGTGCCCGATTTGCAAGAAAACGGTACCATCCGATGAAGCTGAAATTCATTTAGTTATGTGTTTAACACGCCCTAAAATAACATACAATGGTTTGTACTTGTTTACCAGTTTGGTTTCTTTGGTAGATAGGTCTGATTTGATGCTATAAATCTTTCCAAATTTAACAGTTTTGCATTTTATTTTAAAGTATCAGTCTTTCATCGATTAAGTGAGAAATTTTAATATTTTACGTTTCATACGGTGACAAAAGTAATTCGTTTTTGAACTCCAGAAGATGAATTAAGAGAGGACAAGGGAGAATGTTCGATATGTCTCGAAGAAATGTCCAGTGGTGATCGAATTGCGCGTCTCCCATGTTTATGTATCTATCATAAAAGGTAATATATTTATTCTTTTTATTTGAAATTAACCATCCTAACTAAGCAGTTGTTTCGCTGTTGGAAGCTGCTAAAAACACAATTAACCTATTACCATTAGTGGTAATGACGATATCAAGATGTCGAAAAGATAATAATGATATGATATAGTAGTGACATTCGATCCATTAACTTTATAAAGCATTTTACCCAATTTCGTAGTGTTATGGTTCACTCGTTTTAAAATGAAGCGATAACGTCCGAAATTATTTCATATTACTATTTGCGTTTATTCTTTTCTTTTATTATTAACTGTTGTTAGTGTCTCTAAGCTGTAGGTATTGTTTAGTTAATGTTTTTTATTTTTTGAAATCAAAATTATGAATGAATAAGCAGCTTACGATCCGTTTTTTTTTTTTTTTTTTCTGGGGGAGAGGAGGGAGGTGGAGGATGGGGTTAATTAGCAATCTGCCCTAAAATTATCGGAAGATGGTTTCTGCTCTTGATAATAAGATCATTTTTTACATTTTTTTTTCTACAATTGGCTTAGTTCCATGTTTACATCTGTTCGATTTCTTTTTTGTCTTTTTTTAAATGATGATTAGTACCATTTTTCTTTCAGCTGTATCGATGAATGGTTTACACGCAAGAATTGTTGTCCTGAGCATCCAGGTTATGACTAATACGGAATGTTTTTCTTTTTCATTACTCATCCATATTTTCTCTTTCATATCTTCAATTGAAAAGGAAGCGTAATTTTCAGATGGAAAAAATGAAAACCGACACAATTCGTAAGATAATTGTGTGTGTGTGTGTGTGTGTATGTATGTATGTCCGTGTATGTCTATGTGTATGTGTATGTGTATGTGTGTGTGTATATATATATATTTATGTATGTATATGTGCATCTGTGCAGATCTTTTATATGATTGGAATCTCATCTCCTTGGTTTTTTACAAAATTCTTTCCTTTTTTAAATCCCCTTTGGATGTTTTTGTTATTTTATTCAGTGCTTTATGAATTGAACACAAAATTTATTGAAGAGGAAGAGCTGTGGGCTATTTTTATATGTCCGTGCAGGGAATAAAATTTTACTAGAAAGCTATAATTGGTTTCAATTTGATTAATTAGTATTGGATTTGATGTAACATGTTCAGACGTATAGCTTTTCAATATATATAAGCCTGTATGTATGGATATGTGTTTAAAGCATAAAAACATTAGTTTCCTTTTCCAAAAATCAGAGCAGGGAAATTTAGAAACTTTTTTCTAAGCTACTATCGAACAAAATTGTTGGGTTGAAGTTTCCTACTGCTTGTTCATAATTCGGATTTTTCATCTAAGCTTTGCTTTCGAAACTAAGGAACCAATTAGAATTGATTAATTCAACTTTGTGGTGTGGTCATTTAATCCATCTGAAAATCCGATGCGAGTGATAAAATTTTAAGAACGATTGATTGGTAAAGATTTCACATTAAAAAATGTCAAATAAGGGTTGAACAAGTAAGCAGATTCTTTTTAGAGAAATATGCAAAATTGCCGAGAAATAAATTAGTGTTAACCTGTGTTTTCTGCTTAGGCTCAAATTTCATCCAATAAATCGTTTTCTTGCTTGTTGTATTATTCAGCATTTTTTTTTTTTTTTTTGTTATCCATTGACATCCTCTATTTTTATGATGATCTACGTAAAAAAAAAATTGTTTTTACACCCTTAACTGTTTTTAATCCATTTCCTCCACATTTTATGGTTTCAAGAAAATTTAATACCCACATCTACTTCAATCGTCAGATGTATACATCAACTCAAAAGGGAAACTGTCAACATTTTTATTGGTTTTTTATACGTCTTAGCTTTAATTTCACACCTTTAACATTTGCTCAATTCGAGTTTATACTTTAGTCCCGAGATTTTTTCAAGAAATTGATCCTGCTATTATTGTTATATTGAGCAAAGATTTGGCAAAAGAGGGTCGCCGTTTATATTTTTTTTTTTTTAACTAGTTGGCTGTTTTTTTGTCATGTAACAAAAATGTTCCTCTTTTCAATATTAGGTATTAATAAAGCAGCTATGGAGATCTTTTTCACTGCTGTTAAATTTTACAAAGTTGATAAGAACTTCTTTTCTAACTTTCTTACGCCTCATCATCAAAGCAAATAATTTGGTTTTACTTAAAGACAAAAATAGTAAAAATAAGAAAAAGTTACTGGATTAATTTGCTCGATAAATGCGATGTTTCTATTTATACTCCATTTACAACCATATAATATAATGCATATTGGCTTTATTTATTATTTCTTTCTCAGTGATTTAATTCATATGTGATCTTTTCTGAAGAATTTAACATGCATTCGATCATTAATACTGTTCTATCCGTTCATTGCAGCATGGATATACATGTACATATCATTCGTGGCGATTCATGCATATTGAATTCACCATTTATGATCACATTACGAGTATTTTACCGTCAGATAGCAACTTAAGCATTAATAACACTGCACCTGTATGCAGAGAAGATACGTTTACATGTTAAGAGAATTTCGCTTGATTAGGATTAGAATTACTCCCTTAAAGTAGATGAGAGTTACTATTACCATCGCTGCAATCATAATTTTTGACGTTACTTTTTTACACGTTCGAGAACATTTATTTGTATGAGAGTTGTGCATAATTTTAATTATAACGTTTATTCTCCACTGTAAGTCGTGGTATTTTTCAAACTGTTGTCTCGAACTATGTCGGTCAGCAGTTATATGAAATTGAAATTTTGTTAGCAAAAAAAGAATTACTGAGAACTGGAAACTTCACAATGGGCGGAATTTCCTTGCCGCTTTTGCAATTGCCAGCTTTTTCTTGTCTTCAGCAAATTTTCTTCTCAATTCTTCAAGATCTAAAAGAAATGTGGAGAATTAAGTACCCAATTTTCTAAAATGAAATGTTATTTCAAATCACATCCCCTTCACTTTTGTAAAATTTAGCTTAAAACTGATATCCTAATTTTCAGAGTCCTCTTTTTTCCTTCTTGTAGCTTCTGCTAGAAAAATGAGATGGAATAACTGATGTTTTCTGCACTGTTTAAAAAAGCGAAAATTTATAACAGAAAAAGGAAAGACTTACGTCTCAATTTTGACTGTTTCAATTGGAATGAATAGAAAGCGATGCTTTCTTCCTGAAACTTCAACTTATTCATCTAGGATAACAAAGGTTACCATAAGACTGATTTAATCAAAAATTTCCCCTACTCACCAATTCAGACTGACGTACAGAACAATACTGAATTGCTATCCTTATCAGAAATTGACAAATTTTCCAACAAAACATTAAACGAACCACGCGCTTTTTCTTCTTTGACAATTTAAGCAAATCCTCCTTGTTCTTCACAACAATAGCGCTCGGTACAGGCTTGTAATCTAAAAATCATTTTAGTAGACTTACTAAGCTATTTAAACTAGATTTCAGTAATCGAATTTTGGTAAAATAAATCCTGGAATCTCAACAAAATGTACAAGTAACATACGTGATTTTGTAACAGTTATCCATCCATCCTCATCTGGAACATTAGCCATCTTCTTCGCTTTCCGTTTTTCCTGAAACGTTACAAATGAGATGGACATTTCTTAACATAATACTTACATATGAAAAATTAAAAAAAACCTGAATGCATTAGAAAATTACGTTACATAAATGCTCAATTTTGTATATATGACATACTTCCAGAATCTTGGTGTCATGCTTTTCAATGTACGAATTCACACTTTCCTGTAATTGTGCCATTGTTCGGAAGGAATTGTGATATTCATCGCACGATTCTACAAACAAATAATAACAATGAAATATGAATTTAAACCTGTCATCCTTCATCGACGATAATTGGCATTAAACAATAAATAATCGTTGACATTGCATAATAGATTTGTGAACAAAAGTGAAATAATATGAAGTTGGTGGGCAACAAAAAAAGTGCTATGAAATTTCGCGAATTAAAATTACTTGTTGCTCCATTTTGTGTCAGTTTAATATCGATATTGCTTAAAGAAAGGAATGGAATATTATCACAATTCTGTAGCGCTTGTTCAACAGCAGTTTCCGTTTTCAAACGAGCAGATGCCGTGTAAAAACCCTGAACAATAAAAATACATAAAGTATACAGTAGGAAAATTAGTAATAAAAATTATAAAAGGATAAAATACACAGCAGGAAAAGAAAGAATACCTCCGTAATCTTATCACTGGCCGCTGTACCACGTTGTGCAATTATTTCTTCCGGTCTACCAGAACCGAGTTCAGCCAAAATTCGTCCTAATGCAATCTACAGTTCCATTATTTTTTGGAAAATCTTTTCTCATTGTCAACTTTTTCAATTCTATTTAAGAACAAAAATTTTCAGCATCTTTTGGAGCTCTTTTTCATCTTTTGGAAAATTTTTACACTTACCGGAGTGATATATGGAGGTATATTGGTAATAATTAATGAAAACTGGTTTGTAGGATCTTTCTTTAAAAACAGATGCCTTTCTGAATTGAATTTTTCATTGATTCCATAGCGCAACGCTATAAAAAGTACAGTCTATTGTATCCGTTATCAGCGAATGCCTAATTACTAATTTCAATAAAACAGACAAAGCATAAACTTATATAATATATATTATATATAGATAAATGCTTTGCTGAGAAGTTTGACCAATCTTTATTTTATCGAGATGAAGATTATCGTCGACCGGAGTTACTGAACAATATTAGAAAGTTTGAAAAAGTAGTTGTAGGAAGGCAGTGAATGCCAGATTGCCCAAAAAACCACTTGAACGCTCAGGTACTTTCTTTTCAACTTTTTTTTTAAATACTCAATATAGAGAAAAAACAAAAAGAATTTTATAAAACTTCTAAAATCAAAAAACATACCTTGGTGGAATGTGAAATAAAGTACAAATTACTTAAAAGACAACAGGGAAATCTACTTTTTTTCTAACTACGGGTACAAAACAAAATAGAAGAATGTCAGACGGAAATATCAAAAATTATCAAACAGTATTTTGGTAATTAATGCTACCGTAAATTAATTACGGTATATTTAATATGATCAATAATAATAAGTTCTGAGATGTTTTTGATTTTAGAAGTTCTTAATTATTTAAACATTCCAATAGCTTTATCTGGTAGATAATTCACACTTCTTCCCTCACTTACTTTCACTTCATTTCTTCCATTTTTTGGTAACGAATAAATGACAAGCCTTATTTAATCTTGTACAAAATTTTGCCCGATTTTAGAGTTTAAGTTACTTTTTATTAGGAATACCCATGGTATAGAAGAATTGTTCGAATACTGCATGTTCAATCGTAACTTTTGACTTTCTTCAAAAATGAAGCTAACTTTGCAAAGAGTTATAATAGGTGTTGCATAAAACCGGCACTTTGTCATTTGTGCTGGAACTCGTTGATGGAACTACATTCTTCACTTTTGTTGGTATTTTTCCGGAAATTTTCACTTTCCGGATTTTCTTTCCCTTATTCTTCTTTTCTTCCTTCGTCCTCACTGTTATCGTTTCTTCTCGCTCTTTGTTGGTCGCAACCATAACTACAAGGAAAATTAACTGCAATTTCCATATTATTTGAAAAAACATAATAATGGTTGCTAACCAGTCACATACAAATCATTGTTAACGATCAAATTAGTCACAAATGTTCACAATCAGCAAATAGTGATAATAACCGATGATAATAATGTTAATATTAATATTAATAATAACAGTTAATAAGACCTCATTATGCGTGCTACGTGGAAAACGTTACAGGGAAATATCACGACAATACGCGACAGTGTAAATGAAATGACTTTTCAGATTCAAAATTCAACGGCTGTTTGCAATTCGTCGCTGTGCCCACTGAAATTTTATTAGGCCAGAAGATGCCTCAGACATGTGACACCTGACATCTGTGACATTCTCATTGGTCTTTTTTGTTTTTTGAAGTGTTGGGGAGATCCCCAAAATTTGGTCATTTAAATGTTTATTGTAGGTCATAAACATGGTGGTATTATTATTCGTACTTTTAAATTTTTTTTTTATTGGATCGCTCGAATATTGTTATCAGTTCATTCCATAGTTTTTTTTTTTTTAAAAAAAAGAAAGAATTGATTAAAGATTTGGAGATTCCTCAGGAATTAATAACGATGATCTCTCATATTAACAGTGAAGATAAATTTGAAACGGTGCTTAAGTCACGGTATTGTGGCAAGAGTCCGTTGATGAATATATTGAGCGAAAGAAACAGGGTAAGTTTAGAAAAAGAAACAGTAATTTTGAAAAAAGCTAATTTGAATAAGTTAATTTTATGCTCTTTCATAATTATTAGTCCTCTCTAATTAAATTAAATTCGATAAATTCAATTTCGTTTTTTTAAATAGGTATTTTGAAGGAGACAGTCACTAGTTTTCGACATTTTCCGTCGTTCTAACATTATTTTTAACATAAAAATTTTTTTAACATAGTCTCAGGTTAAGGATGTCTAGTTTATCTTAAGGTTCTGATATGGCGACAAATGTGGATTTGGCTTGCAGAAGGAGAGATGCAACTCGGTTTAAAACAGGTTTTTTTTTTTTTTTTTTTTGGCATGGATCACTGATTTACGTCAAATAATTTATGGGTTTGGTTGTTTAAATTTTCTCTAAAGGAACGATTTTATTATATAATGAATGATGATGTAAAGTTTTCAAGTTTATATATATATATATATATATATATATATATAGGATCACATGGGTGATAAGTGATAAATGAATAGTTAAAGAAGTAATTGTTGTGATATGCTTGACTGCTATGGTATTCTTAGTATAATCAGGAATCAGTATTTCCCGAAAATTTGTTCATCTGTTGATTATAGGTTACTGAAGAGGCTATTGAAGAGATGAAGAAATCAAAGGAAGTGATTGACTGGGGTACAATTAGACGAGAGGAGAAACGTATCAAGCATGATGTCATGGCCCATACTTATGCATTTGGGAAGGTAAAAGTTGTTCTTTATCTGACTTATTTTAACAAAAATCATGTAAAATATGTCCAGAACGCATGCTATTACATTATATTATGTTAAGTAACATGATTTTAAGATTATTTGCAACCGCAGAAGGCTTTTTTTCTTTCAGATGTGTCCAAAAGCAAAAGGAATAATACATTTGGGTGCAACATCATGCTTCGTTCAAGATAATGCCGATTTAATTGTTCAGCGGCAAGCTACCGATTATATATTGAAGAAGTATATGTTCCTCGGAATTTTAGTTTAACTTAAAATATTTTGATATCTCGAGTTTTACTTGCTTAAAGTGCCTCGAATATGCCTTATTCATATGCCTGAATTGATGCCCTTTTGATTTTATTCTGTCCTTTATTTTGACAAGTTGATTATGTTATACAGACGCGTTATGAAGTATTTGGTTCACCGTCAAAATTTGTTGAAAATAGTGGAATTTATAGACTTGCGGTGTGTCTCAGCAGAATGGATGATTTCGCCGAGAAAACGAAGGATATCGTTACCGTTGGACGGACGCATTACCAAACTGCATCATTAGTTACTGTTGGTAAACGTGCCGCAATGTGGGCTCAGGAATTGTTGATGGTTTTTACGAAAGTAAATTAAATAATGCTATTAATTCTATTGTTTCTCTATTATCATTATGTCTCTTAAAACAGCAGGCTTTCTTTGTTCATTATAAGCTAAGGTCGAATAGAAAAACATTCGCCTTGTAACATTTCTAGCTTCTAAACTGACTTTGATATTTATATTCCTATAGAAATAATTTAAAATTTAATTGATTGAGAATATCTTTCAGGACACACATACACGCATACATTCATATGTAGATCATATATAATAATGATAGGAGTATAGCTACATTTGTGCTTGATTTTTTAAATAATTTATAAATGTCAAGTGTAAATTATCTTTATCATACACTACCGTTTTTTTTTTTTTTTTTTTCATATTTTTCCGTAATACTTATTAGTTGTAAATAACTTTAATTTATTTGTGATTAATTACAGCTGGAACATTTCCGAGAAAATATGCGATTTCGAGGAGTAAAAGGTGCAACGGGTACGCAAGATTCATTCATGGCACTATTTCATAACGATGAAGCAAAGGTAACTGTATTTTTAATTACCGGTTTTGAATGGAAGTTTCCAGCTGTTATTCAAGCTTTACTTCTGTAATAAGATCTGCAAATGAGTGGTTGTTGGTTGTCTATGTGTTAGCGAATGTCGTCTACTAGCTAAATTTGAAACTTGAGACGATATCTTTAGTATTGGATGGTTACACCACCATACCAAACAGCATCATTATAACGTTATAAACGTGCCGCTTTAGGCTTAGGAATTATTGGTTTTTGTAAACGTAAATGTCTTTATAAGTTTTGAGAAATTGTGTGAAAGAGGAAAATAGTTATTTTTAAACTAGTTTTTGTTCTGTTATTACTGCTGTCTTATTTCCTCTTGGTTTGTAGAAAATAATTTTTTAGGTAGATAAACTTGACGAATTAATAATGAAAAGTGCTGGTTTTGCTTCTCGCTTCTACATCAGTGGGCAGACATATTCTCGACAGCAGGTACTTTTGTTAAAAATTTTTTGTCAATTTAATTTGCTTGAAGAATAATATTTGATATCAGATTCTGGTAGTATAGTAATTAGAATAATTAAATTAGTTTATGCATTCTCTGTTCTTTTTAATGACTGATGTCTTTAATTAGCAGTTCATTTTTTCCTGTAAGGAAGTGTTAAAGTGGGTACATAAACAGTGGAATATAAAGTCTCATTGTTTACATCAAATCGTCAACAAATATTAATTATAGAACTAATCAGTCATTCTAGGATTGTGACCTTGTCAATATTTTTGCACTTTTGGGTGCTGCAACGAAGAAAATTTGCACAGATATACGAATTTTGCAGGTGTGTTTTCCCTGTTAGTAGATTTTAATCAGTCGTTCTATTTAGGATTTGTTGATCTTTTTGAGATTGAAAATAAGCAGTGCAAAATTTATTAGTTTAACTGTTGAAGTGGTACTATTTTTTAGTTTCATAATTATAAAATTAGAAATGATTTTAGGCTTTTGGTGAAGTATTTGAGCCATTTGAAAGTGAGCAGGTTGGCAGTTCAGCAATGCCTTATAAACGTAATCCAATAAAAAGTGAGCGTGTTAGTAGTCTGGCTCGAAAGCTGATGAGTGCACCTCAGGTGTGTAAATTTTATTCGTTCATTTGCCGGTAAGAGGATGAATCAGCATCAGTGAAAGGTTTTCAAACAATGAGTTACGAAATGCCCGTTAGGCGGTTTTGAAATCTTTTTTTTTTTTTTTTGAATTTGAATACACTTAACATTACACTATGATAAAATTCGGTCTTGCAATGACCGAAACTTTCAGTATGGATCTTTTTAATACAGCACGATAAGTTTGACCGTATAATACTTTAATAATCGTTAGTAATCGTAAATCCGAAATTGTGTCAGTTTCGCTTGGCCATTTTTCTGCTGATTTTATCTAATTTCTTTTTCTGCTACAGGATGCCTTGAATACACTTGGTGATCAAAGTCTTGAAAGAACCCTTGATGACTCCGCTATTCGTCGGATATTAATCCCAGATATGTTTCTACTTGCTGATGCTATTCTCACAATATTTCAAGTAAATAAGCATAATTTCTTATATTTTCAACTTCACTGTTGTTAGGCTTTTTTTTTTTTTATTTTTTGAAAAAATTCTCAAAGGAGATAAAAATGCATAAAGTTCTGCGCTGAAAAACTATGGAAGTAAATTACATATAAGTTGGAAATCATCGAATTTTTCTTTGCAGCACATTGTGGAGGGGTTGACCGTGGATAAAGAAAGAATTGAATACAATGTTCATGCTGATTTGCCATTTTTGGCACTGGAAAAGGCAATGATGTTGCTGACAGAGGAAGGCGCTGATCGACAGGATGCGTATGAGAAAATTCGGGAAGTAACGCTGGCCGCGAAAGAGACACAGAAGCGGGAGCGGGTTGATTTGGAAAGCATACTGGCTAATGTCTTTTTTGATAAGGTATCAAAATATTCTCAAGTTTTTAATATTCAGCAAGTGTCATGATTAACCCCAACGTTCGGTGCCAAAGATTGTAAGACGATGTATCTTCTTATGTTTAGTCACTTTCTCTCCCTTGGTCTTATTATAGCATTAATTTGCATTGATTTTAAGACGAAATTTAAAAAAAGGTATCGATAGAAAATTATATTAAGCTGGACAAGGCAAATTTCTTTTTGTTTTAAAACTTCTTTTGCATCTCTAGCAGCATATGAAGTAGATACTAGTGCTTTTTGGATTTTGTCTCCTTTCTGATCTTCTTTTGTTATTGTAATAATCAATATGACAGATTGGTGACAAAGAAAAACTGAATCTGTAGTGGTTATGGTGAATCTTCACTTCAGTACCATTCAAAGACGAAAAGTAGGGAAACTGATGTAGATAAAAACTTCTACTTTCAGGTTCGTGATCGAATACTACAATTGGCAAAATCACCTCTATGCTTCACAGGACGTTCATCTTCTCAAACCATTCATTTTTTGAATGAGGAATTACGTCCTGCTATAGCAAAATATTTGGATGATGATATGAAAACGAAAGTGCAATTGGACGTCTAAAGATTTGCGTTTTACCGTTTACTATCTCATCATAGTAAAGCTCTATAGTTTACTTATTAATATCAACTTTCCATATAAGGAAGTTTTCTCATCTTTTGTTTTCCTGATTGTGATTACTTTTTAACAGCACAGGTTATTTTCTCTTCTTAATGTAACTTTACTTTTTGTATGGGTTTCGAATCTATCAGATGTTTCACAACTTTAACCTAACGTGGTATATTTTCAAGTTTTAATCATAATTTCACTCATGTAGAGTCTTTTGCAATTTGTAACCGGTGTTCTGATATATGACAGGTGTTTTTCAATTATCACAACTTTAAATTTTTTTAATGTTTTTGTGAAACGAGGTATTAATTGAATTTTACTAAACTGTTGCGTATCGTTGGTTCCAAAATTCTGATTTATTCAATTTCTACCATATGAACACAGTTGAGAACAATTATTTCATCTTATTATTGATTTTAGAATAAAAGAAAGAAGAAAAAAGAAAAAAAGTGAAATTCGTTACTTCATGCTATCATTTCATTTATGAATTAAGTTTACTAAGTAGTTAAGGGCTTCAAAATATTATCGCTTATCTTTATTTACAAAATTTCCCATCTTCATTTACTTCTATTCAAATTCGATTAAACGCTGCAGTTAAAGCTTCCATTTTCGAAATTAATTACATAAATTGAAAGTATGCTTAGTTACTTGTGAGTTCCTCTTGTCCGGATCCGCTCATTATTGTAGTTCGGATATTGGAATGATTTGCAACATTTTTTTAGTTTCTCTTAGCTATCCCTGTTGTTTAATAATGGTAGATTTGCTGTAATTGCTCATTTCCGAAAGGAATAGAATTTTCTTATGTTGTTAAATTATCTATTCAGGAAAATTTGATGCTTATAGCGATTCCAGAATTCGTTTCATTCGCTTAGTTAAATTAAATAAACGTAGAAGAAACTGTGTCTCCGCCTGTGCTATCTATTATACTAATCAAGTTCTTTCGATTTTGATGCACACATACATCTTATGTTTTAATGTCAGCTAAGTCTGAAAAAGCTATACTTTCCGATAGAAATATATTACATGAAGAGGCTAGTAAAAGTCTTCTAGTAATCTTTCTTCTTTGAAGCTTAGTAGCTAGATTTTTTTACACCTAAGTGTTTAATTAATGCTGTTATTAATATAAGCCAGTTAATTGAATATTAGGTAGGAATACAAGATGGTACTGAAAAGTCGACACATACCGCGATTTTCCCTCCTGCCTCCTTTTTCGTAGGTTTCGAAGTGTTTTTCCTTATGTCCGAAAAATGATTAGAAGCTCTACCGAAAAAGCTATACTTTCCGATAGAAATATTGGGAAAATGATCCAATAATCGGTGTTATTAATTACGAAAAGTTCGATGAAGATAGTCTTCGACTTAATAGATCACAGCCACATTTGGTAGCGGTATCAGTTACGATTTTTGTTATTTCTAATTTTCAAGGAATCGATTATTTAGGGATTTCTCCCCCAGTGAACAGCTTCATTCGTGTTGAAAAAGACTTAAATCCGAAGCATTTTTCCTAAGTTTCAAAAGTTAGTTCTTCTAGGCTAATAGGCGAGAATATCGTTTAATTATCATTTTGGTGTTTATCGAATGACTGATTCCAAACCTGTAGGCTGTGGGTAATTTTAATTGTAAGTAGTTTTACTGTGCCACTTTCATTATAATCACCGCATCAATAATAATAATGCATAAAATTTCAAAATATATCTAAAACATTTGAAATATCAGAAAGCTATTTCAATTCAAATATTAAATAGTTTCATAACGGACAAGAAAGATATCATACTTTTAACGTAATATATTCATATGCATTTTTCTCAAATTAAAAGTAATCTCAAATTAAAAATATATAAGTTGAAAGCATAGCATCTTGTACGACTTATCCGGTAAGTTAAGCAAAGGTAGGTTTTTTTTCGGTACTTTTTCATTCTCTTTTTAAATGGCGTTGGTAGCAAACATATTGCTTTGATGTAATACGTTCTGGCTGTTGTATCTTTTGCAACAATTAACCTTTTTTTTTTTTGAATACAAATAACATATGATGTCGAGAAAACCGTACACTAATGGAAATAAACTGTTTCAAATTTGTACTTCATATAAGTAGTAACTCATTTCCCAACTGTAGCTGGAATGTTACACTGTTAATAAGGAATATGTATATTTTATATGTTTATTTATTTTCTTTGTTCTGAATCAAATCTATATAACTTTTTGTTGAAGCCTAGCTATCAGTACATAAAGAGTAAGAATAGTTCTTCCTCACGTTAACGCGCTCGTGCGACAACAGCTCTTAGTTCACATTAATGCGCTTGTTGCAAGTCAATATCTGCTATGTAATAACCTAAACCCCTTATCTGAGTCGGTTTTTTAGTATCAACAATGTTATTCGGCTCATTTATATCCTGAATTCCCTACCAATTTATCTTCCCCTTTATCAATTCATACTTGTAAATCTTGAAGTACTACGAAATTACCAATGTATTGTTGGTATAGATTAATACTTGTGGCGTTAGCAGATAGAGATATCACAACACGATTCTTAACAAATTGTTCTCAACTTCAAATTTCAATCAAAAAAAAATTACTTTGACAAATCCATACTAGTTCTCGACAGACCTGTTTTTGTATTCACTTCTAATCCCTTCGCCTGTTTCCTCTTATAACCGTTTTTCAAACCCTATTTTTCAAAAATAGTACTTTTTCATGAATTTAAATTCCTGATCGTTTTTTTCCGTTATCTTTTACGCCATCTACCAGCTTGTTTTCGTACTGCAGACGTAATAAATCTCTTCAATTCTAATCATTTTTTAATGAATGTTTTAGCGATATCATATATTCATAAAAGTCTACATATATTCGTGTCTGCTTAATTCCATAATAGTGCAGTCTTTCGGTTAAAACTTTAAAAATTTGTATTCCAAGTTTGGGAACCTAGAGTATTTTTCTGATACATCTTAATTAAAAGTACCTAAGTAAACTTGAGCACCACTGTATTTAATCTTGGTTCAGTTCAAATTAAGGTCTTTGAACCTTTTTAAAATTTTTAACTTTCAGGCTGATGTTTTACGTTAGTCGGTAATTAGTAGGTTTTCCAAAGTTCATGGTTTCCCAGAACTTCAAAAAACAACTGCAAAACTGATTTCTGTATTTTACTTGTTGACCAATCCCATTTCTGCTGATTTCGTTATTCTTTAATCTATCAAAGAAAAACCTCTTGAAGCATAACTATTATAAACTGTTATTAAAGGTGTATTAATTTCCGGCTAACGGTATCTAAATGACTGAATAAGCTATTTTATAATTTGAGTTATTTTAATTTATATCAGCGTTTTATAACAGAAATTATTTATAAGTTAAACATAAACAAAAAGGGAATTCTTCGATGGATATGGACAACGGCTAGCTTTCACTCAAATTGATAATCGTTTTGCCTCTTCCTTTTTTCTTCAGTACTTTCTCGTAAGCTATCGGGAGTTCATCATATTCAAAAATTTGATCAATCACTGGTTTCATCTGAAATTTCAAGAACAAATTTTGAAGGAAACAAAACTGAAAGATCAAATATTTTCAAATATGATTAAATTTTCAAAATGAAAACAATGATTGTTAATCTTGTTTTATTTTTTTTTTTCGACCATTGTTAAGAAAATCTTTCTTATTCGACCATTGTTAACCTTGCCGTCCTTTAGAAATTCCGAAATCTGCTGCATACATTCCGGATATGGGGCAAAAAATGCATACGAATACCACTGTCCACGTCGAATTGTTGGCTAAAATGAGGTTTACAAGAAAATTTGAAACAATGAGAAAAAGTGGTCCAGGAGAAGATAGAAATATATCTGGGAATCGGAAATATTGGCATGAGATTCTCAAATTTCACATCTTAATATAGAAGTAGGTCCAACTGAAATTCTAATATATAATTTTATCACAAGAAGTATGAACATCATGGCACAAGGACTTGCTAAGCTTACAAATAGTTTATTAACAAGCACATACATGCTTTTGTATGGCAAAAAAAAAATCATATGCACGCAAAGAAACTTTCATTCTATTAAAATAGAAAAGAAAGTGAATAATGTTATAAGCAAGACAAACCAGTGTTACTCTCAGGAAATACTTTACAGCAGCTGAAGCAATTCCAAATGGTATTCCATATCTGAAAAAAACTTGATCAACAAACAAAAAGGAATGAGAAAGAACCAAAAACCAACAGATTACATGCTTTCTTCCATGACAATCTGCGAGATTAAAACGTAAAGGCCTGATGGTTAACATTTTTGTATTTTGGAAAGTCCACGATAAGGCTCCGCTCAATGTTAGTGATATCACCAAGACGGATACTAACCGAATTATTGGGTAATACTTGAAGAAGTCAAAAGATAAGATGAGGAAATAAATTTGGATTCCTATGCCACAGATAAATAAATAAGCTAAAATTCAACTATAGTGCCAACAGAGGCAAAGTGATGTAATTTTTGCTGAAGCTACTCCATGTATTTTAAATTGACGTTGCTTTCAGTATAAGCTGTAACGAAATTAAAATAAGTTTTTTTTTTTTTTCATTTAAAATAAACCTTTTTTGAATTTTTGTTTTGTTAATTTGTTAATTATTATACCTATCAGTGTCACTGAGAAGTGGGCTCAAAAGAGAAACATGTACACTATTGCGCCATAATCCCATTACTTTACTGCTCCATCCTGCTAATTCCGATTGAACACAATCCAACACTACATCAAATGGTCCTTCACTGATTAACTTTTCCAAAACCCTTGGACTCTTGTAATCTATCGGTATCGCTCCAAGTTCTTGTATCATATTAAAACTAAAACAACATGGAAATAAAAAAAAAATACAAACAATAGAGCAAAGAAAGAACATAAAGAAAGTTCCGAACATAAGTCAGAATTTTGTGAAACTAATTTGCGCAATTTCTTTTTCATCTTAACGGAACTAATTCTCTAAAACTTTAGAAATTTCAAAATGAATTTATATGTTGGAATATTTATAAACCATTTCAACTACTAAATTTAACAATTACTACAAAATCTTGCTCTGATTCTTTTTCGAGATGAGCCGGGTTATCAGTAAAGATAAGGCAGTATAAATTTATGATAAAGTTTCAGTAAAAATGATAAGGTTTCATTTTAAACTTAAAATAATCCTTTATTAAAGTTACCCAGCAGATTAAATAAAGTGATTTGAGAGTCGTACACCGGAAAATTTCCTTATGAGAAATCGACATTAGTTGACGAAGTCTTCCTACATGTTGCTTTTCGTTTCATATATTTCTTTGTTTACTAATAAAAAGTTTTTAAAATCTAAAAATTACGATAAGTTAACTTACCAGTCATTCGAACATGTTACTACCACCTTGCTAATATTCCACGCTTTAAGCATTTGTATTGCTGTTGTTCCTATACCACCAGCACCACCGTGTATCAATACACGTTGTGATGCAGCATTGTATGGATTAATTCGAGCTACCTAAAATTCATGAAAAAATGATTTCTTCTCAAATTCGGAAGCACTTAAACTTCCTTAAAACATCTCTCTCATTACCGAAACTAGTGCTGACCAAGCGGTACAAGCTGTGTATGGGAATGCGGCACCATCAATATACGATATGTTAGTCGGCTTTAAGACACAATTTGATTCGTTTACCACTACAAATTCTGCATGTGTTCCTGAACTGAATGGATCAACAACAGCAATTACCTAAAACAAAATTGATAACATCAGAAGCAAAATGACTTAGAAGTACAGTTAATCAAAGGCGCATCGGTGTTCAATTTATCTTCTCATCAAATTACTGCAGCAAAGTGAATTTTTACAAATTCATGACGAAATTACAAATAAAACTTCAGCATTTATTACAGTTTGATTATTCAAAGAAATTAAAGAGAACTATAAATTAGATGAATTTAGATGATTTCCCTTGTCATCCTTCACTAGAATAATTTTAAAACCTTTAACAAAACTTTGCTTGTACTTCATCATATTTTTTGAATTTCTTCACGTTTCCACCAGTCTGTTCAACAACACCACTACAGTCACGTCCACCAATAAATGGTAATAGTATTGTGGAATCCATTGAACAATTTCGGAGATTTTTTACTGCTGAACACAATTGTCGTCCATATCCTTTTCGCATTACAGTGTCAATTAGATTTACGCTAGCTGCCTATAGTAAAAAGGAAGTGAAAATTTGTACATTACTTTACAGAAATTTTGAGACAAATTTATCGTGTAATCATTAATTTGGAAAAAAAGAAATGGATTTATCAAAAATTAAACAAACCTTAACTTTAAGAAGAAGCTGATTTGGTTTCTCAATAGTGGGGATTGACATTTCAACTTTCTCCATATTATCACCGAATTGTTTTGTAACCCACGTTGACATTCTTTTTCTCCTGCCATTGACTTCCCAGAGAAAATTTCTATTAGCAATGGCAAATCTTAATAACTGTTTCGTGTTATGCAGGGTCATTGTAAGCATGAAAGAAAATTTTCTTAAACATTTTATTTTCACCTGAAATATTAGATTTGGAGAAATGTAGATTGGATAAATGGCGAGTAATTCGTAGCAATCCTCAAAATTGTTAGGACTCGCCCCTGAGTCTAAAAAAAAGAAAAAAAGATTGAGGACTGGCAATAAAAGTACTACGGATACTTCTTATTGGTCATGTTGTTTTTAAAGTAAAGATGGATTACTAAATTCATGCTCCTCCAATTGAACAAACGAATAATTCAAGTTCATTAACTTTTCTCAATTAAGTAGTATGCGCTACAAGCGGTAAAGAAAGTCACTACAAATTACTATAGTAAAACGATAAGCAAATTATGCGACTAAGCTATCGTAATGAAGTAATTAATCCATCACTTATGAGCTACCATAATTAAGTAATAGTTAAGTAATAAGCCTAATTAAAGCAGCATATAGAAATACTGTTCTTAAATTAGTTCAAATTTCAAATTTCTACAACCAAAAATAATGCATTTAAATTCTTTTATTCAAAAAAAAAACAGAATGCACAAAAAGAAGAAAGAAATAGCAATTACTGAATCAATTTCAATCCTATTGCTTACTGTGTTACTAATTCAAAATTTAAACTATCCATCGATTTTAAAACCTGAAACAATTTACTGCTTTGTTCTCTTCTATTTCATTCTGCTACTTTCTGTTCTTACTACTCAAGCAAAATAAAACAAAATTAAAATGACTATTACTTATCATGTAATACAGAGATATACAATATCTGATTCAGTCCATAATTGAACAATCAATCCTCTAGCAAGCTTTTGTATCCCAGAATACCCTACTCAAATCCGTTCGGAATATTTTGTCGCAGTTTAGCTAATATCAGATGATGTCCAATGCACACCAAACTCATCTACAGAATTTCCAGTAAATTCGAGACAAAATGTCATTTATTGGTGAAATAAACTATAAATTTCAGCAGTGTTAGCTTATACAATAAATTGTAACTTATAAGAACATTCTACTGACCCTTTTTGGATGGAACTAGAAGATACACGTTATCCAACTAATCAGGATAGGAATTATAAACATATACTAAAATCAATCTTTTCTGTTTCAAAAATCTTTCGGAATTCATTATTCAGCAAGATATCCAGTGATATATTATCGCGTGTACATATCCATTTTTGATCAACCAGATCAAACCTAAAAATCCATTCAGCAATATTTAAGAACTGTTTGTAGTCATCTGAGCTACTTTGAAATGAGATATTCAGTAATATATCTGTTTTCAGTTTAATAAGATAATATTTAATTAATGTACAAAAATACCAAAACATGTCCTCTTTCATTTCCTAACTTTAAGCAAATCTTTGCAATCTCAACTCTCTGAAATCGATCAGCGTGTGTGTGTGTGTGTGTGTGTAGAAGAAAGAGAGAAGGAGAGAAAGAGAGAATTCAATATTTTTTTATTTGCATTTATTTGCCTTAATAAAATTTTGACTTATTTCAATATTCTCTTAGTTTTTGGTTCACAAAAATGCAACCTATGTCCCCTTCATTTGCAATTAAAAATCTTTTTAAAAATATACCGTTTTGGACCGGACAAAGGTGAAGATAACCAAATTTGTCGATTTGGTGTTTGTTTGTTGATAACATAAGTACCTGCCTTTCGACCTATTTTAGCCGTAACGACACCCATAGACGAGTTTACATCATAATCTCTGTCACAGCTAAATCTGTCGGGAAAAGAATCCAGATAATCTGCTAATTTGTTCAACGTTTCGTTAGCTAATTTTTCATATTCATCTTCTGATAATTCAGAACTCAGATGTCGTTCTAAAAACAAACAAATGAAAATCAAATGTCGAGGTGAAAGCATAAGTAGTGATATTATTAAAGCTAAAATATTTCCTAAAAGTGAAATACGTGATGATACAACATGATGATAAGTCTTGTAGAAAATTAATCAATTTTAGATTTCAAAAAAAAAAATTCCTACCTTTAAGAAAAGGTCGCATATTTACCAATGCCGTGAACAATCGTCGTCTTAACATTTCATTTACATTTGAATCTGACAATAAACACTTATAATGAGAACTTCATAAGCTATAGTCAAATTAAAAATTGGTAATTTAGCTCTACACCACAAAAAAGAGAAACTTTTCTTAAAGGAAGTAAGATCCTCTGTATAGGCGGCTTTTTAATCCACTTGCTGATTTACTTTAAAATTGTTCATTAGATACTAAAGCTAAAATTATTCGATGGAAGATTTCCCGA
Source organism: Brugia malayi (assembly GCF_000002995.4). NCBI lineage: Eukaryota > Metazoa > Nematoda > Chromadorea > Rhabditida > Onchocercidae > Brugia > Brugia malayi. Next base: position 12,918,446 of record NW_025062477.1, read on the forward strand.
TGACAAAAATAAAACAAAAAGTAAAATCAAATGAAAAACACATGAGCACGTGACAGGCAGAATAGCATAAAATCATGCCAAAGAATTCAAGAAATTTTATTTCGATTGATAAAATTGTTTTTTAAATAAATGAATATCAATTGTCAGACATAAACAAATTAAGGCAAGCAAATAAAAATCGCACCCAACACCTCGAATTGGTAAATCCAGCACCAAAAAACAAAAAAGCTAAATAAAACTTTCATATTACAATTAGACATTCATACTAAATTAAACATTCATACTACACTTTCATACCACAATTCAACAATGAAACAACAACAAATAAACATTTAAAAGAAAAGATCTAAGCAATTCTTGCCGTTTTTTTTTAAAAGAATATGATTCTATTCAATCAATATTCAGACTTAAATTGAGCGATGTTAACCTCAGTCCTAATTGGAAATAAATTTCAGATATTTTATCAATATGTGCATTTTTATTTACTGATATTGTACCGAGTGGTCCACTTTTGTAATAATGTCTTCGACAGGAACTGTACGTAACATTGTCATATTAGGTTGGAACTTCACTTGAAAAGGAAGGAAAATCACAAATTTTCGTAATTCTTTAAACAAATCTTCCAATTCTACTTTTTTCCTTACTTCATTTGATTTTCGTTATGTTCCTTATGCTCAATCTTAAAATCCAATTGCAGACATCAGCAAAAAGAGCCCAAGCGATTAGAATGCATAATGAAGCTACCGTACGCCTGAAAGAATTACGTCAAATTGTTCAGAGTGAAGTAATTGGTTCAGGTCAAGGTACCGATGAAATTATACAGTTACAGGTTAGAATGGAAAATGCTGTTTCATAATGCTACTTTGGAAGTTCCAACGAATGATTTTTGCAAAAAAAAAAAAAAAAGAGAAATATCAGTTAAAGTCATTAAATTTAAAAATGGAATAGAAATACCACAATGTAATCCCACCAATTAATGATAGCATCATGCCTATAAAAGAACATGCGGACATACTGGAAAAAAAAATATATGTCAGTCATCAAGATTAACTGGATTCATTTGTTAATTAAACTATAGCTTGCAACATTTGAATGAGAAAATAATTATCATTGGAAATAGCGTAAGCAATAATATTTCAGGGTGGTGGTGAATTACATTTTGTAAACACAAAAAATACACGTGCATATTACTTGAATCATGAAGAATCATGGCTATATCTAGAACGTGAAAATGATGGTACATCGGGAACATTATATATCGTACGACGACTTCAGGATGGACGACTCGTCACGAAAAGTATGCAAGACTGAGGATAAAATCGCATGCGCTGTTGATAGCAAAAATTGGACTTCCTATTTAGGATATACTGAATTTGAATTAAAACCATTACAAAATTAAAACATTTCAATTTTTAACGAAAATTAACATTCTTAAAATACTCCTAAAAGCTGTCTTTTAATAACAACGATTGTTTTTAAAAGTACATTTAAATCGGCTACGCATCTGACAGCACCTTTAAGGACCAGAAAAAGAATGATATGTCCGAAAAATCCGACCATCTAAAATGATTCAAAATTAGCATTGCATCAATTATCCCATTCTAAAATATTTCTTGATCAGTGAGCATCATGATTTGTTCTGATAATAAGGATTGAACGGAGATCTATCTTTTCCGGTCCACTGGCCAGGATCTTCTACTGGTCGTTCCCAATCAATGAAATGGTTCTCCCCAAATTTAAAGAGTCTTGGAAATTTCGCTCTTTCTTCCGCTGTATATTCATCGGATCGTTTCGCAACACGCTGCACTTGCTCCATCTGTAAACAACAATTAATAGAACGAAAACGAATTCTAAAATAATGAACGAGGGATTCTCATCTTAGTAGCACTTCGGATAATCACTGGATAAAAACAAAATATGCAAGGACTAATGAAGGGAAACAAGGAACCGAAGGTACAAAGTTTCGTCAGTTTTAAAATATGCCACACTGAAAGTTATAAAAATGCAAATACTGAAAAAAAAGAAAAAAAACATCTACCTGATTCCCGATGTTTTTTCGCACAAAAGTTGGGATCTGATCATCCGCAAACAGATGCAATCTTTCGATTAATCGTTTACGGAGTTGATTATGATCAAGACCTTTATACACCGTCATATGCATTATTCTGCACGGATCGAAATCCTGAATTTGCCAAGCTGGATATTCAACCTTTGATTTCGGCATTTCCTAAAAACATTCAAAAAATTCGCTGTACGATACTGATGAAAAAATAATTAGAATTTTTTTACAACTAAAAAAGCAAAAAAAAACTTTGAAGTATTTGTCTCCAACACAGCATCAGTAGTAGCTATTGAAGTATATTTCATGTATTTCTGTTCATATCCATTATGATATCTTCATAAACAAAAATTACTGATATGTTGTAATTGGATATGAAGTGAAACGAAACGATGAAACTGAGAGATGACTATTACCACAAGAATTTAGGCTAAACCTTTAATATGATGTTAATTATAAATGAACTAAGATTAATAGTAAATGAACTATTTGTTACTATTAACCACGTAATCAGTTCAAAACGCCATGCACAATAGCAACTGAAAGTGAAACACACTTTATCAAAGAAAAACCGTTGATTTTTCCAATTGAAACCATGCATTGCAACATTCTTACAATTTATAACCACAACATGATCACCACAATCGGTAAATGGATGGTAAATCGGTTTATGCTTACCAGCTAAAAAATTTGCAACCTTCTTGCCAAGTAACCAAACATCCTGAAATGACAAGCTAATTGAGAAAATTAACAACGAAAAGATTAGTAAAAATTAAGAACCAACTTAGAAGGGAAGCTGTAAAGTATTACGCATTTAAAAGAAGAGTAGCAAGATAAATGATATATAAATATGTCACTATCTCAAAACTATCGTCTAGTTTCTTTTTGAAAGAAAACTGGAAAGATAGAAAAGATACTTCCAAAAAAGAACTAACGTGTAATCTAAGATCAAAACAGTTTGATTAGCTGAATTGAAGCAAAGAATAGTAGGAAGAAAGGTGCAAAAAGTGGATAAACAACAACTAGATAAATGTATGAAAAAATAAAGAAAAAATGAGTTAGAAAGAGAAGTGAGCAAACAAAAAGTTAATCGTCCACTTATAAAAAATGTGTATAAGCAATAAATTGAACTAGCCAATCAGTCAAATGTTCATTTATCCAAAGTAATAAAAAACGATTATCAATAAGGAATGGAGCTAAGATGATAAAACGAACACTTAATTAAATGAAATAAAAGATCGTAATTCTGAGAGATAACGGCATCTTTTGTTAAAAAAGATACTAAATCAGTAGAAAACTTTTAAAATCAGTTCTCCTCAGATCTAAAGGAAACAGGAAATTTTTAATTTAATTAATCTAAAGGAACAAAATTTCAATTTAAAGAGGTATGGCTCAATAATTTCAATAATTTTTAGTTCGCATCAGATAAAAGTGGAAAAAACCTGGCCGGTAGCGTCTACAAGATGCCATTGGCGAGCAAACAATAACCATTGTTGCACTCGACGCATTCGACCAATACCCATCGGGAAATCCTCAAACTTTTTTTGAGCAGGCAGCAACTAATCAATTGCACATTCTACGAAATGAAATTTATATAACTAATAATTTGACAACATTTTGTGTGCAAATAAGCTCAAATATTAAATTTGGAACCTTTTGCCAAATACTTCGGGAAAAAACGAAATCATTTGTTGTTTATTTTTTGAATTTTTTAACCACTATGAAGTATAAAGCAAATGTAAACAAATACGGTACAAAAATGTAATGATATGACTTGCAAAATTAGAATGTGAAACAAAATACTAGTGAAATGAAAAAAAAAAAAAAAACTAAAATAGAACACCGAAGTTGACAAATCCAAACAACTTTTCAGCATCTATCTAAATAACACTAACCTGGAAGATAAGCACGAACTATCCGAAATAACAAAAAAAAAACGCCTATAAGCTGAAAATAGCTCCATGAAAACTCATTTGCATAAACTAACCCTACGTACGACCAGGTCTTAATGACATAAGCAATCCCAAAAGAAAAAGATGAACTATTTTGGATTACAGAAAATAGAGATAATTATGCGATAGAACGATCTCAATAAAATATATTTTCAAATTTATATTACAGCTTACATTATTTCAGAAAGATACATACCATACGTAAAAGATTTGAATTTTCAAAAGAGCATTATTTACGAAAAATTATTACTGTCTGCACAGTGAGGTATACAGACACTGTCTTAAATTAAATTTGATTGATAATGTCTTAAAAAACGAATGTGATGATAAATTATGCCATTAAAAAATAGTAGCTTAAATAATTTTATTGGATCTTCTTCAATACTATTTACAAATTATCTTTGGCTAAGTTCTTATTTCACTGGCAGCCACAATTTTCTATTTAATAGTATTTCGAAAAAAAGATAAACATATATAAAGAATATCACCAAATCACTCGGCCCTGATATTCCGGTAATACGCAAACTTTTTTCAAAGTTTCGTAAACCATCATCGTTGCCGTCGTGTATATACAGCTATTAATCATCCGTGGTAAAAGACCTTTTGTTATTATCCTGTATCTCTCATCGAACCACATCGTTTTAATAGTACCTGCATAGGATGCACGTTGAACCTATAAAAAATAGAATTTAATTATTTGAATTCATAAAATTGAATTTAAAAAACATGTTTGAATATGTTAAGAATTACATTGGAAAATATTTCAAAAATCAGACTCGAAATCAATATTTGGAGAAATTCAATATCGTAACAATCAGAAATTTTGAAACAATTTAGAATTGAAGAAAAATGATTCCCAATGCTGTTGAGGTCATATAATAACCTTTAGATGTACAATTTAGCACTATCAAAAGAAAAAAATAAAAATTTAATGATCCATCAACCTGTGCACGTAATCGCAATATTTCTAAGGGATTTGTTAGCGCTGTCGCTACTATAGAAGATGTCGCTGCAGCTACTCCTTGGTCCAATAAAAGATAAGGATGTCCGTCTTTGTCATATCCTTAATTTTTTTTTTTTTTTTTTTTTTTTTTTAATTCTTAATATTTTATATGCTTCTCTTAATGCTAATGACACAATAAAATGTAAATAATATATGCTCACCAAGTAAACTATGAAGAAATTTTCTCCTACACCATCGAATACTTTCCAGGCATGTATAATATACTGTCCAAAACAATGACCCAGCAGATATTCCCAATGCTGTTGAGGCTATGTAACCTCTAGAAATATCAAAACAAAAACAATAAGAAGTTAAAATGCACAGTTAGAATACAGTTAACCCACTAAACCCACCAACATAGTCTTTCCAATTACGAAAACGAAAACGTTGCCATTCTTCTTTCGGATTTTGAAGAACAGTAAAAAAAGATCTAAAAAAATGCATCAGCTATTTCACCAAAAAATCAATCGAACTTTCTATGTCACAGAACTGTTTACTAATTTTAGATGTATGAATCAATCATACTCGATTAAGTTGTACGCCCAAAAGGTCGTCTGCCAACTTTACAAGAGAAACTGCCAGCATGAACCTTTTGTTTAACTGATAAAGTACTGATGGTTTCAGTTAAGTATGCCTTCTATCATACTAGAACTTTCAAACTTTTAACGTGTTAAAGCATTAAAAGCAGTATAATACTATTAGCTATTAATTACAATTGCTGAAACAACGTTACAGTTGAGTCAATGTTAGTTATAGTTATGCTAGTTATAGTTGTTGCTGAGCTAGTGAGAACTATTATATTTCCTAAACCATTCTTATAATCTTATAATACCTGAAAAAACCACGACAACCATCAACATGATATAAAGCGTTGAGAATTTGAAAAGCAGGTCTCGACGATAATTTAGCCTTATTTCGATGAATGTAGTTCAAGACAGCAGCATGATGAGGTTCACCTGGAACACGTGTTATATATAAGTGAAATTACTGGACGAAATTGGGGTCACAGGATGTATGTACTATTTTCATGCACTGATTATGTATGGATGCAGAATGAAGCCACCTATAAAAGTTGTACATATAAATAGGTTTTTTGAAGTTTTTCTAAAGTTGATATTAAATCATACCAATAAAAGCAGAAGGGTTGTTGTAAATAATCATATATTGAGAAGTAATATCTGTTGGAACAAAGATTATTTGAGTTAAAAGCGATACAGTACCACCTTAAAGTATACTTCGCATATAAAGACATATAAAGATATTTTTATGCATGTTAATAACTGCTTTTCGACTTATGTGAAGAATGGATTTGCATTTAATTCAATATACAAACAAATTTGGGTTACTACTAAGTGAACTGAACAAATGATTTAGCTACGATCGATTCCATGTAAAAGTCATTAATTTATAAAACACCATAAAGATAAATGAACAATTTTGGAAGTTATCACTTATTATTCTTTTCTATATACTTCTCATCACTTTAAGAAATGAATAAAACAAACCGGCTAAGGAAGAAACCAATTTGTCAGATGATAAACCCAGATGAAATTTCAGCGACTCACGTGTTTTCTCGTAAGCATTACAATATATCAATGGCGCAACATTCTGTGGGACTGTCATTAAGTAACCCTTAAATTGGAAGATAATTGCTATTTTAACATTATAAACAATAAGTTTCAATCTATAAAAACCCCAAATTAACCACACTTTTTGCACATCTAAACAGTTGGATAAATAAAGAAAAAAATCGAGACTACTGTTGTGGGATATGTTAGCTAAATAATACCATACAGCGAACTCTTTACATGTGAGTGCAGAATTAGATAACAGGAGTATTGGTCGTGCATAAAATGATCTAAAGTGATTATGAATCATCATTTTGCTTAATTCATTTGTATGTAAGCAAAATAGATGATTAGACAAATCACAAGTGATACAAAAGTAAATCAAATCTTTAAAAGAATCAAAGCAAAGCAAGGAAAAAAAACATACCCTATACAAACCGCGCAAACCCTCATTTTGGATAATGTGCACTAATGCATGTCTCACTCCTCTGTAAACTGTATTTTGCTTTTGCAGTTGCAAACGTGATTTGACAAAATTAAATGGATATATCAAGAATCGTATGCTGCATGATGAGGTAAATATATATGTTGATAAGCTGTATTTATCTAAATGTCTCCACTCGATTATTTCCAACTGAAAATTTTAGGAAAAAACTGAGAATACTTAAAGTAACTGAAAATATTAAGAAAATTTCCGCTGTGGTAAAAATTCTTAAGGTCATATACCAATATTTGCATTCTGATTAATCAAAATCCAACTGGATTCCATACATTAGGATTATTATATAGAAAATATCAACAGTATTTGAATGCCGGAAATTCTATTAACTTAATTTTTAGGCTGAAAACTTCAACTTCCAAAAAACTCTCACATAACATACCCGAAAGAAAGGAAACATACCCCATAATTGGACTGAGCAGTTGGATTCATAAAAAATTAAATACAGCCAACTTGCAGGAGCATACAAAACGCAATGAAATGCAAAACCACACTGCAACAATATCAAAATAATAACGTTTAAAATCTCGACAATGTTAAGAAAACATTACAGCATTCATCCCTGGCACGTCAACTTCACGCTGCATTGCTTATGTATTACAGAAAGCACTCCATTTCTGCCATAACAACCATATTTGCATCCTCAAAATTTCATTTTAACATAACCTAAATGTGCCTTTCAGACACTAAGAGAGATGACTCGGATTCTCTCTACACATTTATCTCTCCATTTTAGTTCATAAGGACTATTTTTCAATTCGCATATACTAATTTAACAATAAGCAAAAATCTGCGATAGTCATAAAACTGCAGGTAAATGCAACAAAAAATGGAAAACGAAACTGCCGAATATGTAAATAGAAAATTCAAATCACCAATTCCTTTATTCAATTGTGTGATAAAAAATCATATACAAAGGATTACATCACGGTAAAATAGATAAAGATGAGGAAATAAAAAGGATCCAGATAATTAAAAACCATTTTGAAAGTACTTCATTCCTTATAGATTTGAACCATGAAACAAGGTTAATTTTACTAGTTAGTTACATTTTCTAGACATATTTAATTCAGCATATTAGTTTTTGGAGAAGGAACTCTTTTTGATTCCAAAATTTCCCTTTCACTTAATATGTTCGCAATCTTCCACAGCAAAAAAACAGGCTCCATAAATAATAGATTAGTATAATATAGAAACGATATTAAGCGTAGTAATACAAGGAAGCTTTCTTCTTTGCTTGGACTTCCAGGATAGCATCCATAAAATCCTCGTGCATCACTTCAACAGCATCACGTCGTAAGGCAATCATACCCTGCAATGCTGATATTAGTATAAGTGAGCAAAATAAGAAATCTACAGTATAAAGTTTTCCGAGAAAATTTTTTTCAAGAAAAAAAAAGTGGAAAATGAAATAAAGTGTAATTCTTAATATTCTTAAATCTTTGCAATACCTCAGATTAGAAAATCACTGTATCAAAATAACTTTGTATAAACAACAGATTCCTTTTGTATATAAAATATTAGTAAGTTAGGCGCTAGCTTCATCTATCAAACTGACTCAAAGTTGGAAAAATAATGTGGAAGAAAAAAATATTACAGATATTAAATACAGATATAATTATTATATATATGTTGTACATGTAGTATCATATCATATACCACTTGCATGTCACAAAATTTAAAATCAAAACAGATAAACATACTACCTTAGATCATTACCCCCCTTTGGCTTTTTAAATCATTAAAGTAAACATACCGCTTCGACGCAGACTGCCTTACACTGTGCTCCATTGAAATCATCTGTACACCGCGCCAATTCTTCAAAATTAACATCTTTGCTGAAAAAGGTGCTACTGTAAAATTTGCTTATTTGACAAAATTTAAGCTCCAATACCAAGCTTTAGCTAACAAATCACAATTATATTATATTAAAATTAGATTTACCTACTTGATACAATTATATTAAAAAAATTAGATTCACCTATTTGGAAATTTATCTTTTAATGTGCACATGAATCAACTGCATCATAAAATATCGAAGTTTGTCAAATCAATACTATTATCATTAAAAATATGTTTTACTTAAACTTCTACTTACAACGTTATAAAACTGTATATCAACAATTTACGATCAGTGTTGTAACTTCAAAAGCTTCATTAATACTTTAGTCTATTATATCACGTCTTTCAAAAATTATATCCATTCAAAAAACTAATTCAAGAACAATAACGATTCCCTTGCGTAAGACGCATAAACAAATAAATCATTATCTCTGTACTCTTTTTTTCGGTGGAAGAGACAAGTTGCAAAAATTCGGACTATTTTGAACAGTATCAGTACTAATTAAAACACTTACTGGACGTTCATTTTACGCGAATGAATTTGCATTATACGAGCACGAGCATCTTCGGTTGGACTTGGAAGTTCAATTTTACGATCCAACCGACCACTTCGTAAAAGAGCCGGATCCAAAACATCGACCCGATTCGTTGCAGCAATCACCTGAACAAGAAAATTCTCAGATTTCAATTCCTGAAAAATTGCCTCTATTTCATGCTTTTCTACAAAAAAAGGTCGAAGTATAAATAAATCATTATTTCTACCTTTATATCATCATTCGGCTGAAAACCATCTAGCTGATTCAATAGTTCTAACATTGTACGTTGGACTTCACGGTCACCAGCTTTTTCAGAATCAAAACGTTTTGTACCTGAAATAACTATGTACTATAGTGAAACATATGTGATACATATATGATGTCCCGAACAATATATGCAATCACTACGTAATACAATAAGTAAGAATTTCCGTTTTTCAACTTCGTTCGACATTACAAATAACTGAACATCATACAATTATCAGGAATACTTTTATATTTGACCTCCACCGAACTTAACTAAAATTAAGTATATGAAAAGCGGAAAAAATCTTCACGGATATATTTAAAGTATATTCTTAAATAGATACAACAAAAGACAATATTATAAGTTTCATTACTGCAGCGATATTATCTAAACTGCAACAAACTTATCACAATTAACAAACATTACCAATGGCATCCAATTCATCAATAAAAATAATTGCTGGAGCCTTTTCCTTCGCTAAAGCAAACGCATCACGGACAAGTTTTGCTCCATCACCGATAAACATTTGCACTAGCTGAGGTCCAGCTAGTTTTAGAAATGTTGATTTTGTTTGTGCAGCTACGGCGCGTGCCATCATTGTTTTACCAGTACCTAAGGTTAAAAAAAAAAACTATTTATAAAATACGATAACTTTCATTCAAGTCACCATTATACCCACATTTCAAAAAACGTAAAATATGATACAAATCTAACTGACTGAAACGAGCGAAACTGTAGGGGTTGTGTGCTAAGTTGGAGTACAAGAAAAGTTGCAAATTAAATGAAAAACCAAGAAACTAAAGGCGGCGGGAGGTAAACAGTTAATGAGAATTTTACCTGGTGGACCATAGAGCAAAACACCTTTTGGTGGATGTATTCCAAGATTTATAAATCGATCCTTATGTGTCATCGGTAAAACAACCGCTTCAATCAATTCCTGGATTTGCTTATCACAGCCACCAATATCGCTATATTGTTCGTTTGGTCTTTCATCAACTTCCATAGCTTTTACTCTCGAATCATATTCTGCGGGTAACTTTTCCAGAACCAAATAGGAATCCTGCAATCTCAGTTTGTCATCATATAAAATACATCAAGGATCAAAAAATATTGAAAGAATTAACTAAGCAATTTAGACAAACTTATCCGGATATGAAAACCTTTTGGGAAAAGTCTAGTAACGAACTTTATTTACTCCAACGAGGTCACCAGGCTTCAGTTCCGATGGATCTACTAAGCCAACCACTGGAAGAAAATATGTCGCACGAGTAGATGTTTTGATTACAGCACATTTCGTTTTATGCGCATCCAAATCGACATTTGCACCCTCGTCTTCCTGTAGCTCCTCCAAAAGTAATAATTCAACAACATTTGATACCAAATATGGCAGCGTTTTGTTCACCTGGAAACAGTAAACATAAAACGGAAATTAGATTTTTTAACTATTAAGTCAACAAACTCAAGAAAAGCATGAGATGTTTGATAACAATATATTTAGCATCCAAATAGACGTTTGCATTCTCATCTTATGCTTCATGCTATCTTTCGGCACAACACAATAAACGTATACCTACCTTGATACGCTCAGTATTTTCTTTGACATGAGATGTCAGTGTATCTATCGCATGACTGATTCGTTGTATTTCGGAACGCATGATGCGAATTTCATTTTCTACCAAATGTGTCCGACTCTTCAAATCATCCGCTGACATTCTTAAAATCTCTTCATCTAACGGTTCCTGTAATAATTAATGCACCAATTTTACCTTTATTAATTACTGTTCGTATGTTTGGGCATAACTAGAACATGATGTTGAACTTTCCCACTTGTCTTATGTATGTAAAATCAATTTTAAGTTTGGTAATAAAAATAATATTTTATATACTCATTACCTGGAGATAAAAAATTTAGTTGCCAAAACCAAAACAAATTTGCAGGAAAAAAACCTTGATAAGTCAACGTAAATGAAGGCAAAATGTGCCACTTCATTTAAGATTGAATAAGTGATAATATGAGCTTACATCTTCAACTTCCATTTGCTCTTTTTTTTCTGTTCCATCAGTCCCCGCTTTGGATGTTTGTTGTTCGCTTTGAGTGGATGACATTTTGTTCAGTCTAAAAATGTAAGATATTACCATTATATATGTCAAAATTTATTATCAGTTGCCAAAAATTAATCACCAAATTATGCAGTATATATACGTAAATGAATTAAACCAAAAGAAACAACTTGATTCAAAACTACCAAGAACTAATTATTACAATTAATATAACATAATGAACCACATGCACTTATAAAATCAACAGGAGGAAGAAAATCATAATACAACACTGCTTTTAGCAACTATCCTACTGTAAATGTCGCATATTCTTTTCGCTTCAACCGTAAATTGGTGCCGACCCGTAAAATATTGTAGCTGTTGCGGAATACGATGACTTCCATTTATTGTAAAAGGGGTTTTGAAAATATATTCGTTTGTGGAGACGTGCGAGACTTAGTAGGCTTAATTATTCGTTATGGGTAACAAACTAGTTGGAGTTTTCTATTGGACTGAATAACTAGGCCAGATAGCTTATCAGAGTCGAATAATTGAGCCAGATACCTTATTAATATTAAATAAATTTTTTTGTAAATTCGACTGAGTAATTTAAAATGTAAATTTGCAACACTGCAAGAGCCTACCATTTAAAAGAGCAGCAGAAGATTAATTATCTGAATTAAATGATTTAAATGGCCTAAACAGCTGAACTTATTGCTCACCAGCAATGGTCAATTGGCTATTGAAGATGAACATTTAATTAAAATTTGTTAGAACTTACAAATATAAATTAACTGCTGAAATGAAATTGTTTAAAATGTCCATTTGAATAGAACTGGTCAAACTAATGAACAAAACTTCATATTTCCAACATATGGTAGTAAATGAAAGAAATGGAAAGATATATACAAAGATTAAAGCTTAATTTTATCATGATAATTCCCTAAAATAGTCTGGAATAAGATAATGGTGTCGTATTTACTAAAAGTAAAGTTTAAGGTGAGACATATTTTTACTTTACATATTGCAAAGGAAAGTATTATTTTTCAAACAAATATAGATGGTCTATTTTGACAAAACAATATTTCAAAAATTTCAACTTAACGAATAAAAATGGGGATAATGCAAAAAGTTTCATGATAGAATCGATCCGTAACATTAATAAATCAGGTTAACAGGTTACTGTTTCACATATCTTCATAGAAGTGACATATCTTCTACGTATTGCTTTAGTTTAGCTATGACATTTTTCTACTTTATATCATGTTTTTTAAAAATTTATAAGATTTCTGAAATAATCGTCAGGATAAGTCAAAATACATTAGGATGAGTGTAAACACTTGATTTCGAAATTTGATATAAAAATATTTTAAAAAGCATCAACCTAAGTGGTTCTAAATGAAACGAACAGAGTGTTAAACTCAAGCAATTTATGGTACAAAGCTTTTTCTAAGAATTCTTACATAATTTCTTCTCTGTACATATCAGTTTCGGATAAGGATTCAATGATATATAAATACGGAAACGGTTATGCACCGGAAAATGTACATGATATGATATAGCTCAGAGAACAGTTTGTAGGATTGGGAATGTTAATCATCCATTATTTAGTATTCATATTCTGTTGTATGATGTAAAAATAGTACTTTCCGAATTAGTGCTCAGTAATTAATATGTTAAAATGCAAAATTCCGGTTGTTGTTAAATGCAAAACGTCTTCCGTTCTCTAACTTCTGAACGTATGTTGTTGATATCCGGTAAAGGATAGCGGTCTCTCACCTGATTTAATTAAAAAAAATTTTCTGAAGTTTATTACTATTTTTTTTTTAATATTTCAATACTCGTGACAGAGAAGATGAAACAGTATGTGAGGAAAAAATGCCACTGAAAGAAGTGGTATGTCAAAGGTCAAGTTAAGCGGTAAACAGAGATATGATTGAGAGTTTTGGTTCTATGATTTATTGCTCATTTTAGTAGTATTGGCACTAGTGAGAGGTTTGTTGGTTCGGTGAAATTATTAGGGATTTTCTTATCAGAGATCAACGATCAGTGTATAGATTTATATACAGATATTTAGTCTTTCGAAACGTTATTGCTACTGTAGAGGTTTGTCGATTTGTTGAAATTAATTCCTAAACTTCCATTTCTAATTTTTCTTCAATTCTTTTATCAATTTCAAATTCTTCTATAAATTTTCAAAAAAGAGAAATAACTTTTTTTTTTTTTATGAGTTATTACTTAATAAAATATATTTGTAATTAAAACTTCGCTTTTTCATTAATGATAAACAAATTTTTTATTCTTCTATGTTTAAAGATATTTTTTATTCTTTCTTAAAACTATGAAATTATTATAGTTATCATGACAAAATGACATAATATGAAATTATTCTATGCAATATTAGTTATTATTTTTGAAAAAAAAAAAAAAAAACAAAAACAAAAACAAGAAACATTCCAAAGTAAAATTAAAGAATTAAAAAAAGTCTTTTCAATATTTCCTAATTTTTGATAGCCTTTGATTTTGATAGTTTCCTTTTTTTCCATTTTTTTATTCTGTAAATTACTTTTATACTAATTAATATCATTTAGAATGGCTCAGGAATCACTAAGAAGTGATCAATTTACAGTTTGGGTAAGGGAGAAAAAAATTGGGTTTCTACGAGAAAGAGCACTGCTATGGCGAGTGAAACATGCAAAACGAATGGGTGAGGACCCTAAGCGACAGATTGCTACGGCGGGTCATCTGGTGGTTGTAAAGAGAAAGGATGCTTTAGGTACCTTAGGACCAGCTATACTTGAAGTTTTATTCAATGAGAATCCACTGGATGAATTAGTTACTGCTTTGAGAGAAGCTAGCACAGAAATGGTAAATATTGATTGAAAACAAAATCATCAATTGATTAACATTTATTAATTTTTCTCTTCCATTTTGTTTTTTTTTTTTTTTTTTTTTTTTTTGGTGCAATTTAAATACTTTTTGTTTTGTTTTTTTTTGAAGATAAAATAATTTTTCTTATGAAATATATCGAACTTTAAAATTTCTTGAAAATTTTTCTTTCCCTAAGTTATCTTATAATGTTTTTGATTTTAAATCCAATTTTTTTAGTGTTTTCAAAATATATATATATTCATAAAAATTTTTTCTATATTTTATATTTTAGGTTCGAGAATTTTTATCCGATTTACGTTATTTGCTTGTAAGTGAATCGGATGCGCAAATTTCAGACATAACATTTTTCTTATCAAATGCATCTCTGTTAACTGCATTTTCCTATAGAAGTCAACAGAAAGGTATTAGTGATGACGATTTTGAAGCTTTATTCCCAGCGTTATCAGATGCACAGGTTTTTTTTTTTTTTTTTTAGTTTTTCATATACTAAATAGATTAATTAAAGTTAGGGCAACATTATGAGTATTAGAAAAGGAATTTTGTTTGATGATGCGATGGCATAGCCAACCTATGATCATATCATGAATTACTCCAAATAATTTGATTAAAAATTTTAATTAATCCTTACATCATTATCATGTATTTGAAGTTTTTCGGAAAAATCTTCCATCATACTTTTATATGATTCAATCATTATTATTATCATCATCTATTGCTACGATTATGATAAGATTTCGAAATGGACTTTTATCAAGTGTCACAGATATTATACAACCATTGATAATTTAAATCATCGGATGGATTCAAAGATTGGTACGACTTTCTCCGGAAGGTTGATACACTGATACATACACAATTGTGCAGTCGTTGACTGATATATCATAATAGACTTTTTTTATTATAATTTGATTTTAAAATAACTGGATAAAATTATTGCTCATAAAAAAAAAAAAAAATCAAACATTGTTTTTTTTAAACGTATTTTAGATTCGATTGATTGATTTAAATGGAAGTTGTCCAACGAAGGAAATTCAACTGATTGTTAAAAATCTGAACGTAAGATTGGTTCGATTTCACAGATATCCTGGTGTAAATGTCAGTTTTATTTGTATGTATGTTAAGGCGTGTGAAAATGTGTGTGTGTGTGTCGTTATATATTTTTTTTCTCTCTGTTTTTAATAATTTACGAAAAAATTTCATGAAAGAGAAACTTTTTCTTAAATTTATTTTAAAAAATTGTTTACCATTAAGGATTTGAATAAGCTCGAAGGAAACTACATTATAAAATAGTTATTTTGTTTCTATTAATACTATTAATTTCTATTAATTTTGTTTCTATTAAATTTTTATAAAAATTATGTTTTCAAATTAATAAAAAGAAAAGTTTTCTTTATATTTCAGGTAGAAACATTCGAGAATACAAAACTGTTGAATTCTGCAGTTGAATTTATTGTTGCACAAGGACTACATCCTAGCATTGAAAATAGTGGAATGAGATTTTTGAGACATTTAAAAAATGTTTTCCCCGCAATAAAACAAATTTTTTGGGATTGGAGTATGATGATGCCAACCTTAACATGCATAGATGCTGAAGTTATGGCTTGTTTAAATGAATTGTTAAATTTGTACAAGTATGTTAATGTTAATAATTAATACATTACGAATATTTGTTGATCTCAAAATTTTTCATTTTCTTCATTTACATTTTTTTTCAAATTAATACATGAAGTAAAATAATAATAATAATATTTATTGTAATATGAATTATGTTATCATGAAAACAATGATTATCTTAGTAATCTATCAAATTACTAACTAAATCCTTGGATGTAATTCCATCAAGATTTATCGGGATCACATGATAAATCAATGGAACGTATTCATTTGATAGCAATAGTCAATATGAATGATTAAGTATCGATACTGTTGAGATCATAGTAATGTTTTTGTGAGCTTTCAATCATCTCTCCTAAAATTATATCTCCTTAAATTATTTGGTATTTTTTTTTTTTTTTTGACTTAGGAGTGATTTCATAGTTACTTTAAATTCTTATATATCACTTAAAAAGTAATAAAGCGAAAAATGGAGATAATTTTTTTCAAAAATTGAATATCTTAATTGTGAGAAAATAAAAACAGTAAAAATGAGAAAAAAATAAATGAAAAGATTAATTCAGAGAAATGGAAATGAATTTATTAGCAATTCTTTTCTTCATGTCAAGCGAAGGAAGTGAGGAATTAATGGAAGTAATTTGGAAACATTTAAAAACATTTCATCTGCCAAATGCGAAGATGAGAAAAGTAATGCGAGATGATAAACCATATTATTGTCCACCGTACATGTTCTTCATTGCTGGTATGATCATTTATGATTTTTCCAAAAAACAGGAAAAATTTTGAAATTGAGAAGCTTAAGTGAAATTCATGGTTATTTATTAGAAAAAGAAAGGATAGATGAACAAACTTAGCAAGGAATACATATCGTAGTCTTCCATGTTCCTAACTTATATCTTTACTACTGAAGTTAATTAGAGTCTTGTTTTCCAAAATAATACTGTTATATCCTTTATAAAAGTATCTGTTTTAAGTTTATGTATTACTTACAATGATAATGATAGTAGTTGACAGCTGACAGAATTTCATCTATTATGGAATTCATCTTGACAGAACCACTTTTTTTCTTTCTTCTCCTTTCTCTCTATTCTAGACACAAGGGAAACTTTTATTAACTGTAAGTTAAAATTTATATTTCGATTGCTTGTAACAGATAAAAATAAATGGAAATTAACAATTCTCACTCATTAAAATAACTGTATTTTAGTAGCTTATATAAATTAAAATGCCATCCTCTATTCTCTTTTTTACTCTTAATTTTTCTTTTCTTATCTCAGGAACATCCGAAAAGATTAGTCGTTTGGAAAAAATTGTTTGCACGGATCGAATTGTTGAACCAGACCTACGACATTTTCTGTATGTTCAAAATCGATCGATAAACATTTACAAAAATGACAACATTTATGAATTTATGGGATTTGATTATGAACGTGATGATTGAATGCATTATATATATATATATATATCATTTATGTGACTATTTTTAATCAGTTGATATTGATGATTTGTCCTTTCTTGTTTTTCCTTTTTTATGATCCTAACGATTTTACAGATATAAGAAAGAATGATATTCTCAAGTGATAGTATTAAACCATTCTGCAAATAGTTTACCAATGCTTAAAATGATTCAAAATTTTGACTAATGTTTGTTTTGCCTTTGTTAAAAATTCAAGAAGAATGAATATGATACTTGATATCGATATAGGATATTTAGAAAAATCAACTTTTTACATGCATGTTTATGAAAATTAAATGCAACAAATATTTCATTATATTCATGTTCATATTCTTTCATAAATTATACTGTTGATTAGAGAAAAAAATATGTGTTGGCATATTCTTGTAAGTTTCCTGAAAAGATAAAGAAAAAAGCAACAGCAAATTTGACTTGGAAGCATT
The DNA here is from genome assembly GCF_000002995.4 of Brugia malayi. Taxonomy (NCBI): domain Eukaryota; kingdom Metazoa; phylum Nematoda; class Chromadorea; order Rhabditida; family Onchocercidae; genus Brugia; species Brugia malayi. Next base: position 12,936,597 of record NW_025062477.1, read on the forward strand.
AAAAATTTGAACGGATTGAATGAATGGTCAATCACTTGTAATGTCACAGATGCCAATCCACAACAATGGGATATTGTTTTGAAAATGTTGCAAAATCTTTAGAAAAACATTGATTTGGTGAGTTGTTAAAAGTGAATATAAGCATAATGGTCATCTCTAATCAAATTATTATCCGTATTTTCAAATTAAAGTTTTCATAGTTCCACCACAAAACATTATTGGTTTAAGATTTTTTTTTCGGTTGAAAAGAAAAAATTATGATATTGTACATGCCAAAACGGAAATGTGTCATATGCGTTGTAAGACTATTCGAAAAATACGTCGAAAAAAAAAAAAAAAAAAAAACGGTGTACGTATAGTTTCAGTGTATAATTTCAAACCAAACCAGTTAAGAAACATAATTAGGTAAAGAAATTTTTTATCATACATTTTAACATATTCAAAAAACAATTCCAAAAGACGTAGCTAAATTATTCGTCTAGCTAATCCCTTTTTCTTAACAATAAATTAGAAAAAATATCAAAACCGATTGTCCTAACCATAAATTTATAAGTAACAACAGCAAATACCATATCCATAACGCGAAAATCAAGCATAATTAAATGTTCACTGGCCGAAAGATCTAAGCAGGAAAATTAACCCGAAATTCTGCATAACGATACATTATATTTTAATCCTTCATCACTTAAAAAATGAAACGGTTATGCACAAATCATCATGTTACTCTCGCTTCTTAGTATTAATGATAAAAAAAAATAAACATTATGTGCAACAACCTCCTTAAATTCACATGTAATTACAAAAGTTTACTTCTATTACGTGAAAAGAGGGGAAATTAAAATTAAAAGGCCGATATATGAAATTTTACCTTAATTAATTATAAGGAGATTCTGCAAGCAATAGTAATGCATAGTTTACAATAAAAAAAAAACTATATATACCTACTATGGATAAGTCGAGGAAAATCCGAAATAATGATAGCAGTTTTTTCTTTTTTTTTTATTTGCTTTTTGCAAGATACTTCCACCTTGCTTAAAAATACAAAAATATACTTATTCTTTCGTTATATTGTCAAGTCTTTGTCATGTGATGACTCTATCGGATTCTATGTGGAAGTGAAGCCTATATGTGACAAAGTTTCTATCATTTTATCACTAATTTATACAAGGTATATTCAATCGATGTATATTATGATCGATAAAAACATGATAATAAGTAACCACCAAGTGATTAAGGAGAATATGATTTTCATCAAAATCAAGGAATTGAAAAGACAATTCCTAAATCTGAATGTTTTTCAAACATGAAACAAAAAATATGTCATCTACTGTGAACTAATGCGCAAAACCTTTTCTGTACTTTCAAATAACTGAACCTATAAGTGATAAGCATAATCCAATAAATTTATCGATTGATTTTATTCAGACTCAAATCTACTGCGCTTTTTTTAATTCTATGCGCTTGACCTCTTAATTTAATTTACTGCAATTCTAATCATCAAATATCACAAGTAAAACCTTGCTTTATGATATGCACACGAGATCAATACCAATATGATGGTTGCAATTTACGCTTATCTTGAATACCCATTGCATCTGCAATTTCTTCCTCAAATGATTTGAGTACAGGTTTGTAGGTTTTTTCCAGGACAATTTCTGCAGGTGTATCCTTACCTTCCACTTCTGTAATAGAATCTTGTGATAAACTACTTCAGTAAATATCTTTTCATCACGAGTGACTAGAAATCATCTCATAAGCTGATGTATGGATTCTAGTCTCATATTACAATGGAGCTAGCAGATAAATATTATTCATCTATAACTACATCTTTTCGAATACTTACAATCACTCCAAAACCTAACAAACATACCAACATATCGATCGGGACTCAGGTATTCTGAAGTAACTTGAGCCAATTGTGGCACTGGAATCTGGAATTTGGACTTCTTGCTGATCCTGATATACTCATTCCCTTCCTCATTTAACACCCAGGCTGCTTCGCAAGGTTCACTAAAATAGAAAAATGATGTCATGTCAACCGAATGAATGAATAGAGCAGTAGACAGTTGAATATGTGAATTTTCTTTAACAGCCAATGCAAGCTTATGCGTAACCTACAATAATGTTGAATAATCATATAAAGGAATAATTCCCCGACTAGACAAAAAAAGAGATATCGCATAGACAACTTTAATTAAAAAACAGCTGAACTGAATCACTTAAATTTCGATTGACAACATACTTATCACTTGGGTCGATTAGCTTCACTTGTCCCTTATGAACATATAAAGGTTGCTCAATTTGTCGATAAAGAGGATCCATGTCACTGAAGTTTTCGGAATCGTTGATAAGTTTCTATAAAAAATTTAAATTTATATATATAAAGAACGAAAATCATCGGATTACAGCTCCCCGACTAGACAAAAACAAAAATAAAAAATTACAGGTGAATTTGTAGTAATTATAAATAAAAAGATTAGTAACAGTAAGATTTTTTTTTTAATATTTTATCGATTATTAATGGTAAGAATAGTAATTAAAGCTCACGGTATGTCGTCCTTTCACAAATATAGCATTGGTTTCCTTATTAACACGTGATACAACTCCCGTTTTGCCTTTGTCCTTTCCAATCATCACCTGCACCAAATCACCCGGAAATATTGTCCATTCTTCCGCTGGAATGGCCACCTTTTTTTCATGTCTTAAAATACTGTCAATTATCAGTAGGAAAACAAAATTTTGAGAAAAGAAATAAGACTAATGCCGTCGATGGCATACTGTTTGCTTCTTTGACTAAAATAACGAAGATTTAAATCCAACCTATTATAACACATGTAGCTTATAAACGACAAATGAAAAACTAGATAGACCTTTTGCAAAAAAAATCAACATTTTAGTTGATAAATTATCATAAGCGAAGGCCAAGGTCATAATTACTTTTTTGACATTAATGAGCACTGATGACGACACCGGATAAGGTATATTGATGATTTATAAATCAATATAATCTGATACATCAAACGACATTTTATATCAAACCAAATTTCAAATTCCCAAAAGAAAAAACCCACAGACAATTCGACTAACGTAGTAGCACAGATATGGGAGCCGAAAAATTTTAAATCTCATTTTGAAAGGTTTTGAAAGCATGTTTATAGCAAGAAGGACTTACAGTATTTGCCATTTAACCAATAAAAAGTTCACTGATTAAGGCTCCTATTAGGACATATGTTATGAAAATTATTCAGCTAATTGAAAATAAAGGAAACTCAGTGCCTCTCACTGTTTTTTCGAAAGAAAATGGAAGAAATTTACCTTAGCTCAAAGAATTTATGCATTAATTTGTGTTGGTGATATTCACGTGCTCGTTGTACGTTTTTCTCAAATGTTTCTAATTCCCATGGGCGTCCATCGGATGGTACGTAATCATCGGGATGCAACCTGAAGATATTTTCGTCAAATTTTTGAAGATTTTAAATGTTCAAAAATTTAACTACTCTACATATAAAAAAGCTTACGTCCAACGCACAATATCAGGTGCACCGTATCGATTGGTATAAACTTTTTTAGGAACTGTACGCTTCACTTTTCCCACATATTCTTTTGGCACGTGTTTAGCAAAGTCTAATTCCATATATGTTCGACGTACACTACGCGATAATACGCGAGTTGGCCACATTTATAGTATGATTATCTAAAACATAAGATATGACAAATAAAAGTTACTCAAGTAGGGATTACGGCAATTATTAGTGATTAACATTAATAATAAGTTTAAATCTCAAACCAATGACAAATTACGGAAGAATTATGTTAAAAATCATGACAAACAATATAGATTCACGACAAAGCCAAAGGTAACTAATGAGAACTTTAGCAGTTGGAGAAAAATGAAACCATAACCGAAATAGTCACGATAAAAGTAAAATGCCTTTGAATTCGTCCGGAAAGGATGCCTGTAAGTACCGGAAAGGATGATCTGTTATGTTTCTCGATGTCACTACACTGTTCATCAACTTTGTTGGAGTATCGAAGTGTTTCGGTTCTAAAATGTTGTAATATTTTCTATTAATTCAGTTAGGTTAATTTAATATTTTGGAGGATAAAAACTTAAAATTAGTGTATTTGACAATTTGAATAGAAATATGTATGTTAACTTTTGTAATGTTGATGAGACAGTTAGGAGTTGCTAAGACAGTTAAATGCTTCATTGATATTATCATTATTTTAAATCAAGGTTGAACTAAATTAAAGTTTGCAAATGCTAAATATCAGAATACGAAACCAATTGTGAGAAATTGCAGGTTTTGTTGAAAAAAATTCACACTGATAAAAATTTCAATCGTATAACAAGAATTCGTTTCACTGTGCTAAAAGTTTGCTTTGTGATGGTGAACAAATGAACTGTCATGGAATGTAATCATTTCAAACACATTTTAAAATAAATTTCATTTGAAAATTTCATTAATTTCAAAATGAAGTTAACTTTCGAGACGAAAGCCTGCATGTGGTAATAGGAGAATGTAGATAGATGAATGATGAATGGTAGGAGCGTTTCATTGGTTCATGCGGTGGATTTTAGGTTGCAGTACAGGTTGCGTATCATTTCTTTACATCCGGTAATTCCTTGTTTGATCATTCGTTTTGCAATTGATATTACGGCAGAAAAATGAGGTAGTGGTAGTGGCGAAGTATTTGCACGATGCACTTGCTATTGCGATGAGAGGACTGCACTTTGTACACTTTTCCGGATTTAACATGATATCATGCAGCCTTTTTATTTAGATGATATCATAACCGGTCGGAGAAAGAAGTATTTTCAATTAACCCTGTAGTAATAGTGATTCATCATGTCATCGTATGGTGACGTCATCGTGTCTAGGTGTCCGGATTGTGTGCATAAGAGAAAAAAGAATGAAGAAGGCAGAGCAAGAAATAGTTGAGAATTGATTACTGAATAAGCAAAGGGAGCAACCGTATTTAAGTTTTAATTTCGTTTCCTGCTTTAGACATATTTTTTAATTATAAATTCCGGAACGAATTTTTTCCGTTGTTGGAAGCTTTCATGTCTATTTTCGGAATTTTTTCACTTTGTTCTGAAAATTTTCCATTTTTTGTGATGGGTTTCTCAAAATTTTGATCAAGAAATTTCCTCTTATTTTCTCTCCGACTTTTGTTTTGAAAAATTCTCTCTCAAAAAAAAAAAAAAAAAAAAAATCTCTTTCAGTGTTAACAGAAAGAAAAATGGAATTTTCCACTAAATACCAAATACTCTACAAATTTTTGTATTTTATTATCGCACATTAGCCCGTCACTTCCAACAAGTTATATAACATGGTTAGTAGAATAGAAATTTATGAAACTCTATGGGAACTGGTTTCGAAGCTTAAACCAAAGCTTAAACCAATTTCCCCAATGTTTGGGTTGGGGTTGACATAAGCTAGAAATGGATGTTATCTCCTCGACTTAGCTTCTTTGTAACTGATTTACAATTGTAACGTTAGTTACCTACAGTTCCATATATTTAATTGTTTTATAACTGTCATCAGATGTGCTAATTCTGACAATACTATATTTAGGTTTAGGTTATCCAGCTATATTAATAAATAGTAGTAATAGTATTAGTGCTGGGTAACAAGATTTGTGAGATACAACGGATTGCCATACTTTTCTATGCGTGTACATAGAAGTGGAACTTGTACTTGTACTTGCATTTGCACTTCTGGAAGTGATATAATGCAAACTTGTTCCCTTGATCAGTTCATTATTCCAAGCTAACATAGTCGTATCACTCCACTGTGGCGTTACTTTTAATGTTTTGTTTTTTTCTGCGTTCACTTTTTCCGTTTTTGCTGATTGACAATGATTTCGCTCATTTCGTCCATCTGTTTGCATTTTTGCAGCACATGATACATTTTATATTTACTAGTAGATGTTGATAGTTTAATGTAAGACAACTTGTGATGACATAATTAATGTCAAAAAAAGTGAAATATATTCTTCAATAGATGTTAAATACTAAAGTTTTGTCAAGTCACTCCTTTTAATCCATTAATTTAAGTCACAGTTTGAATTACTCGATCTGTTGAAGTATTTATTGATAGCTGTGGAGTTCCTTGAACCAACCATCTTTCCATCTCTGTCGTGGTAAGATGGTATCCTGATTGAATTTCATCTAAATTGACTCTTTATGATGGGAGCAGTTTATGTATAATATCTCAAGCTTAAAATTTGCATTTGTTGTGATTTCTTCCTAATGAGATGCCAATTTCCCTGTATTGTTTTATGGTTATTGGTTTAATCCAAAATGGAAGTCATTCTTTTTTTTTTCAAGTCCGAAACTAGAAACATATACTTTGAAATAGAGTTGTATGGTTCTTAGTGTTCAGTTTTACTTATCTACTTATTAATTATTTTACTTCACTTGTGCCTTCCCCTTTAAGGTTTAATTTCTCAAAAAATGTTCAAAATACTTGCATAACATTGTCTCAATGTGCTTTCTAGTATATGTCTTGAATTTCGATCTGCCGTTTCATGCTATTTTTGATTTCTATTCTTTAAGACACTTTTTATGTACAACGGATTTTCTGCTTGTTATCACGATTAAATATGTCATTTTAAGACTCATCAGATGTATAGGAGGAGTTGATATTTGCTTTAATTCTAAAAATAAGCCCTAAGAATTGGTAGGGTATCATATCTCATTTCAACTTATTCCTGATGTTGTGACGACTTTTCACTTGTCAACTTTTTTATAAAATAATCTTGAAATTAATTACTAACATTTTATATCTCAGTGTTGGGACCGGTCGAACACATTGCTTCAGTGTAAAATGGCACTTAAGCGAATCCAGAAAGAGCTTCAGGATTTAGGTCGTGATCCGCCAGCGCAATGCAGTGCAGGCCCTGTTGGTGACGACTTGTTTCATTGGCAAGCGACAATAATGGGTCCACCTGAATCACCTTATCAAGGTATATAAATTTTAGATTCATACAGTATACAGAGTGTAGTTTATCAAACTTCTTGTTTCAGATTTCTGTTTAAGCATATTAAACATTCTAAGTTTCTTAAATATTTCGAGTCGTGATATTTATATTAGCTTACGTCGCCATTACAATGCTTAGTTATGATAAGTTGGTCATATAAGTTTCATGCTTAATATATGATAAGTTAATTTGATGTGTGACAAGCTATTCAATCATTAAGTTTTCTAAGAAATAAAAAATCAAAGGATATTTCCTACCTAAAAAATGTCACAGCATTTTTTTTCCAATCAGTTGAAAGTTTGAAAGCTTTTTTGTTTATACTTTTTGAAAAAGAATTTAGGTGGTGTCTTCTTCTTAACAATTCATTTTCCAACGGATTATCCATTCAAACCGCCGAAGGTAGCATTTACAACGCGCATGTATCACCCAAATATCAACAGCAACGGCAGCATTTGCTTGGATATATTGCGTTCTCAATGGTCGCCAGCACTTACTATTTCCAAAGTACTTCTGTCGATTTGTTCGCTTCTTTGCGACCCAAATCCAGATGATCCGCTGGTACCGGAAATTGCTCGCGTTTACAAAACAGATCGTGATAGGTAGGTATTTTTTTTTTTAAGGAACACTATGTAAAAATACGTAAAAAAACTATGTAAACGAAATTTTTAATTATTTTATTCATAATTCTGTGAACATCTCACCCATAAAGATTTTCTCATACTAACGAAAAAAGTAGTAAGATCTGATGATGCCAAGGGGAATTGAAAGTTTTCGGAAAAACTTTAGCCATAATGTTGTTTATTAAATTTGAAGACGTAATATAACTTATATAACTATGGAATGACGACGTCAATTCTGGAATAATCGTATGCATATGCAATCAGCAAATTTAGACGGACTTTTTATATTCAAAGTTCGAGGTGCTGTCGCGGTCTGGTGTTTGGTGTTGTATGTATTATCTACGTTATCCGGATATCAGTTTTGTTAGAAACGAGTAAAATTTAGATTATATCACAGTGACTCTTTTTTTTTTTTATTCTGTTCCGTTAGGTCTATAATTTTGAGAGACTAAACAAGTTGGTCATTGCAGGTATAATCAATTAGCTCGTGAGTGGACTCAGAAATATGCAATGTGAGAAATCAAAAAGTAGCGGGTCACACGCGTTTAGGACACACGTGTACATCATTTGGAATTACCGAACGTGTACATGTTTAATTAGTTTTTTTGTTCAAGACGAAAAAAGTTCTCTCTGTTTGTCACTACAACATAATAACTGTCTTATTAATAGGCAAGCTTTTGACATCTTCATTCAACTATAAAGTTTTACTGTTATAAGTTTCTAATATATTTTATCTCAATCGGTTATTTTTCATATTTTGATGCCTAAAAGGAGGCTGTTTCAGCAATCAACATTCATTCAGTTTAAGCTTTTCCTCCTTAATCTCTCCAGTTCAGTTAGCTTCTGCGATAAAATCATTAAGCTTATTATTTTAATATCTCTAGAAAAGAGATCCTTATTTCTCTACTCTTAATAAACAGAAGAATTCTAAAGTTTTTCTCATGAAATGCAACTGAAATTCCAGTACTATAAATTAGTCTTCGATATCAGTCGTTTATTAATTTTGTTTCTCAATCAGTATGAACCTAATGGGACAAGTGAAACTGAATTGTTTTACAAATCACTATCAATTTTTTCTTTTTTTTCGAGTAAGAAAGCTTTCCACACTTTAAGATTCTTACTCGCCCATTGCACTTAAGGAGGTAGAAAAAAAATAATTTTATACCATATTTTTGCTTGATTTTTCTTCTGCATTTTTGACCGCCTAGTCAATTTTCTTGAAATTGTTATTGGAAAGATCTTGAACTAATTTGCTCATGAAATTTTTGAAATCCTTGATTAACAAATCAAATATTTTATGAATGTGCCACGTAACAGATACATTCAGTGATGACATCTTCAAAACAAATCTAACTATGTTAATAGCTTTACCGTAGATGTTAACAAATTAGTTATCTTCGTACTATTTATCTCAGTACTTTGACGAGACATATGCGCAGTCGGGTGAAAGAAATGAATTGATGGGCCTGTCGTTCCTTGAGTATCTGCTATATTTGCCTACTTTTGTGGACCAAGCAAACAACTGGTGACGTAATCTGTGCGAGAAAAAAATTCGACCCATGTACTTTTGCAAGGAATAGTTTGTATTGTACAGTAGTTGGAGTTACATTTTCAAAACTAAGTGCTGTTAACCTTCAAATACTACCTCTTAAAAAATTTCATGAAATTAAGATCGCTAGCAAGCTGCAATTGTTAAGTATGCTTTTAAATGCGTACGATTTGGTGTAGTCAGCGATTCCCAATTTACTACCTCAATGTTTTAAAAAGAAAAATTTCTTTGACACAAATTGTATGGAAGTACCATTCGCCTCGTTATAAACTGTATCAATTTTGATGCTTAACGCTTTAATCGGTAATAATGATAATCTCAAAGAAATGAAGCATTCAAGACAAAACATCGATTCCTGGAGGTATGGAGGTACAGTTAACGTATCAACCAACGTACGAGATACAAATCATGATTGCGTATTTAATTAAACTCTTCTAGTATATGACATTCTATATAAACTTCATTTATTTCCTATTTGACGGATGCATATATATGCTATAAGTAAAATGATGCGCAATACCTTATATGCAAAGTCATCAATTAGGAAATTGTAATAACGAAGATCAGTTAAGGAATGTTGGGATACTTCCCAAGAGATGTAAAGATTGAAGCATAGGATTTCACTTCATTTCTCAGAGATTTATTACAGCTCTTCTGAAGGCTAGCTCAGTGTCATAGTAGACGCAAAGAAAAAAGAATTCTCAAGTGCGGATGAGCCGTTAGTAATCTTCGTGAGATGTAAAACCTCAATTTCATCTCATGAAAAATATTCCACTAATGACCCAATAATAATGTCTGCAGTTAAACAATTTGATAGTCGGTATTTTACAATCTGCACAATTTAATCATTCTTCCAAAACAATATAAAAGCATCACTATGAAATAAAAGTACTTGTTACTGCCTTCCTTTACCATCAGTTACGCTATACTTTAGTTAGTGCAATTATCACCAACTATAAATACTTCCCTTCAGGCTCTAATATCCTGAATCGATTATATAACTTATACAAAAAAAGAACGAACAATAGGCGTGTAAACCGTATAGAAATGATTTTAAAGTGATAAGAAAAAGTTTTAAAGTAATCTTACTGCTTTAAAGTCACTTCTATACAGTTTGTACGTTCACTGCAAGTAATGAATAAATAAGGCTGATATGTAATAACACTTGACAATGATATATAAGTGAAATATTATGAAAGGAATAATGATAATAATTATTCGAACAACCAATCGAGCTTTAAAAGCGATCGACCTGTTAGTTTATGATAATGAATCGTTTGATTCATATTTTTGAATAAAGGAACATCCCGAGGAATATAAGTTAATACAATTCAGTTATAATAAATAATTAGAAACGTGGCTAATCCACGTCTTCATGTAATTAATACCAGAAATTGAAAACCTGGATAGTGTAACAATTTCAATCGTTTCGAAATACTAATAAGTAATACCATTCAGAAATATCAGAAAGGAGATGAAAAATAAGCAGAACTGAACTTCAAAAAAAAAGTAATTCTTGTAAGACAGTATTAAACACTGCATAAAACTAATGAAATTTCAAAAATAAAGCAATAAATACAACAAATCATTATTGGAGAGAGCCAAATTTCCTGAAATTTTGAACTCAGAAAGCATTGTAACATTTCAAAAATTTTTCTGGTAATTCTATAAAAACATTTCAAATTTTAACTATATTACTTGTTAAAAACATTAGTATCGTTTTTCTAAATTATAGTAACGAACCATGTCTTGATACCTCCTATCTTATTCTCTAAAATCTAATATTATCAGTCCACAATAATCTTATCTACCTTAAATCTTATCCAAAATGTTCGTAAACAGAATCACTACAAGGAAAAGACTAATATTTATAGTTTCTAAACAAAACAAGACTAAGTCACAATTTAAAAGCAAATAAAAAATATGTAAAAAAATGAAACTTTGACAAAATCAACAAAATTGGCAAAAGTAAATTAAGTGAGATTCAAGACTATTGCTAATATTATAATCAACCCAAACCGACATCCAATGCCATCATAATCAAGAAACCAATAACTGAACTTATAGATGCTAATCGACCATTACCATTTCGTTGTGCTTCCGGTATAATATCATCCAGAACAACATAAATCATTGCACCTGCAGCGAAACTTAGCGCATATGGCAAAACTGGCTCCATTAAGATCACGGCAGCTGAACCAGCTAATGCTCCCAATGGCTCTACCATACCTAAAGAAAAAAGCTTTTGAAGCCCTTGGCGAAAGAAAATCGCCCTGAGAAAGGATACTTACATTTTTATACGAATGGAGTAGATTATTTTTACATAATCTGCAGTCATTTAACTTATCTTACAAAAAATTCTACAAAAATCTCGAAAGAAATTAAAATTTCATTAAAAATTAAAAGAGAAATATTTGACTTTATTAGACACAGCCTTACTAAGACCGTTCAAGTATTACCTAGAGTAACTACTATATCGCACACTAAAACATCATCTTCCTGAAGCAGTTTTCGCCATTAAATTGTACCAATAAATCCAGCCGTTATTAAGCCATTATGAAAAATTTTGCCCAGTAAAAGAAGAAAAAAAGGATGATTTTTGATACCAAAACTTTCAAACTTTAATTTTGTTTGCATTTAAAGTTAAACTGCAACTTGAAAAAGAAAAGAAAAACATAGAAAAAGGTTTTAAAAACTAACCGGATAGTTGCCCGTAAAAGAAAGACTTCATTTTAGTATGGCCAAAAGCAGCAAGTGGAAGCGAAACGGCTAATCCTTCCGGGAAATTTTGCAAACCAATACCTAGTGCCAATGCAAAAGCCGATTCGAATGTTGCCTTAGATGTTTTCCCAATAGAACCTAAAATAAGTTTAAAAGTTGATTCTAATATAAGATGAATTGTGAACTGGAAAAAATCAATACATCGGTCATTCTCCCGATAGCATATAAACAAGTTTAATTTTTGTGACAAAATGAAGATTTCAATTGCCAGTTGGTAGAGAATTTGAAGGAATTAGTTTATTCAATATACTTAAACTTCAGTCCATACAAAAGTACAAGATTTTGTTGGATGAGTTCAAATCGGAGATAAGAGAGACAAGCCAAAGCAAACAAGTGAGGAAAAAAATTGTAGAAGAAAATTCCAATAAATAAACTTGGATGAATATTTGATTCTAAATACATAAAAGTAAATTTTTTCCTGAAAGTGTCATGTGGAATTTCCTAGAAATCTCTGGAAAAAAAATATATGAACGTAACACACATAACACGGAAGAATTCTGATTCAAATATAAGAAAGAAACAATGCATTTAAAGAAATGATTCGCATAAAACCAAAGCATACCAAATGCAACACCAACGGCTAAACCTTCCGGAATGTTATGCACCGTAACGGCAATAATTAACAAAAGGATGCGTCGCCACGAGATAGATGTGATAAAAGCTTGTTCCTTATCAACTGCTCGGTTGCCATTTTCCATCACTGCTACTGTTGCTGTCGCATCTGAGGTACTTCCATCCGTGTTGTTAGTAGTAGCTGTGGAATCATTCGTTTGATGAATTCTAAAATAGCAGCATTATTTCGCTCTAGATATAGACTGCAACTGTTCTGATCATTTGGACAAGCCAACCTACATGCAAAGGTTCATAGTAGAGAAATGCTGCGGAAAAATAAGCATCTGGAATAAAATATAATATGACGTCGGCATAAATGGTTAAGTACCAAATTATCAAAATGTGATTTACTGCCAAAACTATGTCAGTTCTCAATTATCCGTGTGTTTTAAGTAATAAAAATAGTAGCGCAGATTTTCCAGATCAAATTTATTCAAGCAATCGGTATCATTGTGGCCCGTTTAAATTTCCCGACATATGTATGTCATATTCCCCATATTCATATATTCTCTGTTAACCACAACAAGACGTAAATCTGAGCTTATTGTACTTTATCAACTATTCACATATAGGTTCAGTTAAACTTGCTTTACATCAGTAATTTTCCTGTCAACTTCAGATCTTGAAACCAAAGGAAGATTTCAACGAAATTCTCTTTTCTTGCCAGTAGCAAACTAAATGTAGCAATGAATAGGTTAATGATTTAAAAAGCAAAAAGAAAATATTCGGAAATGATCTTTTGCGCTAAAACCTGAGAAATACAATTTATTGTGTAATGAGGTTTAAAGAAAAAGAAGGAAAGAGTTGAAATTCTGCATAATTATTTCAGCGCTTTTTAATGCTCAGGAAAGATTTTTGCTATTAAAAAAAAAAATGAAAATTTGTATAAGCATGTTTCAAGCAAGGCCAACTCCATTACGGTAGAGCCAATGGACGCCCACACCTATTTCTGGCAGTTCGCCGACGAATTATTTGACCGGATGTTTTTGCAGTAGACCCATACCGTGCAATATTATCGTTTGTTTCCTTAAGCTTCACCATTGATATGTTTTCTTCAACAATTGCATCCAGCGATTTAACTTCTTTGGGATCGACTACCGTGACATCTTCCTTTAATAGATCCACCACTGATATTTCCGAAAGCACACAACTAAAATTGAATCAAAAAATAATAGCTTTTTTTGTGAAGTCCAAAATTTTTCCCATAAAAAAAAAAAAAAAAAAAAAAGTTTTTTTAAAAATGTTATGTCTCCATCAATCAAATTTTCATATTTCTATTTGAACGGCTAATCAAAAACATTTATGAAAAATATACAAAAATTTTTGAGCCATGAGAGTTTCGAGACTTCAAAAAATTTGATTTCTGAAAAAACTTTTTTGGTTTGATAAAATGAAATGCTGCTGAAATTGTGCACAAAATCATCATGTACAACATCAGTCGACCTACTTACCTTGGCATTATTCGATCAGCAATATATACAAAAGCGGCACCACCAGCAAAACCAACTGCTACTGGAAGAAATGCAAAGGATCCCATCTCTGTTTCTGATAATTCAATTGCCGGTGCCAACAGACTCCAAAATGATGCTGCTATCATAATTCCAGCAGCAAAACCCAAACTTATATCTATAAAACAGAAAAAAAAAAGCTTAATTCGAATCACAATTTTATTCACTTAGTTAGACCAAATAACAAGCAGTTAAACATCTTATTAATTTTAATAAATATTAAATTAAACCTTTGGTGAATCATAATTCCTTTGTCCGATCTCCTAACTTAATCTTTGTAACCAAATCTAAGTTCGTCACTTCACCTTATTAACTTAAATGGAAATAATAGTTGCTAGTGGTCATTCTTTATAGAACCTTAACTTCATTGTCTATACAAATTATTACCCTCATTATTTATTTCGCAAAAAAGAAAAATATTTGGAACTTGTAAAGAAAAGAAAATATTAAATGAAGCTTAACAATTAAGTTCTCTTCAATTCAGATTAAAAAATTTAGAAAATGAAAATTTTTCAATTTTGCAAATTTTTGAAAAAAAAATTGAAAATACACATTTACCAAGTAGCTTTTTACTCGATGGCGGAATAAAGAAAACAACGGCTGCACCAAGAGCAGTAACACCCCATGTAAACAATGAAGCAACAAATGCTTGAGGTATGGTATTCCAACCCCGAATCATTCTTGCAAAATGTACTGAAGAATTAATTATCTACCGTTTGGATTTCGCCCAGAATGCCGGAAATTTTATACCTTAATATGATTTGATTAAATCAATTTAAAAAATCAAACTAAAATTTCGATATTTTGTACACCCTAAATTGATGTAATTATGCCAAACATATGTTTTTCATGCGAACTGAATAGAACAATAGAACGAATTGAACTGTAAATTTTCACTGCTAAAATACGTGAATAAATATCAAAATTAGGCCACTAATATAAAATGAAATAAAGGATAGGATAGAAAACAGTACAAAAAACTCTTGGCGATGTGGAAAATGAATTTCTTTTTTTAACAAGAAAAAAAAATCAAGATATCAAGTCGAAAAAAAGCGAGAAACATGTATCGTCCCAAGTAGTCATTCGGGAATTCTGCATATACACCAATTGCCTTCTCCCCGAGATGTCTCAGAGGAACAAAGGAACTCAAAGAGCGGGAACAATGCGAAAAGCTAAGGAACGTTATGCAACACTCTTCCGTCTCGCCATTTCTGTCTAAACTGTTATGATTATGACAAGTCTGTTGGGAAATAAGTCATTAATTTATCTAAATTTGAAATTAAATTAATAAGTTGAGTGAGCAAAAGTGAAAAATTGTGGATAAAAAATGGTAGAAATTAAGAATGACAATAAAGAAAAATTAAACAAAATGAAGTTTCTTTTAAATCAGCTTAACTGAAGCTAACAAGGTTGATGTATTTCATCTGGATTCCAATCTCCGAGATGTCTTAAATGGATAAATAAATGAGAGGAAATGCAAAATAAGGGGATCGTAGTACAGGAGGTCATCAGAACATTATACTAATGATGACCTTCATTCGCCAAGCGATACGTCCAAATGACCTTCGCGCTCCTTCATATATGCGAAACTGATAAACAAGTGAGCAGAAGAGTTACTGAATGAATTCAAAACTTTCTTTCTGGTTAAAATCAAGGCCAAAGGTGGAATAATTAGTCTTATTACATCAATTTCTAATGTTCAAGATTTTTTTAAATTGAAATTAAACAAAGTATATTGGTTAATATTATTGGCAGACAAGCTAAGTATAAGTTCGATTATATGAATTAAGTAAACATTACAACTGTATTACGCGTAACTGATAATCTGCATTATGAGTCACAACTTGCTACATAAATCATAAGTATAATTTGAAATGATCATGGATAGGATGTTAAAGGAATAGTTAGTTAGACAGTATTCAAGAGTAATCTCACTCCTTCAAAAATACTGATTAAAAAAAAATCAACAGTAAAGAATTGCCATCCAAACTTGAAATCTTTGAATATCTCCGATGGACAAAACATACCAAAGTGGAAGTAAACAAAAGCCACAGCACAGATGGTCGTCACAACGTTACACTGACCTTCATTCTCCATACTTATATCAAAGTGACCTTTGCCCTCACTCATACACATTGCAAAATGACCTTCTCACTCCATCACAAATACTAAATGGACCCAATCTCTCTCAAAATGAACTATCGATTGAATTTAAAATTTTCCTCTAATTTAAAATCAAAAGAAAAGGACCAAACAACTTAAACACTAACAAAATATGTAAATAAATTAAGTTATAAATTAATTCTGGCTAAAATGAATTAATTAACATTTACTAAAAGAGAATGCTTGTCGAGAAACCGAAAGAATTTTATAACATCTTAAAATAATTTTGTATTAAATCTATAAAATAAAAATTTTAAACTGTTTGAATTTGATATCTCAGTTAAGCAATCATTTACCCAACACTCAACTTGCAATTGTAGCAAAGCTTATGTGCACTGTTTAAAATGTTACAATCTGTTGACAAAGAATATGACATTGCTTAACATTTTATAAATTGCGTCCACTTTACTGTCAGGATTTTCCAGTTTGACAGTCAAACTTATATCCGATGGTTAGAAGGTTGCAAGCTGCTTGTTCAATTAGCTTTCTCTCTCATAAACTTAATTACTTGCAATTCGAAATATTGTGAAAGTCGTTCAGTCTGACAGTCACTCTTATAAGCAGTTGACATAATACCATAAAACACTCCGACACTATGTAGGCAGTTAAAATCATCGCTTTAGCTCAGTTTTTTGCATATTGCAAGCTTCGATTCAGTTTGTCTCAATACTTACTCACTCACTCATTTACTTACTTAATTTACTTCCAACAAATGGCTTAGTACAACAGTAATAGTGGCGAGTGACAGTTATAAAGGGAAATTAGTGAACATGTTTGTTGGTATAGTAATATTCACTGTTCATTTCTTATTGTATAAGCCGGTATTGTACAACAACAATAAAGCTATTTCCAAACTGTGGAATTACGGAGAGACAGGAACACATAATGCTAAAACCATCCCCTAATTGCAAATATCAATCTTTTCGAGAGGCTCAGCGAATTCAAAAATAACAATCATCATACCGTTAACAGAATATGCACCATTCAACTGTAAGTGATTAACTTACAAGGGCGAATAAAGGAACTGAAAACAATCAAAGTAATTGATAATCATGTAAGATCTTTTAATAATCGTGCCGTTACATCTGAGGTTTTAACAATCATACCTTAATAAATAAGCCTCCGGGTCATATAATGAAAATTCGAAATTATTAAAAATTCTGAAAATCAAAATTTCCTGAATGATATAAACATTAATATGATTGTAGCAGAACTGCTTCGAGTATAAGAGAAGAAGAAAGGATGTGGAACAAATTTGAAAGCTTTGTTACTAGCAGTGAGACTGCCAAATGCATGTTGTCCCATTGTAGCACCATTGTTGACAAGCAATAACACCGCCACTGCTTTCCAACTATCGAAATGGTACACTCACAATGTCTGGAAAAAGTGTCATTTTCATTTCTAATCGATTTGTATTTTGAAATTATATGCAAAACAAATAACAAACTTAGTGAAATATCCAAATGTATTGAAATTCTTCATAATGCAGTACCGACCGTACAGAGAAAAAAAATTCTCTAACGTCCATTTTCAATTCTAAGGTCACTCAGGTCAGGAGACTTCAGTGCTTTGCGTCCATTTTTCAAATTTATCATGCATGAACATTAAAAACAGCGATGGGAAACAGAAATTCTTCAAACATTCCGCAGATCGATATCCATCGCTCATAGTTATTCCAGCTATAAATTATCTATTATTTCTATTCGCTTAACTAATTATTTTTAAATATTTATTACTGCTTTGTGATATTTATGTATTTCATTGCTCTTTAAAAGATAAATGGAATAAATAAACAACATACATACTTATTATAATAATAAACTTCATAATCTTCCTTCTTCACATAGTTCATTTTAAGGTTTCAAATTTTTACAATTACCTACTGTCTTCATTTTCCAACTGTCTTCCAGTCCTGATAAAGCTTTCCTTAATCCTGCTTTATTTTTATCTATCTATTTATTTATTATTTATTACTATTATTATTATTATTATTATTATTATTATTATTATTATTATTATTATTATTATTATTATTATTATTATTATTATTATTATTATTATTATTATTATTATTTTACTATATAATTATTATTGTTTTTTATTTTTATTGTTGCAAAATATATAAAATCATCGTTATTTTCTTCTGGTAATTACAAAAGTTAGTTGCCAATGAAAACTAAGGGTGATTGAATTATCTGAAATGAGAAATCATTTTAAGAGAATATCAAAGTGTCACACATAAACACTACTACTATCAACCTATGTAAAGTAAACGGAAAATGTAGACGAATGTCAGTTAGTATATTTATTCGTCAAATGCGGGAAAGCATTCTTCTCATTTTGGCAGTTTGGCTGAAGAAACTAATGAGGACAATCATTCATTCCTTTAAATTCATTCTCTTTGCAATTGTGTAATTATTGAAAAAGTATCAAATTTTGTTGCAATTTCTGCTCTTTTCTGTTTTCTTCTTTTTTACACCAAAATGTTTTGTGTTGTGTTCAAATTACAATAATTTGAAAGAAATGAAAGTGTTTTGTTGACTGAATTGAATAAAATTTAAATAAATTATATAAATGTAATGGCTAGCAAAAAATAAATAATCTGTGAAAGGAAAAATACGAAATGTTCGCTCATAAAAAAGAAAGAATAAAGTTGAATGGTGAAGAACAAAAAGAGAGGGAAGGAGGTTAGAAGAAAAGAGAAAAGAAAGGCAAAAAATTTTTAAATGAATTTATTAATAATAGTACGCAGCGACAGAATTATTAATTTAAATCTTAATGATAGCAGTAAACTTATATATATGTCTCATTTATAAAAATAAATATTTTAATCAGTTCCTTTTGGTGTCGAAAACTGACTTTTTGAAAATAAGCTTAAATTAATCAAATTATATTTATAAATTCGGATCAAATCTAGCAACCACTATCATGTGCAAGTTTATTACTATCACTATGGTTTATACAACAACGTATCGTTTAGTACTATTATTACGTGATAATAAATTTACTTAATTTTTTATCTTTTTTTTATGAATGGACTTCGTCAACAACGACATCTTTTCTTTCATAGAGTATATATATTCCTTTATAATAAGTCCATAAATATAAACATTTTCTCGCATACATATTTACAAACTTATCATTTTGGCATATGTTCAATATATTTATTACAAATATGCAAATTTAAACAAAAATAATGTACAAAAAAGATACATAAACATTGTTAAATTATTTCTACTCATTAGTTTTATATAAACAACTTATTTTATTTGTTCAATTGCAATGCATAATAAATGAAATGAAATAAACTAAACAAACAAATATCCATGACAAGCATTAGTTTGAGAAAAGGAATTGCATAGAGTTCCTTAGTGGTTGGCCATGATACATATTTATTGTAATTTTGATTAGTAATTTTGTATTTGTCGGGTCGTTTGCTCACGCAAAACAGTTTTGTATGAGACTTAAGAATAGTTCAAGTGTTTAACTTTTACTTTTTTTTGCTCTCATTTTTAGATTATTTTAAATTATTTATACAAAAATTAAACCAATGTACAAGTTTCAGGCTTCCACGTAACAAATTAGAAGTTTCATCTTATCAACAGTCATAGGATGTCGTTAGATAGTAAGGTTTTATCAGAGATTTTACTATGTCATTATATTTATTTTATTTTCTTGTGCATTTTTTCCCAATGTAAAAAGGAATGAATAAAGAAGAAACTAGAGAAAGTCTATTCTCTAGTTCTTGTAACATACCTTTTCTTTTTCTTATATACAGAAGTTATCGTTCAACTCTACTTATCTATTTAGTCAAACTGTTGGTAGTAGTGTTTATCTGCTTTTCTAATATTTTGTTTATTAAGTTTTGCGCAGAACTTTTAGATCATCTTTTCAATTTGAAGTTTGCTTCGAAAGAACTGCAGCGAAACTCAAAAAAATGTGAAAAAGAGGAAAGAGCAGAGAAGACGAAATTAACAAACGCAATAAAGGTTCTTTTTTTTTCACACGGCATTTCTTTCGATTCCAAGTTATGATATCAGTGAGTTTCACGCATGCACTGATTTTGCTTTTTCTGATTTTTTGTGATACTTTTATCTTCAAAGAATTTCTATTAAATTAACACGTTGTTGCAGAAAGGCAATATGGAAGTAGCGCAGGTACACGCTGAAAATGCAATACGCAAAAAGAATGAAGCCTTGAATTATTTAAGGATGTCGGCACGAATTGATGCAGTAGCAGCACGTGTACAAGTTTGTTTTGTCTTTGTATGCATTAATCAGTTTTTAACATTAAGAAATTAGCAGGCACTATTCGGTTATTTTGTAAAGTATATTTTCAAATACAGTAGTACATTAATATCGCGAAAGTTTTGTACATTATGGTTTTTCTCACTCTTTTATTCACTTCAATTCCCAATACATTTGATGGAAATGAAACATCGTACAGACTGCTTGTGCATTCCATATGAAAAAAAAAAAGGCTTAGGATTATTTGGCATGGTGTAAAATGTTCACTTTCACAGACGGCCGCTACACAAAAGCGTGTAACTCAAAGTATGTCTGGTGTTGTGAAAGCAATGGAATCGGCTTTACGCTCAATGAATTTGGAAAAAGTGCAAAATTTGATGGATCGTTTCGAGAAAGATTTCGAAAATTTAGATGTACAATCTGCTACAATGGAAGGTTCGATGACAGCCACGACAACGTTAAATACACCTCAAGCACAAGTTAATGCTTTAATCCAAGAAGCGGCAGATAAGGCTGGGTACGTTTTCCTTTCCTACTGGTTGTTGGACTTTATCCTTTTTTCACCTTACATGACCAGTTGAAGATTGTAAGATAACTTAACTTGGTATGATAACGTAACTTTTATTAGTATTACTAAATTGCATCTATATACCAAATATAACTTAGGTCATGTTAATCATCCTACCACACGCATCTATTTTTAACCCTAATTCATCGTTCCATCAGATATGTGCAGTATTATTGCTTTGATAGCATAATGGTGTCTTCTTTTTCTTTTCTAATTACTCCACCTTTCTCCTCGACTCTTTTTTTTTTCTTTTTTTTGCTTTTGTTTGTATTTGATATTTCAGCATATCTGATTATTGGTGGGTAAAAAGTTTTGGGGATGATATTCAAATAAAAAATGAAACAACATAATTTTCAAATATTTTTAATCTTTATGTAAACTTAACCGTGAAGAAAAACAAAGAATACTTTTCACGTCATATTTTTTCCTCGATGCAAAAATGTAAAATTACAGTTTGGAACTGAATATGGAAATGCCATCAACAGTATCAGTTGGTGGTAAAGTTTCAACATCGACAGCGGAGAATGATGAGCTAACACAACGTTTAGCAGCACTGAGACAAAATTGACATGAGAAATCTCCTATTATAATGGTTAATGAACTCATACGGTAGTATTGGATTGACGAGACATTTTCACATCTTGAATTATTGAATTATTTCACAAAGTCTGACCTCGTTTTCACTTAAAATCTAATCGATTTTGTAAATAGTCCATTCCAGGTAACAGTGCTTTCTGCTTTCATCTCCAAAAGTGACCTACCTAAAAATTTTTTCTTTTTTTTCATTTTCTTAGGGTAAGTGTAAAGTGAGCGTCCAGACAGTTTCAGCAAGTTGTATCGAATGCGATCAATTTTCAGTTCGTGGAAAAGATTCTGTATGATCGAAATAATGAAATTTGAATTATTGGGAATATTATTTCGAGATAGTTAGGGAGGTCCCTTTTTCGTCTTGTTTGATTTTGAAGATGTATCTCTTCGGTTTCTGTGAAGAGATGATCTTTAATGAAATATATTGATAGCATTTCGCTGTTACGTTCCTTTCAGATGTTGCTTTAGAAATGTATAACTCAATTAACTTGTAAATTATTCTTGTAAATTCCATGCTATTTAAGCTGAACCTAGTAAAATATTTTGCTCTTGATCTGAGTTTTATACGAAATAGTAAAATATTCCCTTAACTCAGCCTTAAATCACTATCGTATATTAAGAATCCAATCGAATTACGAGGAAAAGACTGAGATAGTTATTAAAATGTCGGTGCACGTCAATTTGTTTACATGGGGCTAAAGTCGTTATATTAGAGGACCGGAGATGATTAGCTTACGTTAAGGAATTTGATATGGAGATTCTGATTGTATTTTCGATTGAAATGACCGTCAGTCTAAAAATTCTGGTAATGCGCTTAATTTTTTCTTAAAATTAACTGCAGTTTGCTACTTTTGAAACTTTGAAGCTTCTCTGTATTCCGTAGAATTTTACAGTATGTTCACTAATTCATTCATCCGTCAAAGTTTATGCTTCCAAAACTAGCGTGTTGGCAGTCTGTGTCAGCCTTTTTTTTTTAAAGAAATTTAAAATGTAAAATAGACTAGTCATTTTACAATATCTTTATTTCGGAATTCATAATGGGAGAATGTATATAACATAATTTCTATAATCACTGTTGTTTGCTGTTCAAATCCGAAGTATTGATTATTCTGTGATCTGTAAGAATGAAGAAATACGAAGTAGCGGCAAATTTAGCTCTACTTCATAAAATTTACCACTGTAATAAATTACCTGTTGATGATGCTGTTTTGTCATTGCTGTCATTGCTAGCATGACTTCTTCTTGTTGTATTGAGATATTCAACATTCTCAAATAGAGAGCAATTGAACAAGGGAAAACTAAAAAAGGAAAATAATTTTTTAATTCAATTAAATTGATTACCATAATTTTTTGTTGAATATTATTACATATTGTTAATAACTTTCTTGCTTCATCTATTAAATTATTTTGATCAACATAATTGCCATCAGCAATACACGGTAATCGTTGAACATTTTGCACCGAGTTAGAAATTAGTTGTAATATTTCCATAAACTAAAATTATGAAATTTTTTTTTTTGTAACAAAAGAAATGAATATTATAATATAAATTGTTTCCCAACTTTCAGCACATTGGATAATGATAGTAATATTACTATTTTAATTATTAATTATTCCAACAAATTTCTTTATCTATTGCTAACTTCTAATTAAATCAGTTTTCCAATCCCTGTACATTTCTTGATTTAATCATTTCTCGAGTTTTAAGTCCAAATTGTTCAATCGTAAAAAGATTAATTAATAATTTCTAGTTACGTAAATATATCTAATTTTATCGATTTGGGTTTATAACAGAGATTTCTTTTTTTCAGTTTTCTAATGTACAGTTTCTTTCCATACAGGAGAAACATTGACCTTGTTATCATCAACCGATATTTCTGATGCAAATACGGATGGTACCTATAATTTGCTTTATCAATACATCAACATTATCAAAAAATAAACTCCATAAGTAGCCAACACAATAAAAATTTGTTCAACATTAAATTATTAACTTTTGGTAAATTACATTCCTTTTTTATAAGTTTCATTTCTAATTAAAATCGAAGCGAAAAGAATTGACAAATAAAAGTAGTATTTTCATTTTACGTATTTTAAACTTTTTTACCGGCGATAAAGTAATACCATATGCAATAGAAAGGTTATAATTATTGGCAACAATATTGTCAATTTGAGTAAGATTCTTTTTCGTTTTATGAAGCTACAAATATTTTAAGTGAAGAAGATTGGATAGTCTTAGCTGTGTTGTTAAAATTAATTTTGAAGTCATATTGTAATTTAACAGTGAATGATACTACAGCTTATCATAACGAAAAAAGGAAAGAATTTATTTTGTAAAATTTTTCTCAAAACTATTTTCTTTTGACGATGAATGCTATCTTACGCAGATTAATTAAGTTATAATTAACCGTCTGTTCAATATTATCAAAATAAATTTCCGATAAATAAGATGTCGATGCTTCAATAAGTGATCGTCCAACACACTGGGTGAAAATTTTTCACAGTTTAAAAAATAAAAAGAGACAGTTTCACCTTTTTTAAAAATTTTTAAGAACTTTTAAAGTTAAAATGTTGCTGGAATGGAGAAAATTTAAGTTTTATTCGAGGATATTCAACATTTTTTCTAACTTTCAAGATCTTTTTGAAGTTTAAGCTAGCTCTTTAATTTGTGGAAAAATTAAAAATTTGAAACATTCAATATCAAAAAAGAATTTTAAATCTTACTTGAAGAATAATTATATCCCACTCAAGTTTATTCAATTTCTGCCAAATTTCCATTTCATCAAATGCTAATTCATTCATTCGATGTGATAAGTTATTAGTGTAATGCTGACACATGCTTTTCAAAAATTCAATTCGATTCTTATAATCTCTCTTGATTTTGCAAATTCTATTATACAACTGAATTTGAAGAAAAAATGAAATTCCTATTTGGAAAAATAATGTATTTCAGTTGTGATTTGAATTGTAAAAGTTTATTATTAATTTCGATTGCTTATGCCTACGTTTGCTAATTTCAATGGATTAAACCTCTGAATAAATTTTATTTTAAGTTGTATAGTGTTAATGACCAAATTTTAATTGATCAAATTTTAATTAAATTTCTAATATAAATTTGTTAAAAAATCACATAATTCCATATACAATTGCTTGCTTACTTATGATTATCAGCATTACCTAAGATTGCCCGGTATACACTTACAATTACTCTTGATAATGAGACTTTACACCAGCATATAATTGTAAATCGATAAACGATTACTTATATTACTTAATTCTATTTTTTTAAATGAAATATTAAAATTGTACAAATGTTATAATATTTAAATGATTATAGTAAGAATAAATTATGATTACACACAATCATTTGCTTTGCATATACATCAAAAATTGCATTATTTTCGTATACAATTAAAATTCTAAATGGCTGCTAATTTGAACACTTTAATTATTCTCATATATATCTATTCGATGGTTATTAAATACTTAAATTAAAAATTTCTGTCTAAACTATCACATTTACTAAAATTACATGATTGCCCAAATATTAAAAATAACAGCAAATATATTCAGAATGGAAAGTAAATAAAATTTCTTCCTTCTACAATTAAACTAACTTTATTAAATTCTCGATTGATTTCACTGCTGAAATTTGAAAATTCAGCTTCGATCGCTATATTCACTTCATTTTGACGTTCCAATGACTTACGTGCCTTAATGTTAATGATTAAAAGTTACTTGCGAGCCTTGGTACAAATCATTGGTTAAACAAATTTGATCAAAATTCAAGAGCATCAATTGCTCGAGAAGATGTCAAATTCTTGCTGACAGCTAAATTAATATTCCATTCGTTATTAATTCAGTTAACATTTCAGTTCGCTATCAATTTATATTTATTTGAAAAATAAAATCATATCAGTGCAAGCAAGATTATCTTAAAGTTTTAATTGCTTAGTAAATTACAATATATGTTTAACGTTCTCTTTAGAATTTTTGGGAACTTCATTGTTGCCTAACTTAACGACAATTCTATTATAATGAATGATGAATCAAATTATAAATTTTTATTGAAATTTGTAATCAACAATCATTTATCCCAACAATCAAAAAAACTATCAAACAAAAAAGTGACAGAAATTTTTAGCTTTTATAAATTCCGCAGTTCTAAGGAACATTTTTATTCATATTTATTACTTTTTTAATAATTTCAATGGCATTCTTCAACAGAGCATTCATTTCCTTCATTTTGACTATCCTAAATGACAGCTTACTTAGACATATTAATATAAAAACAATTTAAAAAAAAATTAAATGAAACAACAAATGTCTCTTTTACGAATTAAATTTAAGCACTGTGAACTGTATTACTATCAACAATGAAATCAACCAACTAATTTAAAGAGAAAAGCAACAAAAAAAGAAAATATTTCAATTCTTAGCATCAATTTGTCAATTAGTTTGTCCGTGGTTTATTGTAATTTTAGGAAGTTTATTCACAATTGATTTTTGATATGCAATTCTATTACAATAAGATTTTTATGACAAAATTGATTTAAAACTGAATAAAATGAGTGAAACAGTATTAATTAGTAGCAAATTTATTTGAGTTGTTTTTTTATTTAACATAGGATATAAGTGAACTACTATCATTTAAAAACAAATATAAATTAAGGTATTATCAATAAAATGGGCATATTAAACAAAATATTACGAATGAATAATATTCAATAAATTATAAAAAAACTCCAAGAAATTCAAATGCAACAATGTTTTTTTTTTTTTTTTTTTTTTCTAATAGCTATTTAAAATGTTTTTAAATTAGCACTAGAAATGATTTCTTTGCTTATATTTTCCAAACTTTTATATCCTTAAATATGCAAATTTCTTTTGAATTCATTCTAGATTTATGCATTTTAAAACCATTTAGACAAAAGAATGTGAATGATAAGACATCACATTACAGTGATAAAAAATCAATTGATAGTTTCACAAAAACAGAAAAAAAGATTAAAGCTGTTCATTGAAACGCTTGTTGTTCTCGTTGGCAAAAGTTTTTGCTCATATCTTATACCATTACCATTACCATAATTTTTTCTTGTTTCCTCTTTCATACTATATTGTCTCTTTCTTAATTTTACAAAATACTTAATAAAAAAATGATAAGCAATTTTAAGTACCATTTGTTATGATATGAAAAGTAATAACAATAGTAATGATAAATAGCAATAATAATATGTTAACTAATACAGTTGATAGTTTTCTTTCTTCAATTTATCAATTTGGTAGAATAAAAAATAATTAAATATTATTGATTTACCAGAATAAGTTAGTTTCATGATGATGAATTGTTAACAAACATGCGCCACAATTTCAACCTTTTTGTTCAGTAGGTGAAGTAATACGGTAAGCGATGTCTCTCCGCCCTTTCTTCTGAGGTGATTGACAATGAATAATGAATGTCCTTGAGAAACGA
Source organism: Brugia malayi (assembly GCF_000002995.4). Taxonomy (NCBI): domain Eukaryota; kingdom Metazoa; phylum Nematoda; class Chromadorea; order Rhabditida; family Onchocercidae; genus Brugia; species Brugia malayi. The sequence continues at coordinate 12,963,693 of NW_025062477.1, forward strand.
ATTGTGGTACCACCCGCCCTCAGTTGCTTTCTGTGTATGATTTAAGTATCATCGGCGCAATAGTCCTTTTTCCTCCTCCTTCAATCGTCCATTTTAGCCACGCCCGATAGAATGCAATATTAGCCACTTAAGGCAATCGTATCAAATGGTTTGCGTGCTGCAAGAAATTCTCTAAAAATTTTCCTCTTAGCATCCTAAAAATGACACGGTGACGTCAATAAAATTGTTTAATTTTATATCAGACTTTTTTCTTATTCACCCAAAAAGTGAAAAAAAAAAAAAAAAGAATAAAAGAAAAAGAAGTTAGTGTAGAGAGTAATAAGAAACAAAAATTAGTACCACTGTCAACTAGTTAATTAAAGCAATATTATCACAACAATAGTTAGCAATAAAACAAAATAATAAGATTAAGAGAAAGAATAGGTGGAACAATATTAAACATTTTTATCCTGAAACAATTATATCAGCAAATTTTCGTCTAATAAAGTAAGTTTATCTCATCATTCCGTTTTTATTTCCTTTTTATCATTTTAACTTTCACTTGGATTTATTATTATTTGGGCAATTAAATATCAACGATTTCTTGAATGAAGTGATAGATATGAAATATTTCAATAATAGCTTTTTTTAGAATGATAGCTTTATTTGCATGTGACACGCGACTGACATTCAACCATATTTATTATCTACAGTTCTTTTTTCTTCTTTGGCATGCAAATAATTTGCGTGTCCATATTATATTGGTAGTAAGAATAATAATGATAGTGAGAGTGATAATGATAATGATAATGATAGTAATAGTGGTAATGTTTAGTAACAAATAATAACACACAATTTTGTATTACGTTTTCACAGTAATTATTGAATATAAAAAACATTTATTATCATTTTAAATTGATCAGAATTACTGCGATCGCTTTGCTTGCAAATTAAGAAGTAGAACATAGCAATGATTTATTAACAGTAATAACGATAATATTTAAGAGGAATAATATAATTTATTTTGAAAATAAAATTAAAATTCAAAGATATCCATGAGGATTTATTAAGCTCAAAAATTAATTAGTAAAGACATTGCAAACGATTAGTATGAATAGTTAATCATAAATAAGAGAAAAGAAACGAATGAATAAAAAGTTGAAATTATTTTATTAACTAGAAAAACTTGAATTGATTAACAAAATGAAGTATTCTGTGGAAAAAAATGCTGCAAAATACCTAATTGATTTCTAACTTATTAAAATCATTGGAATTATTACTTATCTACTTACTCTGTTTTCAATTTTGGATTAATCATAGACAATCACTTTTTGTTCATTCCATTTGAACTAAATAAGTGTTTTGGTGTAAGTGGATCCACAGTAAATAAAGTTTTTACTTGATGAAATCAAATTTTTTGATTTATTCCGAAGAAAATTCCACATTAGTTTATTCATGCAATTATTAATAATCGTTGATGGTATTTGAAAGTATTTAAATTTATTGCATTTCTATTTCATTCATTATGTCTTTTTATCAAGATTAATTCAAATTGAAATTCGATATATTTTTAGATTTTGAACTGTTAATAATGATCAGCAAATATGTATGCCAATAAACGACGACAACGAAATTTTAAACGGTTTGCAGCATTGAATTTTTAATTTTTTCTATTTTTATTTTTTAATTATCATTAGGAAATGATAAACAATACGTAGCATTTTATTTAAATATGAAGCAAAACTGTGTCTTTTTATCTATTATTGATAACACTTATTCCAACCTATAATGCATTTACACGTAATATCTGTTGCAATCGTATAAAAAGTAGTTACTTTCTTTTTAACAATAATAAATTTCAACTCCAAACACTTGCTATAGGTCTGTAAGCATATGACAATAAATACTGTAGCTACCAAACACAATGAGTAATAACAAATACTGTAACTAGTAAATACGGTAGTTGATAACTATACCGTAGCTAGTAGCCATTAGTTTATGAAAATAATATTATGCAATTTTACCAATCAAATAACGAATTGACAAAAAGTTAAGCAAGAAAAAATGGGAAGGAATGAGTGCAATGAAAAATATGGGTAGAAATATTAAGCTTAGATGGTATGATGATTACGAATGGTATATGATAAGTTGTAGATCAGTTGAGAAGAAAGATAAGTAGAACAGTTTTATGATTCAGAGTTGATTATTTAAGAAATGTGACAGCAAAATCATTTTTTATCTTAATAAATAAAACTATGGAATGATATATATATATATATCCAACGAAATATATTACTAGATTTATATCGAATATTTTGTTGTCATTGCTATTGTTTCATTTATGATAATTAAAATGATTTGAAATTAAAAATGAAATCAAAGATGGCATTAGTGATCAAATATAGTAAATGATTATTGAGTGGATATTATTGGGGTGATGGTTAACCGAAGCTCTGAGAAAAAGCGCAAGAGAGTACGTATGACAAAATGATGATGATATGGCGTGCTCAAAATGCAAGAGGAGGTTGGAAAGAGACAGAATTTTTGAACATCACGAAATATTGCCTGACTGAAAAATCTCGAAACGCTCAAGGCAACATTAGTAATTGTAATGGTAGGTTGTTGTAGCAGTAATATTTCTTGTTGTAGCAATGTGCTATTACCAACAATAAAACAACAACATATTTATTAGTTGTTACTGCAATGGATATCATTGCAGTAATTGTTTTTTTTTTTTCTAGTTACTAGTAATAAGTGTTAATAAGTTGTAATTAGTATTAGTATAGTATTAAGTTTTGACGTTGATACAATCCTTACCACTAGTATTGAAGTTTTACACAATTTATGATTGTAGAAGAAATTATTTGACATATATTTTCATATTTTTTATTCTTAATAATGACAATTCAGAAATATTTCATTATTATGTGTTCATTTTTAAATTCTTTCACTATAATTAATCAACAAGTTTACACTGAAATTATAATTTTATTCTTTGCACAATTTACATAATACTGTTTTAAATTACGATTATTGTTTAAATACACCATATATTTGATAAAAATTAATGCAGTATTCAATTTTTGCATAAATTTGAAATTTTTGCTTTCTTAAAAACAAAAATTTAGCACTTTTGTTTCGAAAGCTTTATTGCAATAGATTTAATTGGTCTGAGGAACTTCAAATTCTTAAAAAAAAAAAAAACTCACTAAAATCTAATTCTAAAGTCAAACTTCAATAGATTAAAATTTTTCGATCTTTTGAATTAATTTCTTCATTAATCACAACTGATAGCTATTACTAGTCGTAAAAAATTCTATTTTCAGTAGTAAATTTTTGCAATATGGAAGTTTCTCCTTAAAACAAGCTTAATTAAAATTTGTAAATAATAGATACTAAGCAAATCATTTATCAGTAACATTTTATTCATACAGGTAGTGCATTTTTTAAAGCTGGTTTCACATCTTTATGTCACTTAATTCATTTTGTTTTACTGAAATAGAAACATTTTATTTCATTTTATTTCAAACAAAATTCCCATATATTATCTAAGGATTAAAAATTAATTTTTATTTAATGAGTACAGAAAAATTTGCTGCATAAGTGATTAGAAAAAAGTGATTAAATATTTTAAAATCTAAAGAAATTTACTGATGAATTTATAATTATTATTACAAAAAATCTAATAAATTAAAAAAAAAAAAAACTTAAATTGCATCAGTGTTGAATTCGCATTTTCATTTTTTATGGTTAAATAAAAATTTTTAATCCACATAAATTAAATAATAATAAATAAATAAATGATAATAATAACAATAATCATAATAACAGCAATAATAATGATAATAATAATAATAATGCACTAAATACATGAAAAAATAAAGATAATAATGAAAATATTGCCAATAAATTAATTATGATATTTCATTTGTGATATTGATATTATATAGTTTAAAATATTTCGATTTATTAAATAATTTCACGAAAGATTTTTATTATTTCACATATAATATGCAAAGATTGATGAAAGAAATTATAATAATTGCAACAATAATTACTTTCTCATTCAAGCAAACTAATTATCCAAAAGATTTTCTGCTGTAACTATAGAAGAAAGCTCTTTTAGAATGGTTCTATCATTTTGGTAGCATAATTTTCGGATACTTTCTAAAAAGAAAAAAGAAATTTTTTGTTCTTTCAGAAAAGAAACAAAAGAATCTCACATAATTGTTTACCGTCTGTTAGCTATTAGTACTTCAAATCTATAAAAATAGCAATAATCTATATAGTGATTGTTATTTTTTGCAAATTAATTTGTTAAAATCATTTAATACTTTCAGAAATGATTTCAAAAAAAGGAAATTACTTCGAAAGATAGAAAATAATTATTAAAACAAAAATTCATCCTGTCTTTTATTATTAAAATACTTTAAAAATTCTCAATCCAAAAAAATATTACATTCCTAAAATGTTTGCGATTCATAATTTTTATGAAAACATTAATTTTAATCTATTCGCCCCAATTACTATTTTAGTTAATATCGAAATTGACTATTTCACTAATTTTTTAAGCAGTACTGCTATATGCTTTTTTTCCTTTTTCTATTAGTAATCAAAAATCAATTGCTTAGCTAAAAAAAGTGTTTTTTTTTTTCTAAAAATATAAATTTAAATTGCTTGAAGTAAGATTACTGGAGAGAAATTTTTTCTTCTTCCTCTCTGTCATGAATTTATTTTACTTCTCTTATTTCTCATCATTTCAATTTCTTAACATAGTTAAAATATGTAAAAGAATGGATTTAATTAACTGACGACAATTAAAACAGAAAAAAAAAATATAAAAAGTCTGAAATTTAATTAATTTTATTACAAATTTTACTCATCTTATGCGGTCTTATGCAAGGACAATTTCAACTTACTGTAATTTATTTTATTATTATTTATTTTCATTCTTTTTGATAATTTCTTACGCTCTTTCTTAAGTCTGCAAAAAGAATGAATGGTAATATGTAAATTAATAAATAATCGATTCAGAGATTAATTTTTAATTAATTAATTTCAATTAATTAAAGAAAATTAACTTCATATCCGGAAAATATTTGTACAAATTTTCCGGAAATTCATTACCATTTATGGCGTACTGATTTCAATTTCCCATTCAATTTACGGTTAACACGCTATACTGCATGCATTTTATTACTGCATTTCATGCTTAATTTTCAGCATAAAAGAACGGATGAGAAAATGAAATGGGAATGAATGAGAGTTAAATAGTGGAAAAGAAAACGATATATTAATTAATAATTAATTAACTCAATGCTTGCCATCATCATTTGTACATTTTATTTTATTCATCATTAAAATGCTTCTTCCCTGCTTTTACAATGAAAAGCAGCTGTTGAAAATGTTAGCTACCGTATGCCAAGATAAGTCATCAAATGCCATGAAATAGTAATGATTTTGATGATGAAGACGAGTAAGACATATTTCATGATGATAAAATGTAAATTTAAAAAAAAAAAAAAAAAATGTTAGGGAACGAATCAAATATTCTATCATAAAATTTGCTACCAACAAAGTCATTTCATTTCATTTAACGAATTTTCAAAAAAAACTACTTTTGAAAATTCGTTAAATTTTTAATTTATCAAAATTAAAATAAAAAAAGAAAAAAACAAAGTTTGTCAACAAAAAAACGAAAAAGCAAACATTTATATGCAAAAAAAAAAAAAAAAACATTTTATAAAATTGTGTGCAAATTTTGAATATTAAAAAATTCAAATTTACAAGAACAATTATTTATATTTTAGTATACGTGAAGGAATAAAACCTGGACTTGCTACTAATCCAAGCAAACGACATCGAGAAAGACTGAATAGTGAATTGGAAATTGTTGCTGCATTATTACCGTACGAGCAAAATGTTATTTCAAGGTTAATTTAAGAATTTTAAATTTTATTTGCTGTCAGTAAAATTGTCAAAAAAATATTAAAATTATAAGAAAAAGAAGAGACAATTTTGTTTTAAAAAGATGACGCATAATTAATATTTTGTATCTAACTTATTGCTGTAGTTATTGATCGATTCACAGATGACAAAATTGGGAAATAAGTATTTCTTGATTATTCTGTTCTTCATTTTAAATAATAACATAAAAAAAAAGTATTACTCGAAACAAAATGTATAAAAAATTTTATTTTTTATTTGCTGTTAAGAAAATCATTAAAACTTTTATTATTGTTATTATCATTATTAACAAAGCTTATGCTTCATGTATGAATTAAAAATGTGATAAGAAGTAAATCAGCTAATATTTCAGGTTAGACAAACTTAGTGTATTACGATTAGCTGTGAGTTACCTGCAAATTAAAACACATTTTCAAGGTTAGTATGTTTTATTTCATATTTACCATCCAATCCTTCAAACATAAATAGTAATTTTTAAGAGACGTAAAAATGTAACGTGATAACCGCTGCATCAATGTGATGATACAAAAGTAAAGAATAAGTCATTTGAAATCTTAGCACAAAAAGGAAATTACTTCTTGCAGTGACGTAATTGATGACAACGTATGTTTGTGAGTTCTATTGCTCCTTCTTTTTATTTTGCTTAATTAAGTAAGTAAATACAGGAAAAAAAGTGTCAGTTAATTACTCAATTTCTTCCTTTTCTGTGTTTGCTTCATTACTTTCACTACGAAAACATAATAATACGTAATAATAGTAAGTGTAAATGATGCAATTATGTAAATGTAATATAAAACCATTGTTTACTTATTTTCGGTAGTCTTTTTTGTCAATTAAGTATATATACATATATATAATTCGTTATGTATGTGAGAACTAATTATATGAAAGAAGTCATCACAATGATAAGATAAAAGAAGTGATAATCATTTGCTATTAATTGCAACTTTAACTTATAAAATGATAAAATAATGATTGTTTATATTTTGAAAAATGATGTAATGATTTTATAAAATGAGCACATTTTGTTTGTTTATATTTTAGTTAATTTAAGATTTCTGCTTTAATTATTCAATTCTTTTTTAATCATTGTTGCTTTTTTTAATTTTTTAATTTGATCATCATTTTTTATATCTTATCATAATGATTTCTTCCATAAATTTTACTGTGACCTTTAGTAAAACTAAATTTCTTCCATTTAAATTTATAAATGAGAATGTGTGTATATGTTTACAATTAAAACGTACAACTGTTTTTAGTAATTACAATATAATTTCAAAAACGTAGGCGAAACTTTTGTTTAATGTTCTATAAAGAAAAAAACTCGACACTTATCTACATTATTTATTGTTAATAATAATAATAATAATAATAATAATAATAATAATAATAATAATAATAATAATAATAGTAATGGTTTTATTTTGATTTTATTTTATAATTTTTAGTATTAAAATTTGTTTGAATTCAAAGAATTGATCATTAATTAATAGATTAAAGTGGACAGTTGAACGGAAAATATCAAAGTGTGTATGTGTTTTCCTTAATCTATCAGCTAGAATTTATCCTCAGATCAAATTTTGGTATTTGATGGTAAACACCTGCTTCATAATTCGACTCCTTATAAGTGAGTTGCTCAGCGAAGCATAGGAAAGGTATGATGAGGCTTATATGATCATTTTAGGATATAATTAAGTATTTAATTACTAACTATTGCATAAATTAATCATCCATATTGGCAATTTTTACACATTAATCGTATGAAGCTTACAAAAAAATACAATAATATAAGCAAAAGATAAAATCACATAATCTTTTATTTGGATTTGAAAACATTTTCAAATTGAAATTATCCTTTTTACATATCTTACGACTTTGAGAAATAAATGATAATTGTATAATAGTATTCCACTTTATGCATAATTCAGCGCATCAATTTTTAATTGAAATTTAATAATTAATAAAATTCTGTAATAATAAACTTTTTATTTAGAGAGAAAAAACACAGATTTAAATAAACAAACAAATTTTGAAAATTTTCTTTGTTTTATTGAACAAATTTAATTACTTCCCAAAATTATTGAAAAGTCATAATTTTTTTTTTTCCTTTTCATTTTTTCTAGTCAATTTTGAATAAAAATTTATATGAAAAGAAAAGAGAAAAGGATGAATTTAATAATATATTCGTCTTTCGGTTTATACAAATGGTATATTGTCGAACATATTATTCATTCAATAACCCATTATTAAGTATTCCTTTTTTCAAAAAAATTTTTTTTTTGCAATCTTGTGATTTAATATGAATATATTAGATAGAAAATTTTTTAAAGTAAAAATTTATAAAGATTATAATAAAGTTTATCAGATATTTTACTTCAAATACTTCAAGATTTTTTAAATGCTTTCAATTTGGTTTTTTTTTTTTGAAATTTCTTTAACAATTTGTGGTCATAATAGTTTTTTGATACTAAAATTTTGTTATAAGTAATCATAAATTGAAAATATTTCATTCAGTCAACTTATAAGTGTTCGTTTAAATATTTTTCTCCCTTTGTTTGTTTTTTTTTTTTTTTTTTAAAAAAAACATTCTTAAATATTATTTAAATGTTTCTTTAAAAAAAAAATATTTCATTGTTATCTATACGATTATCAAAAGCTATAAAAAATTACACTTTTGAATTTGAAACAATTAATAAAGGCTATGAATTATTTTAATCCTTCAAATATATTGAAACTCAATCATTACCTGTTCTTTTTTTTTAATTAACCTTAAATAATCATTCTTTCTTAGTGATTCTAAATTGCTTATCTATCACTAATTATTGTTGTTGGTAATTACTTTTTTATCGACTTACTTTTTCCACTTATTGTTAATATTATTACGGTTCATCTCATCTTTAAAGACGAATAATTACTGTTACTTAATTCTTTCAAATCATTTCTACTATTTAATTTTTATTGTTATCTAATGAATTACTTACTATTCATTTCATTTATTTTTTTCAATGTAAAATGAAACAACAATGGATTTGTTTAATTTGTTTACAAAAAATTTCAGTTCTCATCAAATTGATATAAGCATTGCATGTGTGAAAAGTTTTTCATCACATGCGATATGATTTCTTATATGAAATACTGTGACAGATAGTTGACATTTGATTGATGATCAGGAGGAACCGGGAGAGAGCATAAGGTGAAATTTGAACTAAGTATTGTGTTTAACTGACTTAAGAATGGAAAATATCACTGTAGGATGATGATGATAAATCTGTCAATGTGTCAAATAAAAGTTGTCAAAATTGCTGTGATGAACAAACCTTACAATTAAAAATAACTTTGATGACATCCAATGACATTAACTTGGCAAGTATAAGATGATGACTATTTCAACAAATTAAAGCCATATTGCGGGAAAAGAAGAGAGTTTGCTTAATTTTTTGCCAACATTTATTTAAAAAAATGATAATTCATTCAAATTAGAAAAAAACTTTCTTCAATTTCTTTTTTTTTTTTTTTTTTTTTGTCTTTCTAAATTAATTTGGAATATTTGCCCTTCTAATGCTATCATTTCATCTCTTACTCCTTTTTGTCATTTTATGAAAAGTATTTTAAAAACAAAATTTGCAGAAATTATTTATAATGTTAAAAACTAAATTAAAAGCTTTTGAAAAAAAAAAGGTTAATATCTCTCTCTTTCCTTTTTGAATTTCACTGTTTTAAAAATAAAATATTAGTTAATCGATTGAACTGAACAAAAAAAAAAAAGGAAATTTTAATATCATATTATAAATGAAAAAAACTTTTTGTTTTGGCATTTCAATTTCAAAGTGAATTTAAGCATGCTGCTAATGATATTAGTATCGTATAATATAATGACAAATGTTTTTCAATAAATAAATAAAAAATTTTAATGAGTTTTTTTTCTGAAACTGTTGTTTACTACCGTAAAAAAGATTATTTTATAATCAAAATAAAATTTATATATTTAAAGCACGCAATGTGTGCTAGCAGAATTGATTTCTTCTTGAATAAAGTATTTAGAAAATTGAAGAAAGAAATTTCAAATTGTCTTGAAATTACTATTAGCAAGATATGTTTAATAAATATATTAAGGGGGTTGAAAAAATAATATTTTTTGTGAAATTTTGTTTCAAGTCTATTCAGGTTCTATTTAATTATATGTGAATTTTTCAACGTCCATTTGTTTGTAAATTTATAACTCAGATGAAATTCAGTTAATGTATTTTTAAAATAACTAAAATTTTTTAATTTGATAGAAAATTTCCGAAGAAATCAATGAAATATCGTTGAAATTTGCTATTTCTTGCAGTATCATTAGAATTAAATTGAAATTCTTATCAAATTTTTATTTAATATTCTTTAAGTTTACTGTATTTGTTGACTACAAATTATCACTAATTTTTGCAGTACTTTTTTATTTCATGCAAATCAATTAAAATACATAAACTTCAGCATGCTTACATCGATATATTTCAAATTTTCCATTTGCTTTCGCGCATAGTTACCCATTCATTCCAACCAGTGATGCGACAATTTCATACGGTGGCGGTATCCCAACAGCTATTCATCATTGCTCAGGACAATCTTTGATCGATCCAAATGAGTATGATTTCGAAAGTATGGCTCTAAAGGTTAAACTTTTGACATTTTAATTTCAATATTTCTAATGCTAAGATATGTGTTTATTTTTGCTTAACAAATTCTAACCTCATTTTGATAATTTCCTAATTTTAACTTCAATGTATCTAAATTATTCATCTATTGGCTGGTGATAAATTAAATCATTTTAGTTTCTTTTGTTAACTTTGTTATTGATTTTGTGGTGCTGAAATTTATTAAATTTCAAATAAACACTGTTTGACTTGATGGAATTTCAGGCACTTGGTGGTTTTATTTTGATATTGAATGAGAATGGTGATATTTACTATGTATCAGAAAATATTGAAACTTATCTCGGCTTTCATCAAGTAATTAGAAAAAAATTCATAATAGTAAAAAAAGACAAAAAAATTTTATTAAGTTTTAATACCTCATTTCATACTGTGAATGTAATAATTTCTAAATAAATTTTTAAATTAAAATAAAATTTGAACAAATATGAGTTGCATAACTGATAATGATTAATGAGAGTAGTGGAATCGCTATTGCTACTAATTAAGTAAAAGCATAAAATTATAGTGATACTTTATGACTGACCAGAAAAAACATTTTTTGTTATTTGATTAAGAATTATGCACAAGTATTTGATTTTCCTTTAAATTAAAAATAACCTTTTCATCAATTGTATTACTACATTTTCTAACAAAAAATAGATGATAAATTATCAGATGTCTTTTCAGTCAGATATCCTTCATCAATCTTTATTTGAAATGATACATTCGGAAGATCGGGAAGATATCAGATTGCAATTAGCCTGGAATTACAATGTACCACTTCATATAACCTGTTTACAGGATATTCTTACACCCAGTATGAACTAATTATCATTTTAATATCAATATTATATATATACAATAAAATAATTTATATCAATTTGATTACTTTTAAAATTTATTTTCAGATGGTATGCCTTATTTAGAACGAAATGTTAATGCTCGATTTCGTTGTTTATTGGATAACACTTGCGGATTTCTCGTTCGTTTTTTCGTGTTTTGTTGCAAATTTTAATTATCTCTTATTGTAAACATGAAACTAATTTAAATTTATGCAAATCCACAAATATATATAAAATAGTTTAAGCAATTATTTCACGTAAAATAAATTTATAATGTTTGCATTTAACATATCTGTGATAAGAAGTGTTAAGTTAAAATTTTTCATTTTTTATAGAGGATAGATGTACGTGGAAAGCTAATGAGTCTTCATGGTTTGCCGAATTCTTACGTACTGAACAGGATAGAAAATCATTCTTCCGGTAATATGGTTCTTGGCTTAGTTGCCGTTTGCAGGTATACATAATAGCATCCGATTTTATAATATCTGTCATCCGACAAACTTTTTCAATGTGCTGCGAATTTCTTTTCTTTTTATATAGCATTTTCAAATATATATTTTGAAGTTATCATCAAACATTATCAGTTATTTAAATTTCTTCATTTCTAGTCCGTTTGTTCCACCAAATGTTGCCGATCAGCAACAAATGGATGATCCAATCTTGAAAACGAAGCATTCGCTTGATTTTACGCTTGTTTCAACTGATAATCAAATGAAGTTTGCTTCTAATTTTTTTATAAAAATTTAAACAAAAAGAAATTTCATAAAATTTTTCTTTTGCTTTTTTTTCTGTCAATTAATTTGCTGAACATTTCAGAGCATTGTTAGAATTGGATGACAAAAATTTGCCATATAGCTTTTATAATTTAGTTCATGTTGACGATGCAACATGTATTGCTGAAGCACATAAAGAAGGTTTCTTTCATTAATTATCAACCATAATATGAATCAATAAACTGGACAGAATGACCAATGGTCAATTTTATTGACTCCTATGGTCAGTTTTAGATAGCAAGATTCAAAATTTATTAACATTACTAAAAATGTAACAGATGGAATTAATAATAGTTGTTGCTCTTTTTTCCAATTATTTTCTCTTTTTTTTGCTTTCAAAAATTTGTCTAAATGTATCCGTGAGTGAAGAAGAGGATAATTAATGAAAATATTAAAGAAAAGTTCTAATTATAAAGAATAAAATATTGCATAACCATTTAATATATTTCTGAAAATTTCAATTAGCAAAATTAATAAAATTCAGAAACTTTCTAACTCATACTTGAAAAAAATCAATAAAAAATTTGAACACAAAAAAAGAAGAAAGAAGTAATTAATGAAAAAGTATAATTTCAATGAAATATACAATAACAATAAATGTTCATATATATATCATTAAAGCACATTAAACAAATAAAAGGGAAAAAAAAACTGCCAGAAAAAAGTTATATTTTTAAAATTTTTCTAAAATTTCAGTAACAAAAAATAGTGCAAGTGGCATATTAATTTATCGTTTAATAAGTATACGTAGTCAACGTGTATACTGGATTCAAAGCAGTTGCCGAATGTTTTATAAAAATGGTAAACCTGAAACAATTGGTTTAACACATCGACTTTTAACGTAAGTTTATTTTCTATAAAATTATTATTTCTTCTTTTTTTAACTTTCCAAAATTAAAAATTTTAATCGATTTAGCAATCATTGTTATGCTATTATTTGATAAAAAAAATTATGAATGTTTTTTTATTTTCAAATGATCTTTTTTCTTGCTAATTTTTTTCGGATATATTTTACAAATATGTTTTATCAATAAAATAAAATTGAAAAAATTTTCAGATTAATTTTATATCTTTGTTACCATAGCAAAAAAGATATTTGAGTCCTTTTTTTCCGCTTCATATAATTTTTTTTTTTTTTTTGCACCTAATAATTCAAATAAATCCATGTATTTTCATAATAAAGCATTTTAAATATGATCAAAAATGGGAATGCATAAATGTAATTAATTAAATTTATATTAAAAATGCATTTCCTCCCATCATAATAATTTTTATTTTTGAAGTTTTTTTAATCTCCAAAAATTGATTATTTAATTATTAGTAAATTTTCGTTAAAAATGCTTTGCAATTTTGCTTGTTTTTAGTGAAGTTGAAGGGATGATGCTATTTGAAAAGCGCACATCATTAAGAGCTAAATTATTATCCTTTGATGATTCTCTGCTGCAGTCACCCAGCAATCTGCAGTCCACTGCAGCATTACCATCAACCTCCTGTGGTAAAGATAAGTACAATTATATTAATCACAAGAAATTGAAAAATTTTTAATCAAAATTGAGATTTGATTAAGTAACATTAACAGTAGATACGATAGGGCATCGGTGGTTCAGTGGTAGAATGCTCGCCTGCCACGCGGGCGGCCCGGGTTCGATTCCCGGCCGATGCAGCGTTTTTATTAATTTTGTGTCTGCTGAATTTATCTTAAATATGCTTCTTTCTTATACAGGAGATGTCACATCATTATCGCTTTGTATGATTGGTTCAGAGAAGAATCGTTGTTCCACTTCAAAACGACAGAATGCACAATTTGCTGCAATGCCAACAAGGTAAAAATCATTAGTCTTACTTCATTTATTTATCTATCTAATATACTGGAATACTATGGTATCAGAGTATTCTCTTCTTTTCTTTTGATATTTTCTTCATGTAAATATTTCATTTCATCTCACGTCACATATTTTATCAAATAGGTAAGAAAGATTATTTTGAAAAACGTAATTGTTTTTCGAATAAATTTTGCTCTCCTACGTAAATAGACGTTTTTCTTTCCACTTACGTGTGCTTAGTAATTACATTTAACGATCCATAATAAAAAGTATGTATTTAGATGTGCAGGAAATATACGATAATTGCGCATTGTTTACAACTCACAATTATCCGTAAAAAAAAAAATGAAACAACGTTCAATAACCAACTTCCAGTTTTTTTTTTTTTCTTTTTGCAAGAAAAAAAAATTTTTTTCCTTCGATAATTTGCAAGAAATTTCTAAGAAAGAAAAAAGAACTGTAAGAAGTTTTTAGATCGAAACATTCGTTATCAATACCAGTAAACCGGAATATACCAACACAAGTATCAGTGAGAGCAGCGGAAGTTCAGCAGGAGCAACATTTATCAATACGTGGACGTAAACGAAAGAAACAAACCAGTAGCATTAGTGCTAATCAGTCATCCATCTTATCAGTACCTCAGTATTCAACCTTCATGATGCCAACTACAAGTAATAATTTGAAAGAGACACAGGTAAGCTACAAATGTATTTTAAACTTTTTATTTCTTTTAAAACTTTTTTTTACGATTTTTAAAATATTTGAATTTTTGTGAAAATTTGTCATTCTTATTCTGTTGGCTTCAGTTCTGCTCCAAATCATTTTTCTTTCATGATTCCTAAAATATTTTTTCTGCTTTCTTTCTACCCTTTAAAAAAATTGTTGTGCACTTTCAGATGGAAAATGAAGGACAGCAACAAATTTTAGTTGCTACTACAGCAGCTGCCACTCAAAGTGAAAACTTTGCCACTACTGCTACAGTTATCTGCGGTGTATCGGGAACCAACAACCCATCGATGATTCCAGGATTGCTTCAATTACCTCAGGTTTCATCAAATTAATAATTCTCTTTCTTAATTACATTTTCAAACTATTTATGTTATAATTAATCACTTTTAATAGAATTGCACATATCCTTTTGAGGATTTAACCAGCTTTCCGGGATTAACAGCATATTTTTCATCGGATAATACTACCGGTACAACGCGACATGAACAAAGTTATCACTGGTCATCGGCAACAAAATCAAACTATTGGCCATCATCATCGTCCTCTGATTTGTACTACCAAAATTATATGACTAATAATGCCGGTTAGTTGATCGAGATTACGAGAAAAAGAATGCTATCATTTGAAATAATCTCTAATTAATAATTATGATAACGATTTTATCATTAAACTGATAGCATGAAGATCATCCTCATGAAACTTCCTTTTTTTTTTCTTTTCTCAAACAAGATTATAATGATGGAATGTTTTTCAAAACTGAATAATTCGTATTGAAATTTATATCGGATTCATTTTTTAATTTATAACACATTTAAAAGATATTATTTCAGCAAATTGTTATCAAATTATTGTATCCATCACCATATTTCTTATTTAATTACTAATCATTTTCTAGTTCAAAAAGCTAGGAAAAAAAAAATTGTAATTATTGTTTTTTTCTTTTTTTTCTTTTGCTCTTAGTTTATGCTACAGCAATTTCCAATGGATTTTATCAATCACAAATGGAACAAAATAATTTGATAGCTGCAAGGAATCGTATGGAATATCCAACATTCTTTACTTCCAACGATCTAACTTTTACAGGTGTTTCATTTATTAATTTAGTAATTATCTAAGATACAGAAACAGTCTTGTCCTATCTCGAAAAAGACATTTAGTCTTCAAAGAAGGAAGCTGATTTATCTTGAAATGACATTTAAATCATTGGTCTTATCATTAAGTACGTAAGCAAGCAGAATATTCTGAATAATTGAAAATAGCAGAACTCTTATGTCTTATCAATAAAATAATTGCATATTAAATTTGCTTTTATTTATTAAATATAATCAGTCCAATGATTGATAATTTAATCTTATGTGTTGAAAATTTTCAAATTTGAATTTAAAATTTAGGTTCCACTTATACACCAACACCTGCTCAATTGCTCTTATCATCATCTGAATTGTTGCAACCATCAACTGCTGTACAATCTACAAATACAAATTCAATATTCAGATCGACTGTATTTGATACATCGGGACATTCAACGATAGATGTAAGTCCCGCGATGATTTTTCTTCCTAACATAAAATAATCTTTCATTCATGTAAATTTGACCTTAAGTTAATATATTTAATTTGCTAACTTTCAAAACTTAATATTTCACTAAAATTTCTAACTGTGCGATTATTGCATAAATTTTTTTTTTGCGTCACTATCAGCGAAAAGAGAAGATTAAATTGTTGAGGGAATATTTCATTTAAAAAAAAAAAACAACAATGATTTTGTTGAATAAGAAATTCTTTCTCTAAAAATCAAATTAGTTTGAGAAATAAAAAAAAAAAATAGTTTGATGATTTTCTGATGATAACTTATCACTTTTTTCTTCTGCAGACTTTTAGTGCAGCTATCAGTGATTACACTCAATCAATGCAAATGATAACGGGTGATAACGGTGGAGAAGTGACAAATTGTAGCAATACATCAGGTTCGACGGGTTTTAATTTAATCTCAGAAGTAACAAATACACTCCTCGGATAATGCTTCATTTATTTATGATAGTCAATAAATATTTCAAGAAGTGTGTTTAATGCAAAAAAATTACCAAATACACTACCGGGCAAGTAGGACAAGTTTTTTTTTTTTTTTTTTTGCCGATATTACCTCTTGGATTCAGAATGTCTCAAATAAGGTAAGTTTTAAAAATTTGTAAAGTCAAGAAAAAAGTGAAAAAAAAAGGAAAAAAACTTCAACAAATTTAAAACAAAACTAAACTTAAAATGTAAATTTAAAATGAAATTAAAATCAAACGGATTTGAAGTCATGAAATCAATTTTATTTAATGGAAAAACAAAATTATTTTCCGCGAAAATGAAGTGAAATAAAATAAGAGGCATTAAATATATAAAATTTGATATGTTACAGAAAGGAAGAACAAAAAGTTTTCGTTTTCTTTAAAAAAATAGTTGAAAGCATTTTAAAAAAACATTTGTAACCATCGTAGAAATTAAATCTTTTTTTTTTTGTTGTAAAAAGGACTTTATTTCCAATCAAACAATTTATGTAATTGTACTTCCAGCTCAATTTTACTTACACAGAAATTATTAACTTCCTAAATGAGACTGATTTTATAAGTTCAGATAATATTCATTTGATTTCAGTTTCACATAGATATATTTTATATATATATATAAGGGAAGATAATCAAATCATATTTTGATAGTTTTCCCGTTTTTCATTTTTAGTAATTTTAATCGAAATTAGATTTTGCTTAAAATTTGCTAATTTTATCGAAATAAAAATTTTCTACTTCTGTGTCATTTTTTTATTTTTATTGGAAAATTTAAATTGGAATTTTTTCTTTTCCATTCTGACAGAAAACAACAAACTGAGATGCAAGATGAGCGGCGGAAAATGGTAAAGCAGAAAAACGGATTTGTCAGCCTTAACTAGTAAAACGGTCGGAAATGAAAAACGTTTCATGAATAATAAATATGAAATGGATTTCTTTCTCTATTTGTTCCTTCCAGCACATTCATACTTCATTCATCTGTATCGCTTATTATTGACCTTTGAACCCAGTCATTTTTCTTTCTTTCTTTGGTATGCAGCAAAAGACGAGCAACAACAATAACAATTACAATATTCATTTCTTAAATCACAGCATTTATTAAATTTAATGAAAATTAAAATCAAATATTTTTATATATTTATTTGAAATTTTGTTATTTACATAATACTTCGAAAACTTGCACTCATTTTAAATAATTGCTTTTATTGAAACAAGTAAAAAAATAATAAATATTAACTATTTTATGAATAATTGATCGATTAATAATGTTTTGTTATAGCATGTAATATGCAAAAAAAATTTTTTCAATGTTATGTTTAAGTTGTACCAGCATAAAGTGAGATACTATCAGAAATTGATAATGATAATCAGTAAGGACAGAAGTTGGGGCCAATAAAAGGCCCAATAAAATTTAAGGCAGCTAATTGATAACCATTTAAAAAGTGAACTTCACATAAAAGGAATTTAAACATGGATCTTACCCATTTTGTTCTAAATCCTTTAAATTGGAGATTAATTAAAGAACTAAATTTTCGAAGAGTACTTCAAAACGTCAAATTTTGGATTTGATTCATTCAAGAATTTGAATCACAAATTTCTATCAGTGTCTCACTAGCAATTAATTATAATGTGTAATGAGTTTAAAAACATGCAAAAAGAAAAAAAAAGGAAAAACGGAGAAAGAAAAAAAAAAGAATGAAAGAAAATTGAGGACAAATGCAAATTAATTTTAGGGTAAAAATAGGGTAAATTCTGAAAAAATTTGCTTTTCACCTGACATTACCATTATTATTAACGGTAAAATTAACGAATACACAAACTGAAATGATTATGAAGGACAGAAAATAAAACGCAAAATTTTTTAAGATCTGACTAAAATTATAATTCAGACACTAAATAACTATTATGAATACTTTTTCTGAATTGAAAAGAAATTTGTGAAATTATGACTTGAGAAAAAGAAAATTTATTGAGAAAAATTTATATCAAAAAAGAAAAGAATACTAGTCTAAAATTTCAATACTGAAAAACATTTTTAAACTGGGAAGTCCTTGGTAGATAACATTTTTAGGCAATATTCTGCTTTTTCCGGAATAAAATAAACAAACAAAGAAGTAATCTTAAACAACCAATTGTACCTTTTTCGGATTGTAAATGATCCATCTGTTTAGATAATTAGTATGGAGATAAGAAAGGAAGTATCATTCTCTTACATCATTATTTCCATATCTTTTTGGGAATCAAAACAAAGATTTTAAATTTATTTTGTAATTTTATTTCAGAAATAGTTTTCAAATTTTATCATTGATTTATATTATTTTCATTGTGGAAAATTTCGACAACAAAAAAATGTGTTATATATATATATATGGAAAACCGATATACAAAAAATATACTTACTCAAAATTCCTAGAAATTAATATTCTTTAAATTCTTGAAAATTTTCACAGTTTCTATTACAAAAAAAAAAAAATGATATACAAGGAATACATAATGCAAACATTAAAATTATCAGCATATATATATATATATATATAGGAAGGATATTTCGTGGTAAAAAATAGTTATATTTGACAAGTTGGTATGAAATCGTAGAGTAATTCTGAAATATTGAAATCTGGAAAATAATTAAAGTAATAAAGCTAGAAATTCCATAAATTTTACTAATTCTATCTCTTTAATTGGTATGAAAATTTTTTAAAGAATTTCGAGAAATTTAAATGTTGAAGGTAAATGCTAAAATGATTGAGATTTTATCAATTCATGGAAGATAAAAATAAAATGATATGGTTTTGTAATAAGGTATGATGAATAAATGATAACTGATATTTCAATTCGCTTTTATAATTTGCATAATTCCATAAATATTTGACGATTATATTGGAAAATCAACGATATTATTTTAACAGCTAAACCAAAAATTTCATTTATAACTTTAAAACCCTTATTTTATCATTATCATCGTCATCCTCATCGCTAATAACATCATTATCTAACATAATCACATGATTTAAGGCTACAGAATCGAACGTCGATTTTGATAACGGAATTGATATTGTTGCTGTTATTATATTATCCGATGACAAAGCAGGATTAACGATATTAATCCCATCGTTATCAATATCACTCCTGTCAACGTCAACGACAGCAGTAGTATCACGATCACAATCGTTATCACCATCATCACTCTCGATGGTAATGTAACTGCTGCTACCGATAACATTATCAGTATTATCACCACAACAATTATTAAAACAATCAAACGGATTAACAGCTTGTCCCGTATCACAAGACAAAGAACTAGCATGACCAACATTCAAATGAGACTTGCAACAACAAATTCGTTGAACTGCCAAAAATTCCATCCCGTTATTAATAACATTTGAGTCACTGGAATCCGATCGTAAATTATTTGTCAACCATTTAGAGTTGGAAATTTTTAATCGTTCCAGTGTTTGTCTTCTTAATGGATATCTGTTGATTTCAATTACTCCATCAGTTAATGATATAATCGTTGGGACTCGTATAATACTTCGTTTCGCATCATTTGAAATATTTAAAGGTACCGAGCAAACAGATGAAGCGGACGATATTCCAGCTGATGATGATGATGATGATAATGATGATGATAATGATAGCGAATTTGTTAATGAATACTTTGTATTTGTCATTGATGATAATGAACGTAAATAAGCCCCTGTAAAAGCTTAATATTATTAACTGAAAAGTAAATCAAATTAAGTATTCAATATTGTTGTACTTTACATGTATGAGAAGTAAAATATGTATAGTAATCTTCAGAATAATTAAATTAATTACAAGCAAATTTCAAAAGATTGTTACTTTTCCTTTACTTCAAAATACTTTAATTTCAAACTGATAGTTCAGGAGGGAGGAAAAACAAAAAAAAAGAAAACAAAAAACAAACTGTTCAAAATTTTCTGTTCTTCAATATCAATCAAATTTAACTGATACAATTTATCGTTTAAAATTTTCCGAAGTTTAATCGCTCGAGCAACTAATTCGATACGTTGTCGAATATTTTCAAAAATGACAATCATTCGCATCTGATGATATGAGCCAATTAATTCAATCAATTCTTCATGGCTCATTGCTGTCACAACATGTCCATTTATTGAGATGATTACATCACCTACAATTTAAATAAACAATAATATTATATTGTTACTGTACTGCTATTTACTTATTAACAAATTCTCATTTTTTCGAAACTTGACCAAAGATTTTTTCTAATTTAATCAAAATTAAAAAATGAAAAAAAAAAATACCTGCACGAACACCTGCATCAGCAGCTGGACTATCAAGTTGTACATAATCTACATAAGTTATTTTTGATGGCACATCATCACCTTTACGTTTTAATAAATATGTCTGTAAGAAAAACGAAAGTAAGAATTAATTTCAAAAAATTTTTATTTAAGTTTTAGGACAAAGGTTTAATAATTGTAAAGTAATCAACTTCTAATTTATTCGATCTTTACAATTTTCACTTTTTCATCTAACGTTTCTCATATTTATAGTCCTTTTTTTCTTACCTGTAACGTAAAACCAAATGGTTCTCCATTATTTCGAGTAACTATCACCGTACGTCGTCGTCGATTTGAATGTGGGTTTGTAATCACTTTCTGATCCACTGACACTGCATCTAATACTTTCTGAAATAATCCCTTCCATCAATTAATTTTATTGTCGTCCTTATCATAGTATATTAGAATTGTAGCCTATCATTGATGTAATGCATTATGTCGCAGGGCTGTAGCAAAGATACTAAAATATTAAAAGAATGTAAGAAAAAAAAATCGTTTTCTTATTACTAACTACTAAAATTCTTTTTTTGAAAAAAAAAAAAAAAAACATTTAAGAAAAAAAAAAATAAAGGAAACAAATAAATAAATAAATACTTGGACATTTTCCTCATCATCAACATAAAATTTACTCCATAATTTGGTTTTATCAAGTGATGTGAATGAATGATAGAATGGTGAACGAGTAATATTCTCGAGAAATGTTCGACTAAATGATGACGATGTTGACGATGACAATCTATAACTTGAAAAATTGTTACCTTTATAATTTATCTATACAGAAATACATTCCGTACGCACACATACAAAGATCCGCTTATTTCAAATATTTTTGATAATAATTTTGATTTTACACAGCAATAGTAATGACTTATGCAAATTTAAATAATTGAATTTCATGATGAATTTATCGTCTGTGTGCGCATCAATAAATACAATAATCATTGTATATTGTAATTAAGTAAGCTGTAATTAAGTAAACAATGCTATAACAATAACAATGATAGAAAAAATATTTTGTAACTATTTAAAATCTAATTGTATAAGAAAATAATGCACTTATTATTTGTGCATACCTCAGAACAATAAAAGTGATAATTTAGTAGTAATGATAACCAATAATAATACTTATTATTATTTAACAATGACAATAATTATTACTGTTAATAATAACAACAATATTATTATACTATGTAATTAAGCTAATTTTAATTTACAGTAAAACTGCTATTAATGTCATTGAAGAGAGAAAAAGAAAAACGAAAACTTACGATTTGACGGATTTCAAAGTTGTAGAAGAGATGGACAATGACCAGTTAAACATACTAATCCTTTGACCGCTTTTAAATTTATCCACCTATTGCTGAAGTCGTAGTAGCATACTGCCAAATGTGCCATATATAGTAAATGTTGTATATTTATTATATATGTATAGATATATATATATGATATGTCGACCGATGATAAAATATATCAACTGCTAAAGAAGCAATTCATGCTGTAAATTGAATGAAAATATTTAAATCAAAAAGGTCAACTGAAAAGACAAACAATATATTAACGATGACAATAAAGATAAGAAAAGATGATATTAATTAACAATAATTTGATAATAATGATAATAATAACGATGACAGTAATGACAACATACAATATAAATGTGCAATTTTCATTTTATGTTTTAAGAAAAAGAAAAGAATTCCCTTAAAATAACATTTTGAAGTAAAGAAAGAAGAAATTTCTTTGGCATATATATCTTATATACATTACATTACATTACAACTTATATTATCAAGGCAATAGCTAAGACTGATATCGTTTTCATTTCATTTCTTTCTTTTTTTAATTTATATTAATTGAAAAGTACTCTTATTGAAAAGAGAAAAAGAAAATTAATCCATTGATGGAATGATAAAAGGAAAAAAAAAAAAATCATTTCTACTTTCTCCCTTCATCAACTTATTTTTAACGAGATTTAAAAAATTCTATCTTATTCCATATTCGTCTCCTATTTGTCTATCTACTAATATCTGGTGATAAATGAATTACTGTCGTGAGTTAAACATTGATAACGATATTACCCAATGATAAAGTATGAAATGATAAGAGTAAAATAATAGATTTTAAGTAAAAACAGTGTAAAGGTGCCATTGTAGCACATTAAAAAAAAGAGAAATCTGGCAATATTAAATACATAAACTAAGTTATAATGCCACTAAAAAAAAATGAAGTTTTATTAAAATTCATTTTTTAAAAACTCAGAAGTTAAGGAAGAAAAAATTTTCATGTAAGAATTAAAGTGAGAATTTTATTTCCATGTCATGAATATACAACATTCATATTCTAGCATATATGTGTGTATATTGTGCATTTGTGTTTAAATTCTTTTTCAAAAACAGTAATTTGATTAAATTTTCAGTAATCGATAAGAAAACTGACCGACTAACCGACTAACTGATTGACTGACGTATTTACAAAGTAATTAAATTGTATTAAAATGAAACAAACGGTGTAAATGAATATTCGGTTACCAAAAGCATGAAAATTTAAATTTTGACAACTAAATGGCTGCGTATTTAAAAATTTCTTTAATGAATAACAAAAATTATTGCAACTGATTACTTCTAAAAAAAAAATGTTTGCACAAGAAAAGAAAGAAGCCGACCAGCAAAAAGAAAAAAAAAAAGAAAGATATCTCAAAATCGAAGAGAGAAATTTTTTTTTTTTAATTTCATTGGATAAACAATTAAAAACATTTAAAATGAAAATTATGCATAAATTACAAGAGAATAAAATCAGTCTGTGAGTCTAAAATTGAACTATGTCATACATTCAGTGGTAAATTAAAAAGATACGAAAGAAGCGTAATTTCATTTTATTGAAAAATCTGGAAAATAATCAATTAAAAAATTTCAACTGTTTCAGTTTTTTTTTTTTTAAAAAAAGTTTTCTTTTTAGAATTTCAAAAAACAACTTTCCTGGGAAGGAAAAATTCAGAATTCTTAAAATTTCGATGCATTCATAAAAAAAATTATGCTTACTTCAACATATTTCGTCAAGAAATTGAACGATGTTTCATTCTTCTATTTAGCTGAACCAAAAATTCCGGAACTATTTGAAATGCAACTAGACTAAATTAAAACAAAATAATGTTTTATTTTAATGTATCTGGAAATGAAAGAAAGAAAACTGGATAAAAATCCTTCTGGAAATTATCGTCTGCTTTTGAACTCTATTAAAAACGACTGAATGAATAACTAAATTTAGGTTAATAGGAAATATTCGTTTCTTGCAACCAAACGTAAATCAAATTAATTCAAATGTTACTACCTTCTGTTTGATAGTTTTTTTTTTTTTTTAATTGGAAACTGGAATTGCAACAGTCCGGTATGATCGTATCTTAACCGAAGCTATTAGAATGAATCCTAAAAAGCTAAATAAAGCAGCAACCCATACTAGAATATATTTATGAAAAGAACCGCATTAGCATATCCGGAATAAGATCTCAACAATGTCTTGAGGAAGAGCTACGATTTGAGTTACTATCTCAGTTACTATAGCAATGATTCGGTGATCGAAGACGCATCGCAAAGTTATTTCAACGATAAGAATAAAATATACAAAAGTTTAAGACAGGAATAAAATACAAAAGTTTAAATTAAACAACAAAAAGTTTACTTTGGATGTGCTTAATAAATATATTTTAGTTAAATAAAACGATGTTAATGAAGTATGAACAAGGAGTTTGATAACATTTCAAACAAATCGTACAGAAGGACACACACACACACACACACACATATATATATATATATACACACAGACACAGACACACACATAGACACATAATGAGCGATTGCTTAATGCATGTCCAAAACAGTTCTCCAGACGTCAATGGCTTAGTGCTAATGTTTCTGAATATTGGTGCCCTTCACTGATGTATGGATGTGTGTGTGTGTGTGTATGTATATGTGTGTGTGTATGTGTGTGTGTGTGTATGTGTGTGTGTATGTGTGTGTGTGTGTGTGTGTATGTATGTGTGTGTGTGTGTGTGTGTGTGTGTGTGTGTGTGTGTGTGTGTGTGTGTGTGTGTGTGTGTGTGTGTGTGTGTGTGTGTGTGTATTTGAATGGATTTCTAAAATTGGAAAATACAATGTGAGGCAGTGAAACATAAATTAAATGCAACAGATATTTTTTATACTAATATGAAAAACCATAAAAAATATTTATTTTTTCTGACTATTTGCTTATTATTTAATCGTTATTTTGGTTAAAAAAAAAAAAATTGAGACAATATTTAAATTACTGTGTAATTAATTATCATCAAAAATTCTTTCAGCAAACATTTGTGAATTAGTCTTATCTCTCCTTTTTTTTTTTTTCAATTTAATTGACATCATAATTAATCCTAAAGAGATAAATTAAGCATCTTGTTATTACCAATAAAATAGGAAATAATCAACTAAATCATATGATTTAAAAAGCAAGAGAAACTAGAAATTATTGAAAATATATAATAAATAAAGAAGTGAGTGAATTAATGGCGTACATTGAAATTTTTAAATGGTGTATGTTGTTGTTTATAAATATAAATGAAATAGAATGAAAAAAGAAAAAAAAAAATGATACATAACTGTGGATGGGAATTATATTTCATATGCAAAAGGATCAAAGATTGTATGTATTTTAGTATTATCAATTTGAATTAGTCTTTTTTTTTTTTTTATTATTTTACAAGTTTTCCTAAATGCACCACAAATTTTAATGACATTCGAAAGGAAGCTTTACGGAAAAAAACTAACAAAATAGTAAAGATTTTATTGTAATTTTAATTAAAATTTTAATCAAAGAAAAACCGAAATTAAAATAAAAATGCAAATCTCGGTTACAGTCAAGAAAATCTTCACTTAAAAGTGATTCAGAAGTGAATAAGTAAACATTTAGAATAGCTAATAATTTGAAATCAATAAAAAAAATGAAAAAAGGAAAGAAAGAAATATCAACAGCAAATGATTAGTGAATTTTTTTTTTTAAAAAAAAGGAAAAAAATGAACAAATATTGGTTAAAAAATATTTGAAATTTAAATGTTAAAGTTCAATTACATTACAAACCTAGTAAACAGTAAACTAGATTTAATAACTTTAGTAATTATACGACGACAAATGCTAACGTAAACTTTTCTATTTGCTGAATGTTTAATAAGTGACAAATAATAATATTAATAATTAGCAATAATAGTAATAAATAACGATAATAGTAATAAATAATGACAATAATAATAATAATAGTAATAAATAACGATAATAGTAATAAATAATGACAATAATAATAATAGTAAAATATAATAAATAATAACAATAAAAAAATATTATTAATAATAATAATATTGTAAATAAAATAAACGTTGTAAGATAATGTATGTAACACGTGACCCACCGGATAGAAAAGTGGAGGCTTTCACCGCCAAAATCTTTGAAGAACTGTGCATACGTAACCCATATAAAACCCGTACACGTACTTCTCACGCACATCCACTCTTCCTAATTGTAGCAGGTAGATGCCTTTTTGGCTGATTAGTCACGTCACATTACTTCATAACACGTGACCCTTAGTCTTTTACAACAACCTTAATTCATCTTATTTCGCATTCCTTACTTCATATACAGTGACACGTGTACTAAATAAATAAATAAACGTGTATGGATGGATAAGTACGTATATGGTACGTATGTATAGTAGATTCTTCAAAGACTTTGCATTATGAAAGCCTACCTTTCCCATCCAATGAATCATTACTGTATTTCCGTTTCCAAATAAGATGCTTGAAATGAAATGAAGATTATTGAGAAGTGAAACAATCAGTGAATGAATTAAAATAAAGTCTGCAGTTAAAATTAAATTAAATTAAATTGACATAGCTGCGAATCAAACAATCAATGCAATTAAAATGAAATAAATTGAGATCATTGGGAAGTGAAACAAACAATGAGTATAGTAAATTATATTGAAACATTGAAAAAATCTAAGTCAAACAATTTAATTTCTTATCATTTTATCAATGAAACAAATAAGTGTTCAATTTTTAGGAATGAAAATAAGGGAAAAAGCAGTATCGGATGAAAATGTAATGTATGAAATGAAACGTTGATAGCTATGACATTTTAATAAATTTAATGCTTAAAACAAATAAAACACAACTGATGGAAAAATTTTTTCAAAACAATTTTCTTTCAAACATTTTTTGGGGAATATTTTTTGGTAAAAATGTAAAAATGAGATATCAAATAGAAGCATTTATTTCCTTGCAATTTTAAGGAAATAAATTTGATGAAAAAGCAAAAAAAAACACATAAAAATGAATCATTTTTAGGATATTTGGGGAAATAACAAGAATGAGAAACAAATAAAAGATTTTACTGAATTGAAATAAATCTAAAAAGAAAAGGCTAACAGTACTTTAATGGAATTCAAATAAATCAGAAATTTTTCAAAATAATGAATTTACATCATGTCGAAAATAGAAAGAATTTGACAAAACAAAAAAGAAAACAAAAACAAACAGCTTTTTAGTTTTTTATTTATTTTTACATCATTGATAATCATTCCTTACCACTAATTATTAAAATAGAAAAATTCAAAAAAGGAATCATTAAAAGACAATTATTAAAATAAAATGTGTTAACACTTTTCAACAAAGTTGTAAATCACTAATTAACAATTAATCATTCCATCCTTTGTTCCTTTCGGTAAATTAACGCTTAATTTTATTAACAAATATGCTCGAAATCCCACACACACAAAAAAAAAAAAAAAAAAAGAAAAGAAAGCGTAAAACGAAAAGTATTAGACATTAGCGCCCAGTCAAGAATCAAATTTATTTGATGGAACGTTGTAAAACTCAAAAACTGCAACTTGAAAATGAAATAACAAATTACAATTGCAATAAGATGTGAAAACTAGCAGTTGAATTCTTTCCGCCTGAGGTAAAATGAAAAATGTGATGGACCGATATTTAGCAATAAAACATGTAATATCACGATTCTTTGTTAGTCTAAACCAACTCAGAATATAATAATGATTGATCAATAAAAATAAAAATATTTGTAATAATAATAATAATAACAAAATAATGGTGATAATTAATAATAGTAATAATAATAATTAATAATAGCAATAGTAATAATAGTAAAACGATATCATTACAAATGAAATCAAACATACAAATACGACATTTGTTGGCTACTGAAAAGCCATAAAGAAATGTTTGGAATAAAAAAAAAAAAAATTAATTAGAATAAATAAATAGTTCATTGAATGGTGAGGAAAAAGTGAAAAGATGTAATTCATTATGAATTCTAAGTTTTTACAAATGAGATAAAAACAGATTGGTGAGCCATGGTTGAAGAATAGTGCTTAGATTGCATTCTTAATAGTCTCCTATTAATTTCCTTATAATTTTCATTTATTCTTTTGTCCTTTGTTCCTTAAAATCAATTTTTTTTTTTTTTTTTTGTGTCTAAAAATATTTCACTGATGTTAACATTTCAAGTGAAGAAAGCAAAAAATGTTACACTTTGTACAAAATATGGAAAACAAATTCTTCATGCGCTGAAATAAATAATGAACAAATAAACAAATAAAGTAAAATTGATTTCACACCGTTTCATAATATCTATTTGTTGTAGAGATTTTTAGTAATGATCAGTGAAATAATCATTAAATAATTAAGTAATTATCACTTCTGTTTCTTTGAGATAATAAGGAATATTATTGTAAAGATAGTAACACTAATAATAATTGGTATCATTGACTACAATAATTCAAAACGTTTATAGCGATAAATGATATTTAAAATAATATCTAATCGTTAAAAAAAAAAAAAAGAAATTAACGTATGCAAAATTATAAAATTAACGCATAATTAATTAGAATTACTGTACTACGAGAACTTAGTTAACAACAATAACATTACTGCGTAATTATAATAATTTTGATGAAAAGGATGATAACTGATAGGGATAAAAGAATGGTGCAAAAAAAAATAAAAAATAAAAAAAAAATGGTTGACTGCTGTGTAAATTTAGACGTCAACTTAATTTATTATTGAATTGAATTAAAGAATTTAAATTAAAAATTAAACAAACAAATAAATCGTTCATTCTTCCCTTTCCATAATATTACAAAATAAACGAATGGAACTAATTAACAAATAACCCATCTCACTACATTACAATCATTTATTTCCTTTCTTTTTTCTTTTTATTTTTGTCCTTATGTCACAGCACGTCATCAATATTATATTATTTACATGTTTTAAGTAACTATAGCAACCAGTAATAAATAAAAATCTATAACATATAATCAAAGAAAATGAAAAGGAAAAATGAAGGAAGGAAAATGTAACTGAATGATAGTGTAATTTGGGACACAGAAAGGAGAGAGGAAGATGATAATTTAAAAAAAAAAAACCTTTTTCCTTAAATTTATGATTAAATATGGAGATTTCGTTTCATTAAATAATGAAAAAGATTGTGAAGAGAAGAGGAGGAAAAATTAGCACGAATTCCTAATGACATGGAAGGATAGCTGCAGTAGAAGAGAGGAGAAGACAATAATGTTTTAGGATGTCAACAAATCGGTTGACAATTGACATTTGATTAATGAAGAGACGGTTTAATTGTTTCATGATGGGAATGTTTGATCACCATATTTTATGCATCTCAATAAAATTGTTTAAAAGATAGAGCAGATAAGTTGTGGATATATAAAATTGTATCATTATCATTACTTATCGTTATGGAGAGATGATGTGACGGTAATAATGTGATTGAATTCTTGCAATTTCTTAAATGATAAATTCTCCAAAAAAAAAAAAAAAAAAAAAAAAGAAGAAAGAAATAAGTAAAAGAAAATTGATGAAATAATGGATCAATGAATAATTTTTCTTCCCTCCTTTTAATTAACTAATTAATTTAAAAGATGCGCAATTAGATTCATAAATTTTAGACAGCAAAATAAATTAAAATAAACGGAAAGAACTGAATGGCACAACATGAATTGGAAATTAATTTCAAATTAAATTACATATTAGTGGATGAAAAATTAATTAATTAATCAGAAAGTTGCTGACTAGTTAATACTTCAATAATTTTCGTTAAAAACATTTTTGCCATCATTTATATTTTGAAAGTATAATTTTTTTTCTGTCTCAATGAGAAAATTTTTTATTAATTATTTCAAATTGCTGAATATTATAAGTTGGTAATCATTATGGATTGTCTAATTTTTTCTTCAATTTTAATTCGTTTTTTTTTTTTTTTTTTTCAATCTCAAAAACAAATGTGAAATAGATTAAAACGGAGAAGAAAATTGAAAAGGTGAAAAAAATCTGAAATGCTTCTTCTACAGCAATGCTACCATTTTATCGGGATCGTTATCAGTATCATAATGTTTGATGATAAGAGGTGTGGGAAGACGTAAGACAAGAAGAAAAGGTTGAGGAAAGGATAAAAGTCGAAAAAATCAGAATTTGATAATAAAATAATTAACATGAGATGATAAATAAAACAAAAAAAGTTTGAAATTCAATGGTTGTAAGTATGTATAAATGAATCACTGAGTGAAAACAAGTAAGAAAAAAAATGATGCCAATAGGATTATGTGTATAAATTAATTTAACTATTTTTCTTTCCCATCAAAATTGGAACAAATTGTTTAGCAAATTTATCAATCAACGAATGAAAAAAAGATGGAACCCATTAAAAATTTATACCAATTTTTCGTCCTTTTTTTCTTTTATTTTTGTTTAGATTAGAAAACCTTTTTTCGGAATTAAAGAAAAAAGTTTCTTATAACAAAAAAAAAAAAAAAATTTCCATCAAATAGCGTACACATATAAAATACTGTTTAAAAAAAAAGTGAAATAGCAATTATTTGATGGGTTATCACTTTCAGAATAGATTTACTTGTCTTCGTCACTCATTAAATTAGCATCATTACTCCCAAAAAAGAAAAAAAAAAAATGAAATTAAACTAAACATCTAAAAAAAGATTAAAGTCAGTTCAAATTTTTAAATGATTTAGATTAAATTATTTTCTTTTCTTTTTGAATTAAACATTTGCT
The DNA here is from genome assembly GCF_000002995.4 of Brugia malayi. NCBI lineage: Eukaryota > Metazoa > Nematoda > Chromadorea > Rhabditida > Onchocercidae > Brugia > Brugia malayi. Next base: position 12,994,978 of record NW_025062477.1, read on the forward strand.
TACATTTAATTCATTTCACTGCTCGAAATTTAATATTTATAAATAATCGAAAAGGACAAAAATTACTGAATTCTGCTTTATCAGTCAAATGCCCAATGATTTTATCTTATCACAACATGCAATAAGGATGATTACAATGAATTAAGGTGATGATAATTTAGACTGCAACAAAGTAAACAAATGATAAGTTAAATTATAACGAAGAAAATAATTCAACGATTGAAACAGCAATACCAAAACAAAAAGTACATTCATTGAAGAATGACGCTGCTGAACAAATAGCGCCCGAACAACAGCGGCGTTGTGGTGATGAGAATTAGCGAAGTGTGTCTTTGTGTGTAGAATTGTGTATTCATATGTATGTGTGTGTCTGTGTGTGTATGTATGTGTGTATGTATGTGTGTATGTGTGTATGTGTGTATGTATGTGTGTATGTGTGTATGTGTGTATACAAATGGATGAAACGCCAAATAAAAAATTTGGCAATTTATACTTATTATTTATGCATCTGTTTTTATTTACACTTTTTTATTTGCATTTTTTATTTTTTTGTTATATCCTTTCAAACATAATTAATTTTAATTTCATTGAAAATCAAAGTTTTAGGAATATTTGGAATATCTTTTCAAATCTTGATCAAAGATTAATTAATAGTGAATTGAAATTAAAATAAATGATTGTTTATATAAGGATCTGAATAACATTGTAAGAAATGAAGTAAACTAAATGAAACAAGAAATTGAAATTAAAATAGTTAATTTTTTTTTCTTATCAAAGTCTTTTAAATTTTCAGTAATTTAGAGAAGAATGTTTCTGTTATTCATACCACAATTTAATAAAATGCAAACATGAAATGTACTAATTGATAATGATAAAATATTTGAATGACAATATGATATAAATGATATTCCAAGTATAACTAGTTAATTATCTTATCAAATATCAGTAATATATTGAAAATACTTAAGCATACCATACTTTCTTCCCTTAATTCTTTTGTTTCCTCAAATGCATACTTAAACTATCGTTAATCAGACTGTATCATAAGATATTAACCTCGAAATGATCAAAAATCAAATTTCATAAGTAAATAAATGTATGCAAGAACAATGCAATAAACGAACGGACGACACACACACACACACACACACACACACACACACACACACACACACACACACACACACACACACACACACACACACACACACACAAACACACACACATACACACACACACACACACACACACACACACACACACACACACACACACACACACACACACACACACACACACACACACACACACACACACATACATGAATACATACACATACACAAATGTATTCCCATCTTAACGTGAACATACACGCATGTATTTACATCCGTAAAACGCTTTCTTTCATACACAGAAGCTCTCATTCACTGATGTAAAAACTGGGAAACTGTTTGGTACGTACGTGTATGTGCAGTATGTATGTGTCTTTATAAATACTAGCTCAGCTCTGATAAAAGATGCTACTGATAATGAGCATTTTGATAATGATTGCAACTGATAACGATTGGATAATAGTTGATAATATCGATAAATTTTTTTGTCATTGATAAAAATGACAATTTGACCATGTCCAAAATAGTATATCACCGATATTATACTTCGACAAGCTAACTTATTCAATATATAAAAATTTATGAATATTGTAAAACAAAGAGAAACATTTTGTCTGTGAGAAAAATGTATGTGTAATGCAGCGTAATGAGGGTTAGCATGCAGAGTAATGCAAGGTGACATGCAGCGTAGCAATACATCGACTTACTCTTCAATAAATAAATAACTGACATTATTAAAGTGCAACCGATTTAATTCATCTGATTATACCACAATAATAAATTCAATTAGTTAATGAAACATTTAATGTTAGTTTCAACAAAAAAAATTAAAATGAAATAATTTCAATACGATGAAAACTAAAAGTAAAACATTTTTTTTTTTTTTTTTATTTTTATTCATCGGACTAAATTGAATTGAAAAGAACAAACTGGCAATAAATAAAAAGAAAGGCATTTTAATCTGAAGTTCAAAGGTTATATTTAAAAGTTGTAGAAAAAAATTGTTGAAATGGATGAAAAAATGAATTAAAATGGCTTATGTAATTCCTCATTCATTACTACAACTATGTGAAATTCTTTTTAAATTAAATTATATTGTTTTAACTCTCAGTGTGCATTACACAGTTATATCTTTCTACTGCACCTTAATCTTTAAAAATAAAAAATAAATTTAAAAATTAAAAAAAAAAAAGACTTCCTTCCCTTGATTGTATAGTTAATATTAAATTTAATAGCATCTAACTAACAATTTACGTCGATTTTATGCACGCGTACGTGATGCAACAACACTTTATCATCAATTCAACAAGGTAATCATAATATCCGGCAACCAAAATCACGATAAATATCAAGATATCAGCACTAACATATCTCTGCAAATCAGTTCTGATCCTACATCGTTTTTTTTTTCTGATTAAAGCGATAATACAAATAGCTAAAAATTTTAGAAAAATTGAAATAAACTTTTAAACTTGTTTTAAAAAAAAAATTACGAATTTTATGAGAATTATTGTGAAAATTACTTCATTATTTTCAGAGAAACAAACAAAAAAAGTAATAATTAGACAAATCATAATTTTATTTCAAAAAAAAAAAAAAAAGGGTACAGTATAATATAAGAGAATAAATAAGAAATAAAAAAATGACAAAGAAAAATTTGAGAATTTAATTGAAAACTGGTTCAATCATAATATCACTGCATGTATTTAAAATTCTTTTTTTTTGATAAACGAGACAATATTTGAGAGTATTTATTGCACATTCATCAATCTTTCGTTTCATTTTATATTCGTTGGAACACTTCCAATTAGTTTTAAAGCCTAAATATTAAGCTTACATATATTATTTTTTAAATTTCCAGCAAATTATTGATAATCCGAACAAACTCTTTCTTATGCCACTTTTTTTTTATGCATGAAAGTCTGAAGAATGGAACAGACTTTGTTTTTCAATTTCATTTATGATTGTTTATTATTAGATAAAAATTTAATTAGAAATTATTACTACAATATAATTTCGAGGCAAACAATAATTTATATTTTACAATGCATATATATTTCAAAGACAATTAGAAATAGCTCACTTATACTTAAAGTAAATATTCCAACCGTTTCAAAGTAATCAGCAATTTTCCATTACTTCCTGTTTTTATTTGCTTGATGGATCTATTACGGATGAAATCAATTCTTATTTTTTTTTTTTCCTTTTTTTGCATTGGAGAAATAAATGATAGTAATTTTAAGGGATAGTAATTAATTTAATTAACTGGCCAAAGATTATTCCGTAAGTTACTCTATCTGCTTCACCAAACAATGAAAATTTATGACTCATTTCTTTCTTTTCTTTTTTCTTTCTTATGCTTACTAAAAAGAAAAATAAAACTAAAAAAAAAAAAAAATTTCTAAACCTGTTTTTATCGTTCAAATTTATGAAATAACAGTTCTGTCCAATGTAATAGAAATTGAATTAAATTAAAATAACTTAATGCAACAATGGATTATTCTCAAGCAAAAACTAATATTTATATGCAAAAAGTATGCCAAAATTCAATTTATTCTACAATTTTTTTTTCTTTTTTCTTCTGCTAAGGAAAGCAATAAAATTTATTCGTCAGCTCATGTTTGAAATATTTGATAAAAGATACAAAAGTATTTCACTCATTCCTAATATTGCGAGAAAATATTGGCTAATATACAGAAAAAAAATAAAAAAAAAAGAATGGTAAATATATTTTAAAGAAAAAGAAATTTTAAATTGAACAAAATAACAAATCACTTTAAATTAAAATGACATGCAAGAAGAAAAGATTTTGGAAATAAAATATTCATTTTCATAGAAGAATGAAATTAATGATTGGTGCTATCATTATTAATTATAAACCGTGCGATATGATAAAACGAAGGATAGGAAATTTTTATAATCTATTTAAGAATACAGAAATCACTATAATATATTCGCTTTTATTCACAACCAATCGCTATAATGCATTAATGATGATTTTCTGTGATTTTTTTTTTATTCACTAATCCATTTTAACAAATTATTATTCCATTTTTGCATTCAAAGGGATTACAAATCTTAAAAACATATACGAAAATTTAATTACTATATCAATTAATGCAATAAAGTAATATAATTTTGTAGAGTATTTATCAATGTAATATTTCTAATTATTTTTATTCTGCTCCCATAATAGCTTAAAATTATCTAATCATTTATAACATTTACTTTTTATGAAACAATTCATTATCGTTATTCTTGGAATGATAAGTCTCACTATAATTTAATGCCTTTTACAAGATAAATACTATAGTTAAGGGAGTGATATTAGCTAAAATTACAATATGATAAAAAATATTGTTATAATTATGCTTATTGATAATGATATTAGTGTGATCTCAGTAACAGGCTTAAATTATTCAAATAAATTTCAATGAATATTGTTGTAAGTCTACTGTGCCTCTTGTAATAAGCTATACAAACGTTAATTAAATTTTTTGAATGAATCTTTCTGAAGGTAATAATAAATGAATGATTTGAATTGTTAAATTTAATATGCAAAGAAAAAAATTGGGTTAGTATCATACAGCAAATAATAATAATATCAAATTATACGTCATAAATGATTATGATAGTTGCATGAGATATAAATGGTTGTTACATAAATATTCCTAAGGAGATTCAAGTACTAAACATTTCAAAAGTTACAAAAATTAATTTTAAAAACATATGCTCACCAATATTGATAAATCTGAATCAAATCATATGCTCAAGTTTTTTTGTACGCTAAAAAAAATGAGAAGGTTTAGCAAAATATATAACTGGTATCTTTGGCAAATGAATAAAAAAGAACTAATTTAATTAAGATCAATTTTTTTTTTTTCTAAAGTGATTACTTTAATACATGAAATTAAGTATTTGATAAAAAAGAAAAGGCACCAATGACTTCAAAGAATTTGCTAAAGTAATAAAGTTGTAATACTAAATTAATTATTTTAAAAATACCATTTAGTGTTAACTAGTCACATATTATATATTTATCTACAGTTTTTTATTATTAAACATAATATCCGTATATATTTAAATGCTATTTAAAAATATTAGATTAAATCTTCAAAATTACATTCGCTTGTTTCTTAATGAATTTTTTGTTTTCCAAATGCATTAGTCATTCCTTTCAATCTAATGTTTTTTTGCTTTCTAGTGATTTTATCGGTACATAAAGGTATGAATAAATCAAGCTGAAATATTCAATGCAAATGTTTTGTTGACTAAATAATTTTCAAAAATTTAATTTTTATACTTAAAAAAAGCAAATTAATTTGTGTTTTTTATTTGTCGTATATCCGGAAAAAATTATCTAGTACTTAAATAATTTAAATCACTCATTGAGACAAAAAATGAAGCAATAAAGAATATTTACTGACTTAAGACTCTCAGACATTTATCTTCCAATAAATTTTGATCATATCCTTTCAATAATCATACCCTGTTGTTTTTATCAATAACTCAAAAATGGAAATGGCTAGCGAAGTTTAAAAAAGAATTAAAATGTTTACAACAGAAATTAATTTGTTAAGCATTTCATTGTTAAGCAAACTTTTTTTTTTTTAAGGACAAATAGAAGAATTGATAAAAGAACCGTAAATGTAACATAATTTACATATTTTCAATAATATTTTCAATAAATTGAGGGTTAGCAGTATAGGGTAATAATTTCACGACAATAATTAGTCATTGAAATAAACTTTTAAAATAGTTTGATACTGAAGAATGAAATATTTGAAAGTGAAAGACGTGAAGTATATGAAAGCATAATAAGTTGTAATAATGTTCATTCAGCAAGAATATTTGTCAAGAGTATTTCCTTGTCAGTTGAAAATTTCATTTGGTCACTCGTTAAAGTGTATCATTTTAAATTATCACAACAACTTTTTCGTTTACATCTTTCTAGAGGAACATTTTGCAATCCTTAGAATATTAGAAATTTAATAATAATAACCATAGTAATAATAATAGTAATAATCATAGCAATAATCATAATAATGATAACGATAATAATAATAATAATAATTATTATTATTATTATTATTATAAATAACGAATGATAATAATAAAGGCAATCAGCAATGTTTTAGAATGATAAAGGATTAATGTCATCTGCTAATTTCATTTGATGAGAGATTTTTCCTCTTACAAATAAATACTGAAGATGTTGTGAGTAATTTTTATTTGGACTAAAATTAATCGTTACTAATATCGATATTTCATAAATTAGCATTTATAACAAAAAAATTTTACGACTAAAACTTTTTGGTTTGTTAATTAAATAGAAATTAACCCAAATTTTTTAAATTTTCATAACTGAATGATGAAATAATATTCCATTATATAAAAAAGGCAAATAAATGCTAAAAGTCAAGTAAATAGCTGATTAATTAAATTATTGATGAATGAAAGGAGAATGATAGAGGACAAAGGGAAGAAAGGAGTGACAAAATTGGTATTGAAGAAATGATTGTTACACGAATAATTTAAAAAAAAAAAATAAATTTATAATATAAAATCAAACCAATCAATAATATCGTTAATGCGTGTACAATGAAGCATAGTTCATTTTTATGAGAAATTTATGGTTCAGTAGGTGTAATTAATATAATACTCTTTAACAGATGATATAAATTAAAGAGAATAATTTGATCGCTACTAATTTACATTCGTTCAGATTTAAAGCCAAACATTTATACTGTAATTTTCTCACTAAAATCTTTGTTTCTTTTTTAGAACAATTTAAGAACTAAAATTTATTGAAGAACAAATATCTGGGAATCATAAATCAGTAAATTATTCTTTATTTCTTCTTTTTCTGTCTCAATGATTGATTTAATTATTCAAGTAGCAGATAAATTTTTTTCGAATATTCGACAAATTAAAAAGAATAAATTAATTTATTTTCTTTAAGCATGAAAATTAAACTTTTGAAAATTATTTAGTCAACAAGACATTTGCATTGAATATTTCAGCCTGATTTATTCATACATTTACATATCAATAAAAAGCGAACGAACATTAGATTAACTTTTGGAAAAATTTAGTTTATTTTTAGCCCTGAATTTCGGATGTTGTAAAACTTAGACAGCAATCTGAAGATTGTACATTGCAAAGTAACTTTTTTCTATTCTTGCAAATATAATCATATAATCAAAATTTAATACAGTCACATGCTACCACTAATGGATTTGCAAAAACACTTTGTATTCATTAATAATCCGGAATTCCGGATGTTAGGAGACTTGTATAGGGATCTGAATGTTGCAGAGCGTCACAGTTTCTTGTGCTGGTTGGATAGCGCGAAAGTTAAGCAATGGAAGTGTGCTGGGAGCGAAGTGGTTGTTACCCTTTGACCTTTTCTCGTTGATTTTTTTTGTTGATTGGTAGTAAATTGTTATTTGTTTGCTTCATTATATATGATATAGCTGAAATTTTCAGGTGACCAGAAGTTTTCTGCAGTAATATTCACATTGTGAACAGTAGGCAACGTATGAATAATGAGTAATGGTTTCGTTACAAATAATACCCAGAAAGGGATAATTACCCAAACATTAGGCAATTTAATTACTGTCTGGCCACTTAATGTTTATCAGAAAAAGGAACTAGTTTTCCAAGATGTAGCACCAATATCATCACAATATTTGAAACCTGGTGATTGGATTCAAATGGAGGTAGAAGATGGTGACGTAGTTGTTTATCGTGAAAAAATCGAACCTGTACTACAAACAGTGGTTACAGTACGTGGAAATGTACAGGTAGTATTTTTTACCTGTAATTAATTGGATATAGTTATTGACAGAATAATGTTTGCTATTAATTGAATTTACTATTATGGTATGATCAGATGAACGTTCATCATACTTTGTATGAGTAAAAAAAAGTAGTATTTGGTATATGTAATACATGCTTTTAGTAATTTAGTTGAAGACGCGTATATATTTTCCAAATGGAATAAACAAAAACCATGAGCACGTGATCGGTTATTCGGACGATGTAGGAGAAGTGGGTATTTTTTTCCAATGCTCTGAATTGAAAGCTGATTTTTCATATGATGTTTGGGTATCGAGGTTAGTTGATTGGTACGATTTTTTCCATGTTTTATAAAATAAGTGAGATATGAAAAATCTGCAGTGAGAGGAAAATTGACCTGCGATAATAGAATTAAAAAGTAAAAATTTTTATTCATGAGAAAATGAGAATTGAGAACTAGTTTTAAAATCCTTTTTTTTGAAAGTGCAAAAAAAAAATGATTTAATCCTGATAAGCCGTTATTTTTTTTTAGACCTCCAAGAAAACTGGCATCATTAGAAAGGCGATATAATGTGCATTGGTGTCTTGCAAGACAAACAATGATTCCATTAATGAAGGATCATAATGCAGCAAAGTTTTTATGGAAGAATGAATCGCCTGACAGCAATTCCGAGTATTTTAACAATACGTTAACTGAAAGTGATATTAATTCACATGAAATTGATTTTCCTTATGTGAGTTATTTTATTTTCTCAGTTGTTATTTCATGATCAATGAACAAGATACAGTTTAAATCATTGGATTTCTAATAAATATCTTATTCTTATGCTTGTCGTATGTTTCTATTTTTGATGGGGTAAACAGTATTCAGAAATTCTTTCTGATTAATAATGATTTTTTATCAGGCACTAAGTTTTAATGATAATGCTCTAAGAAGATTATACAGTGATCCAAAAGTACGCCAAGCAGTTTACCAGTGCAGTAGCGATTTCGCGCGCTCAATTGAAACTTATCTGACCAGAACGTGTGATTGATTTCTATTGAGATGCTTTCCACTTTTTTCTTGTAAATTTGAAACTCATCATTTACAAAAGCTTTATTTGGAGTGCATTTTATACTTCTAGTATTTTGACATCATCCATAACCATTTATATCTGTTTCCACATGGGTTATTGTTGATAATTATGATGTATCTTTTTTCCACGTGCTGAAACAAATTTATGTCCAGATATCACTATACCGTAATTTGCAATAATTGTTTGCTTTCAATACTGTTTTTTACTGCTGTAGTTACGAAACATTTTATAAACAAAATATATCAAATTAAAAACTGTTTTTTTGAAATTTACAGTTCTTATACTAGGATTAGAATTGCAAAACTTGAACAAGAACACAACTTATCAATAGGAAAGTATATGTGTATGGTGTGATGATTGAAGCAGCTTGTTTAATGACAAAATTCGAGGGTCGACAAAAGATGTTATATATTTTGAATATTATTTTATATATTACCTGATGTGAAAGAAACTCTAGTTATTATTAATAATTAAATAAAAAAAACCTGATTACCGCAGTAAATTAATAATTTAACGGATGTGATAACGTCATATTTTCTTACTACACTTTGTTGTCCATCTTCATATTCGAAATAGTTTGCATGTATAATGTACTGAATTTCACATCGCATTTTGTTTTTAGCTGTGAACCACTCAAACTCGATGTTCTATGTTTCATTAACTCATCGAATGGAATCGTAATTTTTAGTTTAAAATTTTGATTAAGTTACCTTAATTTTAGCCCCTTAACTAATTTTACTTTCGATTTTTTTGCCATATGATTTCTTATGACAAATGATAATGTATACAAATGTTACCACTTCATAACCATTTAAACATACAAGAAATAAAGGAATACACACCAGTAATGTCTTTCGTTTTTATTTCTATCGATTTGTAATTTTAAACAATTTAATTTCCATTATATATTCTAGTCACAGTAATTGTCGAAATAAAATTAAGCAGACATTTTCAAACTGTGAACTTTGAGTAATTCTCGTATTTAATGTGATAAAAGATGTCAAGGAAAGACAAAAGTGTATCAGTTGCATACCAAATTAAAATTCCGGGAAATAGAAAATCTATTTTATTAATCGTTTATTATTTATTATTCATTTGCATTATTACTATCCATTATTGTTTATTGTTTAATTTATTTCGTTTATTTATTTGTTATTTGTTTGCTATTTACTGTTTATTATTTATTAGTTATTTATTTGTTATTATTAATCACTCTGTTGTAAGAAGCAAACTTATCAAGCTGAATTAGCATGTCATTGTGCATGATTTATCGCCAACGTTAAATAGACACCTGTATTATGTACCACCACATGTTCTCTAATCTTTTCTTTTGACATCATGTTGTAAATATATCAAGCAAAATTTTTAATCGTTTCCTAACATGTTCTTGTCGTACTACAACATCATATTTAATAATAGCGCAGATCGTGTCACTTGTGATAACAACGAATTATAAGAGAGACAAATATTTCTCGATTTAGGAGACAGATCTAATTATGATTTTTTGATCTTTAGGTAATACTAAGTACAGATCGGCCAAGGTATCGTTCATATTCAGATCGTTGCCTGTCTCCGATAGGTATAATCGAAAATCAGTTGGTGGTCCAGGCTGTTGGTTCATTGTAAGCAACATAACGATTGCTTCATAACAAGTTGTTCGTGGAGAGATAAACAACGATTTGTAGGTACTCTGTTCAATAATGTTATTTACTAATATACGATTAACTAGTCAGGGGTAATTAATTTAGCTCTATTGTGTCACAGTAATGATCATCTACTGTCGACTTCATAACATTAGCATAATGGCTAACGATTTATCAGGAAACCTATGGCAAGCTTATCAAGTTCGTGATATAGATAATTGTATTTAACAAATGAGATTAGAATTTTGCAAAATAGAATGGAAATTGAAACAAAGGCCATCCTTGTTCTACTTCTCCCTATAGAAAGGTTTTTTTTTTCTCTATTATGGAAGCAATTTAAGAACAAAAAAATTAGGAAGAAGAGATGGTACTGTTACCTCTGAAGAGAGTAAATAATCATATATCCGTACTAAGACACCATTTGTCGACATTGTTATCAGGAATCGTGACATGTGCACAGGATGGCAACGTTGCAGTTCGAGTGGTCGCGCTTCCTGAGGTAGCAGTAGCGGTGTTTTCACCTGAATCATATGATTATATTACTCTAAACTGAACTCAAGTATGAGGTCAAATTGCATATTTTCATAAGAATAATAGCTCCTAAATCTTATTTATCTCTTATTCTAGAAGAAGTTGTAATCGAAAGATGTACCAACATGTTAGAATCTCCTCTCGATGAAAAATGCGCAGATGGTCAGCGGATTGGGAATTTGAATGAATGCCGACAGATAAAAAACATTTAAATAGAACTTATTTGCAACAAATTAATCGTTGAGATATTTCCAACAAAATATTCTCTGATTTTCCCAAATCAAAGTTGAAGAGATACATAAATATCAGTTCTACCAGAACAAATTCGATAGATAAAATAAAAAATACTCTTTTCCACATGCTCTCTTTGATGCTCCAATATTTTAACATATTCACACAAATGAAAAGTATGCATACCTGTTCTCCATTATAGCGAGTCCAAACTTCCATTATAATTTCGAACAAATTCGGATCTTTGCATATTCGGAATTTCGTCAGAATAGTATCAACAATATTTTTCACTGTATGATTGGTTGAAATTTTTAATGTTTTATAATCAGTGCCCTCTTTGATATCGCCAGTATAAATGCGCAGTGTACCCTACAATTATAGCATCACGAAATTTAGATTTTTAAATTGTGTGGTGAAGCTTTTGCATAAAACTTGTCACCAAAATTTTGCCAGAAATTAGCAAGTTTCTAAAATGATTACCTTCATGGCAATCAATAATTCAACAGTTATCAATACCTCAGACCGCCTTAAATAAATTCAAATAAACAGCCATATTTTCAAAGAGGAAAATAAACCGGTTTAACGTATATTGCACATGATATCAGAATAAAGAAATGTCAATTCTTTCGACATCATTAATATTACCAGTTATTATGACGAGTACTTTGAAAATACTTCATCATGCAAAATTAGATTAGTATTCTCTATTCAGTTTTTCTATGAGGAATTTATTGGATATACGGATGCTTTGCTTTGAATTAATTCGAGCAGAAAAAATATAAAAGGATTAACTATCTATTATAAAAGCTTTAGAAGTAGCCAATCAATACAAACATTTCATTATTGAATGGTTTAAAGAAAATGCGAAAAAGATGAACTCCAGATTTTGAGAATGATCTAACTGAAAAAGTCCACAAAAAAGAAAAGAAAAAGGGAAATAAACAAACCCATTCGCTAGCATCACTGCTATCTACGGAACTTAGAGAACTCAAAGAGTTGGACCGATCGCAAATATGAATTGTCTCTTCTAATGATGATGATGATGACGATGGCTTATCAAAGGAATGCGATGAAGTACTGAGACTACTGCTTCGACTTGTTTTACCTTGATATTTGGTGTACACTTTTCTCGATCGTACTTGATACTTTAGCATCTTAAATGAAATAATATATATGTATATATTTATGAATAGAGAGTGAAACAAATCCGTTTGGGAAAAACAACATAATTCAAAATAAATCAAATAATTCTCAAAACGATCTTTTCTAAACTAAATAGAAGTCAAAAGAGCGTCTCGTTTAATCAACTATTCTATAACCAGTTTACTAAGCCATTTATATACATTTTCAGCTTTGTATTCTGTATGCTACACTTTTTCCAACAGATAAACTCGTCAGATCAATAAGTAAGCAATTAATCGAATCCATCAACTTAGTAATTTCAAGAAGATTCTTTTCAGGAAGAATTTCACTAATCGGTGAAAGGAAAGATGTTTTAGAGAAAGATAAAGGAAATAAGAGAATGATTAGATTATACCAAAAAGATAAGGAGTTAGCCTGAGGGAAAATAATATTATCGTGAAAATGCGTTAAGAAAAAGAGTGGATGGAAATGAATGCTGAAGCATTAAATACACTCATAACTAGTCGTTTATAGTACCGTAGTGAATTTGCACTGAAGTAGCCAACAATAACCGGAAAATAACTGCTCCTTGTACATTAGTGAATCAAAATGGAGGTCTAAAATTATGGGAGAGGTTAGTAAAACCAAAAAAATAGAAAATCTTAAAGACATTCATAACACCAGATAAGAGAAAGAAGTGTAAACTTCCCAGAACAAGTGAAAAATGAAAGCAATCGTAATTAGAGAAAGATATTTAACTTTAGCTAAAAATTTGATTGACATAGGCTATGTCAATTCTAGTGAAACATATAAATGTTGTAGTGGATGGATTAAAAAAAAAATAGCATAATTTCAAATTAATATGCTAAAGGGAATAAATCGACGAGATAAAGTGTAAGAATGATATGTGGAGATTTGAAATTGGTAATAAATTACGGAAGAAATATTTCAAATTTGATATAAACCAGAATGAACAACAACTTTGGATACTTCAATACTTTTAACGCATTAAGATTTAAATGAAATTTTTAAAGTTACATTTTTCATACGGTCAAAAAGTTCTAATTTCATATGACAATTAATAGAATTTTGCATAACGTGAAACAATTAATTGAAATTTTAATCTATTTACAATATTAATCTTCAGCTTCAACTAAAACATACAACACAATTTAATTAACATTATACATTTGACAAGCAGAACTTAATAGCAGACAAACTGATTAACCTTTAGCCAATCCATGCCCTCATTTTAAAGTATTTGCAGCACTAAAAGTGATCGTTGTTGGAAGGTTTAGTGCGACGAAGCATATGGTTTCACAAATAAATGAACAAAGAAACAACGAATAGCATTAAAGCATACAGAGTTTTAATGACTTTCAGTCTATCAAAAACAGTTACTTTGTGTAAGCTGAAAGGATGAAACAAGAAATAAAAATAAATGTTTCATTTACTGTACACAGAAACAAACAGTTCAATTTGCTAAAATGTAATTTCATTAATTTTCCCGGTGATCTTCAATTATCGACTATAAAAGAAGAATAAAACGTAACGATTTTCGGATAGTTTCTTATCATTTGTGCTCTTTTCTTTTCTAGCTAGTATACTGGAAATTTAAATAAGATTAAAATAAATAAAAGATTGAAATAAATTAAAATAAGCAAAAATATTTCTTAATGATTTGAAGTTTCTAACAATGATAGAAAAAACGGAAAAAAGTGCAAAAGTCAAATGACATAGAAGATATTGAGTCACTCTCATATTTGATATACAACTTTAGTAATAAAAATTAATAACGATTATTATCACTAATGTATCTTTAGGAATTATTTCATTCATTAAATAATTTTTAAAGTCTGCTAAATCTAAAGGATAATATGTAAAGTACGTAAAAATAAAGAAGCAATATTTGAGAGTACATTTAATATATGTATCGGATATTCGATCTGATGCTGCTTTCTTACGAAACAGAAAGGAGTGAAAAACACAAGCAATCAGCGTCCCACATCAACGACAAATCTTATAATCACTCAGCAAATTCATCTCTAATTTCCCGATCATTCAAAGTTTCAATTCTAAGTCATAAATAAAAATTATTCTGAGCATTGACCTTTCCAGACAATTCCTTTTTTGTTATGCTACAATAATTTTCATAAATAATCATCATCGTCATTTAAAACTTTTTCGTAGATTTTATAGACTCATTACATTTCAACATGAATATAACAGATCCCTAGAATCTTTCGGAAGGAAGAAAATATATTTCGACAAATTATTATTCAATTAGATGGCATACATATGATGAGGACAGTAATAGTAATTTATCGGATCAACATATGGCTCTAAGACCATAAGACAACTCGCCATTTCTCATTACGATAAATCACATTTCTATCCATTCAACTTCGAATATGGCCCATAAATCATTAGCGCAACAATAGTTCCAGTCATATCGGAAACGTTTACTTATAAGATGAGAACTTAATACGATATCTTGGACGTTGGTTCTTTATATCGGCCCACATTTATATTTTCACAAGCATACAATTTTTGAATACTTCAAGTTTTTAAGGGAAAGAAAGTATCATAATCATGATGAATCATGATGTATTTAAGAATTATTTTATCGCTGAAATTATTACAGTCAACAATCAAATGATCCTTCCAAGTGAATTCTCTCAAAATGTAATGAGTTAATATCGCGAAAACCTCACATAATAAAATGACCTATTAATTAAAACTAATTTTTTAGAAGAATAAAGAGAATTTAATAGTTGCAAGACAGTTTCAGATTCATTTCGATACATACGTTAAATCACTGACCAATGGCGGTAATCTAATTAGCCAATTAAATTAAAATAGATTAAAGAGATGCAGTAAACATGACAGCAATAACTTAACACGATTATCTTATAAACAGAAATAATGACAATTAGTTATTACAATTTTCGAAGAGAATAATGTTCAGCAAAAGATGACGAATGATGATTTCGTACTGAAATAACAAATTAGAAAGAAGAATTTTATGCAATTTTCGTTAAATTGTCAAATTTTATTGCTGCAAATAATATCGCCTGTGTGGATGTAAGCATAATGATATGCAGAAATGGGGAAAGGAATGAAATGAGAGGAGCAAGTGGATGAGTGGCTACTTTGTCACACGCCAGTTTGAAGAACCGAAAATGACAACAAATGGGAGACAGAGTGACAAATGTTTGGGGGAGGAATTGATACAACAGCTTTGTTTTGTTTGCGAGAAAGAAATCGGATGAAAAGAGAAACAAATTTTGATCAAAAAAGAAAGTAATAAGTGTATTTATTATCAGAGAGAGCAGTGAAAAAAACATCAAAATGGTCCTACATATTGTTACAAAAAAAAAAAGCGGAAATTGCTTCGTAAGGGAAACAGAGTGAATAATATACCTAGAATGACATTAATGAATATTTAAGGGAATTGATAAAGATTCACCGCAGTTGCATTCTACAGCAAAAGTTGTAATAAGTCTTGCCGATAATATCAACATCGAAAATTGATCCATAAATTGTAAGTACATCGAAGAAGGACATTTCAGTTAGACTGGTGGTATCAAAGATAATAACGATTCAGACGAATGGGATCTCTTCGGTCAAACTGCGGTATTTTTTAGGGATACAGTGAATTAGTAGATAGATGGATAAATTGAAAAGTGTGCAGATCTGCAAAAACCTGTTTTATTTTATCATTAAAGGATAATCCGACTTCTTTCTCTCCGTCTCTCTTTCTCTTTCTCTTTTTCTACCCATAAATCTCCATTTTCCTCTCCTCTAATTTAGATCCACATTACAACTTAACTTTAACACAGACGAACTAATTTAGTCAGTCGAAAAAACGGAGCTTTTTTATTTCTGAAGTGTTAAACAAAGCTTAATATCACTCTCAGACTTGCCATTTGAAAGCTAAAAAAGGAGTTGCAACTAACAAAAGAATCGCAAAGACAGGTTTGAATAAGCCTTGCAATTGAGAAAGTGGCATTATGATTATTATAGTATTATTCTAAGAGGAAATGAAAAATAAGCTAAGTGATAAAAGAAAAAAGTTAAAATGCAACTGTTCGAGTAGGAAAAAGATAAGCAAAGAGCAATGTTTGGTTGGAAAAATTGATGGAAATATGCTGACCAACGTAAAAAGAAATTTGTACATTTTCCAGCTAAACGAAAAAGCTACTAATACTGAAAAATTCATAAAACACAGTGATATTTCATCATATTAGCGATTAATTAAAATCGATCTGCCAATCAGGCAAGTACCAACAAAAACTGAAAAACACTTCAAGGAGATATTCTTGCGAATATCTATTTATTGATATCGATTCTGATTTCTCATCTCGATTACTTTTTCTGTTTATTGTGAGTCTAGAAAATAATTTGTGGTGTAGATAAATTGAGGATGAGACTGTCATCAAAAATGCTTGATGAAAAGCATTCGTCCACTTCAATAGCCATATGTTGAAGTGAAAGAGGATCTCGAAAGTGTAGCTGTAATTTGAGAGGGGAGAGTGATTAGACAGCGATATGAAAGCGAATTAAATAATTTTTCTTGGCTGAGAAGGAAGCGTCCTAAATGATTAAGAAGGAAGATAGGATAAAAATAATTGAGATCAGTAAAAAAGTAAATAAACAGAAAATTTATATGTGGCGTCATAATTAATTACTTCGTAATATGAATGGAGAAATAAATTTAGTTATACAAATTTGTTTCTAAAAATATTACCATAAAACTAATTAGAGGAAGTTAAATTTGCAATGGAAAAGTCAGAAGATAATCGAAGAAATTCTTAGTATTATTCTTTTTTACTGTTGGAAGTAAGTGAGTAATTTAATTAATTAGTGAGTATGCATAAGTTTCATATAAAAGAGACGCGAGGAAGAAGAGCATTCACTCCAGAAGTGGCATCAAACATTCATAAATGTCAGCACTTATTATTATAGATTAATAAAAATGTCTGTGACAACAGCACCAATCGTTTATTACCTTAAATGATTATCATTAATCTCGGAAAATTTGCCTTTGTTGCAATTTCGACAATTGTTTCTACACAACGCACTAATGATTTGTGCAAGAAGGACGAGGTATTTCGCTGACTACATAATAGATAGTAGTTGTATGCGAGAAATAAACAATGTCATGTAGGGATCCGAGATAAATTATTGCAGAAAGCAGTTTGTAGGATCAGTTAGCTACTACTATTACTACTTCTTTCTCCCTAGATTTTAATGATAGATGAAAAGAAAAAAGGAACAAATGGAAGTATCTATTACTTTCGCCATCCTTAATTCCTCTCTTTTTTCTTTTTCTTGGTCAAAATTCAAATATACCACAGCGTTATTTATTAGTTTATTTGCGGTACTATCAATTACATCTGAAACAAAGGAAGAAGAAAAAATTTAGTTTAAAATAATCAAATAGGTTTTTTCTTAGTGAAAATTTTCATTTGCACAGAAAATAAAATTCAGTATGCTGAAACTTACGACTAACATTTTTTATTAGTTATTTTGCGAAAAGAACGAAAAGAAGAAACAGCTTAGTTTTAAGACAAACAACTGAGTTTCAACTAATGGCAAAACTTCGACTGAATAACTAAAGTGATTTCAAAAGTTAAAAGATTTTTGGATTTTTTGATTCACGTTTTTAAACACTATTTACAGAGGTAATATTGATTGCCTCAAATGAAAATAATGAAGTATTATAATTGAAGAAAAAAGAAGTCAATGAAATGAATAAAGGACAAAATATTTCAAATTTCTCATCCTTTTGTCCATCTAATTGAAATGCCCTCGTAAGCATACTCCGCTGTTCTAAAAAGTAGTCGGTGGAGAAATTTCATTTATTTCTTCTTAAACCTCAAAAAAAAAAAAAAAAAAAAGGCAAGAAATGTAAAAGTTCTACCAATACAATTGTTGAAGAGGTATTGCAAATCTCGTCCATTATTGAAAACAAAAGGTATATGCTGTTCACTGATCTCCTATTATAGCTAAAAAAATCGTTATTCTATCTGTCGCCCTTATCACATGACTCTCGTTGATCGTAACAATCCCATCACTCAACTTTCTATCATTTTCCTAAAATTTTTTATCCAAATAAACATACTAAGTTGACACAAACATTCATAATTTCCCATCACTTCGCTTTTTACGTCCAACCTCGATCCTCCTTAGGGGACTGTCCACTCTTTATAGTTAATGCTAACATGATCCCACTGATAATTTTTTTTTTAGATATGAAGTCTTGAAACTGTATTCGAAACATATGAAAAGCTTGTTACTGCAAAAATATAATAAATTGATCATAATTAATATAACAAAGTGAAAATAATTAATTATTACATTAAACTTCAAATACTTTTGGCAGAAGAATGTGACAAGAATTTTAATGATAAAGAGAAAAAAGTGTGCTGTAACTGTTAGAGAAGGAAATACTCTTTCAATTTATCAGACCTTGGATGAGTAAAACAAGAATGCGACAAAGCGAATTAAAATTGAAAAGTTTTAGAAAAAATAAGGCCCAGAAGATGACGTAAACGTATTTCTATTCGTAATACCGAAACCATCCATCTAGATGCTTAAAATGAATTAGATTAGTCAAAGAAGTATAAATTTTGTAATCCAATTGATGAATCGTGTCTCTGGAAATATTTAAAATAAGATTAGCACATTAGAATAAATAAGTGATTTGATAAATGCGAAATAATTAAAGACATGGGCCAAATGTAGAAAACAAGCCTGTTTAAAAGTCTTTCATTTGGAAAGAATTTTCTCGGAGACGTGAGGTCTAATATAATTATGGAAATAGTTGTAAATATAAGCAAATAATCAGAAAGCTAAAAATAATTTTTATAGCTTCCGAATCAAGTTATTATTGTTATTTTTTTTTTTTTTTTTTTACTTAACTTTTCGTTCTCTGTTCAGTTAGTTCACTATAACAGTAATAGATATCACCAATTAACATATATGTTAGTCTGTAGCTAATTAACATACTTTGATTCGACAAAGCATTATGATTCTTCAAATTTCAATCTAATTCCACATTAAATAAACATTATTAGATCTGATAAACGCATTTTTCTTTGGCATATGTGTATCTTTCAATGAATTTAATGAAAAAAAAAAAAAAAAAAAAAAAAAACACTGATTTAACCTTATATATGACTAGTGTAAACAGAAAAGAAATAAAAGTTTAGTTCTTACTGAGATGATTAACTCTTTGAAAATTATTTTCACTTCTTCCTACCGATGATTGTACTAAATTGAAATGGAATAATTGGTTGATCAGAAAATGATTGCATAGTTTAGTTTCAAAAAGTTTCTTGATTAGCATTGCACTAAAAGCCAGGATTTGAGTTTAGTTAAGAAGAAATTCAGTACTTTCAGTGAAATCCAAAGAGAGAAGAAAAATTTATTTCTTTTTTATATATTTGATAATGTTGAGCATTATACTTAAACATTTGATGCTAAGCTTTTATTTAACAATGAAAAAGTAAAATAACTCAAAAAAAATGTACAATGATGCTTCACTTCAAGTTACCAGTTCTTGAAAATCATGAAAATTACGTCCTTGCTTCACCAATTTTTGATACTTCTAACAAATACATCACCAATTATTGTTCAATCATTGAAAAAAAAATTATAAAGGGAAATTTCGTGAGTCACTGTCTAATATACAAACATCCAAGTTTTTTTCTACTTAAAATATCTTTATTCCAGCCATTAAAACAAGTTAGGTTTAGAGAATGCGGATGCCTTCACTAGAAATGACTATAAGTGATCATTCATTATATTTCATAAACTATTAAAATACTTGTTTTTATGTTTTTCTTAATTTACAAAATGTTCCTCATTATTCATAGTTACATCTGTCCATAAAGTAGAAGAGATTTTTTAATTAAGATAAGTGTAGCTTATATAATATTAAAGTTAGATCGTCTCATAAGGATGAAAAATAACAAACTTTAACAATAGTTTGTGGAAATGGCGGCGGAAATGGCAAAATCCATGCGGGAAGTACGGCAGTAGCATCTTCGGCACCACAATCACCGATCATAGCATAACTTGTAGAAGCAATTTGTGAATATAACAAAGTAATGCACTGTATTATGAAATTAAAGACGGAAAAAGCAACAAGCAGAACGATGGACAATCTGCGTTTAACTTCACTGAAACAACCTGAAAACATGGACACTGAAAGAGGATGAAAAGTAATAAACTTTCCACAATCCTACAAAGATGGATGAAAATAGGATCAAATTTTATATAATAAATTCTTTAAAGTTGACGAATTTACTGCCAGGAACGGTGATAATTCAACGCTTCAATAATAAGTGAAATGTTTTAGAAATCATATTAAAGCTGTTGATTTTTTGGACATGAACTAACGACTAATGACGTTAAATTGAATTAGTAATAATTAGCCTGCAACAATTTACCGTTTACCCATCTATGAAATATGATAAGAGATGATACAATTCAACTGCACTTTCTGATGACTATCAGTAGTGTAAACATTATGTAATCACAGCAAATGAGAACTTAAAATATCATAAGTTGTAATATGAGCAGTTGATAAAATCTTACCTGTAAAATAAAACCATTCTTTGGCTGTGTGTTTACCGATTTCTTCGTTTTTTGTATAATTTTGTAGCAGAATTAGTGGAGAACACTTCAACTGACTCCTTACACAACATGAATGTGGCAAATAGCAGCCATTCCTCGTGCAATGAGACCACTGATTCCCATCGGTTATCAGTTGGCTGAAATTTGCAGTTGATTAATTTTAAAATTCGTAATTCTAGAAAGAAATGAAAATTAGATTTGGGTATAACTTGATGGAAATATATGGCAATGGCTGTAGAAAAGTATGTTTATAGGCATGTATTTCTGTTAAATGTTCAAATATAGACTGATTGAATATTTGACTACTGTTAGAATTCAATAAGTTGTCGAAATAAGTATTTGAAAAAATAGTTTTGTAATGTTAGATGTAAAAAAAAAGTTGGGATGAAGATTTTCCTGAAAGAAATTTGAATTAAATCATTGAAGACAATCAGCGGAAATTTGAAATGAATACTAAATAATAAGTATGTAAATGTAGAAAATAATTTAGAAATGAACAGTACAAATTGCTTCATATTAACGTCTCTCCATAAAGCGTTAAAAGAACCAAATCTAACTTACGATTCTAATAAATTATTGTTGGCTGTTAGAGGTAACCAGTCTTCATAACCAAAAACACCACAACATTCGAAAAACCCTTGCAACCAATTCATTTCATGACGATCTGTTGGTTTTGTACTAAAGCGGATCATACGCTAAAAATAGAATAACTTTGTTGATGAATGATATTACTCTTAAATTACTCAAAAAAGAAAAAAAAAAAATCAAAGTCAATATTTAATCCCAGGCTTACTTTCAAGAAGGATTGAAAATAATAATTCTTTACAATATTGCTGAAAAACTTGCTTCACCTTAGTTATCCCAATTTTTAAGAAAGTATCGAAGTTTCGATAATAAATGATGGTGACAACAGTGATGAATAAGGAGAAAATGAGTGAGATCATTAGAACCGATATTAACAGCTGAAATATAAAAGTTCCAATTAACATTTCAGCATTTTCTGTCAATTTCCATGATCTTTTACAAGATTTACAAGTTGCACTGATTCTGTCTGATTCTGTTTCATCAGATAACTTCAGTGAAATTTCATAAGGAGCCTCATAAGAAGAGATTTTGTCATTGAATTCAAAAGGATAATGAATCTTTGATGAAAAGGAAAAAAAATATTCAGCAGAATAAAACAGATTAACCTTAAGATGCTGCGAAGTCCATCTCGAATAAGCTTCTCGTTGTTCGGCAAAAGCAATTATCGAGTAAACATGGACTGCCAACATAAACAATTGCAGTACGGCAGTCACGAAAGGTATTAGGCCTACCAAATAACTAGCCAATTTATGGTGGATAACGAATTGTGTTACACTTTGTCTATAACTTCAAAGTTTTTTGATAATATGAAAACAAACGCAATCTTTCATTTCGGATATGTCTTCAAATCACGCCGATCACGTAAAATGTTAAAAATTACACGCCAATTCCTTGTAGTCAAGTCAAACGCACATTTGATGACGTGTCAGCAAAAAGTTTTATCAAGAAAGCTGTGCCTTCTTTCTGGAATCGAAAGGAAACATGAAAAACGTACAGTTATTATTACCAAACAAGAAATAACGTAAGGAAACACGTACGCCAGTATTGGCAGTACCAAGAAATGGTAGATTTCACTGACAAAAATGAGGAAAGCAGAGATAGCGTGCAAGAAGCATGCTACCAAGGCATATTTCCTGCGTCTTGCGTGATCCATACGCATCAACGGATATATCATTCTTGTCTAAATCATTTAGATATGCCATGAATCATGAGGTTATGGGTCATAAGGCTATCATAAGTTATGTGAGGTTTTCTTTACATTAAAGCATAATGAAATATGATTAATCTCATAAACTGACTCTAATTCAGTTTCATTTTCTAAATATAGTGATTGACATAAACTTCTGACTGACTCGTCCGTCAAACTTCTAAAGTGTTGAGAGTAGTTGAACTCATGTGTAACAGCATGCTAGAATAAGCATAAGCCATGCTTAAGACTATCAGTTCCACGTCTCATCCATACATTCAGTTCAAAGGAATTTCAAATCATTTCTTCGAACCTAATGATAAACTTATTAGCAGTCAGTAATTTGGTCTTTGACCCTTCCATTCTATCTATCAAATAGTTCAGGCACCTATGTTTATCTCTGAATGAATGGCAAGAACGACCATAAACGAATCTTTCGTACGGATACAATAACTGTTTCTGTTTGAATATCTTCCAATAATAACGACAACTGAAGTGCAGCGGCACAGACAAAAATTAGAAAAGTTTGGAAGAAGCAATATGCTGCGTATACTTCACTCACACCAAAAATACAAGGTGGTTTCCTTACCTATTGTTTATTACTGCTAAACATTAGATCCGTAAACTATCGTGTTTGGGACGGAACTGTGTCTGAAAGATGGTCATGAATTCTTCTTATAAAGATTTTCCTTCCTTTTCACACAAATATCATTTTTTAATATTGAAGATACACACAGGTGTTTGAATTACAAAATAATATTTGTATTAAAAGAAAGGAAATTCCCATAACAATTTATAAAAAACTTTTTCAAAATGACTGTGCTTACCTTTTTTACCAATTTCAGAATCTTGAGAAAATTTGCTGGACATGAATTGCTGATGAAAAGTTTTATGACTCGTTATGACGGAGAATTCAAAATACCCAAAAATCGACAAACTATACAAATGTAATGGTGAAAGTTACAAATACTTACAAATCACAAATATACAATGTAGTTTTTAAACCGATTCTCAACGACAGATTTGCGTAAATTGACAAAATTACCTCATATAAAAACCGTATGGTAACCTTTAAAAAACCCTAAAAATGAAATTTGCATTGTTTTTTATGCAGTAAATCTTCTTTTCTTTTAACTCGTAATCAGACTTTTGAATACACTGTAAATACAAATATTGTATAATAAGAAATCAAATAGTATCGCATCGCTGTATATCACAAATAAATTCACACCGATTAGAAAAACCAATCCAGCTTTTTTTTACAGAAGTAGTAACATGTCTACAAATTGTTGAGGAGTAACACGTACCGAAGGTGTATCTTTCGATATACATGGATGTCCATGATCCTGAAGATATACGCCCATGGTTTTTACAACGGGATTTACATTTCAGTATTGTGATTATGCAGTAAAATTAAAATAAAACACATCACGTCACATATCCTATGCTCAGCAAAAAATTTCATTTCTAATCCGAAATCCCCTAGTTAAGAAAAGGAAAATTACATTTTCACAACCGTAAACAAATGTAGAAAAACTTTATTTAAAAATTAACGCCAAAAGTAATAAAAATACCTTCCAAAATATCGCTTTACAGTGGCAACAGAGATGAATTAAATCAGCATAAAATTCTCGCAGTCCACAATGTTTTTTAAGTTCGAAGAACGCATGACGCCAGGAAATCGGGTCTTTCTTAATTTTCGCAGTTTGCTCTTGCGTAAAGTGAAAACTGCATAGAGATGCCCAAAGCTGTTCTTCTTTTTTGACAATGGCATCCAAAACTTCATGTGCTTTAGCAACTTCAAGCAGCGAAACATGATCGGGAAGTTTTCTGTACGAAAAAACATGTTTAATTAACGTAAACATTTAGAAATAGCTTGAAGAAGTGCAATGTGAGAATTCAGAAAAGTATTGAAATTGTAGACCTATTCACTATTAATCTGTTGTATTTGAATGCTTGACTTAACCAAGTAATAGATAACTATAAGAAACAAGAAAATAACTTGAACAGTCCTGTTAAAAACTGGAATAACTATTGCTCCTAAATGACTGTGATTTAAAAGAATCTATACCCCAATAAAGAAAAGAAACAACAATAAACTTTTATGAGTGATCCAAATATTTCGAGTGCTAAAAATTAATCGAAGAATTGATCGATGATATTTTAGTAACTCCACCGCTTTATACAAAATTAGTGATACTATTTCTTTATACCAAGGATTTCTACTTAAAACAAAAACATACCTTAAGATGATTGACAAAATCTCTCGTGGTAAATCCATGAATGTTACTGACTCTTCATCACTATCCGCTAATGTACGTGGTCGTTGTTCGGAAATAAGTTCCAACAAATCGCCAATCATATTTAGCTGCTTCGAAACTAATTGAGGTGAACCATATAAGTGACCCTCAAGACCCGTACCAAAATCACAGACAAGAGATCGTGCTATGGATATGTGGAGGTCCCTCTCGACACCTAAATATTCAAGCAAACGTAAGGATCTTAATATTCGAATGATATTTTCATGTTTTTATTTCTAACCTTTTTCAAATTATTGCAACAGAAGATTTGTACATGATGACCTCAGATTATAAGATACTTTCTTTAAATGAAAATAAAACTAACATATAAGTACAATTGCCTTAATAATGGAAAGAAGAGCTTTTCGAGCAGTAGCACTAAGATTTTGCAACTTCTCCTGAACGAGGATTTGCACAACCTGCAAATGAACTGCATGAGATCTTTAATATTTACACACATATGTATCTTAATATTCACACATATGTATCTTTAATATTTACACATTCCATTCAACGAACAAAAAAAAAAAGTCCTTTAAACCTTCAATATTTAAAACTTACTTTACAGATATAATTGAATCTCCGGACATCGCTCACAGCTCGTGCCAAGTCCAATCGATGAAATGCCTCACTCATACTTGTACATCCAACAAACTGAATAAGGTGAATTGTTGCAAACAAATCTCAACAAGTAAACATACCAAAGGTTCTCCGTTGAATTCCAAATTATTTCTCATTTCACGATATTTTATAACTCTGCATAGTTTTGCTAAACAAACTATTCAAAAAATTCAAGTAAGCACCGCTTTTTCATAATTGTACATGTTTTTAAAATAATTTTAAAATAAAGAATATCTAAAAAATCCAATCATTAGATTGTGAATTGCTGAGAGTGCTCAGAAAGATTTTTGAACACTTCGTATGTGAAATAAAATCAGTAATTTGACTACAAAAGAAACTGGTCTTTCAAAATGTAGCATCCAGTAAGTTACAACAGAAACATTTAAAAAATTCAGTAGTGCTAACTTCCTTGGATTTTCCAGTTTTGACGAAACAGTGTGGAATCCAATCATCACCTTCTGAAACTGGAAATTTCTTTTTGATTAATTTTTCTTTTCATTAAGAAGAAAACTAACAATAGTTAACTATCAGACGCCAACATCAGATCATTTTAATTTTTATCTTGATCATTCTCTCATTAAAGTACATTTAACATATGGTAGCATTGACTTAGCTTATTCAGCAGTCATCCATTAAAATGAATAGTTCAAATCTTAGCTGAAGAAGTAAAGAATAACAAGAAGTTACCGGAATCATCAGTATCCGATCGCTGACAATTTTCATCGTTACTTGATAGCGACATCGAAGAAATATTTTTCACTAGTGAACTAAAAACTGGTGATCGCGTTGTATCAACTGCTTCTTCTACCTGCTACAATTTAAAAATTCAGCATGCATTAAGTTGTTTTTTATTAGTAAGACAATAAAAACAAGTTCGACTTCATAGAGATAAAACCTCTCAGCTTTGTGGAATTCACCTTTCCGTGAAGTTTCGCTACAGTAGTGCTTGTCGGAAAGACATCATTGTACGGAATTTTTTCTCTTCAATATATATTTGCTGAAGAATGAAAATGAAAAAGACTTCTACTTTAAGATTAGGATTCCTTCCCTAAAGAGAATTGGAGTAAAAACAAAGTTGTTGGGATGAATATTCAAAAACAAGGATCATGAACTATCCATCATCTTCTGTTTGAAATATTTTTAAAAGGATGCCATTGATATTTGGAAGTTATATCGACTAATCGATAAAAAATATCCTGTACTTATATTTCCTAAAGTTTCTCATTATCTAACTGGGTCTCGATATAACTTCAAATTTTTCGCTGATGTTTGTTAAAGTGCGATGATTTATTGATACCGCCCGGTATGCACTTAACGCTACATAACAGAGACTGACATGTTTGTCAGTAAAAGAAATTATGCAAACAGTGATTGCTTCTTTCAAATGAAAAAATCAATCATTTTAAGAGTATGGTACTTATTCGACCTAAAATAAATCATCTTTCTAGAAATTTTTTCAGTTACATTTGTAAAGTGTGATACTGGGATCGCACTATTAAGAATACAATAACTTCATAAAGTTTATTTATGAATCACTTTTTCTCATAAAAACGACGGTCCTATTCTCTTCTTTCTATCTGAAAATTTGGACCAAAGGTGAATTCATTAACAATTACCTGAATTGGTCGTAGTTTCACTTGTTCCCATCCATCGGTATTGGAGCACCATACCCAAGTTTCACCGGGTGCTCGCCAGTCCTTCCCGATAAACGGCATTTTCCGTATTTTACAAGATTAAGATGAAGAGAACAGTTGGAAAGAAGGGTACCCCCCTGAGGGTACGTAATTACAAACTTCTTTCTTTCAAACGAGTTGACCCACTCTTCCGAAACGATAATAAAATGTACTGGTCGTTTGAACACGAAATGAATGGAGACGAATCGGAATGGCTTATGATGGCACAAAACTAACCCACCTTTCCTCTCCTATCTCTTCTTTTCTCTCCAACAAGACGAATCCACCTGAAACATAATTAATTGATTGAAAAGATCTTCTCGAACTTCACATTACTGACACTTCACGTTAAACTTTCACAAGATAACGTTGTGGATGGCACGAATAAATCGGCATTTCTTTGTGGTTCACTCTTCACTATCTCGAAACACATCATCTGATTAGCAGAAATGGCAAATAGAAGAAAGTACAAACATTTATCAGTCAGCTGCACATCTCAACAAAATAATGTGGAGAATAAAGCAGATGAACCTATACTGAAAAGGATAATGTGCCAAGAAATACTGCAATTCTCCCTCACTCTTCATCTGAAACCTACTCAATATCATACGACGACATATACATACATCTGTTAATATTAAATAGTGAAAGGATATGTGTGCCTGCATGCAGCATAGCTTAATTTACACGTAATTTAATGTCATGTTGACAGGAAAGCACCACTTAAAGCTTGTACGGATGTGAGAAATCCAGTACTGTTTCAAGGTTTGATATTACTATCTACTTGTTTCACTTCTTCGGCATTATCACAAAATGAAAAGGTTTGTCAGGAAGATTTCCATCAAAAAATGTAAAACTATCAACAAAAAAAAAAAAAAAAAATATAGCCTAATTAACATAGGATACTTACTACATATAAAATTTAATGCTATTTTACACCCTAATGTCCTCTACTAATTACTCTGCTCCTCATTACAGCTTGTATTGTCAAACTGTAGAGGTGCCTTATGACAACGTCCTGAAATGACTACATTCAATGAGAATGACATTTGTTCTATTTTATTTACCTGTATTTCTCTTACATAAATTGCTTTCTAAATGTTTTCCTTCTCTGCTAAAACTTCTATTCTCTGACGGTCTTATCTTTCACAAAATTCATTCATAGATTTATTTATATGATTGAATTTTCACAGGTGATCAGTGGCCGACTCTCAAAGATACCTATCAGAAAAGGAATCTACTCACTTTTCAATCTATAAGCATGTTTAGATTTTACCAACATTTGATCACTACTTGAACACAAGCATTACTTACACTATTTAATCATATGTTATCCTTCCTATTAGACATATTTAATTCAAGTTGTTTTGTCAATAAAGTAAAGGGAATGCAATTTCATGTACACTGCATACCGCGATGAGACGATGAAGAGAAAAGAAGCAATTGACTGCGAAATATATAAAAACAGTTTGCACTGATTTGATGTGTATGAGATGATGGATCTCTGCAGTTAAAATATTACCTACCATTAGCCTTCCTTATAAAGCATCATCGTACGTCGTATAAACAATGTCAAACAGCGCCGTAGCAACAACATCAAAATCAATATATGATCTAAAATTTAGAGAGACGGAGAGAGAGAGGAAAATGAACTACTTCGTTCTATAGTGATTTCTTAACTTAGACTAGTTGTTACGATAGTATTCAGTCTTATATCGTTCCAAACAGAGAAATGAATGATGAATGTTGCAACTTTAGAATTATTAGCTAACATTTGTTTAAATATAATGTGAGTGTCATCTTCACAATTACTGTTTAATAGTTAGTATAGATGTGTACACATAACATTTCACAACCTCAGCTCCTGTCCACCCTACTCGTTTATATCAGTCTTGCTTCCCTCATAACGAAAATAACATATTGGGCTGATAGTGAGAAGGAATCAATAACTTGGAACTAACCACTGAAATGAATTACAAAGTACTCAACAACACAACGAAATTTATTGATATTCTTGTCAATTTGCTATTCTGCTAAATTTGCTAAATATTCTATGCCCAAAGTCTTCGTATAATATTAAGCATATAGTAAGACCACGCCTCCACATACAAATCTGGCGCAAAATTACTAATAAACGGAATCGAAGGTTAAATTTCAGCCTTTGCTGGTGGAAGGATCTAGTTAATCAAATCTACAACAAACTTATGCAGAATCCCCATTCTAGAATCTCGAATACTTTCCAGAATACTCTCTTTCTCCGTTTAAAAAGTAATCAGCCTTCCTATCTGATTTGTCCTTGCACTTATCGAGCAACCAACCATCCGCAGAGTTGTTATATGTGAGATATGTTGTACAGCACACACAAATTTTATGTGCTGTTGAATGCTCAAAACAGACAATCGCTTTGAAAGAAATTTCAGAATGTTTATATCAAAAGTCAGCACTTTTCCAAAGCACTTGCATAGCAGTGGTTGAGTAATTCCTTTTCTATCAATACCAAATATAAGTAAGCGGAACTAGTATAACCAAGTTTATACATACACATGTTTTTATTTTAAAGTCTTCATTGATTTCAAAACATTTCAGCGACAAAATAGATCAGCCTTAACATCCTGCCTCAACAACGATACCGTATCATCTTTTCCTTTCTACATTCCATCTCATATCAAGTCAATGTTCCACTGTAAAAAGAAATATTCCTTCTGGTTATCGTGGTACTGGTTTAAGTCGAATCTTCTTTGTTTCCTGGTCATACACAGCACACAAACCTAATTCTCTCAACAAACCATCTCGTTCTATAATTGCTGATGGTTCCTGTAATGGAAAAAACGTTAGAAATTCAAAAATTTCTGTATAAAACAACACGAAATCAAAAGTTTACATTCTATAATATAGACATACACATAACAAATAGAGAAGTTCTACCTCTGAAAGTTGAGCAAGTCGTAACTGATTTGGTGAATAGCCTAAAACCAAATGTCGCAGAGCAGAAATTGCATAAAGTCTCTGAAACCACAAATCATGACTTTTTTATCCTTATATTTTGCAAATTTCATTTCTTACAGTTTGTTGTGGGTTTTCATTTTGTTAAGAAATAAATCAAGTGTAATAAAATATGAAGTGGATGCAATAGCTCAACCCATTCCCCTAAACAAAGAACTCAGGAAAAAAATTTTTCAAAGAAAAAAAAATAAATACCCAACAATCACAAACCCCAGTCGGATTATGGTCATCGCGTATGCACATGCAATTTAACAGCAATGAGATGCTATCATTTGCTCCAAAGTATTCACGTATCATATCATTTTCGTGACATAGAATGCCAATTAATTCCAGGCACGACAATTTCATGGTTTCAATCAGCTTTACATTACCAAATGTGCTGAATTATAACATCTTTCGTAATTTTAAAGCATTTCTTATGAAAAAAAAAGGACAATCTACATATACAATGCCAACCAGTGATACCGTAGGAACTATAACAAAGATTAATTTCATACTAATGTGATTAATGTTCAGTCGAAACGATCATCACGATATTTAGTAGATTAAAAGAAGAATAACCTTAAAGCTATAGCTAAATTATAGACATAGCCTATATTAGCTGCACTTCTTGGTAACAACTTAAATCCAGGTCGATCGCTGAATTTTTCTTGGGATTTCGAACTGCATGTTTCACTTTGGTATTTGATAAAATCATAGTGCAGTATCTGAAAAACTTAAAATACTTAAGTAATTAACTTAATAAATGCGTTATTTCCTTTTTTCATGTAATCCAAAATCGCTAGACGATTTAGCCGCATGACCAACAGTGATGCTTTTATTAGGAAGAACTGAAACTCAATTTTCGTTCTTACTGAAAGCCCGCCAGAGATTTTCTTAAAACTTTCATCCTTGCCGAAATTCTGATCTTTCATTCTTTGCTTGATCCAAACTCATGCATCCTTAATCCATTAAAGTAATTACTTCAATAAAATTAAAACCACACATAAAATCAGTTTAGAGATGATTAACAAACCCCCTCAATTATATGAAGAATTAATTTCGCAGTTGTTAAATCTGTTTTAAATATTGACTGATATTCTTTCACTGAAACCAATTCCAAAATCATTTCCAGCAAAACATGAATGCGGAAGATGCTATTAAAGTTGTTCATCCCTTTGTATTCTTCCATTTTACTATCTTTTTCAAACGTGCCAAATTTCCTTAGTGCCTTCTCCAAGAATATTAATACATATCTTACATTTCCAGCAGCAAGCTAAAATAAAAGTATAAAGTATGCATAATTGAATATCAATAAGATCTGCAAATATGACCACATTATTAAAACTGCAGGGTATGAAAGACACGCCTATTGATTTCATTTTGGTTGGAAGGGTCTTCAAAATTACCGTAAAAAATGTAAAATTTTGCGTGCAAATACATAATGGATAGAATATAAAAGAAATAAGGACAAAAATAACCTTGACATTACAACCGTTCTTACCAAATTCTATCACAGTATCGATAATGTCAATAAATGTATCAGCAGAAGATGGTTCAATGATTTCACCACACACAGTGAGAAAGTTATCATTAAATTCCAAATACTTGGCAAATACTGCTAATAACCAGGATCTGCATTTATAAATCTAACAATTCTAAGATGACAAAACACAACTGTTCTGCGATGAATTTCATAACTTGTTCTAAAAATCTATCAAATTTTTAGAAACTCTATTTTCAGTCAATAAATTATACACGGAACATCCCTATAATATAATTAAACTGTGTTATACATTAAACTCCCACCAATGCGAGTCAAATCACAATGATCAACCTTTTATCATAAGCTTTTGCCAGGGCATCACAATTTTGAGATTCACTACCATTCTCTGACACCATTTCGTTGTTCTCTAATCTAAAAAATCATGTAACATACAGTAATATGCAGAAATTAAATCATGAAATTAGAATTTTGAGCTTTACCGTAAACTCCTCAGACCTTTTTCTTTAACATACATACCTTTTTATGTCACTGCAAACTTGGTTCCATAAGATACTACATTCAAATGCGAGCTGGTAGTATATCTCTGCAAAAAAGTTTATTAAATTACAACGGATTTAAAATCCTTGAAACTTAACTGCAACCACATACAATGTACTCGATAATTTTGCAACGGAATGACATAACAGAAAGCATATGTAGTTCTTCAACTAATTTCTTAGACTTTTGATTTAATGAGCCTAATGCGAAGAAATACCATAAATATTAAAAGACAGTTTTTGATTTTAAAATGATTATAATTTTAATATAGAATGACGCCTGAGTGTATGGAGTAATTGTGATAAATTATTACCGCCATTTTCAGGCTTTGAAAAATTAATCATGGCAGCAAACGTTTCACTTTGTAACCAATCCAATTTTAGTAATCTTCGGAGACAGTCTTCTGAATACTCATCAGCACATGAACGAAGACTGAATTAAATTATATTAGGATTATTCAGAAAAAAATATATTCGTTGAAGAATTTTCTTTGTTGAGCAAGCTCGATTAACGATGCATGTTTGACGTCTAATTCTAATAATTTTTACCATTTTAATAGTTGCTGATCAAATAAAACAAATGTAACTAGAATTATAAAGTTTCGCTTGAAAAAAAACTAAATCTACTGCATTTCTGAGCCAAGACCAGAGAAGCAGTCATTAAACGACTACCAATTCAGCTTTTCTAACATCAAAGAATGAGAAAAAAGTATGCATTTTACGATTGCGACACAATGTGCAAAAGGCTTCATGTTCATCCTAATTTTGCAGAATGTGATGTCAAACTGATGTCAAACTTCAAATCCTGTCTACTACGCTACCTTTTCGATTAAACAGTGTAAACCGTTACTCCGAATACCAATAAAATATATTTACTTTTCCGAACAATTTCCAGCATTTACAAGGCACTGCATCAGCAACTTGCTCCGTTTCTTTTCCTCAGCACTTATTTCGAAGTCTGCATCGTCTTTATAATTTTTTAATATAGCTTCAAATATTGACCGCATGAATGAACGTAGCTGTTTCACTTCGAAACTATCCATATATGAACCAAAAGCACTCAACACAGTACATCGGCGAAACGACTCGAACCACTCAATATCCAGCTCCTTCGCCCTCTGATCAGTGATATCCAAAAATTTCGCCTCATACATGTAACAATCTGCAAGTTATTATAATAAACCAATAATAAACTCGTTGTCGTCTACCCGAAATGCAAGATAGAAGGAATAGTTTGTCTTAAACTCATTTAAAAACAAAACCGACATAAGACATCCATATTCAGATCGCAAATGCAAGTGCAGAAGAAAACACTTTCAATTATCAAAATTCTAGCACCAATCCAAAAAATTTTTTATTTGTCAAGTTCGCAAAGATTTTAATTTACAGAAATTTCGCATAGTTTTCATGACCCATTTTTTAGTTAGAAATGTGATTTTCACGAATACATCAATTTCCAATTTTTTTAAATCTAATATCGAACCAAAGCCCAAGTCCCAATAAAATCATAAATGACGATACCATTCATGCTGCCTCTTGTTCATAATCCATATCTGAATGTAAATTAGTTACCATCAATGTTTCAAAAAAATCAAATGACAACCTGTGCGACTATACACGAAAACATGACCATTTTAAGATAAGAAGTAAAAAAAAATAACAAAAGATTATGTAACATTAGTGTCATTATTGATTGGATTAAAGTAATACTGTACGACAACCAAACATGAAAAACATTCATTTTTCAATACATTCATTTCTTTTTTCTTTTTTTTTTTTGTTCTTAAATCAAAAATTGAATAGATTATGGAAAAAAAAAAAGAAACTGAATAAGCCGGATATACTGAAAGAGCAGTTTCTACAACGCAAAATAGAATTTGTTGCTGGTTTACTAACAAGTGTAAAATGATTGAAGAAAATGACTAAGCATAACACAAACATAACACAACATTAAATAAATTGGGTTCAATACAGAGCCGAAGGAAAGTAGCAAGTGCACAATATTCAGTAAACAAATTAGTTAAAAACATATTATATGCTAAAACTTTACATGCATCAATTTTTTCACCTGACAATTTGCAGCAATTCAATTTTCAGTACCCGATACGCTTTTATAAAATTTTTGCTACAACGTTTAACAACTTCTAAAATACTCTATTGCATCCGACCAAAACTTTCTTGGAAACCGTGCTGGTTCAGGGAATTGCTCATCCTGAGCAGCCTGAAATTTAATTGTCTTCAATAGCGCATAATGAGAAATTTCTCAGTTTCTCTAATGAATTTAAATTCATCCGTTATTCTGGAAGAAACGACTGACTCCATTCTTATATTCACGGTAAATGTGCTGGCACACGTATTAGTCTCACTGAAATTGAAGTATGTTGACCTACAGCTTTGAAATTATTCAGAAATAACCTGACGAATTCGTTCAAAAATGTAGTACTTTGCTATTCGAAACCGAAAACTAACTTCGAGATATACCGCAAAAGTTTCTGCACTGAGTGATGGTTTGATTAAATCGATCGCCATGGGATTTTGATAGCATATAGCAATAAGAGTTGGTATTAGTATTGCCATTAGTTCACGATTTGAAAAATATCCCAATGGTAGAGAAGCAAGCTGCATTAATAATGAACGCTGCCAGCCAAATACGCAAAACATCTGCAAAACATAGATGGATTTCGGACGCAACTGATTCTCATTTTTATCAGGCATTCTTGCAAATCTGGAAACTTAATGTAGACTACTGATTTCATAACACTAAACAAATATGTTTCATGACGAATTTTATTCCAAACCAAGAAATCATCAAAATGTTTTGTTTCAAATGCATCCAATAAAAGAAATAAACATGCCCTCGATACTATGACTATGAATAATTTTTTAAACAAATCTCTAGGGTGCATGATACCCTTTTTGATTGAACTGCGTTCAAATTTCCAAGACTGGTTCAAATATTTGGATCAAGCAGTCTGGGAAAACTCACTTTAGCACGTTCACTGGCAGTGGCAAAATAACCAATAACTTCAATGAGAAAATGAAGAAAATTTTTAATACGCTGATCCGTAGCTTTCGATTTTGACGAATCCGTATTTGCGAAAATAACTTTCTCAGTTTGAGCCACCATTGTCATAGTAATGTGCATTAATCGTAAACAAAGCTCACTGTCCTCGAGACATTTCTGCAGAGAAGAAACAAATTCACAGAAAACAAGGAAAAATGATATTTTTTGTCATTTCTATTATGAATTATGACTAACAAGATTTAGCGAACAAAACCACTTTAAAAGCGTTCAAAATCCTTATGGCAACAAAAATCTACAAAGTTTCATCTGCAATCTAAGTAAGGAGTAATAAAGCTACTGCGCTATAAAAAGTGCAAAATATTTTAGTATCAAAAATTAACAAAATACATACGATCGCTTCATACGGTTCTTTTTTTAAAAGAAAAAACCAGAGTTGGAATAGAGATGTTGTTAGCAATTGAGTAACGTCAATTTCTTCACGATGATTTCCTATCGATATAACAGATACTCTGGCTGTTGTAGCTGATGAATTGTAGTTTGACGATATTATCGAATAAATTCGAACTGCGAACTGCTGAATTGCCGCGGGAGCCAAACTACTGCAAAATAAAATAGCAGAAATTTCTGGCAGAATTTTATTAATCGCTAGCTCATTATAAAACTTCAAAGTACTTTCAGCAAACTTACGTTATTAGTGACGATTTTTCAGACAGTATTCCTTCTGCTTCATTCCTTCTAAAACATAGTAAGTGATAAGGTCTAGTCAGAAGAAACATTTGAGTTTACTGTAGACTGAAAGAGAAACTTATGAACTTATAAACGTTGCAGTAGTTGGGAATATCATTCGTATCAACACTGCAATGGTTGCAATGATAGGGAATAACAAATTGGTTAGCTCTAGTCCATCAAGACAACTAAAGACGATACCGTCTAAAGTGCTAGAAAAATTACAAACATTTGCACATCTACAACTCTTTAAAACATTGGAAATTCAATGAACTGAAAATAAAAGAACATCTTAAACTGGTTTTGATCTTAGAACTTCAAACGGAACTTCTTTCAAAACGAATATAATCAAAAGGAAACATTTTTAACTTGCATATCTAAGGTACAGTCGACTCAGTTACAAGTTTTTTCCTTTTTTATTCAGCGGTCGTAAGTAGTGATTTTAAAGACACTACATCATATAATCATAAAATGCATTGAATGAATATATACATAAGGAATCCTTCTAAATGCAATATAAGATGGAAATTCGTAAATACTTCCACTTTTTCGAGGTAAATATTTCCATTTTTGAAAAGTTTTCTAACCAAATAAGGTCATTAGGCAAATCCAAATAGCGCGAAATACTAAAACACATTCCAAAAAAGGAGTAATAAATCAAGTTTCCGAAAAAACGTTAACCAGCAAACCTTTTTTTACATCCTAGCAGATAAAGTATTTCACCAACTTCCAAAATTATATCAGTGTAAACCATGATAGGTATCGCAACTGCGTTAGAATCAAGTTGAACTGACCAAGGTAATGCATCGATCATGCCTGTCTGTTTGATCAGGAACAAAAGAGTATCTCCATAGCCATCCAAATTAATTAAGCTACAAAATTAAAGCATTAGTTAGTGCACAAGCTGTTTTTTTCGGGTATAAAAACTTAAAAACAATGAAGTAAACTGATGTTTGGTGTAGCTGAAGAAACTCTAAATTTGGCTACGTAACATAATGACCCTGTTTATTGTTTATTGTTATAATAAACAGGGTCATTATGTTCAGGTTGTTCAAATGATGTGGAAATCTACGTATATTGAAATATTTTTATGGAATGAAAATTACACAAACATAGAAATCAAAAAGTTGAAAGCTATAAAAACAAAACCTCAGTAGCTGTTTTACGTATATATCATCATCTGTGATGCCAAATACGACTGCACTACTTGAAATTTCCCCTTTGACTTTTGTATACAAAGAGTTCATGACACGTAAAAACGTCGAACACAACATAACACATTCAATTAAAAGTCGGTAAGATCCATCGTTAGTCGGCATGTGCGACTCTTTTAGAAATCGCCAAACCATTGACTGCAAAACAAAAATTATGTAAGTACTGAATACGAAATCTTATAATTAACTCAAAAACATTAGATAGTGACTCTGGGGTCGAGCTTAAAAATTACAAGAGCATTACTTTGATGATATATAGCATCAATGCAATGGTTGAAAGCAAATTTCTAATGCATATAAAGCATAATTATAGCCACCAATACGATTAAGAAAAACAATAATTTATAAACAACCTACTTTAGACTTGATGCAATATGCATCTAACAGTGCAAAGACGCGGTTGGAGAAAAAGAACTTTGAAGCAATAAATTTATCGATGGTAACAAGCTCTCCAAAGGTGGACAAAGCTTTACAATATGTTCTGTAAGTTACAAACACAATAAAAACAATAACGACACGAATCTACAGGACTTTCAACCTATGAAACACAACAATGCTGTAAAACTATTCCGAAATTCAGCAAAAAGAAAAATGACAAGCTACAACATCATGCATCCTCTCAAAAAGTAATGCAGTGAACGAATAAGCTAATAGAGATTTAGGAAAAAAACATTTACTCACTCCATTAAAACACTGTCTCTCTGAATCAATACATTACGCACTTCATTTAACGATAGTAAAAGCAAAACTTTGAGTCAAATGATTGTAAATTACAACCTGGAAGGTATAATTGTGTCACCATTAGTTGCACAAGATATCAATGCCGTCAAAATATCTATAAAATCATTCTGAACTACTGTTTTCAAAAGCATTTCACGTTTTTGCAGCTGAAATTAGAGAAGTCAGAATATAAAAAAGTTAAAATTTAATTTAGTTAGATCAAACCAAGAAAAACTTAATTTCTTTTTTGAGCCCAGAAAAAAATTAAGAAACATACGGTATCGGATGCTCGCAATGCTCGTAGAATTTCGGACAATGACCTCTCAAGGATATGTAAATCAGTGCTTGGATAAACTTTATTTTGAAATGACTCCTTCACCAATCCACTGCAGCGATCTTTAATTGCATCCTCCCCCAAAGTTGCTTTTAACACTTTTGCGATATCCCGAAGAGGCCGATCAATACTATAACAATTAAAATTCTATTTTTTACCGGAAATATATACAGTTTGGTTTAATTAACTTATTAGAAACTGTAATAAAAACCTCATTTAATTAGAATACCTCGTCTTTCCGGAAGAAGTTCGGTAAGCATCAGATAAATCACTCTGTCCAATTATCTTATCGTACTCTTTAGCCCTGCAAATTAGATGTAAAAATATCACTCGAAGTTTAGCTTGAAAAAAAAAAAAAAATTGAGCTAATTATAAATTATCTTTTTACCTACCTTGTCTGGATCTTCTGTCGAAGACGGGTCCGACGTTTCTTAGTACTTGTACTTTGTTTCGAAAGTTCACTTTCGCCTCCTAAAGAAAGCTGTCTGGTTGCCTCGACACAAACATCTTCAGCATTCTGATCAATTTGTGTTTTCTAGAAAATGGCCAAATAACTGAAGCTCAATTAGCTTCAGATTTACAAGTCTTGAGTTCGAAAATTTTTTTTCTTTTTTTTTTTTTAAGAGGCAGAACTAATCTTCTACAGATCACACTATAAAGAAATTTAAGAAATTTGCATACCAAACAATCATAATTTAGCTCTTTGATGTTAATGTTTGCCTTCGATAAGTGAGAAGCGCTTAGAAAATGTGATATGATGAAAAAGTCACTGTCAAGCTGAAATACTGAGTATAAGCGAGTTCAGCTTATTCACTATAGTGTAAATTTAAATAGAGAAATCAATAAGGACTGAAATACCACAAACTTTAGAAACAAACTAAGAAAGAATTTCTATTTGGAAATCTATGGAGAGCAGGAAGACATCGCAACTTTTATCCTTCTGAACATTGGAAGGACACAGCTAAATTCATTTCATATATCTGCCTCTGTTCAAATTTTCACGAAATATCAAAGTATTCTTCGAAAAACAGAAAAAACTAACCGGAGTGTCGCAAAGTTTGCATTTTTTCGAGCTCCCACCACCACTCATACCTTCGAGCATTGAAACATACAGAGTTTCTGAAGGTATCTGACTAAAGTCAGCCAAAGAAGCTACTGACTCCGTCGGTCTTGGACTACTTAGTTCAACAGCACGATGTTTCACTTGTGTCAGAGTATTTTCATAACGACGACGTGTTTCTTCCTGCTGAAAAATGAAGATCACAAATTTTTCTGTTATCCATTTCGTCCAATTTCGTCTCTATTCTGTAGTTAAATTATATATACATATGAGAATGTATTAAAATCCAGGATATGTCAATTATTTAAAATAAAAAAGTATTAATCTTTTTTTGGATCTTCTTCATTAACTTTGCACTTTCAACAGCATCCGTTGCTTTCTTTTCCGCGACCCGCTCATTCAACTGCCTAAAGCAATGATAAGAATTCCTGGTGTTATGAATTAGTGATTTAAAAAATATAAGTAAAAATCCAATCTAGGCAATATTTAAACATTTCTGTGTAAGAAACATTACTTATTCCTTTCTCGAACGGCTTCACTTCTTTCCCTTTCCTGTTCGTTACGTTGCGCTTCGAACAGCTCATGCTTCTCGAATTTTTCGCGCATTTTTTGTCTTCTTTGCTAAACGATTGAAATTACGCATGCATTCGATGATTCTCTATTCTGCATTCAATCTTTTTATCGCCTAAAGTGAATTTTAAAAAATTGATTACATTTGTAAAAATATTACATTTGCTGCGATTTTTCGCCGTTCTTCTGCTGCAGCTTCTTTAGCAGCTTTTTCCTCATTTTTTCTAGCGCGTTCGTTTGCAATCGTCTGTACTCTCTGTTCCCATTCCTGGCTACGAATCATAACATCATGTCGCATATTATCTGCTCCTATTGTATTGATGAACTGCACCTCCATAACCTACAAAACGCATTTCATCTTTTCATATTTTAATATCATTTAAAATTAAAGAATCTCTTTAAACATTTGGAAAATGAACATAACCAAATCCAAAAAGTAGAAGGAAAGATATAATTTCATAAAAGCCTTAAGTTTTCCAATCCCTTCCTTAGAACTTTTGCTTACAGTTAAAAATTCTGATATCACAACTTAGAAGAAATAATTATAATCTTTTAAGTTATAATCTTTAAAAAAGCAAGTAACATTCAATCATCTGAATTGTAAAAATATACGAAATTCTAAACTTTAAAACATTATCCAACCTTGACGTCATCGTCGCGTGCTTTTTTCACTTTTTCTTCAATATTTTTCTGACGATTTTCTTCAGCCTTCGCCATTCGCATCTGTAAGTGCTCAAGTTTTCGTTCACTCAGTTCAGCTCTTTTTCGTCTCACTTCTTCCACCTATAATTTTAATGGAGGAAAATTTCATTTGTAACTTTATAACAAATCACATCAACTTTATCAAAATATATACCAACCTTATTGGACAGTTCTTTCAGCCGCTCAGCTTTCTGCTTTTGCAACATTTGGCGTAATTCTTCAGCTCTTCTTTGCCGTTCCTTGTGTCGTTCTGTCGTATTTTCAGTGTTTCTTGAAACAAAACTATAAGGATCCAGAAGATAGAACTGAAAATTAAAAAGAAATATATTTCAGAAATTAATGATTTCAAAAACATTAATTCACCTTTTCCTGCTTGGTGAAGATAATTTTTCATGCCTTTCAACAAATTCTCCCGGCTTACGATAACGAGTGATTTCTTGTTCCACGATTTCGCCCCAACTTATAGATGCATATTCCTCCATTTCCCCTATGAATTGAGCAAATATCAGAGAAAAAAAAAAGAACTAACAAACGGAAAATAAGAAAAAATGCAAGAAGAAACTGAAGCAAATAAAAACAAACGTTTCCAGTTGTTGACGACATCTTGCCATGTCATTGGAGTTTTTTTGTTATTGCATGATTCTGCCTCAGCAGTTTCCTCACATTTATGCTAAAAACGTTGTCTACACAAAAATGAAATTTTTTTTTTCTACGCTCAGTATCTTTTTAGAAGTTTTACAGATCATAGCAAGGGAGCTTTGTTTTATTCATAATTTCAAAGCAATCCACAAGGACTCATTCGAGGAAGCAATTCAGCAAAGCGAGTTACACTACAACTATAATGTAGCAAGACTTAAACTGATTATAATATATTCAAAATAATTAGATAAATTCAAAATAAGATAATTAAATAAAACTACCTCGGTTTCCAATTGTTCCAATGCTGCAGCTTCAGCAGCTACTTGTCGTTCCAGCTCTTCATCAATAGAAATACTTTCTTCCTATACTAACTTTTAGTCCACTGGATTGAACAGTTTGCAAAATGGAACAAATTGTTTTGCGTAAAAAAGTGAAAATTGCCAATAAGAACACAATTCAATATTTCTTCGATTTCATACCTCTTCGATTTCTTTTTTCAAACTTTCTTCTTCTTGCACCAATGATTCCTCTTCTTCTGTCATCGCTCTCCATGCATCGTCTATGTCTATACCATCAGGCAACACCAATTCCGATAATGGTGGTTCAGATCTTGAATGAAACTCTTATTCGGATATTACGAACTTTTTAATGTAATATGAAGCTTTAGTTTTCTTCAGCTACCTGCTGTGAGTAAAATAATCTGAACTGGAGTGAATGACAATCGATCCCTCCAAACCAGCTGGGATATTTTCGCGATCTTCATCATTTTTCGATGGTAATTCCTAAAAAATCACAAAAATAGCTGATTTATTTAATATGACAGGACTGATCATGAATGTTATTAACAAAACAGCAACGAAAAAGAAATGCACCACCTACCTCTATGCGTTCAAAATTTGCCGGTGTACTTCGTTCCTTCACTATTCCAGCAGCACCATTCTTTTTCAATACTTTCTGAAATGATGATTTAAAAAAAAGAAGACATCCACAATAATGGTTTAATATTAAAAAAAGTAAAGCGTAAAACTACTAAGCCGGAAATAAAACAGAAATACCTTCCGATTTTTAAATGCTGTAGCACTACGTGAAACAGCATCTGGGTCAGCGAAATTAATTGCCGAAAGAGCAGGAACGGAACCAGTTTTGCGAGCGCTCTGCAAATCTTGGCGACGTCTACGCTCCATCTTTTCTGCTAAATCCAACTGATGTTTTTTCCACAATAACTGCCGACAATATGCTACTTTTGCCATAGACGCCTGAAACAATATATTCCTTATTATTCATTTAGAGAGCAAAAACTATGACTTTCAGCTTTTTACTTCGCTATTAGTAATAAATTTTGAACGAATTTCACGTATATCGTAGGACAGAAGAAATTATGACATTGACTGATGGAACTCTGACCGAAGAATTTGGTAAAAATTTATAACTAACTTTTGTTTGCGGTAGATCCATAGCACATCTAGGATACATTAAGCCTCGTCCACCTGATTCCGAAAGAAATGGCGTACGAGTCGACAAATTCGGAGGTCGAAGGATGCCAGTTGACAAACGCTCATAAACATTCATAAATGTTCTTTTCGAAGACGCCTGCGCGTTATGCATAATAATATCAACAGTTAAATTATAATTTTTATCAGCTGAAAATAACAGAATTTCCATTCAAATTTGAATCCGAACTTCAAATTCGAAATAAGTACCGTCATTGCAATACTGTGTTCCGTTTCTTTATTGTTAGTGGGGATAGAATCGGGTTCAATACTCTTCCGTCGCCTATGTCGTGTTGTCACTAAGCGCCATCCATCATCACCTTGATCTTCCTCTAGAAAAAAACGACTGCTGTAATGGAAGTAAGTTTCGATTTCTATGAATCATTTGCAAATTTAAAAATAAACTTTCATCATTGAAAAGTAGGTGCAATAAGAATGCAACGGCATGTATTACGACTTCGTGAATTTATTAGCAATGCACTGAAATAAAATGAAATAAACAAAAAAATAAAACTTACTTAATTCAACCCCTTTCTTATGATTGTCTTTATCTAATAGTTCGTTGTGCTGTAGTGTTGTTGTAGTTGAAGATAACACAGATTGCGCCGGTTGTGGTAAATTGGCTTTCAGTTTCTTTTCCGCACTCTGTACAGCCTCATGCGCAACAACTGGTGATCTGCAACGGACTCATTATATAACATATATACAAGAAATATTATTAAAAAATAGAGCTATATGTACATAACAATTCGTCGAGCTTCAAGAAATAAGTGATATAAATTTTATGAAAAGAAGAATACGAGATGGTGGAAAATGAAGATTTTTATAGATCTTCTCAAAGTATGAAATCCGAGAACATTAATGCACTACACAGCTACACTTTTTTTACTATACAGCATTACATACAACAGCACGTCATCAGTTGCTAAATGCCTTGACAAAAAAATGTTTAGTTTCATATTGCAAAATTAAACGATATCAAATGCGACTAAGTAACAGTATCATGACAAAAAAGACGCTTAAAATATCAATAACAAAATCAGCTATTTATAACATAATAAATATTAGAGATTTCAAGTTTTCAAAAAATTTCTGTTAGGTAGCAAAATTCAAAAAGAAAAAAAGGATGATGTACGAAAACAGAACGACATCAGTACCTTCACAAAAAAACGCGCATAATTATCCAAATATGAGAGAAGATGCTCAAAAGCAGTGTTTTACACTAACCTCTGCTGAAAAACACTCATGAAGATCTTTATGATTTTCATAGTATTAATATCCCATACAAAAGGAGTGGATTATTTTCAGCAAAGTAATAATCTCAATGAACTCACGGAATGTTAAGGTCGTATCACCGTTGTAAACGGACCCAAACTAGGGATAAACTTATTGCTTTAAAATATTCCTATAATATTAAAAAAAATTTTTTTTTCTTTATGTAATATTTTAAATTCCAAGCAATGAAATTACCAACCGAAGAAATCGTGGTAGGAACCAATCCAAAGTTATGCGTGAACTGTATCACACTCTAAGTAAGTTATGGGAATTTTGTTGTTCAAGATA
This sequence comes from Brugia malayi, assembly GCF_000002995.4. Taxonomy (NCBI): domain Eukaryota; kingdom Metazoa; phylum Nematoda; class Chromadorea; order Rhabditida; family Onchocercidae; genus Brugia; species Brugia malayi. The sequence goes on from NW_025062477.1 coordinate 13,039,573, forward strand.
ACAGAAGAATTGCACGGAAAAAAAACCGATGAGTGGGATTCCCAAGAAAACAAACACGTTATTTTCAACCGCAAAAAAAGAAAGAGATAGCAAGGCAAAGACTGGGTCTGGACAATGATAATTACTATTGTATAAGAAATTGCTCTATGGTAAAGCATTTAAAGATGCTTAACTTCAAAGAGACAAACTTGTATTGAAATATTTCCCGATACTAAAGTAACATGTAACACGACAAAATCAATATTACCAAACAAAAAGCTTTTACTAAATTATTCGAATATCAAAAGAATGCAAAGACTTCAATATCAACTTCTTGCAAGCACCGTAACTAAGCCTACCAAAATGCAGTTCAATTTCCAATCTCAAAAGCAGGTATAAATTTCAATTCATAATTGCGTAGATGACGAAACATATGCTACTTCTACTTTATTTCTAAGTTGAACCTGCACTTATTCAAATAACTTGAATAAAAGCAGAGATTTAATTTCAAAACTTCTTAAGATTGTAAAAGCAAATTTACCAAACATTTAAGCTCATACTTTTTAGTTTGCACCCAAGTTTCTCATACGCCAAGATGTTACAGAAAGCCTTAATAACAAAAACTGTTCGCAAAATGTGATATACATAAAGCAATTTTTTGCATAATAAAAGTTCATTGAACAAGAATAATAAATATAACGAATACTTACGAGTGAAAAGATACCTATCCAACCACTTTCCGTTACTGGTGTATAATCGAAATCATATTACAAAATGAAACATGTTTTGAAGGTTTCAAACATGAACTAACTTCGGAATATTGGAGTAAAATGACGTCCAAAAGTTTCAAGAATTCGAAAAAAGATCACCAGCGGAGAATTAAAAAGAAAAAAGAAGTTCGTTATGATGATGTAAAAGACATAGTGATTGGTGTTAGACAACGAAAAGAGAACATAACACTCCAATTTCATATGAAACTTTTTTCAATTAAGATTTTTTCAGAGCTTACTTTCTTTCATAATTTACTTTACTTTTCCATCCCTGCTCTTTGCTAGCGTAATGAAGTTGTAAGGTATGATATCGCTACCTACCCAAATAGATCATTAGCTATTGGGAGAAATTCCATTCTTTGTTTTAACCTACCACACAAGCACAGATCAGAGAATATTGTATATATGGCTTGCACTTCTGATTTGAAACATATGTTGCGAATGTGAACAAAATCCTATAACTATAAACTTTTTCAGAGTAGAAGGTTATATAATTTTCAGCCAAAGAAAATCAAAGACTTACAGTTTAAGTATATTTATAAGGGTACCAGCACCCTTTTTATCTGGTCCTCCAACAATTGTCTTTCCGGGAGGTGATATTGCTTTTCGAATTTCCCAAGCGACTGCATGTCGTCTATATGACAAATAAAGAAATTAGAAGATTGAATAGTTATAAATTAATTTATAAAAATCAAATGGATTTCAAAAACAACATTGTTCGTACAAACCATACTTGTTGGTAGATTATTCAATGTAAAAAGTATTGGTGTACTAGAAATATAAGTTGGAAAAAGTACATACTTGCTTTTTTCATCCCAACCAACTTCCAGCTGAATTGTTTTGATGAGTGATTCAAAATCGCGAACAGAATTTGAAAGATACATCAACGCTTCCTAAGCAGAAAAAATGTAAAAAACCCAACAGTTTATTATTCGGGTTGTCCTCAAATAATATACAGTCCCTCTCAAATTCCACAGAAAGTTTGCAGAGTGCAGTTAAGGCTCCGACTGTGTATGACTCATTTTTCACTAAGTTTATCATTTATTGGAAATCTCTAAATCGCAATTAACAACTATATATTAATAAATTTGATTGACAGAAAATTAGAAACTTTGCATCCATTAACGGTTTGTTCCTTGTGACATATTTCATAGATGCAGTCAATTGTTCGGTTAAGTGTTTCAATATAATACGTCCATTGTTTGGCTTTTTCTCGACTTCTGCTGGCTTTTTTTTCAGACAATGACGAAGGTTCCTCATAAACTGCATTCGAGATCTGTTCAGGAGCTAAACACGATTTGTCCGTAGACATCTTAGTATGTTCAACAGACTTATCAAACTTCACCTGAAAACTTAACGTATCAATACTAACTGTAAACAAGCCATTACACTCAATGATTCAAATTTGATCAAAGGAAGAAATGACATATTATGTTTCAGATCCCTTAACAATTTTGATAACTTCCAGAAGTTTAAGTATTGAAATTGGATGCCTTAGTATCTACTCGCTGGCACTATTCTCTAAACATCAGGTTTACGGGCATACGAACTGCTGTGCATCTCTTCATAAGTCTCCTTTCATCATGCATACATTACGGAGGAATGCAAAGTGACCGGATTAAGGAATCAACTTCGTTTTATTGTGTGAGAGAAAAAACAGTGTACCCTCACAGTATATTCAAGAACTGAACCTATGCAATTTCCCTTAAATGTCAGAAGAAACCAAATCCAAATCTTTCTCCCCCTCTCCAATATATGACTTAATAACCCACCTCTTTACCACTACACTAAAGCAAACGTGAAACGCGACTCGACCAGCAATTCAGCTGGTCACTTTAGCACACTATGGGACTCGAAGCCATCAGAAATCGATGTGATTAGCATTCCTATATTGCAGGGCTTCTCAGATACATTTTTATCTCAACATTGTTGAATTTTACTATTTTGCCTCTCTATAAATATGTACGAAAAGTTCTACAACAGCCAGTGCTATTCACTTTCATATATTTCAGTAATATTGGATGATAATTCGTCACTGTTCCGAACTTTCAGTCAAATTAGTCACTTCTAGCAAGTTAAGGCGTAAAACGGGAACATTTCGGAAGAGGGAAGTTAATGCAAATTGCATCTGCAATGCAACGCCTAGTAAAAGCTGACTGACTATTATCGGGAAAGTTTACACACATTGTATTCATAACATCACAAACTTTTCGCATATAAGAAAGTGAGACGATATAAAACAAAAACTTAAAAAGGTCTTAAACATATTACCAAAAAAGAGACGAATGTAAAGCATAATGTTATAACAATACTTTGTTACTTATTTTATACATCCGATCTTTAACTGATTAGTTCGCTCAAAGCAAAGAGCAACAATTTTATAAATTATTGCAGTTCAATTCTCCAATTTGAAAACATTAGTCTGTAACTGCATACAGTAATAAATTAGTAAGACAAACAACTTAAACAACAGCTGCCTTTGAAATCGTGAAAAACATAAAGATGTCTGTCAAAACCATTTAAAAAAAACATTAAAAAGATACAAACAAACATAAAATGCACAAAGATCACATTCTCACAAGCTATCAACAACTAAAATTTCAGGATTAATTTTTTTCGAAGACTAATGTAATTAAAAGATCTATTTAACCCAAAAAAAAAAAAAAAACCAAAAATATACGTCTGGTTAACGAAAAAAGAGAATCACTTACAATTTCACTAGAATGACTTATCTGTATTTTTCGTAATATCTGAATGTATACGATCAACGGCAAGAGCACGACACAAAAAGGATAACATAGAAGCATCATGAAATTCGCCTGCCTCGACAGATCGTACACCGTGACGTTCCGATGGAAAAATCTGCAATGATAGAAAAACAAGGGAAACAAATTTTTAGTGGGAAAAACATGGTAATATAAAATTAGTGAACTAAAGTTTCAAATTTCCTCAAAATGTTCATGCTTTAATCACCAACTGCGTGAAACTTGTAACTGTAGTGCTGTTTTGTATTTAGCGTTTTCTTCAAATAAAAAATAAATAAACAAACTATTTAATAAAGCAAATATAATCCTATTGCCTATTTTCGCAGTAGTTTCTACGCGATTGACGACTTTCCATTAAAACACTTTTAAAAAATACCTGCAAGCGATGTGGCTTGCCAGCTGCTATTAAGGCCTCAATTAGACGCTCGGTATGAGAAAAGTGTACATTTTCATCGATTAAACCATGAACAATCAGCAAACGATCAACTCTAAAATAAAAATTTTCATTCACCATGTCGAGATTTAAAACGTGAACAGAAGTGATAAATAAAGATTATCAGCAATTGTAACGCTTACACTAACGTAGTGCAAACAAACAGGAAACACTTACTCATTCGGTAATTGGTTAACATAACTTAGTACTGAAGAATCTTTATAAATAGGATCAGATGGCAAGCCCAAGTAACGTTCTGTATAGGCAGTATCATAAAGCCTCCAACATGTAACTGCACCGCCAGCGATCGCTGCCCTGTATACATTCGGATTTTTAGCGAGGCAGAGCAGTGCCAAATAACCGCCGTAAGACCAACCCATTATCGCTACTCGAGTGAGGTCTAGTAAACCACCAGTTCGTTTCGCTACTTCTCTAAGACCTTCTACTTGATCTTCAATTTCCACAGTTCCCTAAACAAAAATAAGTCAGAAAAGAATGAATCCTTAAAAAAAAAGTGAGTTTCAAAGGAAAACTTCATTTCAACTATGAACTCTTCAAGCATTACACAAATTACAGCGTAAAAGATGAAGCTTGAGTTTCATATTATGAATCTTTACTAATCTCTTTTCACTCACCAGCTTATTTTTTAGAGCAGCCTCAAATGAAATACCACGATTCGATGAACCTCGTCCATCAACCATAAGCACTGCATAACCAAGACTAGCAAATTTTCGAAATCCAACCCATCTAAAAATTAACGACATTATAAATTCAATAAAAAGCAATTTGAAAACAAAAATAGAGAGATTAGATTCCTATCAAGTAATAAACCACTAATCTCGCAACCTTGTTTTGAAACAAAGCATTAGCATATTGCTTGAATACTACGAGAAGCTTCGGAAAGAGTTTGAAGTATAAACATTTCTTTATAATTTCGCCCTTTAGGTTTTAGTGTTTTATTATGAGCTTAAGTTTTAAGATGGCAACAAAAGAGAAACGAAACTGACGTGGACCAAGCATTACGAACAAGTTGCACCCCGGGTCCACCGTAAACAAGTTGAATAACCGGATATTGAAGTCCTCTAATTGCTCCAAATGGCTTCAGTAATAGCGCATAGTGTTTTCGTTTAGAATTTTCTGACTGGTATTCGATTAATTCAGGGTAATCCTTGACTGCAACTTTCGGCACACATATATTTTCTAAAATACTTTTTTTAGCAAGAATTTTTATATAAAAATTGTGAATTTAAATTCTTAAAACTAAGAAAATGCCTTGACTTATAAGTTCTTATACATTTAAATAAATAATTGCAATAGTCAAAAAATAAATAAATAAACTGTCAAAGACGAACCGGCAAAAAATAAACAGTCATAAAAGTGGAAAACAAACCAATCCTTTGGCTTAATTCATTAGCAAGACTTTGCTGAGGCAAATAAATAAAATGTTGTAATGTTGCTGTTGGCAACCGATCACCATTTAAGTGATGCAATCGATAGAATACACATCGTGGTGGCATTTGCAGTGAGCTTTCCCAACAAACAAATCCTATTTCCGGATTCAACTGCAATTCACATTCCATCCGCTCGTATCTGAATGGAATTTGAAATGCAATCTCTCAATTTACAAAACAATTTTCAGCCTACAGGCATGAAAATGGCTTTGAAGCTAGACAATTAGATATCACTAGATAATTTAGATAATATCATCTATTCAAAGGAAAGGGTTTAGAAACAGCTATTTTCACACAGCATTGTGAGAGTACGAAATCAGAAACATGCCTATATGAAAGGCCGATACCACTTAAAATCTTCGAGTCTGTCGATGAATCGCTGTAACACACTACACATCTGCAATTACAATATAACTACTAAAACCTTATTTTGAGAACTGTCAAAACATCATACATACTATGATGACTTAGAAATCTTAGTTATCACTTGTACAAGTTTCATTTGAAACATACAAATTGGAGTCAGACGGATGGTGTTTGTTGGCGACAAAGTAAACATGCTTTCTCTTTTCATCAACAAATAAACCGGGTTCTTTTAGAACCGACCAGTCTCCGGCAGTTACTGGTCGAGATGAGCATGTAGCTGTTACATGAGCTAGAATATGCATCAAAACATTTAAAAACACAAAGTATTTAGTAGATAAATTTTCGTTGATAAAATATCGGTTAAAAAAATAATCCTACCCTCATCAAGTTTAGCAGTATAGTGAAATAAATGAGTATAATCATCACGATCACTTGCATGAATAAACTGCAAAATTCCTCCAACTGGAGTTAGAAATCGAGTTAAATTATCCACCTCAAACAATGATACTGACATCAAATGAATAATCAAAATGATCAAATGAAAAATAAAGTAACAATATTTTTATTATCTTCAGAGTATTATACAAATTTATAATAAGTGCTAAGTAATTCCAAAAACTTTACTTACATTGAACCAAATTTCTGACTGTTCTTGCAATAAAGTCACTACTTGCGCACTACTTTGATTATCTCGTGATCCAAACAGATTCAGTGGTATCAAAACTAATGCATACCGATCTTGCAGTCGACTGAGCAGCAAAGCCCAAATTCTTAAAATAATTAAAAATGATTATTACAGAAAGTCTTATGCGCAATTCTGGCAAACAATCTGTTAAAAAACGTCTCTATATGAAAAAAAAAAAAAAAAAAATGAATTCAAAACACCGTGTGGAATGGTTCCAATATGTGGAAAAAAAAATATGCGAAGATAACCAAAAACATACGCGCTTCCATCAGATAACCAACCAACTCGTGCTAGGTACTCATACCAAGGATAAACTGTTTTAAGTTCTACAGCCAGTTTTTCATCAGTGATCTAAAAAAAAATGGGGTATTAGGTAACGAAATGTTAAGAAACTCATTGGAATTTAATGGTTTCATAAAGGAAAAGATTAAATCCCCTAACCAGTCTCAATAAAAAATGTAAATGAATAAACAATAAATTACTTTGTTTCCATCGATAACAATTAACCGCAATGTAGAAACAGCGTTAGCAGTCCCAGCAACGGGATACTTCATTGGTCGTGCAGGCGAGCAGCCTGGTATAGTAAATTGCAAACTAGTAACAGCTGTTTCGTCAACTTGTTCATATAGCAGCATTTTTCGTGGACCAGGTGACCACCACATTCCTGTAAATCGATCCAACTCCTCTTGGGCAATAAACGAAGAACATCCATTTATAATATTATCTCCAGTTGACGATGAATAAATCACTTCCCCTTTCCTTAAAAATTCGAGCATATGCGGATTTTCTAAACTTCTCATAAACTGATAAATTCTTGAACAAATGGAATGGAAAACTGAGGTTTCTGAACAAATGAAAAATATTTATGAAACATACCAATCAATATGCACGTTGGAATTTGCAACAAATGCTACCAGCGTGTTGTCCACCGGACATAATTGTGCGTGCAAAGGACAACCCTTTATACCATTTCCTATTACGCTTTTTTCTTCCTTCTGAAAATTGACTAACATGATATTAGAAAAATAACTAGGAAGCAAACGGTATAAAAGAAATTCAGATTTCATCAAATCCATTTGATTGTATTATTCGAGCACTACTAGGAACGGCAGAAAAGAAATAATCTGAGTACGATACCTGAATACGATACAAACTGGTAGAATCGGAATACAATAGTGTGAATGAAGTAGGATCAAAGTCATATGACGATATGCCAGATGAAACGGTTGTTCTTTGTCTTTCACATAATGCAGCCAATTCAGCAGGTGGTGGCCCACCCTGAAATTAAAAAGTAAAAAAACCTGACTAATAAAATGCTTGAGCTAAGCAAATAAACTGGAAATGTTAATTGATACATTATATTATTTCCAGAAACTAATTTTTGAAGATTTTTAAGTGCTTAAGATACCAATCAATAGCTAATACACTGCGAAGGTTTAAACTATGCATTCCGTTTTCCTTATAATATTTTGAAACAGCATTGTTTCATCATAAACAGTCAAACACTACTCACTAAACTAGATATTTTTGGATTTCCATATCTCAAAAGCTTCTTGTTTGAAATTTTATGATATCATGAATGTGTAACATAAAAATCTATGTCAAGTTAAACCAGAAAATATAAGTTTTTTGAAACTCTCCACTACTGCTGAAGTTTGAGCTCCTATACACAAAAATTGCTTAGACAAGCACAGAATAAAAAACAATGAATACAGAAGCCATATCATTCACAGAAATTATAAATCGCTAAAAGCATTAACATTCAAAGTTGGGAACCCAAAATAAAATTGCTGCACAAACAGGAACTGTGGAACTCACAGCTTTCTGCAATCCATGAGCTTAAAAAATAGTTGTTGCAAATGCATAAATGAGAGGTAATCTTAGGTTCCTTGATATACAAACTTCAAATTTTCGCACATTGAAAAATATACACTTGTTCGCTCTAATTTTACTTTACCCCCACTAATATCAAAATTAGGTGACAAAAAATTTTTACTATTCATAAGACAGAAAACATCTAGTGAAAAAATTTTTCATCTCAACTACGTTAGTTTTTTACTTTAGAAACATTTTAAAAAAAAAAAGCGAAAAAGGCAAAAAACTCCACAGCAGCCGTTAAGTGGAGAAATTCGGCACATAGTTATGCGAAGCATAAGTAATCTGATATCTAGGACTTTTGTATGATGCCTAATTTTAAGAAAGTCAACGTGTGAGGTACATATCTACAATATCTGCAAAAAGTTTCTATCATCGAAATGGACTACATAATTTAAGAATGAAAGCCAACCTTACTAGGTTTCGTGTCTAAATACGGACATAAAGTTAACTTGGCCACTGAGCTAACCAACGGTGAACGGGTTAATGGAGCAGTATAGATGGTTTCTTGAGGAGACTGCCCTGATCCACCTAGTGCGAGCATTCGTTCCGTACCCGAATGATCAATATACAGTGAAAAATGATGCAGCGTCATATTCATTCGTTTCCTGCAAAAATTCTACAGATTGTGCTCCATTCCTTATTGAATTTCAGTTTAAACTGTAAAACAATGCCTCCTTCAGAACTTTAACTTAATATTTCTTCAACATTTCCACAGAATAAACATTTAAATTCATTTGCTATTTTTGCCTTAGAATTGAAAACTTGAGAACTTATATCTACTTTCTTCACTGTTAACAAACTCCTAACTGATAATAAAAAAGAAATGGTAAATATAACTTTGAAATATTCCGCCATAATCGAGCATGTGAAAGCAATTCACTCCAACTCTTTTCTTCCACCAAATATTGTTCATCATGAGGTGGCATCATGCACTATCTATTAGTGTGTGTCCTGAAAGGAAGCAATTGACCTTTTAATTAAAGAATCGCTTAGTAATAAATGACAGAGAGAGAGAGAGAGAGGGAGAGGGAGAAGGAGAAAGAGTAGCAACGATTCCTCGGACATTTCCGGACGACTGCATGCTCACCCACTATCCCAATGAGTCGGAATCACAATGAGGCACGGTTTAAGAACCGCGGCCCGCCTTGTTAAAACTGAATGTTTGAAGTTCGGTTGTCAAGTGAGAAGCATTGGGTAGAGGTATTTTTAAGGTTATGAGGTAGAGCATAGATGCAGTAAGACACTTGCTGATAGGCTTAGACAGCAGTGAATTAGTCGTTCTACAGCCTTTAACTAAGTCGTAGTTACTGGTAATTGTTCAAGTTTTCAGCTTTCATTTCAATCGATGGACTATATGATATGGCGTGCTAAGAGTTTATATTGTATACATTCCATTTGGAACCGACAGCTTTCCTTTTCACTTCTGCCACAAAATGTAAAATTTTTTCTGATTTGTTTGCATCAAACTCTCAGTGAATTAAATGTTGTATATTGCTAGTGTTGATATGTGTGATGTCTTTAAATCGAATACAAGGGGGAGAAAGGAGGAGTACAGTTTACTAATATAATCCAGTTGTTTGGAACCTTTGTATAAAATTGTACTGAACTTAAAAAGTGTATTATCGTATGCTTTTTTCCTGACGAACTAGTTTTCGTAATTATGCTACTCAGAAAATGATATTACCCGCTTGTCTTGGTTTAAAAATTTCTGTGAAACTCTAGACTTTGTAAAATTTATTCCTTTCATAAATTTACACATCCAAAAGAAAGAGAAATTTTTGCAAAAATAAAAACGGTAAAATTACATTTAAATTGTTTGAAATGATTGTAATGGTACAGTACTATTTCACAGGTAGTCATGATTTTTTTAAATTATACCAAATAATGATTTTGTTTAGCTCATAGTTTTACATCAGACAACATCACCTCAAACCATAAGAACTCGCAAATTTTATCGCTCATATCTGGCTGCCGAAGAAGTCTCTAGTACACGGTTGCCCAGCTTTATCAGAGATAAGCTGAAAGCACTTCAGGTATTTTCGTACATCCATATGTTGATCCTCAGATCGAATAACTGAGCATCGAGTTTGAATTATGCTTCTTTTTACATCAAACTCTCAGTGAATTACAGTCTGAAATTATGGAAACCCTTGTGCGAAATGCAGAAAACAGCCCATCATTATTATCGACATGTTTTTCAAGTTCAGCATTCACGAAAACTTTCCAAGAAATGGCCAAATATTATTTTGATCAAGGCGGAAAACTGTTTCGGCCCACCATTTGTTTGTTGATGGCTAGAGCATGCAACCAGTTTGAGCCTAAATCGTTGGTTTTTTTCCATAACTTAACATAATGACAAGCACTGTCAATATTTTATGTTTTATAGCTCCCAACTTCTGATTTCAAATAACATCGTAGACGTTGTTAAGAACTATGTAGCTTTCAAGATCACGTATAGGACCACTTCATGTTCTTTCCTTTTCGTTCATCTTTGAAGTAATGGCCGTGCCATGCGAAACATCGATTTTAAATCTCAAGACTCAAGAGTACATTGATTGTGTTCTTTTCAGGATGTTAGTAGATTCGGGTCGTGATACAGTAACAAGAAATCAGTACAAAATAGCGGTTATATCAGAAATGATACACACTGCATCATTGGTTCATGATGACGTTATCGATAAGGCTGATATAAGGCGGGGAAGTCGAACTATAAATGCACTTTGGGGCAATAAAATGGTAATCAGTTTCTTCGCTGGACAAAACAAGATACCATCACCTTATTATACACGTCATTTTAATGCGAAAGACTTTAGGCTGGAAGAAATAATGTATTTGATATCTGTCGTTATCGCTAAATTGTTTGGGAATTTAAAATTTTGTAAGACGTAAGTATTTTTTGAGAGAAACTTTGATTGAACTCCTACTTAATTTAATATTTTAATATGGGACTCCATTAAAAACATCAATTTATTGTCTTAGGAATAGACTTCAAGCAAAAAAATTGTGGTGATTAGTTACAATTATTGTCGTTAGAATAAAAATATTTTAGGCTGTATTGGTGGGAGATTTCATTCTGGCTCGTGCAACACAGGTGTTATGCAGCATCGGAAGGCCGTCCGTTATTTCGGTGATGGCAACTATCATTGAAGATTTAGTGAAAGGCGAGTTCATGCAAATGAATGATGGGACAGATTTAAATGCTACACAAAGGTTCAATAAATATATGGCCAAGACTTATTCAAAAACAGCATCTCTTTTCGCGAATAGCTGCAAATCAGCTGCAATGCTTTCAGGTCAGTAATGAATCTCTTAAAACTTTGCACCTGAGTTGGCATTGGTTGTTCTGTTAAATTTACCTTATGCATTTGTATGTGACATGACACTGACTAGTACATAAATAATTTTTTAATTTTAAGATGTGTCAGAGGCAGACGAACTTTCCGCATACGAGTACGGGAAATCTTTAGGCATCGCCTTCCAAATGATTGATGACTTGTTGGATTATGTTTCTACATCATCTGTTACGGGAAAACCGACTGCAAATGATTTGAAGCTGGGTAATTCATTTATAATTCGATAATGATCTAGCTATCTAATTTCTCAGTCAAGTTTGTCATTCCAGGACTTGCAACAGCTCCTGTTCTCTTCGCTGCCGAAGAATACCCTGAGCTAAATAAACTGATAACAAGAAGTTTTTCCAAAGAAGGTGATATAGAATTGGCCTGGGAAATTGTTGGTAACAGCACTGGTCTGCAAAAAACACGAACTGCAGCTCGGGAACATGCTGAACATGCCGTTAAAATGGTATTAATAGCATTTTATAAACCTATTTCTCCATAATTTTCCTATCATGCATAACTAATAAAGAATATTTTAAGTAACCTTTATATCATAACCTAAAAAGTTCTTGATACTTTCAGGTCCGTAATTTCCCAAACGGTGATGGAGTGCGCGATCATTTGATACAAATAGCTTTATCACAAACCGAAAGAAATAGGTAGTCACGAAAATATTAGTGTTCATGTTTTCTTAACATAAGTTGCAAGGTTTTTGACAAATTTTTTTCGGTATCCTACTTAGTTTCTAAACAAGGTAGTAAATTTATCAGAGGAAACGTTTGCGATCTTTTTTAAAAATATGATGTAACACTGCCGTACGAACTAATCGTAAAATTCTTCGCTTATATTTAAGTTTGTTGTTTCCTATATGTTGTTTACATTGTCAGTCAAAGTTTCTTACCTTAATATTTATTTCGTAGATATCAAAATTTATCAAAGTTTGAAATTAGCAGTACTAAAATCCGAAATTTTATTGAAACATAAAATATGGAAAGCGCATCATTCGCATACAAAATGATGAGTTTTCCGAAAGTTTTTCAAGAATAGTACTGCGTGCCAGTTTTCTCAACGTTCTGCTCATTTAACTTTTTCACTTCATCTATCGTAGCTACAGTTTAATGTCTCTTAGGAATTATATAATTTTTCGAATTCAATTCTTAGTGCCTTTCAAGAGATTTGATCTGAAGGTAGAGTTTTTTGACGGCTTTATTTTTACTTTTTCCCTATGTTAAATTACGTTAAATTAGGTGGAATTCATATTGTTTTGTCAATAACAGTATAGAAATATTTTAATATACTCATTAACCACGATCTGCTGAAGGCACTGCATTTCAAATTTATGAAATATTATTTCGCTGTTTTGAAAGAGCATTGGGACTCCTTTGAATTTTTGACCTCTAATTTTATCATGGGAATCTCACTGGACTTTGAATTCCATAGTGAATGATGAGCTAAGGGTTAAAAAAAAAAAAGCATTAGACAGACTTTTCTCTAGTTTGTGCCGTCTTTATTCAATTTTTGGTTAGTATCAATTTTGTATGTTTCGAAATGGTTGTTTTTTCACATTTTGCTTACTTTAGATAACCTTTCGGTTTGTTTCCAGGAAGTCTTTCTCTGTTATATTGTTAATAACAGTAAGATGAAAAAAAAAAAAAGATATGAATGGTAACAAAACATTTCGTTTATACAGTATGTGGGGGGAAAATTTATTTACAGCTAAAATCTTGTAACTAGTAATGTGAGCCTTTTAACAGCATTTAGTTCAATCTGAGCTCGTAACTGGCAACAAGCATTTCGAAGTGAAACTATTTCGGACAACAAATTATCTCGTTCCTTTTCTTCTTTTAAGCATTCATCCCTCCAGTATTCCTCCCCATACTCGTCGTCGATGTTTTTTAAAGTTTCGAAACTTTTGTTCTTAAAATGAATTATTAAGAAAAAATACTAACATCATAATTGTAATAACTCTAATGTATTTAAAAATGTTCAACTCAATATGCTATCTATTATATATATATATTTCATTTAGGAAGAGGTTTTTTGCAAATCTTTTAATGTATGAATTTGGAAAGCATCAGTATAAGCTTTCATCAAACTACATTCTGAATTTGCGAATTCCAGTAAAAAAAAAAATTTCCGAATATTTGAAAGTACAGTTGCCTAGTGATAAGAAAAGAATTGCATATATTCCATATCACCACATATATGAAAGAGCATTACCAACGCTACCGGGAATTCAAACAGTTACATTCTCAACAAAAAATTATTTAAATACTCAGGTGAATTTTCAACTTATATAACTGCAGAATCTATCAAAATGAGCATACATTGTTTCTGACTGTTCGTGTTTCTTAACCAACAAGTGTCGAAGTAGAAATGACCTCGGGCTACCAAGAAAAAAATCTTACTTCCATGGCATTTAAACATTGGTCCAGCGCGATTATTTCTAATTTATGACGAGCGATGTCCTCGCGTAGAGCTGTACAAGCGGCTAGTAATTGCTTCTCTTCAAACATTTCCAATGTTGGAGTTGGACCATCATTTTTTCGTGTTTTGATTTTTCCCGAATTTTCCATACGTATACTTTTGAGCTGAAATGTTATAGGTGGGAAGTATATTTGTTAGATGCGACATTTAAAAATAATGGATAGCTAGTGATAGTTGCATAAGCTGATATGTTTGTTCGAAATAGCAAGGAACTCAAAAGCTCAGAATAACTTGCATATATATATGCAAGTTATTCTGCATATATGACCTCTGCAAGTTATTCTGCATATATGACCTGCTTCAATTCAAAACTTCGTGATAAAAGCATTTGACATGGTTAGACTGATTGCTGTAAAAAGAAAAGATTCTGAGGAAGCATATTTGAGTTTTTGGAGAAATAAAACAAAACATTTACTTTTCTGCTAAGCATTGTGATTGCAGTCTGTACATCCCACAACTCTTCTTCTGTTTGTTTCGTTGGTAAATTTAATTCTCGAAGCTCTTCTATCTGTAAGTTTTAAAAATACTACAATAAAGTGGGTGTCAAGAAAGTGATGAATTTCTGGCCAAAAAAGCAATGAGCTAAAAAAAGATATGAGCTTTTTGAAGTGTTGAAATAGTTTGATTATGATTAAACTTTTTGACTGTAAAATATGCAATCTAAAATTTTTTTACACAGGTTAAAACAAAAAAGAAAAGATACAAAAATTTAAAATATGCATATTGCTTAGGATGGAAAAACGTATCTGCATTTGATAGATGTAATTTTCATGAAAAATATTATCACGTATATTTCCAGTTTTTGTTAATAAAGAAATGTCGCTAATAAAAGCTTACTTGTAGATGAAGCTGCTGCAGACGACTTCGTTGCTTCCGTTCCTCACCACGAAGCCCTTCCTCGGAATCCGACAAATCTCCTTCGCATATAATCTTTGGTGATTTTGGTGCCACATATCTTAAAGTAATATTTTCTTGCAATGGACATGCCAATATGTACATTCAATTCTTAATTAACTTAAAAGCAGCACTCGCTTCATTTCCGAATGAATTTCTCTTCAATGAAAATAATATTCTCGACTTCATGCACACTGGAATTGAGAGGAAGAGCTCAGCAGTGTTATTTGAAAAAAGTACCGAGATAGCCAGAAATTTTTTAAACATGATTAATTGATCTGAATTTGAGAATTAAAGAATAGGACGTAGATCATTTTAAAACCGGCAAGCCATAAATAATAAGTCTCATTCAAATTTTAATATGGTACACATTTAGGACACTGAATTTTTTTAAGTTAAAAGAATAGTTAGGCATCTAAATCTAAAAAACGATAAATCTAAAAATACTAAAAACGATAAACATATCTTATAGGTCGTTATCATGTTGCAAAGTAACAAATCAATAATTACAATATGTTTAAATGAAATCGAATTATGCATAAATGGTGCATATTTTAGGATCATTATTCATAATTTTATCTCTTACTTACATAACAAATTACTTTTAATGTCTTATATGCTGTATAAAATTTAATGAACAAACTGCTGCATAGGATTGTGAAGATAAAAAAGAAACTCGAATCCTAAATTACGATGACGGGTAGAAAAATTAAATTGAAATTGACGAAAATATCGACATGTAGATCAGCGCAAGGAAAGGGGTGAAGGGGTATGACAAAGAAAACCAGAATAATGGTAGCAATGGCAGTACTAGTAGTAAGAACCTCCCTTATACGAGAAAATCTATTATATTTTCTTTAGAAAGATCACATTTTGGGTCGTTTGGTGACTGATACAATATACCATTATCATCTTCAATTTCATCACTATCAAACAACCTCTTCAACGATGACCATTCCACTGACATCAATAACCAGAAACGAAGTCAACAATCCCAAATCAACTTCAGAAACTACAAAAAGGATATCCTATGAATTATTTCCGGCCAACATACTTCACTATCACGAAAGATTCACAAAATTTCTACTTCAACTATTAATTTTTCCCTTTTTTGATACTCCATCTTTGAAATTATTTCTAAACATCACAAAAATTCAACCATGCAAAGCGAGAATTTATCGTTCGGTAGTTATCAAATTCCACATGAAACAAATGCAAATTCAAGATATCTTGATTTATTCGTACTTGCTGTTCACTTTGTTGCTAGTATTTGTAGTGGAAGCGCAGCAACCTGATTTACTCTCCGGCTGTCCTGCTCTTAGCGCAATAGCAAATGTTGATTCTTATAACGGAAGTTTTTGCTTCTGTAATGTTCGGGATAGTGGTCACGTACATATCAATTGTTTGTACAGTTCTACTCTGGAACAATTCAAAAAAGCACTTCTTGCTGTTAGTGCTGCAAAAAAAACCGTCCAACAGGTTCGTTTTTTCTTCAAATCGGAAAAACAAACAGGACTATCAGATAGTTCACCCTGAAAAAGTTTAAATTTTCTGAACCATATTTTTAATCATAACTATCATTTCCCAATTTTAAGACTATATAAGAACTGAAAACTATTGTCAGTTTATAAGTTTGGCAATTTAAAACAAAATTTGATAAGATTTATAGTTCCAATCCAACTATGCTGTAGTTATTTACAGATAATAATTCCTCCACTTCTTTCTATCATTCAACCAAATCATGAATTTTGAAGGTGACATTAAGCCGTGTTAAATTTGACGCTGGTGTACTACCTGGAAAAATTTTCGATAATCCTTATGCACCTATACAAATCATATCCATCGGTTAGCTTATAATTAACAAATTCATTACTTCCTCTATGATTTCCTTATCTGGCATCCAACTACTTTTAAATACACAAGTTTGAATCAATTTTCATATACTTTATTTTGAATTTCAGATAAATGTGCTGAACGCACTCCCTTGAACATTCATGAGGATTCATTCCACGGTCTAGCTGAGCACTTGCAAGAACTTTACATTACCAACTGTAACCTAGAGCAATTTCCACAAAAAGCAATTCAAAACTTAACGAAATTGAGAGTTTTATCATTGGCCTACAACAAGTTAACTAATCTGGTTAGAACGGATTTCCAAACATTACAACATGTGAGTCCTATTAGCAAATTTTTAAGCCTAAAGGTTGCTTTCCGAAATAAACTGCTCTTGAAGAATCTATCTTTTCATTTTAGAACCTTACGAAAATAAAAAATGTTGCCTTTTAATTTAAATTGTTTTTTAGTAGTGATTCTTAATTCATACAACTATTCCAAAGGCTTCAATGGAGATAAATTCAATCCTTTTTTCATCATGTTTAAACGTCATTTTTAGGTGGAAATCTTGAATCTCGAAGGAAATTTTATATCGTCCTTAGAAAATGGGACACTATCGGTACTTCGCAATTCCTTAAAACAGCTTAGTATCGGAAATCACAATTCTCTCAACGATATCTTCGACGAAATCTCACAGCTCAAAGAACTCGAAGTAGGAATTAAATCGTATGAAAATTTAAATGCTTTAGAAAATTTCAAGGGAACGTTTAAAAGAAATATGAAGAGAATTTATATTGCACGGCCTTTTTTTAACCTTAAAATGCGACCCAAAAAATCATCAGATAACAGGTGTGCTTACAAGCCGAAATCGATATACCAGGTTCTAGATATGGGTCGAGCCGATGGTATCACTAATATAACAGATGGAACATTTGGAGAACTGAACAAATTGGAAAAGCTATTACTACCCGAATGTAGTCTAACAGTTATCCACAAGAACACATTCCAAGGTCTTACGAAACTGACAGAGGTAAATGCAGTTTTGATTTGATGAAAGAAAGGTATGAAGAGATGAAGATACATGAAATTAAAGGAGTGAAAGAGAAGTGAATGAATGATTGACAATGATTTAATATACAAATGGTGATGAAAATTTATAGCTCGATTTACGAATCAATTTACTAAATGAAGTGGAATGTGGAAGTTTTGTTTGGACACCAAGTCTACAACGCTTATCACTTGCCGGAAACTATCTAAATGAAAGTTTAGCTTGCTGGTGGGATGGACTAGAACATTTGAAAGAACTCGATCTTGGATGGAATGAGTTTTCATTTCTGGAAAAAAATGCTTTCTACAAACTTGGTCCAACACTTAACTTCCTAAATCTTCGTCACAATAAGCGATTAATGCACGCAAGTTTTAAATCATGGAAGAAAATAAAGTCTAAGTTTTAGATAAACAAGTTTCACTTAATCAAGTGGTACTAATTTGAAAGCATTATTTTAAAAAAGCTGTATGATTTGCCTTCTTTAGTCAGTTTCCGCAAATAAATAGAATTTTGAAGATCGATGAAAATGCTTTCAACGGACTCAGTAATCTCCATCGCTTAAATATGAGTGAAATAAGCATCACAGAATTTAGTAAAATCCTCAAACACCTTTCTTCACTACAGGTAAGCGATCTGAAACTATTTCAGCTGAATTCAAATTATTCAGATTCTGAACAAAAATAAACGGTCTAATTTATTCAAACATTTTAGTTGAGCTTAGATATTCGAAAGGCTAGTGAAATCCAAATCTTGAGATGGTAAGTGAATAAAAGTTTTAAATGAAAGTTAAACCTAAATAAATCCAAGAGGATGAATTCCCTTAATTTTCGAATTTTTTCAAATATAAAGAAAAAATTAAAGGAACTGGACTTGAGCAACGGGAAACTGCAGCAGATCGATGAAAGCGATTTGGAAGCTCAAAATGAAAGGTTGGAAGGACTAATATTACGCAATAACCAACTGACAACATTACCACGAAGTGTACTAGAAAATATGAAAAATTTACGTTTGCTGGACTTATCAAACAACAATTGGCTGTGTGATGAAAATATGGAATCACGTATGCTCTTTTAAATTCTCAATTTCACAGAGCTAACAAAAATGATAAATTTGTTGAAACAGAATCAAAATAAATCAGGGTGAAATAAGTTCAATTTTTAATTAAATATATTTTGGTAGAACTGCTAAAGACGAAGAGTAACAAAAGCTAAAAAATTATAGAACGAACACTGTCAAGGAATTTCTTATAATCTTTTGTCTAACAAATAATACCTAATTTCAGTTGTAGAAGAGATCGAATTGAAGTACAAAGAAGCAGTTTTGCTAGACCAAAATTTCATATTACTGCACGCTAACGAAACAAACTGTAATCGTCCGAAAAGTTTACAAGGACAAGCAATAATGAATGTAATTAAAGATTCATTCAAGATGTATAATTCAAGCAATGATGCCATCTATTCAACGATATCAACAATGCCAACAGTGGATAACGATCTAAAACTAGAAGATATTAGTACAGGCCTTCTCAATAAATTTCTAGCCGTAAGTTGAGACATGCTTTAATTTTTCCGCAGTAGAAATTATTGTTGTTATAACAACCTATACAAACTAATAAAGTAGCGATTAAATAAAAAAATGACGCAGTTATTTCAAAAAAAATAAAGGATTCATTACAACTCTCGTTTGAATACTTCAAATCTATACTTCTCATCTTTCCTCAAAAAAGCTATAGATTTTGTATGACACACACATAAATCCTTAATTCATTCCAGAAAGATGGTTTAATTGGTGATGAAAATGCAAAATCCGAGCATCATCAAAATACATCCTCTATTGTACATGCCCTATACCACTTGGATATGAAAACTGAATTAGTCAGCGAACAAACCAAAACCAATCCCGCACCAATAATTGCTGTTGTTATTACGTTGACGATCATCTCCACTGCTATCATCGTTGCTGTCATCAGACATTTAAGGGTGAGTGTTTTTTTTTTTTTTTTTTATATCATAAAATATTAGAAACCCACATGTTTAGGAAGCACACAAAACTAGAATCAACTAGCGAATACCATTTACTTTCAAATTAAACTACTTATCAAGAGTGTCTCAATTCTTATTAACACAAGTAACGCGATTCTAACAGAAAGTTGTAACCCGAAATATAGAAAAGCTTTACAGAAACAGAAAAGTAGAATGGGGAAGCGAACTACTTTTGAAATGCGTGATAAAGTGTAAGTATTTATAATCCCATTAAAATTAAACCTCAAAAATCGAAAACTTTTTTAGGAATTAAGTTTTGGAATATTTGTGGTTTTGAAATATAAAACTTTTTTAGGAAGTAAAATTTTTGAAAGAAATATAAGAAATGAGTTGAAGATAAAAATTTTTACATCAGAAATCTGTCAGGTAACTGCTACATTTTTATTTCAGAGTAACAAATGATGCAAAACTGAAAGAGCATTCGAATTTGCATGAAGTGATCAAAGATAATGTCTGAAATCAAGAGAACTTACTGTTTAATTTGAACATCTTTGAATAGATATACCATCTGAAATGTAATGCAAGTAATATTATTATTCAAAGCAAAAAAAGTTTTATAAAAAAAAGGAAAACTTTGATCAATACACACACACAAGGAAAAGAGAATTGGTAATGGACTAAAGGTTATATATTTTGTACTATGTTGCTCTGTAGTGGTATATTTGTTCATAGTTTATAATACCACTTAAACAACCCCTCACACGTCAACCGGTGTAGAAAAATATAAATCAACGATTAATTGCAAATTTTGATACAGATGAAGCAATTTTAAGAAATGCAATTCCCTCCAAATGATAACTTACAGAAGGAGAATGATATTTCATTAGAATGACATCGGAAGCGTTAAGCAGGAATATTCGAACAACAGCTTGTGATACATTGAGCGTGGCTTGCAGGATCAAACCAAGTGCAGCCATACCCATTTTATTTTTGCCACTATTTTGCAGTATCATTTGAGAATGTATGAATATATATGCTAATAACATATAATTTTCTTCTGGTAGCGAAATCAGTTGTGCTTTCAACATATCTGCTACCAAACAGCGACATGGTGACAACGTTCCGCATGGACAATCTGAAATATATAAAATTTGAAGCTTAAATACAAAAGCAATAAAAGGAAAATTGTCGAAAAATAAAAAAGGAAAAAACTATAACGGTAGGTTGAAAGCATAACATACTTGAAGCAATTTTTTCAAATACTGGTCGTTTTTCATTAGTTAGGATATGCTCAGGAAGCTGTCGCAGAAATCTTTTCAGTAACCCCGAGGCATCGTGTACATCTTTTAGCTCAATGGAATGTCTCGAATTTACTGCTTCTTCAAGTTTATCCAAATTTGCTTTTGGCGCAGAAATCCGATGAATTCCTTCGACACACAGTCCTCAATAAGGTCTATGTATTTATAACCGCACAAAATTAGCTTACAGGACTTCACTTTTGTAGTTGTTAAAACTTACAAAAACCCTAAATAACTGTTTGCAATGTTGATATTTAATTATGCAATTAAAATGTCAAACGATGAAGAATAATGGTACCTTTTTCATTAATGTAATCGATGCACTGCCTTACAACAACTGGTAGTGGAATTCCATCATGAGAACCCATTCGTAAGACAGCCAAAGAAAGCGGTACAGCGAAAATTGCATGTTCTCCTAAATGTGAAAAAATGGAATCATTTCAAGCTTTCTGTAAACATCCTAAATAACGGGTAAAATTGAAGGTAACTCCGTTTTCAATAGCTGTTACAAATATGATTTTAAGGAATGAATTCGGAGAAAACCTGAAGCATTACTTAATCAAGTCAATCAAAAGTGTTTTTTAATGTAAACATCATTTTAAAGCTTTATTTCTAATAAATGAAACCATATAAACAATACCTGTAAACGGAGACACAAACGGGACCTCTTTCGTAACATGCTGTCCCTTTTTATTCTTTTTATTTTTTGACTTCCTGTTGAATACAATTCCTTTCTTAGACTGTTCCTTTGTTCTAAAAAGAAATCAGTAAACCCAGCACAAACCTAGAAATGTTAACCTCAATTCACCGAAAAAAAGAAATAAAATTTTACATAAAATGTTATGAAAGCTATTTTTCACTTGACGGATTTACAACCGGAATATGTAAATTAAAGATGTACTCTAATGGACGATAATCTTCACGCTTAGCTTTAGTCCTCTTTTTTTCCATATTCTCGCTGCTCGTTACCTGCAACAGGAACTTACAGATCAGATCAATAACATTCAACAGACAGATTTACACTTCCAGCATTAGGATCCTTAATCAAGTCTACATATGAAAAGTCACTCTTAACTACAAGATAATATATCCTAATTTGAGAGGACTAGTACTTACAGACTTCCTTAAAATTTGTTTTGAATTTGTTATATTCTCTTTAAAAGATTCTAAACTTTTTTTCTGAAGAATAGGGTGGTGAAAAATAATTTTAAATCACTCGAAATAATCATCAGCGTTGATTAAGAATTGGATCAAATTCGCATCGGCCACGATTTAACTACATACAACCAGTAATAGGGATGAATAAGGAGAATAAGCGTTTTCTGCATCAAAACTTCTATTAAAGTTAATTCTGAAAACTTTTATTAAAACACGTGAAAATTTGTATATGAATATACAGTAAATTATAAATTACGCTGAATAAAAATAGATCACAATTTAAAAATGATCATAAAAATTAAAGCAGAGACCGATATCCACCTAATGCATCTCACATCTCACACATTTATAGATAGATATCTTTCATAGCGCTGAAATTTTCAAAAAAAGAGTTTCAAAAATAAAATTTCAAAGATTGAAACTGAAAGATCATTTTCCAAACATATTTTAAATGACTGAAACCCATGAAACAAACAAGTCAAGTGACAATGATAACTATAAAAAATTGATAACATAAAATTCCTATCCAAACAAACTAAGCAGTGACAGAAACTAACTTAAGAGCAATGTTGAAAACAAAGAACAATAAAAATTGCAATTCATAAAGATAACATTCCTCAATAATTTCATTTTTTTAAGATTGCAAGTGCTTTCATTAAACTTTCGATAGCCGTCTTAGAATCTTCATAACTCAGTGCACTTACGGCATATTTTGCATACTTCTGAGCTTCCATGTAATCATCCAAGGTTAATCTCCCACTATTCTCACACATTTCTGGCGATGAGTCCTTGGCATCTGAGATGTGTAAGTTTTCACAAGTTTCCAGCACTGAGGCTGAGTCAGAAATTAAATGTGAAGAAGCGATAGGATTTAGCACACTGTTAGGCGGAACGGGTCCATCCATAGTTGACTGAGGCTCTTCTCTCGTTTCAGCTACAAGATATTAATTTCAAGAAAATTTGGACTATTCTACTAAATATTTAGAAAGTTGCTAGAAAAAAAAATAGGTTACATTAGTTTCATCAGAGTCTCAAAATATTGGTAGAAATAAGAGATCATGACGAAAATAAAGCATACTTCGAGGGATTCTCATATTAAAGTCGTTTAGGTCATCGTTATGACTGCCAGCTGATCCAGGTTTCGGAGTCTCTCCATTTTTCATACAACTGTGTATATATGTAGCCTGAAATATGCTCCTGACTTGAAAATTAAAATTTTTCCTGGAATAAAATTTTGAACGAAACTGCATAAGCCAGCTAATATTTAATAATATATGCAACAAAACTCAGAAATCGGACCAAGAGAATACACTGAATGAACATTAAGTGAAGTGGAGATAAAAACGTAGAATTAAAAAAAAAAAAACTGTACTACAACCTTCCACTTAGCGTACTTTCTCGTTGAAATAAGATTTTCATCCAATTCTCCAAAAAGGGACAAGACATCGATTAAGTGCCCAGCCGTATAGAAAGCCCTAATAACACCTCTGAAAATTATGGACAAAACAGAAATATTACAAAATACACAAGAAATCTATGAAATAAGATTTTCATCCAATTCTCCAAAAAGGGACAAGACATCGATTAAGTGCCCAGCCGTATAGAAAGCCCTAATAACACCTCTGAAAATTATGGACAAAACAGAAATATTACAAAATACACAAGAAATCTATTTGTTTTATAAAAGAAAAAAAATTAAATGTATGAAAAATTAAGTATACAAAACCTCTCGAGAGGTGAGAAAAAAAAAAAAAAAAAAAAGGAGAAACAGATAGAGTCTTTCTAACGTACTGATTTATGAAGGCTGCATCTTTTCGCAACTCAGATTCTTAACTAACCACTCTCAACCAAATAGAAAAAACTTCAAAATCGTTACATCGAGATCTGCGAAATTCTATACAAAATTACTTCGTAAAATTCGACTGGCGATCATTTTTGTCGGCATAATCGAACAGCTTCATTGCAAAATTTTCGATGTGAGCTTGGGCTACCAAATCTTGCGTGAGCGCTTCTTCTCCTCCCAATTTCTTCTTCATCTGTAGCTACTAGATTATTAAATTATCTCTTTAAAAATCCGTGTAAATTGAAAGCAAAACATTTCATAAAAAATTTACATCTTCCAATATTGAAAGTAATGACGTAAGATATTGCAGAGCTTCTGGAGACTTCTTGCCTATATCCATCCCACTTTGTACTGCATAAAACAGACCTAAATGGTGGAACTTTTCATTTATTAAATCCAAATCTTCACATAAGTAAAACATAATAATTACAAATCTAAGATTCCTGCAATAAAGTTCTTGTTCATATCCCCAAAAGGACATGAAACTTACACCAATAATGGACGATCGGATCACGATCTGCATTTTCCGCACCTATTTTTACATAATGTGCAATTGAACGTAAAGATTGCGGAATTTGCAACGCAGAAGTTATACTTTCCGACATGCGAACAACACGTTCGACACGCGAACAGTATTTTTACAGCAACCAATTTAGTTTTTGATTCGCACACCTAAAATTTATATAAAGTGAAGGTCGGATCTGTGGCTCTCAAAATAACGCAGCCTAAGAAATGCAATTATGTAAGCATCAACTACCTGAAAATCCAACCATGCTCGCTACTGATTACCTGACTTTCAAATAAAATTCTAATAATCTTCACAAAACCTTCCGTGGCATTTATCCATGTTTGAGTTGTAAAAATACATAATCAGATAACACAACTGCTCCAAAAATTACGCATTCCAATCATTTTATTAATAGATTCTCTATTTTGATAAATATCATAATTACAAAAAAGTATGGCTTCCAAAACCACAGATAAAAAGTCACACTTATTTGTATGATTTACTGAATAATGAAAGAGAAATATTTCAAGCATAAAGAACTGTCTAGACAACCTATGCAAAAATGAGATCAAAACAGTTCAAAGAAGGAAAGAAAGATTTCTTACAGAAGTTCTTTGCATATCACAGTTGATATTTAGGCACAGTATGAAAACGGGAAGCATGTTGCAAGCCAGTCTCAACTTAGTTAGATGTATAAAAATTTGCCTACGCACATAAATGATTTTCGCTATATTAATTCACATTTATGGATAAATTTGACAAACAAAGCCATGAATATCGACGATATCAGAGAGGATGTATTTCAGGTGTATAAGTGAATAGAATAAAGAATACCCATGAGTGTAACAGTAAACAGTATATGAAGAAAAAGAAACGGAACATAGGGCTGCGCATGAATACTGCTAGACGTAACCTGAAAAGAAATTTGTAAATCTCACTCGAATTAGTAAAACTAATGAAAATAATAAAAATAAATAAAAAATGAAAGGTTAGTTTATACTCAAATTTATGAATAAATTAAAATGAATTCATAAACTAAAGACCTCAGGTGTATTATAAATGAACTCAATGAGCAAGAAATACTCATGTGTACAATTTACAACGTGAAAAAAATAACTAAAATATGGAGGAGTACAAATCGAGGACCAAAACTAATCTATAAATTAAACTACTAGCAGGAACACTCCACACTATCAATGTACATAACTCACATACATTACCTTTCGATTAAATGGCAAATAAATAGGTTGGATATATTTCTAAATGCTCTGAAACTTGCTGGAAAGTTAGTAAACTAATAAAATTCTTACCCAATATGATCAAAAATGCAAACTGCAAGTTTAGCAATGCGAATAAGCAGGCTATCCGAATGTGAAACTTTAAATAACGAACAACTTTCAATGTTTGCATTGGCACCACTTCCACGCATTTCAATCGTAACTGCTTTAACTGCAGCTGTCTCAACGTTTCTGCATGCATACTGAAACAATGCAATATTAACAAAACAAAAAAATATCTCATAAATACATACATAGAAAGGAGCTCTATTTGCACAGAAATACTATTGCCCAACTAATTTAAATTTCAAATGGAACTATAAGAAATTCTAAAAAAAAAAAAAAAAAACCTTACAAATATTGACAATCCATTGAATATAGGGTAAAAACATACGTACTATCTAATGTCATTCGACTAAAGTTAGAACACGACATCAAATTAAAATTCAGAAATAGAACACGAGAAAAATAACTTCAGCACGTTCAAGCCGCAATTCGAGTGCTCTTTTTTCGCTTTCAATTCTTTCAATAGCTGTTTGCTTCGAAATCAACTTTTCACTTAAAAGCGAAATTTTTTGCTCCATTTCGCCAGCTCCATATCGTTTGCTCGTTTTTTTTTCCTCCATTAGTTTTGCTAATTCGATATCTTTTTCAGCAAGTTTTCTTTCAACCGCTTCCTCCTGCCTACGCATTTCCGCTTGTAAAAAATCGTATTCCTAAAAAGAAAATTTTGATTGTTGTACAGCCAAGCAGACAATGTGATTTTTGATTGCTGTATTATAAAGGTACACATAAACTATCAAGAAATAAAACCAAAGACTATATTAGTCAACCTATAAAACGTACTGCACAGGAGATTTTCATTAAATAAGTTGTTCAACAAAGGAGAGTACCAACTAGCTGAGTTCTTTCCATCTGCTCCCTGTATTGGTTTGCTTGTGATAAATGGTGATGTATCTGTTTTAAAAGGTTTTCTCTTTGCGCTCCAGAAGCTCGCTGTTCATCACGTAGTCTATTTTCCATTTCCTGAAAAAAATATCTGAGAGAAACATCTGTGTATTCGTTTCCACTGCACTGGGAGTATATGAAATTTACGAAAAAGACAAACTGCAAATCTCAAAAAAATCAAATGGTCTAAGAAAAACCAAAGACCGGGATTAGTATTCCGACATATATTGGACTAAGCAGCTACATTATATCTCCAGATTCAGTTCAAATAGAAATTAAAATGAAAATCAGAATTGCGACTACTTGTATATCTCCCTTAAGATTGTAGATGACAAATTGTGATTGTTGAAGATCATCTTTCAATAGACCAAGTTCACACCGCAATTCTTCCAGTTCGACACTGTTTACTACACCATCTGATCCAGTGGAAGAATTCTACAAATTCTGTCCTTTAAAATTAAAATAAATTTAAAAACTTGTAAAACAAGACTGCAAAACCTAAAACTATTTTTATTCATAATAAACAAATGTTTTTTAATACTGAAACAATTTCATACAAAATTAATAACAGTAGATATAGCAAAACATATAATCTTAATGTATACAAGCTTTAACCAATCATATGTGCTTGAAATCATTATTGCAATAAATAATGCCACTGCCACAATAAATATATAAACAAATGCGAATTATTTGAAGAAATATTTAGATAAAACCTCCTTCAAAGACGTTAAAAGATTTTCTTTTGCAGACAGAATCTTTTGGGCTCTTTGTTTGTATTCATCAAATTCATGTTTGTTCGCTTCTAGATTATACTTCGCAAGTCTTATCTGCAATTTCTTTGAGTGTAAAAAATTATGAAATCATAAACTATTACAAAATTAATCAAACAAATCCCAATTGAAAAAAATAACAAAATTTGCATACCTCTTCCGTCAAATTCTGTTCATTCACTTCCATTTTCAGGATTTTTGCCCTCAGTTCTTGCAGTTCCTTTTCGTTCTCCGAATTTTCATTATTGGCTGATTCCAAACGTTTCACATAACCTTGTTCTCGCTTCTCGAATTCTTCTTTTTTTCTGTTATGCTCACGTTGGAGTTTTTTCAAAGTGGATGAATGATCATTCGTCATGTCGCCATTTCCTGCTTCTAGTTCTTCCTTCATTAACTTCAGCTCTCTCCCGAGTTCCGCTATCTGGGCATCTTTTTTGATATTAGCTTCTTCTGCTTCCTGAAAATGAGTCTAAGAAACCGTTAAGATTATATGAACTAATTATATAGTAACTAATAGTAATAATTATATAGTAACTAATAGTAAATAATTTACGTGTTAAATTTTACCTGGAGTCGAACAGACATCACGGCTATCTGACTTTCTTTCATATGCATACATCTCAAAGTATCTGAATGTTGTATCTTTAGATATTCTTCAGGTGTATATGGTTCGGGTGTTGTTTGAATGGTATCTAAAATTTAAATATGCTTCCATTTGTTACTGCTGTATATTTGAAAAGAAAAAACTCGACTGCTAAAAATCGAAGCACCTCAAATCATCTGTAAAGAAAAAAACATAGAGATGAACAGCGAAAAACGAAGGTGGAAAGGACATGCTTTACATAAGAAGTAGAAAGTTCCCAGAAATTACGCTGAAACAAAAATTACAAATATTTGGAGTGAAGATGAAACATATCGAATTCTAACTTGCAATGTGAGGATTTGGTGCTGAAAAACAGCTTGCTACGGAAGAACAGCGGCTCGATGTCGGTTCATTTGAATTATTCAAATAAGCGATCAAGTCATCATCTTTTTTTTTGTTACGAATTCGGCCTGAGACCGAATATGTATGGCTTGTTCTGGAAAGTTTATTCATAATAAAAAATTTGTGAAATGATTCAAAATTAAAGCAATTATGACTAATACAACAGAGAAAATTGTTGCACTATGTGAACAAGCACTGCTAATAATATCTATCCGACTTCAACTGTTTTACTTTTTAGAAAACCTCAGCAATAAAGCGTCCCGATTTCGAGATATATCTGTTCCAGAAAGCCACATTAAGGATTTTATTCGGTTTGGAATAACGACGAAAACAATTGGCGGGTTAATAAACGAAATTCAGATAAATCACAGAAATTTCCTTGAAAAGACTAACGTCTTATGTGAACTCAAAACTTTGTCAAAGATTTCTCATTTGTAACGTATAAAATTTCTCGAGTTTATTAAGCGAATATTTTGACGCTAATAATTAATGAAAGTATAGCTTAATGACACTTAATGATCATCACTTAATGATCAAATGATACGTTTCTTATAAGCAAACACACCTTATGTGATGCTTAGCTGTTGTTTCCACAATTTCCGATTGAGGTTTTTCCAATTTCTTTGTCCTCTGCTCTTCAATATCAATCAAACCTATTGTTGAATTACACTTACCAGCACCTTTCTTTGTGTTTCTTAATGCCTACAATTATAACATCTCTCAATTCATGAATCTCTTAGATATTATCTCCAATAAATAAAGTAGAAATTTGGAAGAAATCATTCACTTCATAGTTTTGCCTAGCCACTTGTAAGAAACAATTTCTATTCTTAAGTAATGTTCAGTATATGATGATTATTTTCGCTTAACACTAAAAACACTAAGCACCCCCATTGATTAAAATAATTTACAATTGATGTCAATAGTGACTGCAATGTACTGTGTGTTCAGTTGCCTTGTAATTGTATAATATGACAGTTGATTTTCTATTGCTCTTACAAAGAAAAAAGTTGACAACTGAACAAATCTTACAATAGCAGCATTTTGATCAATTTGATTAAGCAAATCTTCGGCACGACCAGCAATATCTGACACTTTTGCAAGCCAAGACATGGAACACTATCACCTGCAATAAGTATCCTCGACAGTATTCATCATTCGCTCCACATACTGAAATAATTCCTTGCATGACCAACCCAGCACTACTCCAAATATAACTTATTTATCTCGTCAGTCTTCCAATCAATATTTTCCGGATATAAACAGCACTGTAATATTTAAAGTAACGAAATGCTACAAAAATCAATGGACTGTCTCGCCAGACGATAAACAAAAACTTCCCTAGCCATCACTATGTTACATTTCTGCTATCACTGCACTGCACCCTGCTACTAGTCTGCCTCGCCCCGACTACCTTTTATGTTCCTTCAAGAAAATTCCTTCAAACACCAAATAAGATAACGCGCACAGCAGCGTAACAATCACAATGCGTAACAGAACACTGTTTATTTGAACGATAAAATTTATTTCGACTGGAGATTCGTCATTAAAGTGAAACACTCAGAAGGACGGAATGCAACAAAAAGACAAACGTGCATTAGTTAGAGTTAACATGCATGTGAGCACCAGCAACAGTTAGTTACATCAGTGTTAAGCAAATCTCCTTTGGCACTTCACCAGGATCACTAGGTGACACTTTGATGCATAACTCAGTGAAAAGGAAGATTAATACTCGATCACATCTTTAAGCATGAATTCCCGTAAAATGCAATGTCTGCTTCTGTCAATGATATACTAATTTATAATAAAATAATACCGCCCCGAGGATATGTGTAAGCTAACTTCCTAATTTTCATAAGTAGAAGTGTCTGAGAAAAACGCTGATAAATTTTGAGATTTCTTTTTATAATACCGTTGCTTTACAACACTTCTTAACATTAAGCTATGCCCTTCAATCAGCCAACCTGAAGACAGTTTTTAAAAACTTTAATTTGAATTTTCCCTTTCTCTCGTTCTCTTCTTCCCTCTTCTCTACTCATTAATTTCTGATGGTGGTGCTCAAACAATATTTTTAGGATTTTACAGCTTTATATATGACGTGTGTTACCCATGTTGATACCGGATGCATTCGCACCTTTGTTTGAACCCATCTGAAGTCCAATAATTGTTTCGCCAGCTCGAAGCTTTTCTTCCGACCATTCACGTTTCTCCCCTTTTGCCTCCTAAAGAAACATCAATGAGTATGAAATTCTTAAATGTTAAGTCAAAAACTTCAATAGCTTAAATGATTGTCATCGCAGTAGTCCAAAATCAACACAGAAAAAATTATTTGATTATTTATAGAAAGTTTTGTTTTGTTAATATAATATTTATTTGTAGTAGTCACACATCACTAAAGCTTGTCCATAAAGTTCAGCTATGAAATACATTCAAGCTAACGGGATAAGTCCGAATTATCGATTAGCAACGCATTTAGGACTTTTTTGATCACATCTCTTTATGAAATATCACAAAATTGTGGGTGCATTTGTATTTTTGCTATCACAGAAAAAGAAATTTTTGAAAATACAGCTGATGAAACATTCAAGTTGAGTTTCATGTATGCTAAAACTGTCATTGATTGCACTCCATCTAAAAAAGAAGTGCTTAAATGCGATGAGTCTGCACTTGCATTTTGCATTATATAAAATCTGCAATTTCTGATTATCGTATATATGAATATTTCTGAAAACGTGACTTAAAATGGCTTGTATTAATGCTCCAAACGTTTTATTGTACTTACCTTTCGTTCTGGACTTCAATGATGTTTCAAACATATGCTTTTTTAATGTTCTGTGAATTTAATTCTCTTAAACAGTTAATCTACTTGCAAACTTATTTGCTAAAGTCAAATCATCAAGAGACAAACTAATATAAATTGGTAAATATATATGGCTCAATTCACATATTCAAGGCAACATGAAACGGCAGAGAGTAAACCGTTGCCAATTGACACTACAGCTTTCTTTAGTATATGTATATAAAAGATGGAGTAATAATGAATCGGAAACAATAAGCAATCTTTCAGAGGAAAGAAGGATATAAATTATGGAACTTGGATGGTCTACAAATAATAATTAGATATAAATACGACCTACTTTTCAGGATCACTAATTAATTTCTTTATTGATTATGCCTATTCTTTAATAGAGTTCACTATTCTTTATTGTCTTTATTTAGAATTAAAATTTCACTTAACTTTGGGCCTAATCCAGGCTTTCCAAACAGTTCCTCAGATTTTCTGGCCAATGATGAAAGGCAAACAACAACTGCATTTGGATCCTGACCTTCGAATAGATCAACTGTTTGGAAAAGTTCTGACTTAGCTATATGTTTCTCGGCGAACGATAAAAAGAATGAAATATTTTCCATTTGTTTGAAAGCCATTGCACTAGTGTTAATCTTCTTCACTGAACCTGGCTGTAAGGCATTTGCAAGGCTGAAACATTTCTTATTTTGTTCTCAAGAAACCAAGTAAACTTCCCAAAATAATGATTTCCTATTCTCTCATGTCCAATTCTCTCATGTCCAATTCTCTCATGAAATTGTGATGCTCCGGTGTTTTTCACTATTTAAAGAAGGTATTCTCGATATTTTCTTTTATTATTTAAGGCAACCGTTCAATTCTTTTTTGAAACAATTTAGACTTCTTAAACTTGACTATATATTTATGAATAAATGCAAACAGTGAATGATTAACTTTTTGATATTAATCTTTTTGGAAGACTAACTTTTTGATAGCTTGTAAACATCTCGAACGAGATTTTTAGTTTACCTGCACAATGCCGTGCCATCTTTGAAGACCCCCAAAAAATTTTTAACATCGCCATCGGTTGAAAAACTTTTT
The DNA here is from genome assembly GCF_000002995.4 of Brugia malayi. NCBI lineage: Eukaryota > Metazoa > Nematoda > Chromadorea > Rhabditida > Onchocercidae > Brugia > Brugia malayi. The sequence continues at coordinate 13,072,158 of NW_025062477.1, forward strand.
CCGGTGAGCTGGGCAACCCATTCAAGAAGTTGTCCAGCCAATTCACTATCATATTTTTCACGTATTTTACGCTGCGCTTCTAACGCCAAACCAGATTTCGTAGCACGTTCTGTCATTATATCTGAATAACTGAAACCACAAAAACTGCAAAAAAGGGAGAAGTTGAAAATTGACACTGCAACACATATGGTGATGAAAAATTAAATTGTTGGCATTAATTAACAACTTATGAGTTAGACAACATTATTGTTGCTTTAAGCATATGAAGAACAAAACAAAATGCGGTTCTATGGAATAGTATAGATACAAGCTAAATAGCTGTCTTAATTAACAAATTAATTACTAACATTTAATTTGTTTTTTAACACTTAATTCTATGAAAGATCGAAATAGACCCAACAAGAAAGAGAAGAACGGAAAAGAAGCTAGGACCTTGGACAGAAAACCACAAGGAAAAATATTAAAAAAGAAAAGAACAAATGGTATTGGTAAAGAAATACAGTAGTAGAATTAAAAATTAAGAAAACTTATATTAAAAAGAAGAAAAAGGACAGGAATTAATGTAAACGCTGTGCTGTACGATGATATAGCCAAGTTATTAAATATAAAAAGCTTTCGTCATCCGATAACGCCTACCCACTTTGAGATGAAGCGCAAAATGATATCAACATCTGCAACAATGAAAGAAAATCCCTTTCTAGTTGACAGGAAGCATATCATTTCGTCTTCTGCTTTCTAAACGATAGCAAATGAAATAGCTAAATGACAAGAGTCACAGTCCATCCACTTCGAATTTTTCACTATCTTGTAAAATTTGAAGTGTTCAGATCTCTTCTCCAATTGATTTGCTGCCTAAATTTTGGAGCATTGTTCGTTGCTTTGTCATGTCATTTTTTATGACAACAGTGTCCAAACGGCATATCGATTTAACAAATAAAAAGGAAGAGCACAAGCATGTGAATCCTATAATATTAGTTAGTTATCTTATGCTTTAGATTCGAGATTTTAAATAAGTTTTCAAAGGTTAAGAATCAATAAACTATGCTTGAAATATTAATAAAAATCATAGTATACTGTCACCTTTCCAAATATTTCGCAGCAAAACTGGTTGAAAACTAAAAAATGAGGGGAAGATACAGGCATTAAAGCTAAACATACAAAAAAACTATTATCTCTTTATATGCGATAATGTATTTTGAATGATTATGTATAGATACCCTTAGAAGACATTCTCCACTGTACGACACAAGTCAGTAATGCTTGATGTATCTCAAATGACGATTAAAGTTGTAAGTGAAATGAAACAAAACATGACTGAATTGGTATTCCTTGTTAATGGTACTAATGTTGAGAGAGATTAAGTAATAGAAGCGGATATGACGCAATGGATGTTTAATGACAATAGCACCAAGAATTTAAATGAAATGAGAGAAAGAGAGAGAGAGACAAGACCGATACCGCTCAGTTAAGTCAAGACACTCAGCAATCAAAGTGTTCCATACTAACTAACCTCATGCTAAGGTGAAACTTTACTTAGCGTACCAAAAACACTGGGAGGGTCACGTGATGTCACGTAATGCAAAGTTAGAGCAGCGGAATGAAATGGGATGAAATGAGAGTATCACGCATGATCATCACATAACAATCGGCATAAATCGATTCAACTTACAGACTGGGCTCACTTTCTTATTCTATTCCTGTTCTGCTTTCTATTCCATTCTTTTTCTATTCTGACGGAGTCAAACAATGAATGGACATGTCAGGTTGACACGTATGATAAGTTGCAACGCTTGCTGTATCGATTTCCGTAGAAAGACTTCCAATTTCCCATATCTTCTTGGAAATCTTGAGAAAAATAAATTAAACGAACACCCGTCTACTCCCATTTCTTTACTGTTTCGAACCTTGGAAGAACCAGATTAAGCGTAAGTGTTTACTGACACGTGCCGTAGGTTATTACGTGAATTATCAAGAATTACTGAGTTAAAAATATATTCTCTATTGTAACAACTATCGCTAGTTATTCTCAACTCTATATCAAATTATATCATATCTATACATTTCTCAGGAACTCAATCAAAATTAACTTGCTCTCAGAATTCCGTCAAATGGGAAACTTTCATTCCTTTCTACACCGCTTCACCCATCCCAATCTACTTCACTTCTATGAATGAAATTAGTAATATCTATAATAAATACCCATCTTACAGGAAAAATATTATCTGTTTACCCTGCCCTTCAAACATCCTTGGTAATTAGGAACCTTTCTTACTATTCGTTCTACTGTACTTCGCCCTCTCTCATACAAACTGAGAGAGACTTCATCAATCCTTTGCATGCTTCATGGTTTCAGTTTTCGATCTCAGAAATGTAATGACTTTACAACCTTTACTATTTCTAAACAAACAATTAAAAAGACATATTCAACATAAATATTACAAACAATACGAGGAGAAGACAATGAGCATCAAGCCTCCCTTGCATGCTTAAAGTTCAAACGTTGTCTTTTCAATGACTTTTTTATTAGAAAGCGATTAGCCGGGTAATTCAAGCCAAACATAAACTAGAAAAAATTATATGAACCAAAACAACGCATATCGGACCAGGCACGACAAATAATAAAAGTGGAACTGAAAACATGATCAAAGACTAGTGGATTCGCAAATACTAAGGTAGGTTTAAACAATCTATGATACATATGTCACCAAATAAAATTAATTTCCTTTTTTCGCTTTCCTCCCTTCTCAATAGTATATATGACGATAAGTATATATGAAATAATAACCATTTCCATAACCTAAGTATCCACATAAAATGTACAAGAGTAGCTTAAAAAATATTGCACATTCCAAAGCAAAATTACCGCTAAACATAAACGGAAGAAAAAAACCGGTCTGATATCGTATAGAGCAAACTTTGGCTATATTGAAATATAAACAGAAAAAATGACAAATATGAACCAAGAAAGAAATAAGCGAAATTTTTGTGGGACTACAGGAAACACAAAAAGAGTGAAAATGAGGAGTAAATGAGAAATATGCGAAAAAAAAGAAAATAAATTCACATGGAAATGTAAGTAAACCAAAGAAAAAAAAAGTAAAATAGACAAACAAAACACAATTTGGAATTCAAAAAAATTTTATACAAATGAGTTAGGAAAACAAATTTGACACAGAAACTTTGAACAATTGCTTGAATATAAAAGCTGCACGCACATAAAAGAACAACACTGCTTTTGATCGCTTGAGTGAATACCTAATTAATCTTAATAAATCTATTAATGCATACATTTTACTTTTTACAGAAAATAAATGAACTAAAAAGTTGAGTTTTAATCCTTTCAATTTTTTAAACTGAGATATTTCTAACTGCTTATCATTCTCTTCAAAAAAAGTGTCCTTTAGTATATTTTATAATTAAAGCCACTATGTGGAAGAAGTTGCAATATGTTAACTTCAATTTTTCAATCAAAAGTTAATAAGAATAGTGGCTTAGGTATCTCCGGCATTGAGAATCTTTAAACGATCTAACATTTGATTATGACGGAATATTCTTATTTTCGTCGAAGAATTTACAACCAGAAGGAAAAATAACTGTACCCGTCATAGTCTGAAAGACATTGATCTGAATTTACAGAAAATTAAGCAGTACTGAAACTTCATTAGATTTATAAACACTTCTCTCATCTCTACAAAATATTTTTACTGTAAAGTCCAATTATATGCCAGAAAAGTAAACAAAACCTAACAAGCAGGAACTCTTTATAATTATCTGGCGTAAAAAAGATCATGAACGAAGCTGACAAGGCCAAACAAATGGTTTGATAACATTCTCATTTTGTGTTCTAAGCATATCCCTGAGTAGAAATTCGATCGGTGTTTCTCCAACTAATTTCACGAAAAATAACTGTTCAATTACAGATGCACTGATCGATCTTAAACTCGGCAATCGTAACAACAAACGACCGAATCGTCCGACCTAAAATCAATTGAAAATTACAAAAAATAACTAGACAATACCTTATAAAATTCCTTCCTTTTCTTTTTTCCTCCAGCAATTAAAAACAGACTTGTAATTGCTTCTGTGTTCTGCAATATTCCTCCAATGCCGATTGAACCTTTTCTTGTATCGTTTCCACTCGTATAACATCATTCAACCCACAACAGTCTGCAAAAAATTTCGGTCTTGTAAACAACCTAAAAGCTTTAAACTATTAAATTACCTTCTTTTTCCATATTTTCCTATCACCACTTTTCGTCTTATCTGTTTAGATACACAAAAATATTAAGCTCTATATCGTAATAATAGCCTGCACAGAGCCACAGAAAATCCCTGACAGTGGTGTAACGAGTACACAAATAAATCATAAAATTACACACCATCCAATGAGTTCGAAGCGCAGCTGTTTCAAACAATGCTTTTCGAAACAGAAATCAAAACACGCAAATAAGAAAAAAACTGCAACGTATATCACAGTACCGCAGCACATAATGTTATTTTTCCCTGCCTCATTTTATGTGAAACATTAAAAAAGAATTTTGATAGTTTCCCTCCTTTCTCTTTCTTCACATCCTAAATATTTCCGGTGCTATTTCTTAAAAGTGAATTAAAAACAAATAATTCCAATATGCAAAAATGATGACTGATTCATCGAAAGGGAGAAGATACCATTTGTACCAACTGAAGGCTCTAATATTTCTATAGTCATCTACTGCAACTAAATTGAATATTGCAGAAAGCTTTAACAATTAAAACGGACCATCACTATACTACGTGTCATAGATACACGACTGTTGTGCTATGTCAAACGTGAACACAGTAATCAGAATCATACGATTTTCTCTTTTCAAAGATGCGTTATTTCACCCCGTCATTAACTGATAGTTTGTAGCCACAGAATCATTGCACGTACTGCTGAAACTGATACTGGCTAAATTGAAACTGACTAAAATTAGATTGGAAATCCTGTCTTTAAACTTGAAATTCATTTCTATGTGATCGGGTTTTCAATTAAAGTAGTTATGAGTCATTTTTGCAATTCAACTGATGTTGTCATTCCGTCGCAATGATCCATTTGTTTGTTCGCTTTGGTGAAAATATATCTCAATTGTATTGGGTGTAGAGAAATCAGCACTTTATTGACCTATTTACCTCTTTTTTCTAAGGCCTCCTTTCAACATCCTATTTTAAGGCCTTTCACCTTTTCCTTAACGCATTTTCTCAGCCCTTGACATTTTTCCATTGCCAATGTATTTAACACATTACATATAATATATCCCATATTTGAGACCATCAATCAAATTTTTAATAGCAATACATGTCGTTGAAGGCATATCAAATGTCTTCAGTATTCCTTTTTTTTTTAAATCGTATGAAAATGAATGAAGTACTTTTCAAACAAAAATACTGTTATTATCCACGGTGAGTAAAACGTCCAATATGAGAGAAATAATGATTGAAAAGAAAGTCTTTACCAGTGTAAAGTCCTTACATTATCTATGGTCATTCAAGAAAGATCTCTTCCATCGGAATTTCATTCTAAATTGCATGTCCTAAAAACTTAAGATATGAGCACAATTTAAATAAAAAATAGAAACAGAAATAAAACATCAAAATGCTAACCAACACTAAATAATATAACTGCTTTCAGACTACAAAATTCGGCTAGGTCCATCTGCAGTGCCTTTAAACGTTCGATCTGACCCTAAAATAAACCAAAAATCACGTACTATGTGTTTAAAAAACATTAGTTTCTTGATCTGACTGCATATCAATTTGACATCAAACCATAAATAAAGTCACAAAACGACTTTTGGAAGCGAGCAAAGAATTTGTTTTATTTTTCCTCTTTCTACTTCATCAAAATAGACTTATCTAACTCAAAATGATTACAGTGCAGTTTCTATGTGTCTAAAACCTAAACTGAAATAAGGGAACTCCTATATAATAAGTGATATTCACGACATTTGCTTGTTCGAAGTAATAACGACGAAAACAAAGATAAAATAACCTGGAAAACACGTATCCGATCCATGAATACAACTAGTTGATCGGTTGGTAAGGGAGGAGAAGAATGCAAACCAGAAGCAGCAAGTAAAGGTGCAACGTGTACTGGCATACCGAACTGCGCTGCATTTATCACGAACAGCTCAGCCCAACTTGCTCGAAGTAGTGTCAACTATAAAACATTGTTTTTGTAAGAAAAGGAAAAAAGCAAACAACTCAAGTAAAAGATTTGCTATTTCAATAAAAAGTTCTGTAAAATGTTTTAATGTCTTATAATAACTTACTTCCGCCTCTATTTTAACTGTAAATTAAGTATTATAACATAAGAAAATTTCTTTTTTTTTTTTGCAAGAAAAAGAATTGCAAGTGTTGTAACTAGATAGAATAAAAGCTAAGAGATATCTATGCTACTTGCGTTGATTTTGATTTCGATGTAATAAATGACAAAAGAGTGTACCTGATCAGTATCACTGAGCTCATTAAAGAATGGGATATTCTTAGCCCATTCAACGGCAGAAAACAATAACTTGGCACCGAACTCATAGATATTATCCATCCCAATTGAGCTAGACGATGAGCTACCTGGAATAGCTTTAAGAGAGTGTACGAGGAACCCATTCAATTTTGCCAATGAACAAAATCGTATTTTCTTTTAGTAGACTTTATTACACACTTAATATTCACAGTATTTAAAAATCTTGAAAAATAATTGATATTAAGAGAATTTTGTCCCAAAATTTCAACCAACTGTTATAACCATTTCTTTAAGTCTTAAAAATACTACCTACTGACTGGTATAAAAAATTTGATGAAAACAAACGATATCACTTAATACCAAATGATCATCTTCATTTAACATTAGATATACTATGATGTATATTCCACAATATTAACATAGGATTAAGTTCATTTATTGAATTTATTCATTAAGTCATAAGAGGGAATTAAACTAGGAAGTATTAAACGAGTGAATTATGCCTAAGAAACTGAAACTCCTTATATCCTTTAAAATATTAGAAACAAGTTATCTGTTTTATAAAAGTATGTTTCCTAACCATCATCCATTTTTGAGGTGCCCTACCACTATTCAGATTAACAACGATCACTAAGGGTCACCAGCGGCAAAGAATCGCCTCCTTTGAATCTCATATAGTCTCGTCAAATTCTTGCTAAATTTTAACTTCATGTAATTAGTATTTCAGAAAGCTCCTAGAATACTGTTTGTTTAAAATTTATGAGACGGACCATTCACTTTTTTTTTCAAAATCAAAAATGGCCGAGATGAATTGAACTACCTTATATGAATATATGGATTAATTTCAAAAACAAAATATTCAGCTAGGGAAGAAAAGTGTTTATAGAAACTTCTAACTTAACAAAATGTTGAATTTCCAGTATAAGAGAATTCTTTGTGAGAACGCTTTTGTGACACATAACTTTCTGCTGAAAGATTCAACTAAACAGAGTTAATATATAAGCCTTTCTAAACCTCATTTATGCAATTCTGGACTGTGCTTTCTCTTTCTTAATGTATTAATCACGATATTGATATGAGTCTGTTTTAGAAAGGAAAAAAAGGATGCTTCATTAAACAGATCACATAGTAAGAAAACAGCCTTATTTAATGTTAAAGCGATTATATTTGATCGCCCAAGCTAAACCAATATTTAGTAAAAATATTACAATCTTTAATTATTTGTAAATTCTGCATTTAAAACAACTTCTTCAGATTATCGCTGTAAATATATCATTTTTGGTTCAAAAGCTTGATTCTGAGAGTAACTCGACGGAGATCAGATGTTTTTCATTGCTTAGGATAAATTAACTAATAAACATTCAAACAAGTGTTACGTGAAATCATTGTTATGAAATAAGATTTAGTAGCAGATCAAATTCTTTAAGAATTTAATCCTGAGAATGACTTCAAGAACAAAGGAATGATGACATGGAAAACATTAGGCTAAGTAGTTATAAAAGCTTTATCTGAAATATTACGAACTTATACCTCAATAAAACATATCTCTATTAATCAAACAGTCACTGAAAACCTACAATTCTTCCCAAAGAACAGAAACACTAAGATTAAAATCTGAAATGACCTTTACTCTGTCATCATCTGATGAGAATTAATAAATAAATAGTAAAAGCATTTACAAGCGATGGGCGGATATGGTTCAGCGTGTATGAGATGCGTCACAATGGATGAAACATGGGAACCGACACTCTGATTTACTGTCAGCAATTGTTCGCCAAAAAGAACTGTGGAGGAATAAGCATGCTGCGCATTTGGTGGTATCCTTCCGCGTTGCACTGCTGAAAGATTTGTTCGTAAATAGTGCCTGCCTCATTTGACGAGTGTCATTTTTCAACAGGTGCCTCATTCGTTGAATTCCTTTCTGCCACATGAATAGCAAAAACAAAATGTTCAAATACCACATAGCAATCTGATAATATGAAGCTTCCATCTTAAACTGACAATCCTTTACCAAACAGTAGTTAAATATCATCATTTGCATTACACATGAATGATTTAATTAAATGAACAAAGTGAATGGTGACCAAGCAAATGAGGAATAACTTTAACAAAAGAAAAAGAAGTAGACACTGATAAACAGTTTAGGTTCTGAACTTAAGATGCAATTCTTCCTCGCACATATACATTCACTCCTTCAAACTCAAATCTGGTAGCTACCAGATCGCTTATTGTATATAAATGGGGCACAAATAGCGCACTGTTTGAATAAAATAATTTGTTGTGAATCTTTGAAGGTTTTACTTAAATTGAACTTTTAAAAATTAACCTAAAAAGGACATAAATGTTGCTGACAAAAAAATATTTAGAAAAACTTGCCAATTTTTGCTAAATAGGTAAGAAGGTTCCTTAATCACAAAAAATTTATTTGGAAAGCTAGCAAAGTTAAAAGATATTGTGCTGGGCGCAGGATGGCACTTGTGGTATAACAAATTTTCGCGCTGGTAGCTCGACAAGTGGATATTGAAAGTGGTTGACTAATTACTGAACATAAATACGATGTTTTCTTGTAGCAGTGAGGTTAGCGAAAGATTAACTAGACGAACAATTGTTAAATACCAAAAACAAATATTAAATATAAGGCAAGACGAACCCTCCTTGCGCATTCCCATTCTTTCACATTTCTTCAGACGGCAATACTGACACTGATTTCGATGATTCACATCCACTGGACAATTCTTGGAACCGCGACACGTATAATTAAGGCTTCGTCTTATTGATCTGAAGCATGAAACTCATTTTTTCCATGATTTCTAAACTCTTAGAATAACGAAATCATTAAATGAAATGATCAAAGTGCAACAAATGTTAAACATAATAGTGCAATGCACATGGAAAAGCACTTCTCAAAATAACCATTGATAATGGACCTTACTTTCTCATTTTTAATGAGAGCATAAAAGTTGAGTTTCCACTAATTCAAATCGAAAAATATAGGCTTCGCAAATTTTTAAAAATAACACGTACAGATAAGTAATAAGAAAAAAGACTGAACAATGTAAAAATGACATGCTCACGCACATATTATTAATTGCATGCTTAGATTTATTTTCATTTTTTATTTAAGAATAATGACTACATGTCACATCGATGACATGGTTTAACTAAATATTAATCAACTATGAATACGACTAGAAACGTACAAGAAAATCGGAAGTTTTGAATGAAAAGTAAATTTCAAAAATTTTCACCAAACGAAATGATATTAACCATTATTACCCATAAGTACACACTGATTTTTAAATTAGTGATTATATATATGTATATATGTATATCCTCCTTAAATGGAATAACTATATTTTAGTTACACAAGATTTGTTTTCTATCTTTCTCCTATAACGAAAATAAATTTGAAGAGCAAATTATGATACTACAAGCTCATTGTAACAAACATGACACAACTGAGATATTAAAATGGAGGTTGGGATACCTTTTAAAGAATGATTTACATCCTTCGCATGAAAACTGCCCATAATGCTTGCCACTCGATTTATCACCACAAACTACACATTCAGTACCAAGCAATAACTGTTTGTCAATTGGTGAATTGTCCGGATGGACAGCACCGCCGCTACCACTAGCAACACCGCTATTCGAGTCAGAGCTGCTTGCACCAGACGATGATCGTGATTCCTCCAAATTATTTTACACATAATTTCCAAAATTAATTCAAAAAATTTAAGTTGCAGCCAACTACAACACTATAATACTTACTCAATTATAATAAATAATATCAGCTATAATACTTACTACCAGCAACAAAAATACTTCTGGATATGCTAGTAAGTTACCTGGGCGTTAGCATCCGGATTGCTGGTACTTGGATTTTTGATACTGGAATCCATCCAAGAGGAACTGACTACGGGTACGGACATTTCCATGGGGGGAACACGGTGTTCCTCTTTCCATTGCTTTTTCTTCATGCACTTCTTATCGCTTCCTGCACGTTACACTTTTTTATTATGTTGCAAGTGGCGTCCTTCCCGCCAGGTAATCAGGAAACTCGGAAACAATGTTTTTATTTCTAAATTATTAGGTAAAGGTTAAACTGTAAAAACAGGAAGAGGAAGTGACAGCAGCAGAAAGAGCAACAGGGAACGGAAATGGAATGAGAGACAGAAGCTGAACAGATTGTTGGTTGCCGACTTTCTTCTCTTCTTATCTCTTTCTTGGACGACACTTTAGCCTCGGGGCGGGGCAAAGGTCGTGGATCAGAGCTTCTCGGCCTGGGATTCCTCCAATAGGCAACAGCAGTTGAAACGACTCGTAGCTGAACACTTCGAGCCACCACCAACACCACCACCACCAGCAGAACCAGCAGCACCAGCAGAACCACCAACACCACTACCAGCAGCACCAGCAGCAGTAGCAGCGATGAACACGTCGGTTGATCGTTCTCTTCCAGTTTCTTTCTTCGCCTTGCTTCCTGCAAGATCACATCTAATCTGACAATGGTATAGCAAAGTCTGAGTGCCGTATTGATCGAGAATGTAGACGCATCACAAAATACCGTACTCTCGGGAGTGATACTGGAAGCAGCCCACCTCATTTAACTCGGAAGCCAATATAATTATCTCTTCCCTTCCCGAAACCAAAGTATGGAGTAGTAGCTTAATGCATACAATGAAGAATTCCTATTTTTTGATTTACTTCAATTAATTTGAAATAAAATGAGTACTGCCATACCTACTTTTAAAGTATATCGCAATGTATTCAGGAAGATACGACCAAATAATAATATATTTATATTACATTTTAACACAGTCTAGGCTGTTTCTTTAGAGAAATTACAGCCATAGAAAGGAAACTTTTAATTCATAGCTTATAGAAATTGTTATTGAAGGATAGTGCTAATGCAGAGATCGAAGCCAAATTATTTAGTTAATTCAATTTGTTTGGAATTGATGCTCTTTATAATTTAAGAAAACATTTTGCTATAAAATGTATTTATATTCACTTTACATATATTCGTGGCTTTTTTTAAAATAGTTGACATATGTTAGTGAAAATATTACGCTAACTTAAAAATGCCATCATTTCATTCATTTTTTATGCTCTATAGCTTATCGAATTTTACAAAGAACAAAAAAAAAAAAAAAAAAAAACGAATCTGAGATGAGTAAAACGAAATGTGCAAACAATATACTATACATTAGGTTCAGAGAAGAAAATAAGTAAAGTCTCAATTTTGCATATGTCAACTTCAGAGTAGCAATTATCTTTATTTAACGACTACAACATCATATGAGAATTGACGCCATAATTGCATAAATACCACAGCCTGTAAATTTCTAATGTAATTTATCGAATTTTACAAGGAACAAAAAGTCCTGGGATAAGTAAAACGAAATATGCAAACGATATATGACTTCAGTCAACGATTAGAAGATTTCTCCATTTTGTTAGCATCTTTTAAGCTTTTGTTTTTTAAACTTAGCTTGCATAGCATCAATCAGTTACGTTAAATTTGTTTTGTTCCTTTAGGTAAATGTTTCTTTCTTTTCCCTTTCAAAACATGAATTATGAAGAAGCATCCACGAGATGCGTGCGGTATAAGTGCAAACATAAACCTATGCAAATATCCAGATGAAACAACTTTTTGCAACTGTTAAATTTTGATGAAAGAATAAATAAATGGCATTTACTATGCTGCTGGATTACAGGTAGACTGGAAGTTCAATTTTTAGAAAGATTTTAACATTTTGTTAAACCAAATCAATGAATGAATTATGATAAAAAAAAAATTAAAATACAATTAGCCACTGTTGATTTGGACGGATTAATATTTGAATGTTCAAATATTTTTAGTTCAAGCATGGTAACTTACATGATTATTTCATGCCAAATACTGTAAACTAAATTATGTAACACCTTATCTCATGTAAGATGTACTAAATTACATAAACTAAGCTTGTCGCTCTTTATGAGCATTTTCAGCAGGTAATCACAACTTTACACACTTTGTATTCAAATGAAACTTTCACTACACTACGAAATCAAACATAAAAGCTTATGAAAACATCGATAACAGTTACTAAATTTTTATTATTTATAAAGATAGGATACTTAGTTTTGTATTCACTTTAGACTAACTCATTCTAACTAAGAATTCTCATACAACACCTTTCTCATAAAGTAATATTTGGACAATCTTTGTCTAATCAATAGCATTCTTCCATGTTTGTTAAATATATTTTACGAAACTCAGCAAAATCCAAATATTTATAAAAAAGAAGCAATTTGCTTGATAGATTTTTTTTACATAGACTTGCTGGTGATAAATGTGGCCAAAGCTACTATCTCTGATAGTATTCTCGTTTATCATTCTACCTACTTATCTCACTGACATTATTTCATAACACCGAGACTTGATTTGGTGAGTAAATAAAAGCTGAAATTTTAGAATATTAGTTATCAACATGAATTCTAAAGCTTTCTTTTTAAAAAAACCAAAACCCCATCTGGATTAAATTTATGAAGTACTCATGATATTAGGAAATGAATATCTAAGCTTGCAATGGTGCCTCAATCTCAGTCACTGAGATACCGTAGCCTAGAAGCATCTTGCTTCACTCTATGTAGGACTACTCTAATCCTCAAATATAATCCTTTCTTTGATTATCTACTCCAAACATCCAAGCCTTTCGTCCCATTTTACTTTCTTCTGAAAAGCTATTTACATTTCAAATGACGACACAACAACGGTTGGCAATATGGCAAGAAGAAATGATAGCAATGCTGAAGATATCAACTAACAGAATTCTTAGTTATTATCCTTAAGTGCTTAGGACAAGATAGGAAGAACTTTCCGATCAGAGTAGTGCGAAGAAGTAATGAAGCCATATGAGAAGAGTTGATGATGAATGCTACGGTGAGATATAAGAATTAAATTTATGAAAGTTCCTCTCATCCAGGTTGTTCTTTTGGACACTCTCAACAAAATCGTTTCATTAATTGTAAAAAGCGATAGATAGATAGATAGATAGATAGATAGATAGATAGATAGATAGATAGATAGATAGATAGATAGATAGATAGATAGATAGATAGATAGATAGATAGATAGATAGATAGATAGATAGATAGATAGATAGATAGATAGATAGATAGATAAATAGATAGATAGATAGATAGATAGATAGATAGATAGATAGATAGATAGAAGATAGATAGATAGATAGATAGATAGATAGATAGATAGATAGATAGATAGATAGATAGATAGATAAAAGATAGATAGATAGATAGATAGATAGATAGATAGATAGATAGATAGATAGATAGATAGATAGATAGATAGATAGATAGATAGATAGATAGATAGATAGATAGATAGATAGATAATAGATAGATAGATAGATAGATAGATAGATAGATAGATAGATAGATAGATAGATAGATAGATAGATAGATAGATAGATAGATAGATAGATAGATAGATAGATAGATAGATAGATAGATAGATAGATAGATAGATAGATAGATAGATAGATAGATAGATAGATAGATAGATAGATAGATAGATAGATAGATAGATAGATAGATAGATAGATAGATAGATAGATAGATAGATAGATAGATAGATAGATAGATAGATAGATAGATAGATAGATAGATAGATAGATAGATAGATAGATAGATAGATAGATAGATAGATAGATAGAAAGATAGATAGATAGATAGGATAGATAGATAGATAGATAGATAGATAGATAGATAGATAGATAGATAGATTAGATAGATAGATAGATAGATAGATAGATAGATAGATAGATAGATAGATAGATAGATAGATAGATAGATAGATAGATAGATAGATAGATAGATAGATAGATAGATAGATAGATAGATAGATAGATAGATAGATAGATAGATAGATAGATAGATAGATAGATAGATAGATAGATAGATAGATAGATAGATAGATAGATAGATAGATAGATAGATAGATAGGATAGATAGATAGATAGATAGATAGATAGATAGATAGATAGATAGATAGATAGATAGATAGATAGATAGATAGATAGATAGATAGATAGATAGATAGATAGATAGATAGATAGATAGATATGATAGATAGATAGATAGATAGATAGATAGATAGATAGATAGATAGATAGATAGATAGATAGATAGATAGATAGATAGATAGATAGATAGATAGATAGATAGATAGATAGATAGATAGATAGATAGATAGATAGATAGATAGATAGATAGATAGATAGATAGATAGATAGATAGATAGATAGATAGATAGATAGATAGATAGATAGATAGATAGATAGATAGATAGATAGATAGATAGATAGATAGATAGATAGATAGATAGATAGATAGATAGATAGATAGATAGATAGATCATTGAAGCAAAAAACATCAACAGAACCTCAAAATGGCACCCATAAAAAGCCATTCCAACTGCTCGGTGCCCATCTTCAACCGAATAATTAAGTCTTCCGGCGATTACATTAAAGTTACTTCGTTTATATCTATTTCCTTTTTTATTTATTCCATTAATTTTATGCTTAAATTATATATATATATATATATATATATCACTAACGAAGAATAGTTTAATTTGATAAAAAGTGAATTATTTACATCAGTTTAATTTATAATAAATGATTTCACTATCATTTTGCATAAATGCCTGTTCAGTGAATGGAACCGTTAAGCAGGAGAAATCTTTTTTATCGACTCTAAATTAAAGTCTATTGGTTATTGCTAAAATACTGTACAATCTCATGATCCTCAACTAATTTGAGTGAGTTGGATAATCTGTTAAACACGGTTAAATGTGAAATGTAAATTGTTCGAAAATTCGAATCCTACAGGTTAGAAAAATATTAGAAGTAGAATAAAAGCATACGATGGAAAACTTTATGATAATGTCTATTAATGAATAACTTAATACTACTATATTAGTCAAAGGCTGCAAAATCAAAATTAGTGCTAATCAGAGTAAATCAATGAATTCCCTTAGTTCGGCAAAGCTATAATAAAAAATCACATTTGCTTCCCACATAAAAAAACAAGGAAATTAAATGCCACATTCATAATAGTAAAATTTAAATATTTCTATGGGAAGGGAGCGAAGGAGAAGTCTTCAAACGATCTGAATGTTTTCACCCATGCATAGCCACAGCTAGTTGCGCTATTTCATGCTTTCGAAAATCTGAAATTCATAAAATGGTGACCCCTACCGACGACCTAATTCTGAGGGTAACAAGGTAACGAGGAAATGGGGACTTTCGCCCGCATGCTCACCGTCTAAAGAGTTCAGGGTCAATTCAATTCTCTTCCTGCTGCTATTTTTGCTTGATTACCGTAGTCAAGGCACCTACGGTAGTAATACTTCTGTAATGTGATGGTAGCGGTAATAGTAATAGTATCTTTTTTTGAATTTTACTAATCAGTAAAATTTTCATCAAGTGTCTCTCATTACCTACGAAATGCATGAAGTAACTTAATGGCGGTATATTTTGAAACTTTAACATAAATAATTTTGCAAATTCAGCAAAAAGCAAAATTAATTGCAACGAAGTAGTTCACGAGTAATACACAACATTTCTTTGATCCTTTCAAACCTAGTTTTGTCATTAGAAATGCAGTTTATAAAATCGCATACATGTAATCCGCAAAGGTATGAAGGGAATACCGGAACTAGCACAGGATTATCCTCTTTTCATATCGCCATAAGTAATTTGTAATGAATTACAGCAATTCGTTATACTAATTTTAACAGTGTTTAGTGATGCAAATGTCGTATCTTTGACACAAAATATGACTGAAGGCTTTGTTCAGCAAGGGTTTGTCTTCCATCGAAATCTCTATTCCTTCCCCGAGATTCCATCGAAATCTCTATCCCTTCCCTCTAGAATTCTTTGACATGTCATTGACCTCACTCTAAATTCGCATTTAATAAAATAGTAGAATTACAGTTCTGATACTTTCAAAACACATTTTCTAGTTAAATGGCAATTTTAATTACAGTTACCGTAACAACTTGAATATTGCGAACTTTGAATGATATAACTATTGAGATGAGTTTATTCCTTTAAAAAAAATAAAATAATTTAGTAAATTATTAGTGTTTCTTCCTTGCTTGGCTCTAAAATCAATTGTTTGGTAAAAGGTGAAAAGAGATGGTGAAGGGAGGGCGATACTTGTGGATTGTTGCTGATGAATTATAGTGTCGAAGTTGCGGATGATAAATCACACAACAAACGGCATCCATCAACGAACACAAAAGCAAATATTTCTTGGCCAAGAACGCATTTTTGGAGGCTCCTGGAGAACAATAGAAAATGAGTGAAAATATAATGCAAAATTTACTACAGATTTTCGAATATAAATACATTTTCTTTCAACATTTCATTTTCAAAAAAATTAAAAATCACGTCAACGTGGTCAGTTATTCAATCAATAGCCATTTTCAAACAGTGGCCTACTAACCCTTTCTCACTTTCGTTCTACTTCAGTAATTTTTCAATTTTTTTAATCAAAAAAAAAGAAAGCAGAAAGAATAAATGCTAATTACTGATATTCTCCTAATGGTTGTTGAAGCTTATACAGATTAATATGTGAAAAATAGCAAAAATTTCAGTTGTATTTAAGAAATTCATATTGAACTGAAATCAACAGATATCCAGATGATCAAATCAGGCTATAAAGTAGTATAGCTTCTATTTTTAAAAATATACAGCCTGGTACAAGATGATGGTCCAATTGATGTAATATTCTTTTAACAATTATGTAAAGAACACTTTAGTAAATCCTTGACACTGCATTTTGAAGTGGAATTTGGCCTTCTTCAGGGGTATTTACTTCCGATCATCTGAATTACAAAGACAGAGAAGAAATACAATAGTGCTGTTCGAAATTGAAAGTATATTTTATTATAACGATTTGTTTGCCTTATTTATTCCTCCAGTTTTAATGAAAATTTATGCTAGCGTGAGTGACTAGTTTGTCGAATTATGTCCATCATAAAATGCTGACGAATGGTCAAACAATTACATTAATGAAATGTGGATGAATAATCCCAATGAAAGAAAAAGTTTGAAATTTTCTAGAAAAAGTAACTTTCGTGATTTCATTAAATTTGACGTTAACTTCTTTTTTTAGAAATATAGCTTCAAATTTCCTATTCACTTGATATTTTTTTTAGAAAGAAAATTTTAGAAAGTGAAAATGTTTAAAAACGCTGATTAAAATGAATATGGCAAGGCTTTTAGACTTCATTTAAGCGAAAAAATTCCCTCACAGCAGCTAAACAAACGCAAAAGGTAAGTATGTTTGATATATATCACTGATTAAACAGTATCAAATGGCTCTGAATATGAGATGATTCTCGAGATTGAACAAACTACTACTGTTGACGAATGTGTTATGGCTGAGGGCTCACTGAATGACAATGATTGGCTGAGCCTAATGTTGGACCAATCGAAACTTTGTATTGGTCTACTGAATTCATCAATTACACTATTCGTATATTTAGGAGGTGTTATCTTCGGGCAAGTTATAGACTAGAGATGAAGGTATCGTCGTCCTAGTTGTAGTTAGCAGACTGTATACAAGTGATGCCTAGAAAATAACAAACACATTATACGACAAGCAAAACGTATTTCACGAAAAAAAGTTGTGTGCCTTACATTACTGTTAATTGATTGATCAATTAAATTTCGAAGAAAGAATGTGAACAAAATTGGGTATAAAATGCCAGTTATCACCTTGACCTGTATCTTTTCATTGCTATCTGCCCATAAAGACGAATGGAGGGATTCGCCAGGGTAATACTTTCAAGATCTGCAAACTTCCAACAATTTGCAACCCATCTTCTTCAATTAAGATCAATCTATGGCTTTTTTTACACTCACCCTTAAAACAAATAAACTAGTAATTATAGGAAAAGCTTATTTAACAGACGAGAAACGTAATGAAGCATTAAAGATGGCAATTCATATTAATATTAAGGAACACACGTGTTCTGGTGCACACGTAGCATGCGTAGATGTCTCGCAATATGCGTTAAGTACGGGGAAAGATTAACTAGGAAAGATGAGACGTAATGCTCCAATTGCCGCACACTTATAGTTCGAGCAGGACAATCTCGAAATGTGACACCCACCTAGACCGTATATACACTTACAGACATCACCGACAGTTCATTTCAACGGCAACTAACATATATACCAACGAGTTGAATAACACACAGACAAACAAACCGACAACGCTATCTCATAAAATGTCGTGTGTATGTGTGTGTGTGTGTGTGTGTGTGTGTGTGTATGTGTGTGTGTGTGTGTGTGTGCTACGGGGCGTGACAAGGAAGAGGGGGACAGATGCACTTGACCGTGGTGGATGAGTGAAATGAAGGAGAATGAGAGGATACGACCGACCTCCAGCAGTGCCGGGCGGATTTCGAACATTCTTCCGATGCCGTCTCAAACTAACAATTAATCTTGCTGAAATTGTCAATCTGAAAGCCATCTGATGAGACTAAAATGGACGATGATTCACTCAAAAAAATCTCTTGAAGGAGCAGAAAATTATTCCTATAAGAAAGCGAGTAACGATCCATGGAGGACCGTATTTGTAGATTATCTATGTGGATTTGTATGTATGTATGTGTGTGTGTGTGTGTATGCAGGAGGATAGACTAGTTTAGAACATTTGAAATACTCGACAATTACAGTGGATTTCATAGGCAAAAGTACTCTTTCAGGATTTTCCGAATTGCATATTACTAGAAAGGCAGCACTGAATAGTCGTCCTATGATATCATTTACGTCATTAAATACGCACGTGTTCATCTTTGGTCATTAAATGCGTATAGTGACAAAGTATTCTTTCCTACTTTTTAGCATCGAGAATATTATTCTATTAGATAAATACTTAAAGAAATGAAATGATGTCAGAGAGATTTGGCTACGAGCAGCTGATATAATTCTCAGATTTATTCAGGGACAAAGAGAAATACCCATAAATCCCTCATGTATTTACAACTAGCTGTTTCCATGACTAAACCAGAAAAGATTTAGTCACTTAAACTGTATATGATTCAGCCAATCCCGAAATAATCAGATCTTTTCACAAAGTAAACAGATAAGGAAGAAAAGTTGAATTTCTCAGGGAGAGAGGGGGAGTGAAAGAATGAATGATCGCAATATTGTTGTTTCTCAAATGATTGTATGGTGGTCTCGATGTTTTCAATATTTTCTGATGATAATGATTGACGCAAATGACAAGAAAGATAAATACTTTTCATATCAGATAAAAATTTCTTGATTCACAACCAGCTGCTTGTTAGTAATTCAAAAATTTTTACAAAGTCAATATGTATAAGCTGAACAGTTCCTGAAAGTTTAGTTTAGAAAGAAATAGTTGAAAACAACAGCGAAGTTATAATTTGGAAAGATGTTATAGAAGTAATGATTTAATGTTATGCGACATTATTTGTGAAATTTTCCGGAAGGTATAGAAATGGAAAAGAAAGATGAAATCATTAGCATGAAAATATAACACTATTCAATGAATTTAAGGAATGTTATATTGTTGACCTGACGTGAAGTGTGTTACAAGCAGTTGAACTATTAACTTAACATGAAATGCATTACAGGCAATGGAACTATTACAGAATGCGTTAAAGATTTCACCAGACAACGCTGCTTGTAGATTCTATCGTGCTCGTTTGCTGTATGAAATGCATGATTATGCGCGGTGTCTGGAAGAATTAAATGATCTAAAACTTATTGCTCACGATGAAGCACAGGTATGTCATTTTCTTTTAGGATTTGTTTTCACATTTGAATTAAATAAATCATGCTATTTGACCTTTACTCTACTTCTCTGCTTTTAATTTTTTTGCATTCTCGAAAAAAAGTGTGTCGTAATATTAAGTGGATACTAATAACTTTAAACTGAAGTCATATTTTCTACTCCTCTTGTCGATTCTAATGACAGTGAGTTATCAAAACAAACTGTAAATGGTCAAAACAGTTAGTTCATGGCTAAGGCAGCATCATTAGTATTTCCAAATTGAAAATAAAATAGGTAAGACATTCTCTTTTGAGATTTCTACTAAAGGTTAATAATTTGAATATATGAATTCTTATTATTAAAATTATGGATACGGGGTTGCTTGAATTTAAATTCGATTGGTCTTAATTATGAAGAGGAATTTTCAGGTATTTTTCCTCTTGGGTCGCGTGCATAAGAAGCTTGGTGACACACATTTAGCGTTATTAAACTTTAGTTTGGCGGCAGAAATGGATCCTCGTGGAGAGCAGAGTCGCAATAACTTTACCGATGCTCCTTATGATGACGAACCTTCCTCTCCTCCATCTGAATGAAGTAAGATGCGTCTCAAATCAAAATTTCTGTTAACTTTGAAATATTTCATGAGTCGTACAGGATTCACAGTTGATACGGTTTTCTTTTTCCATTAGCATTTAGAAACCTAGTCATGTGTTATATCCTTAATCTGCCACCAGATTTTAGCCGAATTTATCATTTAGCTCATTGTTTAATAACATCTGAGAACCGATTCCAATTACCTAAATCAATTTTATCTTTGAATAATAGTTCCAAAAATTTTTGGGTTATTTCATCTCATCTCCTCGAAATCTTTGATAATTTTTGAACTGTAATTATCAGAATTGTCCTCTAGATAATTGAACCAATTCATTCATTTGTTCATATATTTGAATTTCTTTTTCTTCACTTTTTCCCCGATGTTTTGAAGTACTGAAATACAACTTGTCCTTACCGCTGCAGTCTTGCTTTATAGCTATTTAAAATCCACTAATTTTAATACCCTTAAACCATAGTTGCATCTTAGTGAAATACGAAACACTGCATTAACACATTTCAAACTTTTTATTCTATGCCAATCTTTTCTAGTCCTGGTACCACTATTTTTGGTTAAATGTTTGCAAGCAATCCGAAGAAAGTGTTCTGGACGGACTTTTGTAATCTTTCCGCCAATTTTAGCGACTCCCTTGTATTTCCTTTTGAAATAGATTTTGTTTTCTAAAAGTTGCAACTTGGAGGTGTTAATTCGGATCAATTTTAATTCTCTTTATTTGCTTAAAGAACTATTTCAACAATAGTCTCAATAACCATTCGACGATAGTCTTTCTATGCCGTTTCAATAAATGATTCACTTCCATCTCGTTTTCTGCATCGTTTCTGCTTAATTTTTATTATTCCTATTGTTTAGCACTTGTGATATTCTAACACCACCGTTGTTCATGGTTTCTTTACATTGCCATACTTGCTACTATTCACAAATTTATCTTCATTTTATCGGCTTAAATAAACTCGAGTTTTCTTCGGACTAACGTCTTGCCAGTTCATATTATTAATCGTAAATCTCAACTAAATCTATCTTACTCTCACACTGTTGGGTACTACTGCTAACACAGAAACAGCTGATTGGCACTTAGCTCTTAAAAAATTTACAACTTTGGTATTAAGATAAGCAAATGAGCCAGTCAGAATCCCATCAAGTGCAGGTTGTTTCCGCAGTACTCAAGACTGTCTTTTGCGTGGGAAGCTATAAATGAAATCCAAACTGCAGTATTTCGAGAGATAGTTTAAAATTCAGAGCATGCATGTTTAACGCCATGATTTGAGATCATCTGGAGAAAATACTTATCCAGAACTTTCTCACGAAACTAATAAAATGAACATGTACAATAAAACTGGGACATTTTATCAACCGAAATTTGAAAAACAAATACTAAATTATGGATTACTTAAAACAATCAATACAAAACGAATTATACGGACAACAGAAAAACATGAAAAAGTGAATGATAAACGAATGAAACACTGGAACAAAGAAACGAATGGAACAAATTTTTTAAGAAGCAGTTCAATCGGTGGATCGAACTGCTTTGCCAGGTAAGTTTGACCAGTCTGTCACAAATTTTCAAAAACGAAAAATGGAACATAATCGTGGATAGCTAATTATTTTTGTTTTCAGCAGCAACTTCTCTCCTTATGTTTTACAAAACCAAACTGACGTTACTTAGAAATTTATGCGACGTTATCCGATGGTATGTCGTAGTGTCGCTGGCGAAAAGCATTCTTTTACTGTTGGCCATCCCATATTGCTGGATCGCCGCCTGTAATAATTGTTGCAAGCAAATGAGAGGTCAGAGGATATACCAATGAAATAAACTGTATCATATTCACATCATAATCTACAATATATTTGTTATTGCTGTCCTTTCTAATGAGTTCGCAGAAATGTCGCAGAAGCAAAGAAAAAAAAAAAAAAAATCGAAATGGTTCTTAAAAAAGCCAATTTTAGCCTATGATTGCCTAAAACGAACTCTAATTGATTAAAGATAATAGTGGATGAGCTCTTCCTAATACACATATTTTACTGTTGATCGACTGAAAACTTTTGATATAAATTTCAGTTCCTACGAGATAAATGCATATTAATCACTCTGATTACCACACGATGGTCTCTTCTCAATTTGTTACATTTCTTCGTTAAATTAACAAAAATTTCAATTTTCTTGCTCAATTTGTTAAAATAATCCATCCATTATTAATTTTTAATTCTCTAAAAAAACGCATCTTACCTTTATCAATAAGACACATATTATGCCATACTAACATATTGAACTACTTCAGCTATTCTCTCTAATTACCAAAACTCTGACAACAGGTAAATCTCAGTCATTTAAGAATTACTGTATTTACCTCTCCTATAAAGCAAAGACAACTGTACATTATCATGTGAGTTAGACAGTTGTTTTCATTCCGCGACTATAAGTGTTAACGCGCACGTCGGTGAAGCGTTGCGTTCCGTGCTGGGATAGGGATGAGAGGAAGGAGACGTGGGGACGCTTGCGCGTGGATATCTTGCCATACTTTCGATTTGTTTTCACTGTCAGAACTGAGATGTCCGCTTTAAGTTACGAATTGGCGTTAGCATTTATATTTTCTAGTTACTGACAAAACTTACTTTTGCTTGAACACTTGTGTGTTTCACAAGCTAACATGTTTGCTTGCACTTCCTTAGTGATGATATCCCTCGAATTGAGTGGATAGAGAAGAAATGGGGATCTTGAAGTGTAACCTGCTATACGTCTAGGGTCATGTCTTTTAGTTCCTTACCTCTAGGGAACAGCGATCCTTGGGAGAGTACAGGTGAGCAACCAGTTAGGTAGGTAAGTGCCCACCGCGGGAGTTGGTCAGAAAGACAGATTATCTTGCTGTTGTGGGTTGATTGGCACACCATTC
Organism: Brugia malayi; assembly: GCF_000002995.4. Classification (NCBI taxonomy): domain Eukaryota; kingdom Metazoa; phylum Nematoda; class Chromadorea; order Rhabditida; family Onchocercidae; genus Brugia; species Brugia malayi. The sequence continues at coordinate 13,095,967 of NW_025062477.1, forward strand.
GGTTGGTCAGTTACTAGCTGTAAGGATGTGCGCCGCTACGGTAGCTTCCATATACGATGTTCATCAACTGGTCGATTTTTACAGATTGGCCTACAAAGCGGGTTGGTTGCTTGTCATTCGGTAGAAGTTTATAATTCCTCGCTATCAGTTTGATTTTCATTTTTCATTTCGATCGGAGCTGCTTTTTATTATCCCTTTCTCTATCTGACTGTCCTTTATCCCTTTATCTGTCTTTCTATTATGTTCTCATCGAGTCGATCATTGCGAGGTACTATTCCGCCAGTTACACGTGAGTGAGAATAATTGATTTCATTTCAACTTTTTTTATTTATTAGAAGAGGACGAAACGTCTTTTAGAAGAAAATCCAAGTCAACAGCTATTTGGGTGGATCAATATATTTAGCATAACCTTTCTCCTATTCTGGTAGTTGACTTTTAAAAATACTTAAAACATTTATTGAAATTTTCAAAGTGAATCGATTTGCTTTTGCAGGTTATGGATTTGGAGAAGCTACATCGGGGGCTTACCCACTGGTTAGCGGTGTGTGAGTATTCATTCATTTTCACCAACCTACAAACTTTCATAATTTATTTATTGTATGGCCTTGCACTGTTCAGCCAGCCATAGCGCAAGTGCAAATAACAATAATGACTAAGAAGCGGTCGAAAATAAGAAATTGAAGAGAAATCGAAATTAATGGATCCCTAACGAAATAAAGGGCCACTATATTTGTAATAGATCTTCATTTTGGTCTTATATCGGTTGTTCTTTTTTTTAATTAAACTTTTTTGTATGTCTTTGTTTTGGATTCTTTAGCTTCTTATTCGCTTACGTTTCAGACCTCCAGCAGGCGTTTTTGGTGGTAGTCCAACTTTAAAAGCACGAGATGTTAGTTTCGACACTAGCTCGAAGGAACCTCATCTTGTGAGGTAATTATCAGTTTCTTTTACCATCTCCGCAGATTTCTCAGAATTAGAAATCAGTGATCATGATAAAAGGAAAAAGAACAGCGAAAAAAAAAAATGCAAAACATGGTTATAACTGCTGTCTATTATACTGTAGCACCAGCTTTTGCTAACTCCTATAAAAGATCTTTGCTATAAAGACATGCAGTAAGTCGATGTAACTTACTTGGTTCCAGTGAAATTCCGGCAGTTTACATAACTAGCTCTACATTAAGGATTTGAGGCTTTTCAACTGAATTTCTGAATGCTATAATAAAGATCATACAAGGATGCACATCGTTTTCAGGGAAATGACTGCTGTGATAAAATTACTTAAACTTCTGGTTTAAGTCGTTGTCTACAATTTTTTTTCTTCCCAATAATCTATGTCTTTCCATGAAGCGTGCAATCAGATTCTCTTATGTTAAGAAATGCTGTAGTACTTAACCAACTCGGTTGTCTATATTTTCTGAACTTTAGTATTTAATATTTAACCCTCTGTTGTTTACAGCACAGAAGGGTGTTGTTGAATTCATTCCGTGGATTTTGAGAATATGATTATAATTCCCTAACATCATCTTTGCAGAGAAATTTTTCCATAGTTGAGAAATAATCGACATTTAAGAGATATGTTAAGCCTTTTTTGGTAGAAGAAATTGACTTGGAAATTATTAGTCTTGAGTTTGCTTCATTTTGTTTATAATATGCATGATTTTAAATTTCTCGGCTTTCCTCGTATTCCCTCATTTTCAAAAGTCTTGCATCACGGTATAAGTGGCCTTAAATCTCAATTATCTTTTTGCTTATAGAAGGAAAACCAATCATCTAGCTTGGTGTAAATGTCCTAGCAAAAGGTATAAATTATAAATGATGGTCGGAAATATTATCTGCTTTATAGTGTCTATTTAAATTAATGCAGTAGAAGGAAGTGTTGTTTTCAGTCATTTTTCTTAACCATGAAATTTCTTCCGCTCAGATATGGATACATGATTGATGGCCAGCATAGATTGGAAATTTTTTTATAGCTTAATCGAATACCTTTTGTTTTAAAAGTAGAAAGTTACGATCCTTTTTATTCTGCGACTTTCTTTTCTCATTCATTCATCTTTTTATCTTTTTAAAATTCTGCTAATTAACGTTCTAGTTACGCAGTTCTAATCACACATGATTACAACCCAAGTTAAAAAAAAAATCATTTACTTCACGAACACTGACATATGGCATGACCTTGCTAACAACGTGATATGTTTGGCATGGAATAGCCGAATGTATTTGGAAACTGTGCTCAAATAATCACTGTTTAGGGCTCGTGTGTTCGTTGGTAATATGAACACAAATGTTATCACACGCGACGACATCATCCGACTCTTTAGCGCTTATGGGACTCTTTTGGGTGTCACAGTTTTTAAGGGATATGCTTTCATACAGTATGGTACCTCAACAGAAGCGGATCTTGCAGTAAGCGCTCTTAATGGATACAGCTGGAATGGTTCCATACTTGGTAAGCTGGTGAAATCAGATTTGCTGCTTCTGTAATCATAAACATCGTGGCGCATGCCCTTCGTATCGTACTGCTTGTTTTTAGAGTCATTTATTGTTGCAGGTATACTTGGTTACAGAAAATTGCAACTTTGAAAATGTAACTTATTAATTTCTCCATAGATAGGACTGTTTTTTTCACGTTTTTTTTTCCTTTTTTTTTTTCTTTTTTTTTTTTCTTTTTTTTTTTCAATTTCTCAATTTTTTATCAAAGAGAACTCAGCCGCTTCCATCCATCCAGTTTTTCATTGGCCATATCTTTGTCTATTTTCCTACTTAGGTTACATCACACCGGGAAAATTTTTTTGCTTTTTTTTTTTTCATATTTTTTATAATTTTTCATAGATGTGAAGCTCGCCATTGCTGGAATGAAATCGCACAACGTTACATCGACTGTTTCAACCTCTAACGGGTATTTTTTCCAAAAATTTTTTTGTCGACCGAATAGAGCGGCATTTGTCCCTCACAATGCATTTTAGGCTTTTCTTGTTTTTGACTTTTTGCAGGGCGTTGTCTTCAGCTTCATTTAATGTTTTTATTATAAACCGAGAGGGACAGTTTGAAATCTGGATTGTTTTCTATTTAAGGCTTTTTATGAAATTTTCTGGTTCTGTTAAAGTAAGTCTTTGCTCGCAAATTTTACTTTCACTGAGAATGTGAAACTTCGACACTTAGCTGATAATTTACAAGACAGAGTTCCTTCTGAAGTTTGGTCGCAGTTCTTGGTTTTGCAATTTATTTCGGAATTTCAATAAAAACAGTGTAAAATCTTCTTTGAAAAAGTTCTGAAGGTAAGTTTGGTTTGGTTTTTCTTTTTAAAAAAATCTTGGACTAACTACTTATTTATCTTCAGGGTGAAACGTGGCGCTGAAAACTTTTCCGGTAGCAGTGCAAATGCAAAAAAAGAACGACTTGATGACTATGGGAAGGCGGCAGCGCAGAATAATCGAAATCGGCAAACTGCAGCAACGGATAGTACGGAAAGTCGGAATTTATATGAAACTGGTAAATATAATATCAACTATGAAAAGAAAAAACTAAGATAGTAAAAGGAAAAAGCTACCTGAAGCTTTTGAATATGAGGTGTCACCATTTTGGAAGTGGGATAGTTGTAGTTCTGAAACTGCTAAAAAATATTTTTTTTCTAGAACTCACACTTCTCCCTTTCTTTTTCACTTGAACTTTTAATTCTGCTACAAGTCGAAATTGAAATTGTTGGTACACACTGTTCTAATCTGACTGAAATTCCTGAAAGGATGCGTTCAGTGTTCTGATCTCATTTTGCACAATACATCTGCAGGTATGCCTGATACATTAATATGCGGTGGTTGTCGTTTTGTAACTACTGATTTTGAAGACTTCAGAGAACATCGTAAATCTGCATGCCCCATAAATCATGTCGACGGTTTGTTTTCATTCTATGATTTTTACAGATTTTTCAAAAATAATGGTGAAATGCTAAAGTTTATATGATTCATATTTAAATGGTAAATTGAATCATACCCAGTGGGGTAATCTCTTTGGTAAAGCATCAGATTTTTTCAGGTGAGGTGGAAAATGAAGAAATGAAATGGCAGTGTTCGATGTGTGATGAAGTTTGTGCAAGTGGAGGAGCACTTATTGATCATGCTCTAGACAGACACAATATTCGATTGCTGAAAAATGGCACAGAATAAAACACCCTCTCTTGTGTCTTTTGTGAATTTTAGTGTTTTATTCAAATTCAAGGAATCCATCCTGTTTGTTGTTCCGTACTTCTGACCGTCTTTTCAAGAGTTTTTTCTTTTCATATAAAAATAGGTGATTTATATGTGTACTATCTGTGCTTATGCTTCTGCTCTCAACATTAGGAAAAATCCGGTGTTAAGGAATTTGCACGAGGAAGCAGAAGACTGATACTGTAAAACATAAGGAGAGAAGTTGCTGCTGAAAACAAAAATAATTAGCTATCCACGATTATGTTCCATTTTTCGTTTTTGAAAATTTGTGACAGACTGGTCAAACTTACCTGGCAAAGCAGTTCGATCCACCGATTGAACTGCTTCTTAAAAAATTTGTTCCATTCGTTTCTTTGTTCCAGTGTTTCATTCGTTTATCATTCACTTTTTCATGTTTTTCTGTTGTCCGTATAATTCGTTTTGTATTGATTGTTTTAAGTAATCCATAATTTAGTATTTGTTTTTCAAATTTCGGTTGATAAAATGTCCCAGTTTTATTGTACATGTTCATTTTATTAGTTTCGTGAGAAAGTTCTGGATAAGTATTTTCTCCAGATGATCTCAAATCATGGCGTTAAACATGCATGCTCTGAATTTTAAACTATCTCTCGAAATACTGCAGTTTGGATTTCATTTATAGCTTCCCACGCAAAAGACAGTCTTGAGTACTGCGGAAACAACCTGCACTTGATGGGATTCTGACTGGCTCATTTGCTTATCTTAATACCAAAGTTGTAAATTTTTTAAGAGCTAAGTGCCAATCAGCTGTTTCTGTGTTAGCAGTAGTACCCAACAGTGTGAGAGTAAGATAGATTTAGTTGAGATTTACGATTAATAATATGAACTGGCAAGACGTTAGTCCGAAGAAAACTCGAGTTTATTTAAGCCGATAAAATGAAGATAAATTTGTGAATAGTAGCAAGTATGGCAATGTAAAGAAACCATGAACAACGGTGGTGTTAGAATATCACAAGTGCTAAACAATAGGAATAATAAAAATTAAGCAGAAACGATGCAGAAAACGAGATGGAAGTGAATCATTTATTGAAACGGCATAGAAAGACTATCGTCGAATGGTTATTGAGACTATTGTTGAAATAGTTCTTTAAGCAAATAAAGAGAATTAAAATTGATCCGAATTAACACCTCCAAGTTGCAACTTTTAGAAAACAAAATCTATTTCAAAAGGAAATACAAGGGAGTCGCTAAAATTGGCGGAAAGATTACAAAAGTCCGTCCAGAACACTTTCTTCGGATTGCTTGCAAACATTTAACCAAAAATAGTGGTACCAGGACTAGAAAAGATTGGCATAGAATAAAAAGTTTGAAATGTGTTAATGCAGTGTTTCGTATTTCACTAAGATGCAACTATGGTTTAAGGGTATTAAAATTAGTGGATTTTAAATAGCTATAAAGCAAGACTGCAGCGGTAAGGACAAGTTGTATTTCAGTACTTCAAAACATCGGGGAAAAAGTGAAGAAAAAGAAATTCAAATATATGAACAAATGAATGAATTGGTTCAATTATCTAGAGGACAATTCTGATAATTACAGTTCAAAAATTATCAAAGATTTCGAGGAGATGAGATGAAATAACCCAAAAATTTTTGGAACTATTATTCAAAGATAAAATTGATTTAGGTAATTGGAATCGGTTCTCAGATGTTATTAAACAATGAGCTAAATGATAAATTCGGCTAAAATCTGGTGGCAGATTAAGGATATAACACATGACTAGGTTTCTAAATGCTAATGGAAAAAGAAAACCGTATCAACTGTGAATCCTGTACGACTCATGAAATATTTCAAAGTTAACAGAAATTTTGATTTGAGACGCATCTTACTTCATTCAGATGGAGGAGAGGAAGGTTCGTCATCATAAGGAGCATCGGTAAAGTTATTGCGACTCTGCTCTCCACGAGGATCCATTTCTGCCGCCAAACTAAAGTTTAATAACGCTAAATGTGTGTCACCAAGCTTCTTATGCACGCGACCCAAGAGGAAAAATACCTGAAAATTCCTCTTCATAATTAAGACCAATCGAATTTAAATTCAAGCAACCCCGTATCCATAATTTTAATAATAAGAATTCATATATTCAAATTATTAACCTTTAGTAGAAATCTCAAAAGAGAATGTCTTACCTATTTTATTTTCAATTTGGAAATACTAATGATGCTGCCTTAGCCATGAACTAACTGTTTTGACCATTTACAGTTTGTTTTGATAACTCACTGTCATTAGAATCGACAAGAGGAGTAGAAAATATGACTTCAGTTTAAAGTTATTAGTATCCACTTAATATTACGACACACTTTTTTTCGAGAATGCAAAAAAATTAAAAGCAGAGAAGTAGAGTAAAGGTCAAATAGCATGATTTATTTAATTCAAATGTGAAAACAAATCCTAAAAGAAAATGACATACCTGTGCTTCATCGTGAGCAATAAGTTTTAGATCATTTAATTCTTCCAGACACCGCGCATAATCATGCATTTCATACAGCAAACGAGCACGATAGAATCTACAAGCAGCGTTGTCTGGTGAAATCTTTAACGCATTCTGTAATAGTTCCATTGCCTGTAATGCATTTCATGTTAAGTTAATAGTTCAACTGCTTGTAACACACTTCACGTCAGGTCAACAATATAACATTCCTTAAATTCATTGAATAGTGTTATATTTTCATGCTAATGATTTCATCTTTCTTTTCCATTTCTATACCTTCCGGAAAATTTCACAAATAATGTCGCATAACATTAAATCATTACTTCTATAACATCTTTCCAAATTATAACTTCGCGGTTGTTTTCAACTATTTCTTTCTAAACTAAACTTTCAGGAACTGTTCAGCTTATACATATTGACTTTGTAAAGTTAATAGTTCCACTGCATGTAACACACTCCACGTCAGGTCAACATCATAACATTCCCTAAATTCATACGCCTAACGCTTATTTACCATCACATCACCATGTATTAGCACATATATGCTGTTTGCTAATCATTTTGTTTGCTTTCTCACCTATTCTTATCCATCACTAAAGCAATCCTAAAAAAACTCTGTAAACATTTTATGTCAACAATCTCGCAAAAAAAAAATAATTTCAAATGTTTAAAGTGCGTTTTAGTAACGCCCTATTTATAACAAAATGTTTTTACCGTATCGTTATTATGTAGTGCTTGTTCAACAACTGATAATTGACACAGTAGTACGGAATTAAACGGATTGATTGCTACAGCTCGACTTAAGTGAACGCGAGCAAGGTTCACTTGTTCTTTCTTAAAATGCAATAAACCCAGCCCGAACCAAGCACGGTAATCCGTTGGGCAAAGCAAAAGTGCGCGCCTGCAAAACCGTGATTATTTATTCTCTCAGTCTTACTAATAAACAGTACTAAGCGCGCTCACTAGATTTATAAATGATCAAACAACACGGTAGTGAAATGCAAAATGGATGTTGTGAAATGAAACTGTATAACGATAAAATTTATGTCTACCACATCGAAATATTCATTCCATATCATACTATTTCTTCATATTTTCACCTGTTTAATAAGAAGATTTTATAGCATTTGTTGGTAAATCATATTAACTCGCTGTATAAACTTTCGTGTTGGTTTTGAAAAAGTACTGGAAATTAGAAAATCTTGCCTAAATGCTGCTGCAGCTTTACTCTGATGATCCGAATCCAGCAATTCATGTCCTAACAACGTATAAGCATAAGGAAAACGTGTATTGATAGTGACAGCACGTTCGAAGCATTCAATGGCTGTATCATGTTGCTTTTGTACGCTGAAGCAATTACCAGCTACACACCAACCCTCCGGACAAAACCGACATTCCTCTGTTATCTGCATGGCAAGTACTGACAGTCGACGAACATCTTGCGCATGCCACAATGCAGTTGAAAGAATCTGTAAATAAATCACAATAACTATTGCTTATACCAATATTCTTAAAGTTCAACTAAATTACACTGAAACTAAAAATGAAATAAATTAAGCAAGTTGTCACAAAATTTAATGAAGACTTATCATTGCAAAATAGAGAAACTTATTCAAACTGAGTGCATGAATGCTTCAATTAGAAAAAAATTAAGAAACATTGTCTTATATTGGCTCAAAGAGGATTAAAATCTATTAAAAGAGGATTAAAAAATTAAAAATATTATGAGGATGATCTACAATCACGCAGTTGTATTTAAATAATAAAAATTCACATCGAAAATATGAATTTTAGGTACAGCGATAACAAACCTCCATTCCTGCAACGCGGTGTGGAAATTCTCGACGAAGTTCTTCCAGGATTTCTGTTGCCCTTGTATAATCAAGCTTTTCCAAATACGCTCGAGCCAACAACTCTCTTGCCAAAGCAAATTTCTTACACTTTTCAGGCATCAGGTTATAGCGACCAATTACTGAGTTTGATCTGTATGTCGCCACAGCACATTGAAGCATAGCTAACCAACTAATGTGTTCTACCACTGTTGCTACAAATGTGGATTATGGACTCATATGTTTTTTTATTTAAAGTATGAGATTTGTAAAAAATGGAACAAATGAAAAGCACAAAACGCGTTTGAATGTAAGAAACAGCAAACAATATGACATCTTTGTAGAAAACCGTGAGCAGCTTAAAATTACTTCTTCAATTTCTTATTCTTTTCTCACATATTTTCCCCACGATTTCTTATTCTCTTCGCAATTTTTTCTCTATTGATTTAGTGCTTTTTAATTACACACATATTTTCCCCAAGTAATCCCTTCAAAAAAAAACTTACTGAACAGAGTACCCCAGTCAGCAATAGAGTTTTGAAGACGTTCAATTGATGGTGGTTTTGAAACGAAATTTTGTAAACGTTTCATTATACGCGTACATGTCTCCAATTGAAACTTTTCTCTGCTACGATGTCTGGGTGGTTGGGGTGAACAAGAAGATGTTAATGATACACTGGATGATGAACGCGAGAAAACAATCGAGACACCCAACGATTCCGGCTATAAGAATCAGCTTGTTGTTCTTTTCAAAGAGAAGTCTATTAAAACTTCCTAAATCCTAATATTGTTATTTATACTTCAATATTTTTGAATTCTTTGCTAGTTTCAATTGCGGCTAACTTCTCTAAAAATAAAAATTTTGGAAATAAAAACTGCGTTACTAATTCTAGACTATAAAAATAGCAGAATTTAATTAAGCACCAATTGGTGACCACCATTAAAAATACTATCACACAATGAACATAAAGAAAAGTGCTAATAAAATATGAAGACTACATAACAATAACAAAATGATAACCTAAAATGATAAGCATAGAGTGACAAACAAAGTAAAGTAAAAATTTGTTTTACTACTATGAGACTTATAATAATACCATTTTTTCGCAAAATAGAAGTCATCGACTGGGAAAGGGACTACGAAAAAGCTACGAAAAAGGGAAGGATTGAAAGAAGATGTTAAAACTGAAAATGAAAAGTGGGATTAGAAATGAGTAACTGGGTGGAAAGAAACACATCATGCAGGTTGAACAAAGGAAGAATTGCTTGCGAGAAGTAATATATTAGTTACTAGCTTTTAATATATTCATAATAAGAGAAGAAAAGTGCTAACCTCCTGTTTAAACTGTACAGTATTTTGATCATGTGAAGAAAGAGGAATAACACAAGGCTGAGAGCCTGAACGTGTACGACTTAATGAGCTTTTCTGTGCTTGATGAGCAGATTCATCTTTTAATTTAGGCGCTGTATCTGGAAGGTCATCATTTGATTCTATTAATTTATGAATTGAAGGTATTGGTGGAGGCGTTTTCGACAACTCCATTTCGTTGATACGATTCATTGAGCTGAAAGTTGACCGTTAATATTCATTTATTTGTTCACTTATATTTAGCTCACATGTGAAGTGAAACAAATTTAGCAATCAAAAGCAGTCTTTAGTAAAAATTAAAATAAGTAAGAAGTGTATTCTCATTAGGTCCAAAGTTTTTTTTTACCGCAACTGTTTGTCTTGCAAACTACGTGGTGTTCCACTTGCAGAAAGAACTGCAACACGAGAACGTGTACATGTCCTCACATCCTTTGCAACAGTTTGATTTTCACTATCCTGTGAGACTCCATATGAGCGGGCACTGCGTCGTGTTTCCATGCCTTCCTCGAGCCGTCTTCTGACTATACCTAGTTCCGTATTTCTTTTAGCTGCTATGCCCTGAAAATTTATATCATGAAAGGATTTCAATCAGGATTTCAACTTTATTAAAAAGGAACATCTATCCATGATTTGAATTTTGTAATAAAAATTTACCGTTTTACTTTTTTTTGGTGCAAAACAAGTCACTTTTTGCTCAACTTCTTTACTACCACTTGGCGTTCTTTTCTCGGTATTTTTTGTCAGTTTCTCAGCACTCCTCGTTGCTACGCCCATGCTAGAAGCTTGTAATCAATACTGTAACTTCATATTTTTGTATAAAATAATGAATTCTTATACGGTATGATACATTATTTCTATTCCTCAATGATTTGTAAATTACCATTAGGATACGTATTAAACAATACTTTGAACAGTAATTCAAATGAAAGTACGCACTCCTGAGCTCCGAAAAGAAGCACTTTAGTCATATAAATTCGACAAGGTTGGCAAATAAATTCAATACATTAAGCGTTTGTAGGATGGAATATGAGCCCTCTAATTCCATCTGTTTCTAGATATTTTTTTAGAGAGGAATAATCACCAACAATTCCAATACTACTGAAATGTATTTGACACTCATAACTCAACTTTAAAGATACCTTTTAGAGGTTTTTGGTTTGTCTGATGAACGTGCTTCATTTACACATGTCAACAAACTTGTGTAAATGTTTTCTGGATTACCGACGCCCAAATTACATAATGTTTTCAAACTCGTCCACGAAAATACATTTTGCTTTAGTGCCAACTTACCCTCATCAGCCGCTTCATCTGGTCGACCAGTCTCTCTGAAACAAACAGCTATGAAAATAAAAGCCGCTTTTTAAAAAAAAAAAAACTGTTATAAACAAGTTTTTTGTTTCCTCTTGACATTTAATGAAAAATATTTGTCGTGTAAGCATTTACAACCATTTTTTCTACTTTTTTAATGAAAAGTATTTGCAACCGACACAAAAACTCTGCTGAGCAGACTGTGAGCGAATGATTCCACAGAAGTATTCGTGAAACAGTCATCTAATTTGGGCTGATCGTGTATACGTAAAGCCATTTCAGCTTCTTGATATCTGAAGCAACTCTCATATTTCGAATTAGCTACACAACAAAAACTTATATGGAATAACTTTATACTCGAAACACATGCATAAATATTCTGAATACCTAACACTCTATTCTATTTACTTATAAAACAATACTATTCGGTATACAGAATGATTATGGAATAAAAGTTTGCCGAGAATAACAAGATCTTATTAGCATTTAGTATTCAAGTAGATCGTTTCAACAACATAAATTGCGCAAAAAAATTGTAAGATTATGGTTGCAATTTCTTCAAACTTTGAAACATATTTTTCAAGTGTATTAAATCACTACTGGATTAAATTTTTAACGTAAACAGAATTCTTCAATATGCTTTGCTGTGGGATTCCTTATATCACAGAAGCATTTCGCTTGTAGATATTTAAGAAAATGAATCAATTTCATTGCGGATTTAACAAAAATATAGCAGAATGCATACTTTTCCAGGTGATAACAGCAATGTGCAAACAGATAACGAATTTCCGGAGATGAAAGAAATTTGAGTTTCAATAAATTATATGCTGCCTCCAAACGTTCGGCTCGGGTTAAACAGTAAGCGTATAAATACAACGAATCACTGGTATTCACTGAAAGAACAGAATATTAATTATTAATATAAATTCCATTTTTTAGTAATGAGTTTCTTATGACATGTGTATTTGAGCGATAAGCAATATGTTTTACCAAATCCTTCAAGATTTGTTCAAAGATTTCTTAACATTTCGTGCGAGCATTGCAGTTTCCATCAGAGCAATTAGTTTTCACTATTAATAAAAATTCCATTCCTTAATAATGGCTTTCCTATACAATCTGCGTTTAAGCATTAAGTATTTCTTTATTTTTCAAAAGGAAAACTAATAGTATTGACAAGCAATCCAAAAAAAGGATACCTGTTTCATGATACACCTCAGCTAACATCACCGCATCATCGTATTCAAAATGTTGAAGAGAGCAATGTATAATATTCTAAAGGAAATAATAAACTCATTTAGAAACTGGTAGTATGGAGATCTAAACCATTACTTGAGCAATTCGAGCATAATTACTGGTTGCCTCATAAAGCTTAATTTTACAAACATACATGTAAAAATGTCACAACAAGGTAGAATGTGATTTTAATAGAAGAATAAGAATAAAATTGAAGAATCAACCTCAATTTCTTTACTGCGTGTAGGATCTACATTATCAGAAGGTGTAACTCCACGCATATTGGTACACAAGCACCAGCACTCATACAGCAACCAGTAGATCCGGTCTTGCTATTCTTTCCTACAATACATCTACCGAATTACTTGATCGTCTATTAAATTCCAAATCCAGTCGACGTGGCGGTTTCTGGTTTGATTGAGTGATTAGACAATATGGATTTTTTTGAATCAATAACATGCTTGTTACATAGGAAAGTTTTGTTATTTCATAGTTTTCAACTTACTATGATGAATAAACTCTATGATGAGATCTGTGATCGACCCAAAGTTTGTGGTGACTTGTACCTGAAAAATTAAGAAATAACAAACTATGATGAATAGTACACTACTAATGAAAATAAATGAGAAATAATAAAAAAAAACAAGCTAAGTATACAAAATGGAAAGTTCAAAATAATGTACAAGAGCTTCATTAACAATCTGATATTAGCAGATGTAACCTTATTATATATCTATTATATATTGTTAGGTATCATCTCAAATTTTGATGTGAATTTCAGTAGCCATGCTAAAGATAAGTAGCACACATTTAGTTTTCACTTTGTTATTCTAAAGATTCATCACATATTCACACTTCAACAGTGCTATCTCTTAAGCTTTATAATGCCATATGGAAACAACGAACATTTCCTGGAAAAAATAAAGGGCATGTAAGGGTAAGAAATCTCAATAAAAAGACAAAGAATCTCATCTGAGTATATCTTCCCATCCAAGTTAATTAGAAAAAGAAGTAAACTTTCACCTTTAATCTTTGAAGGATAAGGTCAACTAGTATCCACCGTGAGGCTTCGCAAATTATCTTACTTATCGACAAAAATTGCTATCAGAACAGTGTTACCTCAGCAGTTATCAGTCATATTATTCTGCAAAATGAGTAAATCAATAAATCTACCGTCTCAATCTTTTCTGATGACGAAAAAAGTTGCCATACATTTAGCACTGAAGAAACCAGTGCTTTAGGAAGAAAGGATAATTCCAAGTAAAATGAAATAGACACTATCATAAATGGACTGTAGAAAAGATGACACAGGTATACTTTTATCCTGTGCTTTTCTCTTTTGTCACAGGATTACACATAATGTAACGAAATTAACGCAAGGAACAACTCAAGGTCTGGTGACACAACTGAAGCTAGCTGATGTCACACTGTCTCTGTCACGCTTTTACCCAAACAGTGCTTAGCTAAATGCTAACTAGAAATTCTTCTTCAGTGACTACAATGACTACACTTCACCAGAAACTATGCACCATAAATTCTGAGTTTCAAATTAGCGGGCAAACTACGGTAGAGTCATTCCAAACTTTTATTTGTCGATGATGAGGTGAAGAAAGAAATTTCATTTTAGACTGTAAATATGGGAAGAGTCAGACATGCAGACGGTTGGAGATAGCTTGTGCTAGTGAAGCAGAGAGTTGACAGTGTTGTTATAAAAGTGCGCTAAGGTTGATTGTTCGTGGTGGGAAGGGTTGGTGGTGGTTGTGTGGTAGCGTGGAATACGTGGTGTGACGACGTGTTCTTGTCATTTCAGGTGTTGGCAATACGACAAGACGTGACAAGATGTCAGAGTTAGCTGTTAGCAATTGTTACAGTTTTCTTTGCGGAAAGTAAGTTTTAGCGTTGCTTGCTAAGTTAGAGAAATTTTATGACAGACTAAAGAAAATTTTCTTCAAGCTTTAATTAAACATTGCATTCAGATGAAAGCATTGGAAGTAACAAATGAAGAAATAATTCGCTGTTTAGCTGACATACTTCAATACTTTCTACTCTAACAGAAATTGCACTGTATTTCTTGCTCGAGATAGTTCCTCAGAAAATGAGCATTTAGTGAGGGAGGAATAAAGATGAAGCTAGTATAGTCTCTTTTTATGTTCATTTCTTTCGGAGATGTAAAATGATGCCCTTTTATGATTGTAGTTTTCCTCTCATCTGAATGATCATCCTGAACTCCTCTCTATCCTTATTGCAAACAGTAATGATGAAGCGTATTTTTAGCCTCAGATCTTTTAATGATTTAATTAAACTACTGAGTATTTAGAGGTTGTAAGTTTAGTTTTATTGTTTAGAATCAAAATGAAATCGAAATCTGCTTTTTTTATGAGTTTGTAAGTCTTCCCTTATTTCGTTTTATATTGGCCATAGATGGTTCTGGTAATCTATCTTTTCAGCTGTAAACGTGGCCACGTGGGCCTCGAGTGTTATTCCTGACGTCCCTACTGGTGGTTTATTTAATGACGAACATATTCACTCCTTGGAAAGTTTTGTTAATGGTAGCTCTTTACGCTCTTATTTATCATCAAACTTTTACCAGACTTTTTTCAACTTTAATCATCATCTTGCAACTTTTGCAATATTAATCGATGAAATTTCAAGTAACTAGTGCATGTTAACTTGTCCAGATTTGGAGATGAATAGAGTTAACAAAGAAACTTAGTGTGAGGCTTAAATTTAAAGGATGAGATCTTCGACAAATTCATGAGTGAAAACAAAAAACTCTCAAAGCTATTGCTTATTTATTGCATTATTTCCAGAAGTTTCATCCGATTGGTGTTGTCATTTGGTAGAGGGCAATACGTTAGCAATATTTCTACCTTTTGATCAGCGTACATGGAACTTATCAAAAGGTGCATTTGTTTCGTTATTTGAATTTTGTGAAGACAATTTACCAGTGAAACGTATTTTACTCTGCCTAAACAAAACCAGCGTCGATGAAACGGTACGTTACCCATATTATCTTTCTTCAGAATGTTTTGTTAATGTTCATAACAGATGAGTAGAAAATACCGTTTTAGAAATAGTAAAAAAAAAAAAGTAGAAAATAATGTAACGCAAAGACTTTGAAAAGTAATCTAACTTTTCATTTTTCATTTGATTATTTTGAATGTAATTTGGTCATTGATGGCTTTTTAAGCGCAACGTTTGCCTATTAGGTCAACTAACCTATTCCTCTTAATTCTTTGTATTTAATCAGAATCATTGCAGGTCGCATCTTGCTTCAAGTATCTGGGCTTCAATCCTCTTCATCCTCATTCTTATCCCTCTTGTATTGACCCTCAAGGAGTATTTGCAATGGTTTACAATATATAATTCATTTTTTATTTCTTACAGCTTACATCTGAACAGTTCTGAAGAATGTTACCTTACTTTAAGGAAACCTTTATATCCTGTCAGTAATTTGAAAATGTTTTAGTTTTTCGTGATGAGATATTTTTTACGTTTATTTGAATATTACAGTATATCCATAACTATTTTAATTGCCAAATGATGTTTTCGATTTGTACAATAATCTGCGAATTTTCGTTTTGATTTTGCGATCCGTTTTGTAATGTTACTTCAGAACTAATTTATATACCCATTGCGGTAAAAGGCTTGGAAGTTAAATGATTATATATTTATTTCCGTTCTGCCATTCATTGATGAAATGTATATTCTAAAAATAACCCTACAGACATAAACTAATAGTAGCATAGTTTTCTGGTTTAGTTCGTATTTTTTGTAAACCATTTTTGTAATTAATCATTTATTTAGGATTTAATCATTAACCATTTATGTGGTCCTATTTTGATTCCAATTACTAGACATTTTGATGTGGTTTCAATTTTTGACTTGGTTCAATTTGCTTTGATTTTCTGTCTACAAATAGATACCGATTCCATTTATTATGTTACTTTGAGCAGATCCATTTGGAATAATACTGTAGTTTTTAAGAGATATAAATAGTTTCATACAGAGATTTTGATACGTTTACATTTAAAATCAATATATATATATATATATATATATATATATATATATATATATATATGTATATATCCTCCATACTTTATTTGAAAGACGGACACAAGTAGTTAAACACAAGTATTAGTGCACTTCTAATAAAACCTTCAGTACAATTAATATAATAAGTGTAAAAAATGTAGCGGAAATTGAGATTTGGGATGAATTTTTATGAATTTTATTTCTCAGAATAAGCAGTGGAAAGGTCGCAAAAAAAGGACGGAAATTTTTAGGTTCCTTCTAACTTTGAGATTCTTCTAAATTGTAGAAAGAGATGAAATGCGTTCTCAAAGAAGAAATCTTTCCCTTAAAATTTTTGGAAACATGCTTTGCAGGATTCTTGTTATTCGTATAAATGGTTTGTGGTGGAAAATATTGGAGATATATGGGAATGTAATTCAGTGGAATTTATAGACTGGTCGTATCATTCGTAAAGCAGTGATTAATCTTGGAAGAATCGACAGTGGTTGGAGTTCTCGCAATTAAGACTCCTCGTTACCGGGATTGTCTCGTGACAGTTAGAAGATGGGAGAGTTTCATGAGGATTCGTTGGGTAATAGGAAGCATCTTCTGGACATTTTGCCACTGGATACCGTGGAGTATGCATGTGCCTATGGTTCGGGTGCGGTACCGCAGAAGATTGATGGTACACTCGGGGAAATGGTCGATTTCATTATTGCAACGCGAGATTCAAAACAGTTTCATAAACAGAACTTGAGTATGAATCCGACCCATTACTCTTTATTACGTTTTCTAGGGTGTCAAAAGATTGCGCAAGTTCAAAGGAACTATGCAGCTAGGGTTTATTGTAACACTCGAGTGTCATACCAGGTATGGTTTAAATTCCAACTATTTGAAATTATTTATAACGATTTATTCCACTGGTTTTGGATAGTGCGGTCTTTGGCATCTGATAACCAACCTTATAGCATCCGAATCTATTAGAAACTGGAAAATCGAAATCAAAGAATCTAAATTTCGAACATGTGGCAGTTAGTCAATTTAAAGCTGTTTTTAGGGTTATCTTATAAAGTATTCTGTAATTGATACCGATGATTTGTTACTGGATCTGATCGAGTGGAGGTGGATGTATTTAGCTGGGAGACTGCAAAAACATGTTGTGGACATCATCATTCCTTCACCGAGAATAACCCTGGCTATAGAAAAAAATCGTTATAGTGCTTTACAGGTAATGGAATCCTCGTTTCAAGATTTTAATTTTTTCGATAAAGAAAATTGTTCCACGAAGCCTGAGATTCCGTGTCGACTTTCGGTTTCAAAAAGTTTCCAGACATCATAATTTCTTTTGTTGAAGAATTTGTACTTCTACGTTTTTCAGGCAGCATTATTACTTTTACCGGACAAATTTTCACTTTCACAGTTTTACAACGAGCTAATATCGCTCTCATATCGAGGTGATTTTCGAATGTCATTTGGTGAAGACAAAAATAAGATAGAAAAAATTGCTGACGGAAGCAGGGCTCAACTTAATCAAATCTACGTACCACTCTTGAAAGCTGATGAAGATGTTTTTATCCAAGGACGCACCATCGAACAGGTAACCGTTTTTTTTTTTTTTTTTTTTTTTTTGAGAACAGTACTATATTAATGAACTTCATGCAATTCATGAAAGATTGTTAGCTACTACATTTTTCAGAAATGAATATTAGCTGATCCGAAAATCCAAAAAAAGACTATCCGAAAAAAAATTTTTCCGATTCCTTTTTTTCAGTAGGGTATCTCATTGCTGTACAGCATTCATTCCTTTAGGACAGATGTGATGCCGTATTTTTTAAACGAATTATGGGATTACCATTTAATGTACTATGGAATTTACAACGCATAATCAACAGCAGAAACGGAAAGCAGAATGATATAGGTATCACTTTTTTTTTAATCTCACCTAATAACTATAATAAAGTGACAAGAGACCTGGAAGTCCTAAGTATTATGGTTCAAGAAGAGATTGCTGCTTCGCTGGCACGAAGGTTGGATGGACCAAAACCTGTTGCTGCAGCTATCGAAGATATTGTTTGGAGATCTGCTTTGCAACAAACAGCAAAAAATGCATTTTCTGCAGGTATCATGCGATCAACTGCATATGCTTTTGCGAAAATCGCAAAAATGATGAAATCATTGAAGCATTTATAGCATTTAAATATGATGTAAAATATAGCTTTCCGTCTGCCTTTATAAATAAAAATACAAGAAAAAAATACGGTGTTGAAGGATATTAAGGATTTAAGAATGTTATTTTCTCACTCTCCAGATGTGAAGATTTTGTATTGCTGGAATTGACAAGTTTGCTGCTGATTTTGAGGAACGGTAAACAGTGAATATACTATCTTAGCATCCTAGTTTCATTTCTATCAGTCTCTCCTTTGCAGCTAAAGCAAATAACAGTTACATCACCATTCCAATTGTGCTAAGTCCTAAAATTCAGCACATGCTGATGTATTGAAAGCGAGGAGACGACGAGGCTTAAGTAAATTCTGCTCCATGGGTTTAATAAAGATATTATCGAAAAATCAAATTTTTGCTTTTCGCAAGTAGTATATAATGTCTCAAACAGATCAAGTTTATGAACAGAATTCGTCAAAAATTTTCTAAGTCTTTTTTCCAACCTTAAAGATTAGAAGTGCAGGATTTAACAACACGCAAACATCATTTTTTAATTTTCCTGAATTCTAAAATATTTCAGGAACAAAAAACGAATCGAAAAATTTGTGTGAATTGAATTCTGCCTCTTTTGAAGTGGAATTTAATTCATAAACTGAGTCCAAAAGAGGAAGTGTTGATAAAAGTTGTTTTAAACTGTTGAGATGAATCAACAAATCAAAAGGTTAAAGTGAATAATGAAAATCCATACAGGAACAAAATATTAGAATTATAAAAGCGATTAGTGAAATTTTGTAAGTTGTGGCTTAGATCCACAAAATTTACGAAAATGCACAAACAACAAAATTCACTTTGAAAATGATGAGAAAAGATAAAAGTTCTTAGTACTATGCAATTATTTCACTGTATCTTTTGAAATTGAAGCATTTCAAGGGAGATTCAAAATGTTTTTATCTTCATAAATTTTTTGCAAGCGATAAAAAACTTGTTCTGCAATACTAATAAACCTAGTAATTGCTTGCATGACTTCATATTCATGTCGTGAACTTCTCCCACTTATAATCGCATTCAACATGCAATCTCGAGAAGCAAGCAAATGGGCCGCTACGCCAACAAGTTTCCTAACAATCCAACTATGGTATTTCGATAACGTGCCATCATAGCTTGCCTGACATAACATCGAGATCTGAAATCAAAATGGGAATAATTCCACTTTAGGTTGTAAATAAGTTTCGATGAATTCGCCGTTTCTGTGAAAACATTCCTTTTTATTTTGTTAAAATTCAGAATTAGTGTGTAGTAGGACTGAAATTCATTGCAAATTTCGATACTTCTTTTAAATGAAAATATTAATTTTGGAAATATGCATTAAGGAAGTGGATGATTGCTATCTCCACAATAAGATTCGACATGTATATTGGTGGATTATCTCTAGGATCCTAATTTGAAAAACCCTGAACATACCTGATCTTCTTCACGGGAATCTTTCAAATTCTTCAAGAAGTCAACGATAAATAATAGGGCTCTATGCAGTCGCAGCAGTGTCCTTGAACCCTTCAAAATAGCAACAAAAAATTCAAATGAGATTATGAAATTCAAAATAGGGTTTAAATAAAAGGGTTAACATCTGCTCTGCGACATTTCCTTTATGTTTAATTTATATATAACCAACATAGTTAGTTACTTTTTCGAATGGTGCGCCCAAACGACATTCCCAAGATACCATGCTATTTACAGTATCATAATGAGCAGGGTCAGCTACATGTAACTCATGCAGGATTTTTTCTTTCTCCAGCAAATCTTTCTCAACAAAAGAAAATCCTTTATTGAGGAGTGAGAAAAATCTGGAATAAAACTGCTTTAAAAGATTGAAGTTTATTAATGCGAGAGTCAAAGCTACTAAATCCTGAAAATAACCATGTTTTGTCCTAAAGGAATCTCAATAGTCTAATAATTTGTTTAATTTGTTTACAAGCAAGTAATGAAGCCGCTTGCTGACTTATTAGATTCCTTTTATTAGCACTTATCTGCTCAATCCTCAAACATTGCCGGCTATACAAGAAACTTCCGGATGGGATGTTCTGCTTTTGCAGTTTAAAGGACATTATTGTATATTAAATAAAAGTCGTTGATGTCACTGACAAATAATAAACTGGAATGTCTAACTCATAAAGGTCATTCGAAATCAAGGGTTGACAGTCAAACAAGAAGACGTGTATTGTCAAACAAGAACAAAGATCGATTGACTTGTTTTGAAATTGGTAGAAAGAAATAAGGCCATTAGATTCACTGCTAACAGTTTTCGGTCAATTGAAGCAAGAAATTGAGTTTGACATCCAACTACGACAGTTTCTATCATGACTCCCATCAGCCTTACCTGACTACGCCTTTTGCAGCAAGATAAAAGCCCATACTTATAAGTCAACATTAGCCCCTTGTTTTAGTACAAAGTTTTTGAATATCAAATGGATTAATGCAGTTAGTTTTTTGAATTAATCGATTACAACAACTGTCCCTAAGCTCTCAGTTTTTATTCTCTTGTTTCAAATCCGTAAATCTGGAATATCTGTTCATGCATTATTTTTCGTATGCGGGCAATTTCGGCCAGTGAAGCACTAAATCTACATTTGACCTACATTTTTTTTTAAATGGAGATTTAGCCTAATTTTAAGTTGTTTCAAGCAAATTAAGCAATGAAACTTGTCATTCAAAAAAAGGAAAAAAATTTCTAATGAGAACAGGAAGAAAATTCATTATTTACTTGTTAATTTGTCGGTATGCGTCAATGTATAGCGGCAGACTGACGTCATTGTCACCAAAAAGTGACTTCTCGAATAGCTCAGTCACCAGATCGATATCAAACTCACTTTCTTCTGTCACAGTTCCCTCCGTCATTTCGTTTTTTGTCTGTTTAAGCATAAGGATGAATGATTTAAACAAAAAAAAAAAAAAAGGAAGGGAGGAAAAATGACTTCTCACACATTTGAATTTCAGCAAAAAAGGGATGGATGACAAAGAGGAAGAAAAGGAAAGAAGAAGAGAGAGAATATAAGACCACCTTCCCACTAACTATCTCTACATCATTAAACTGAATCGATCAGCTTAATCATCGAATTAAAAAAAAAAAGTATTCGGTACGTGTAGGTACTCTACGGTTGGGTACACGAGTCTTCTTTCCTTCCTCTTTCTCCTTTTTTTCTGGTCCTTTCTCTTGCGATTTTTGACGAGTATGAAAGTGTAAGTGATTTGCTGACGATTAAAAAGAAGATATTCACATCATCATTCAAGCATCGTAAACGTCACATCCTTTTATTGCGTACGTGAAATGTGCAAATATATGTATGTTAGATTAATATTCCATTAACAAAAGTTACGCAGTTTCGTTCCAAGAATTACATGAAGAATTATAATATATTTTACTGCAGAAATATTTTCCGTATTGATTAAATGGATTGGAACAGTTGGAAAGAATCCAGAAGAACTGGATTTGAAGTCGCTGAAGTCCCTGTAAAATTTAGTTCTGACAACAGGTAATGAGAAGTTGAGTTTTATTCCTGTAAAATATTTTATTTACAGTTTGGTAACCTTGTTTATCAATCAGGGAATGTAAAATATCGGTGATCACATTCAGTGTTATATGTCAGCAGCAACAACTTGTAGATATTATTTCTATAAATAATTTTCGTTACAGACAAGCATTCATTGTTTCCAATAACGATGTAATAGTTGTGGAAGTAAAAAGTGGCCATCGTATACAGCTTCTCACTCATCCTGCAAAGATTGTCACCCTTTACTATACATTTCCAAGCAAAGTAAGTTCTAAAGTTTGTAAAAGATCAAGACCGATCAGTGAAGTTTATTTATTGTGTACAAAATTGACGTCTTGAGTCACAGCATTAACGAAATGATCGCAACACGCTCATCAATTTCTTGTTTACATACTGGAATTATATTAGCAGTTGTGATAAATACAATTCTTATTACATAACATGTAAATGTTTTAGGCAGTAACTTATACCGCTGATGGTACAGAATACATCTGGAGCATTGACACGTGGACTGTTCTGCGCTGTCGTGAATTAAATTGTGCACCGCTTGATGTTTGGCATTCATGTGGAACCACTTTGGTTAGTTCTATTTAAAAATTTAGTCAGGATGCAAATTTATTTTTCACCTTTTGAACTGTTCCAGGTTGTAACTAAAAGTGAAGGTAAGGAATTGGTTATTACCAAGATTAACGGAAATGAAGTTCCGCAAAATGAGGAAATTCTACGAACTGGGCCGCATAATATTGGATGTTCTCAATTTGCTGTCACGGTAAGTAAACTTATTTGCGTTATTTTCGCAAGTATGATTTAACGATAATTTTTCACATATTTTTCATCCCCTAATAATTTCATAGACTTCATACAAAAATATTGAAAATTCGAAAAAACATGATCTTTGCTGTTTTAGGCCAATTACTTTGCTTGTTGTGAGAAGCTCTTTGTATATCTTTACGTTTTTGGCGAAAATGGAGTTAAACGATTCAAATATATTGGTAAAGCTGTTTTCATGGATTCGTCACTACTGGAATTTATAAGTATTACAGCCCTTGGGGACACAATGGCAGCTGCAATATCATTTGGCCGTGTTTTTATATGGTTCGTCAATTAGAAATTATGAAATATAGGAAATTGAAGCGAATGTATATTTTTCAGGATAGGAGAAAGGAATGGAGTAAGGAAGATTTGCTGATGATTTTGTTTTTAATTTTATTTAAAGACAAAAGCCTCAAGCATAGATCTTCGAAATGTGCATTATGTTTTCCCTTATCATTGTGCTTTGTACTTGACATTTTTACTTAGTTTGAACTTATTTCATAAAGATGAATAGAACTCATCTTTTCTTTTAAATATAGCAACAGGTGTTCTGGTATTCCTAATCATTTTGAGTGTTTCATAAAATTCTGTTATATTGAACTGGACTATTAGATTTTGAAACTTATATAAAAATACTTGTTGAATTATTTTTCAGGAATAACGTAAGTCGAAAAGGCATCAATACGTTCAGTCATTCAGTGCATTGGCATAAATGGGCTCCATGCTTAGCTTTATCCGAATCGAATACTTTATTTTCTGCTGGTGATGAAGGTGTTTTAGCGAAATTTTCTCTCTCAGAGTTAAAGTCGATATCTAAGCCACAACTATTACCAAGATTACAAGCACCAGTTCGAAGGCTTAACCTTTCTGAAGATGGTTCCGTTCTGGCTGTTGTACTAGCTGATAATTCGACTCATTTCATTCTCAATTCAACACTTAATGTTCTGTCTTCGATGGAATCAATTTTCTGTTCTCCGAAAAAATCGCTGTTTCCCCTCACTGAGGATCCTCTTTATACAAATTACGTTGTACACAGTGCACGTCCTGGTTTTATGCAGTGGATTGCACCATCTACAATGATCTCCATCGCAACGGTATTTAATTAATATTATATAACTTTCATCTAAACAACATGAATATCTAAGCAATCTTTTTTTTCTTATTGTTCATTTATAAGGAATATCATTGCTGTTGAAACAAAAGGTAATCAAAAAAAGATATAAGTGATGGAAATCACTACTGCTTTATTTTATAGGCTGACGTATCTAGAGAGAATCCAATAGAAGGAGAAAATATATTTTCTGATACTATGGGTTACACGGACGTTTGTGAAGTTGCATTATCACGGACAATGATAGTAACTGCTGATTGTGACATCGGTTTCGATATACCAAATGTAAATTTTTTGTGCTTCATTAGAATACTGTTTCGAATTGTTAATTTAAATGAGAAATTGTAACAAAGACCAGCTTGATTTAAAAATAAAGATTCGTTTTATTTCGTCTAAAGTTTGTTCCTAAAAAGGAAAATTTTCAGAATCGGTTGCAGTTTTGGCGTCGAAATGAAGATTTAGGCTCCTTTGCTTTAGAATACTGCGAGCTATATGTTGGCGGAGTTATAAAATTTATCCGAGCCTGTCTTGACTGTGATTTGTTCGTTACTGCTGATAATAAGGTTGATTGTTTCAAAAATTTTTTTTGGTGAATTAGTTTCAAGTGGATAAAAGATTGATCTATTGTTAAGGAAACACTTGCTTATAACGTCCTTTTTTTTCCAATTAATAATGTTACTATGTTAATTATTTACATATTAAATTATTTCAGGGAGTTCTGTGCACATGGGAAAGAATGAAAAATGATGAGAAAAAGTGGTGTAAGTCGAACGAAGTTCACTGGATGGATGTTCCTATTTTGCATGTTTCAAGGATACAAAAGTCACATTTTGCTGCGATTCATGATGTTTCTTTTTTTCTTCCTTTCAACTCAAAACATTCGAAAATTTGAAATAACTTCTGATGTTTTAACAAGTTCCACCACAAATTGCTTACTAGTTCTTAAATTTACTAATCAGTTCGTTTCCAGATCAGTCTGAAGACTGATGGAGTCGTTGCTCTGTGGTGTGCAGAACAGGAAAAATCTCCACGTGTTGTTTATGTCCATCAGGGTAATGGCAAACTTACAGCAGTAGAATGGGGTCCTCTGAATAATACCAACTTGCTTATAATATCATCTAAAAGTTGTATCTATGCTCTCAATATATGCACGCTTGCACCATTATGGATTGTTTGCGAACCGGATTTGAAACTCGCTGTAACATCGCAGTTTACGGTTGCATATAATAAAAACGGTTCATGTTTCTCTTGAAAAAAAAGATTTCTATTAATTTAGAATTGTTATTAAATTTATTGAAATTAAAATTATTACTAAAATTTGAAGTTATTATTACGGTTAAAAGATTTTAGTAGAACTTCGTATAACAATATAAGGAACTGTGAGAATGAATAATTACAATAAAAATTTGTATTACCGTAGTGATACACGAGGTTTTTGCAGTTGTTTCTGTGATCGATAGCTCTTCCGGTACTTTACTATGTCAAAGGAAATTAAATTCAACTCCAGAAAGTGTTATTGGTATTGGAAAGGACCGAACGTTTACAATAGTTGCTGCTTATGAAAAGGTTTGTATCATTTTTATAAAACATATTTAAGCCAACAAATGTATGTATCACATAGCTTAAGCTGTTATTCTCAAAGTTACCTAAGCTGTTTCTCAAAAAGTCAAAAGTTATCGATCATAAAATGTTTTTACGTTATACTCGGTGAATTAAGCGCAGTGTTGGAGATTTCTCTTCCCATAGTTCTTGTAATGACTTCATTCTATTTTGTAATAATTCCATCGCTTCCTTTTTCTTCCAAAAATAATCATTTCAGGGCTATGGAGTGATTGCAAGGTCGGAATTGCTAGAAGAAGCGCAAAAGCAATTGCATACGAGGAATATAGCATTGAAAAAGACTCCATTTTCAAATTTATTAACTGTTGGTAAAAAAGAAGTTGAAAGTAACGAAGTTCCAGTCGAAACATTGTCCAATTTGGAAATTTTCTCTGGACCATCATATTCACTTGCACCTATGCCATATTTGGCTCAAAAGTTTATTCGTTCCTGTTTTTTATTACCTCAGCAAGTATGATATTAGTGAGAATGTTAGATGTACAATAATTTATGCCGGATTGTTTTAGTTTATCCCATACCCATCCTTTTAAATTATTTATCTTCCTGGTATTTCCAAATTTTTAAGTTCTCTGTTCTTTCCATTCAAATGTATTAACAGTAAAGAAATATTTTTCGAGTACTTTAAATACAGCACTGCTGGAATTAATTGTCGTAATTACTATAACACCGATATTTTCGGCATTATAATAATCCCACAGTGTCACAGTATTGGAACTATTTTACAGTGCATAATGCTAATTCATGATTTCGATTTCTACTTGCATTTAGCAGTATGCATTGAAAACTTGTAAGTTCTATTTCTCATGTTTTTATGGGAGAGTTACGAGTAAATACTCGCAAGTTTATTTCAGAAATTATTCTAGTATGAAATTATTCTGAAAAGGTTTAAAAGAAAGAAAGTATCTGAAATAGTGTGTGTTATTATTTTCTATTTGTTGTGTTTGTTACTCTGTTGTTGATTTTAATGATAAACTGAATTATTCACTGATAATGAAAAAGCAGGGAATTTTATTTCATCGTGAGAGCTCAATATTTCCAAATTGGATACAAAAAATGTTTTGAGTGGTTGTCATGGTGTTTATATCACACCTGATATTGTTTCAACTTCAGTCTGCGTCACCTGGCATTTAATCAGATAACATGAATTGGACGATATGGGTAGAACAATCTTAGCACAATTTTTTCGTGCGAGAGCTCTGTACAATAGTTAGTATTGAGTAGAAGCGCAGCAGACGAAAATAATTGTATTAATGAGATTAGCTAAAATTGTTCTTTGGCAGTGATTAAAGATAAATTCGTTGGATAGCAAATGAACTATTTACAATCTTCTAAAAAAGCTTAAAAAATCATATGGGGAATTTCAACAACATACAAGGGGATAGTCAACTACCTTCCGTGCAAGTTGTTTGTCCAATAAATCAAGGTGATTATAAAACGTTTGGTAGTTTAAGATTTTATCTAAGTAGAGAAAACAATCAGTTTGATATAATGATATGAATGTTTCAATAAGTGGACTTAATTGAAATATGCGATCTCTTCTTTCCTAATTCATTTTGGTTTTTTAATTCACTTTTTTTCTCAGCCAAATATTCCCAGGCTTGTTGCATTGCAATTTAACTGTCAGACATTGATGATATGAAATTCAAAGAGATATATGTGTTTGATTTCAAATAGAATGATGTTACAAAGGACGATGTATGGTCATATTCGTTCCTTGTAGAGTAGCCACGATAAGATATTAACTTCAGTACTGCTCGAACCCTATGCGGTAAATGACTTACAGTCTTTTTGTTTCATATGCATAAAAAATTAATAGAAATGTTAATCTATTTATAAAGCATGCGTCAGGGTTTATTTTTTCTCATTCATGACTTCAGAACAGATCAAATATCCAGTTTACAAAAGGAGTAAAAATTACTATATCTTTTCCGCATTTTCTTTTTTATCAGTAAAAAAGGGATTTCACATTCGAAAATATTTAAATATAGGATCAATCAAATTGTTTCAATGCAGCATCATTTTCTTTTCTGCAGTAGCTTTTGAAGATAGTTATAAGAGAAAATGCTTGCATTTTTTTTCGGAAAATTTTTACTGCAATTGAATCTAATTAATAATTGCTGTAGTTAATTGTTTTCTTGAATTTAAACTTAATGAATGACGTTAAGTGTAGTAGAAATTGATTGCACAAAAGGACAGTTATATTTCAACAAACAGTCTGACATGTCTTTAGTCCATTTGGCAAATGAGTTTTGATTTTAAGTCCATTGTCGGGTTCTTTCAAAGTTTTTTAGTCTATGCAACTAATCAACTTGAAAATCTAAATCTTTTCAATCTTTATTGGTAAAATGGAGCGAACAATTTATATTTTTATAATTTTTAATTGCAAACTTTAATTGAAATTGTAGCAGCAAATATATAAAGAATAAAAAATATTAATTATTAAAATTATAATAGAAATATTGATTCCTCGCCTTGTTTATCAATTTTTTTTTTTTTAAACCGTAAAACAAGTTGGTGTCTATACGCATTCTATTCGCTTAAATTCTCAAAAGTAAATCATATTGTTCAAAATTTCCGGTTTTTTTCCAACCAACTGTTGCCAGTAAAAAAAGACAGTGGAATTCCACATGTTTCTTATTATAATAGAAAGGACAAAATCACAGTGAGTTAGTGAAAGAAATGAAATTTGTTGTAGTTTTTCGAAATTAATCTTTTGTTTTTCTTCGAAATTATTTTTTTCGGAACATTTTTCTCTATTCAAAAATTCTTCATTTAAAATTTGAAATTTGCATTTATTTCTGCTTTCACTGATTGCTCAAATTCTACAGTCATAATTGATAATATGAAATGCGAATGATTAGCGTTATATGAATTTATTTTTTCTTTCAGAGTTGGAAAACATAAATGTGTTGTGAGGGGACAGGTTGATTATAAACTTGCCTCATCATTAACATACATTCTTGTCCTGAAAACTTTTTAACACCTATTTCTGTTTCAGGGATGAGAAAAACTTTGCAAGAATAAATAAATGATTCCAGACCAGTTCTTCTATTTCATTATTTAATACCTTCTTTTATGATACTATGCGAATTCTTGTTCACTTATCTGGCTGACGAAAATTCGAAAATAACAAAAAGCGATTTTTCTTCCTTTCTATTGCTGCGAAACACAAACTATTTATTAAATATTTATATGATTTCGATCTGAATATCCTATTTTGGTATTTTAAAATAGTTACTGCTTAGCATTGACCGGCGGGTTTCACATCTGTAGAAAATGCCAATAAAAAAAAAAGCCTCATAACCTGTTCGACCATTCCTTACGGCCTTTGATGATAAGCAGTGAAGTTAACTAAATACTAGTAAGAATCCCATGTATAAAAATCGTCTGCTAGAAGAACGTCACTTCATTATCTCAGATTGTTGTAGGAAATTTAAATTCTAAGTCGTCTGCCATTTCAAGCGACTACCATCGTGATGGTTTAACATCACGTAAAAAGATTAAGAATGTTATCATTAACACTCTTATCACTAGTACAAATGATCAGTCTGAAAATTTTCTTAAATGAGAACATTTAAGAGAATTTTCAGTAATTTTTAATTTTAATTAAAAAAATAAAATTAATTTTGATTGAAAATAAAAATCTGTTAATATTGCTGGATTTTCTTCGATTGCTAAGTTTCTCAATATGGACTAGTAATGCTGTTAGGACCAACATTGGTCGGTCGTATGAAAGCAATAGGACGATGAATGATTTCATGACTATGATGGTCAAATGGTTAAATAAATGTCATCTTAACTTCTGCCTCTTATGAATTAATTTGAATTCGGATATTTTTAACAGTATAATATCATTGCAGTAAATTCTTTCGCTACTTCATAATGTCTAACATTTCTTAACTTTGATTTATGATTCAAATTCGGGTAACTTCAACCATTATTTTACTGAGTAAATAGTCATAATTGTCAGACGGTCAGTCGATGTTTACATTTATAATAAATACAATAAATAAATGATGACAGAACTGAAAGAAATAGTAGCGATCAGTATTTCAGCCTTACGAGTGAATTAGACTTTCAAATGAATCAGAGATCTGGCTGATATCTTAAAATAAATGTTTCACAATTCTAGAACCGTTTGCATGTGAAATAATTCTGCAAATTGTGATCGCTTTTAAACAAGCTTAATGGAATCAGTGAAGAGGCGGGTGATGCCTGCTCCGCTTCTTCCCTTTTTCTCATTTATTTTTTTTTCAGAAATTTTTTGTGAAAAACAAAAAGGTAACAAGAGAGAATTGTAAATGCATCATCAGCGGAACAGCTCCGATGCTGCGTTGCTATAGTGTACAGCGCTATAGCACCACTACCACAAGCGCCATTACCGCCACCCATCACCACAACTACAACCACAGCCATAACCATCCGTCTCTGCACCACGTCACTGCAAACTTTCAACAAAACATTTTAATTTTCTTTTTCCTTCAATTTCGGAAAATTTTATCCATCTCTGTACTGGTCTTCCCTCTTATAGTTTACCCTTTATTAATTACTGATATCTAAGCTGATTCTTAGTTAAGAAGAAAATGAGAAACTGCGAAGCTTCAGATTTCGCATGACATTGGGATAGGTTAATCATTTTTCCTTTGTATTTTTGGTTCTACGAGTTCTCAAAATTTCGCTTATTACTTATCAATTTGTTTAATTGAACAAGTGAAAACGAAAGTTGGTTGAGAGTAACAGTGAAATGTTTTTAGTGAAAAAAATGAAATTCTTACGCTCTGATATGTGGAAGATTGGGTTCTTTCCTCTTTGAAATGGCAGAAAAATGACATTGCTTGTGAATGGTAGACAGGAGCGCCAACAAAATGTGTTTCTTCAGATCATTAAATATACTTCCAACAAGCTTTTTAATTCCATCCGTACTGTAACATTTGCTTTCTCCTGCAGCTCCGTTGTTAGCACTCTTAAAGAAATTTGAAAGTTAAGTTGGAATTTGATTTTAGGTTTTGATTTGAACAGCTGTCTCTTAAAAGATGGAATGAAATCCTGTTTCTATTCATTTCCGTTACAGGACTGGCTGTTGCTAGACATCCTTGTCGTAGCCATTCCAAGCGTTAAAGAACTTTTTCTCTTTCTCAGTTCATTACGAAAGAAATGGTAAACAAGTAAAGAGAAAACACTATTCATCGTCTATGCACTCAATAGAAGATATTTCTCCCTGAAAAAAAGTCTATTAATTAATGAAGTGAAATTAATCGTGAAAATGAGAAACAACCAATTGTAGCGGTAATAGAATAGTAAATGTTAGTGTAGTAAACGGTGGAGGAAAAGGATGGATAGGAAAAGAGTGGCAGGTAGAAACAGGTAGGTTGGATAGTTCTGGGCCCTTTCGCTCATTCCATTTGATTTCTAAATTCTCCTCCATCTCTCCTCTTTCAAGAGGTATTACTATCATTACTTTGTTATTATTGTCGTTGCTGCTAGTGCTGTTACTGTTGTTGTTGCTGTTGCCATTGTTATTGTTATTACTACTATTGTTTGTTGTTGTTGTTCTTGTTGTTATTGTTTTTTGTTTTTGTTGTTACTTTTGTTTGATCATCATTCCTCGTCGTCTTTGTTCCACTTCTTATTTTTTTCTTCAAGTTTCGCTTCTTTTCCTTCCTGATATCCCTTATCCATCAAATCATGATATCACTTCTAGGCATCATCATCCAGAAACAGAAAAGACATAAATATCCTAACCGACTTTTCTGAACAAGCCATTCAATTGGTTTTGACGACATTTTACTATAAAAACAAATACTGATCTGCTTTATCCATCATTTATTCCTATCCCTGCTATAAGCTGAAACTATTTAAAATTTGCCAAGTGAGGTTTGTTGGTATTTGGTTGAATATCCAAGAATTATGGTTCACAGGAAGCAGTCTTCATGGAAAAAGGTTAGAGCAACTGAGATTTAAATCAAATTAATGATGATTTAAATTATCATTAAATTGGGTGCCCTCAATTTCCATTTACCAATTCAACTTTTCTATACTTCCAAAGGCAAATGTATTATACTGTTGCATACTTTTTGAAGAGTAAATTGCTAAAATTCTTAATCTTTTACATTATAAGTAGTTAGCTAATAAGATAAGAAATATAATTAATTGCTTTTTTTTCGTTCTAATTGGCTAAAAATGAACGAACAGCTTGTGCCTAATTATTATTCGTACCCCAAATATTTTTTGATAAAGAATTTTATGCAAAAAAATTTTCGATTCTTTGAAGAATGCAATCTCCATGATAAATTTGTTAGAAGATTAACTCTTCAATATGATTTTGTTAGCATAAAGTTAACAATTGACTGTTTATCGAAAAAATAATTTCCTGAAGTTTTATGCATATCTTTGATGAGTGGTAATTCACCGACAGAAGAAAACTTCGATTCTCGAGAAATTCCTGGACTCTGGAATCTTTTAACTGGTCTGAAATATTGATGTATTATCATTAACACATTTTATCACAGCCATCTCAAAGAAGAAATAACATTGATTTTGCCATTATGGATCTAATAATTGTGATGGAGAGAAAGAGAGGGTGAGAGAGAGAGGGAGAGGTAGAGCAATTTGGAAAAACTCATCCCAAAGAATTTTGAAAGGACATAAAAAAGGGTACATTTGACTTTGATTTAATCTTATGTCTGAAGTGTAGAAAATTAAATAATAAAATGTCGTTACCATTGTAGTTTTATCTCTAAATTTTAATCTTTTCAAAAGCTTTCTCATTAAATTTTAATCCTTTCAAAAATCCTTAGAAATTTGTCACCAAGATGACGAGAGTGTAGTTTTCATTTTTACTTCGATCTTTATCAGAAATATTGCAAGCAGAAAAAACTTTTACTCAATCTAATCTCCCAGTTATGAGAATATTTTAGCAGTAACTCCAAAAAGTTTAAAAAAAATAAGTGTAAGGCTTCCTTATAATCACGCAAGTTTTTTATAGAAATTAACTGGTTTGAACTGGAAAACTTTGGTCCAAATTTAAAGCATAAATTTCTCTAAATTGTGAATTTTCAAAATCTTTTTCTTATAGTTTTCTTCCTCACATTTATTAGTTTTATTTCAATCAAAATTCTAGATTCTGCGTAGTTTAGACGGAAGATACTTTGCTATGATTCATCTAAATAGTTAATTAATTAATATTTTTTAATTTACTTTTTCTATATTATTATTTGATTGTATTTTCTTCAGAAATTGTACATCGTCAATTGCACGAGAAATGAAGGTTGAATTGAATTACATCTGTACGTATGAGAACATATGTGTAACATCTGATCTCATCAGAATGATGTTTGGATCTAAAAAAAGAGAAATTATTGTGTTTGTCTTACCGGATATGGTGCAAAGTTTTATGATTTTTCAAAAAATCAACTGCGAACACGTTTTTCATTTTAAAGTAAAATAATGTGAATAACTCTTATTTTGAATTTTTTTAATGCTAGAATTTTTACATCCACTAACTAATTCCTATCTGCTGAAAGCGAAAACTGAATGATGAGAAGTTATTTATTATGTAAAAACAGCGTTTACTTCTATCCACTTATGTTCTTTCTTAAAAAATGAAAAATCCAAATTCCATTTTTTATTTTTATTGTTACAAACTTCAGAAATAAGACGGAATAAAAATTATTGAACGAAAAAGAAGATAAGAAAATCTGCGATAATACTATTATTATCAGATTGTCGTAGCATTTGTACCATCTCTGACTTTCGATTGTTCCAAAATCATTGTATTTTACGTTTTTCAATATTTATTTCTTCTTCCAATACTGTTGCGCATTGCTGCAAGTATCGTTTGTCTTAAAGTACTATCAGATTTTATCAATTTCAATTTATTGATAAAGTCGAGTATAAAGTACAACTGAATCTCATTCAATTGTTCAAAATGAAATTAATACGAAATTAAGCATACTTTAGAGAATGATTTATTCCATTCAAATTATTTAATTTGCTCGATTTATTCATCGAATTCATTTGCATAAATGCATACCTCTAAGGTAAGTTGTAGTCTATTATATGAGTGAATTTCGAAATTTTATATTGTAACGATATTTTCTGGAAAACTTTCCAAATTGATTTCGTTTTTTAAGCTATATATTATGTTTTTCCCATTGATGATTTTATCAGTTACTTATTGTAACAAAAACTCTTTCGTTGAGAAATTAATCAAAAATTTTGTAAGAATTTTTTCGTGCGAATAATATGATTAATAACTAGTTTCTCATGGAAATACATATGTTTGTTTAATAAATGAACAGACAAAATAACATTTAATCTGATCTAAGTGAAGTTTTGAATATCTGTTTTACCTGTAGAGAGAGAGAGAGAGAGAGAGAAAGAGGAAGGAAGAAAGAAACATCAATATATTTTATGGTTCATTGTGTTAATTTATGTTATGAAAGAGTGATCACAGCAATAATATCATCATGTTACTCATCTTTTCTGCTTTTTTCATCATTAATCATTAGTGATATAGTGATAATCACACGATCACTATACTCTTTTCACATTACTTACTTAACTGAATTTGCTTTCCCTTTTACTTTCTCAAATAATGAACAGAAATGCTTTTTAAATTGTTCACTTATCATTGTGAACACAGTAATTACACTTTTGCGGAGTATAATACATGAACTTAACTTTATTATCGATTTCTTAAAATCTGTAAAAAGAAAATTTCAGGAAAGAAATATTTAGAATACCCTTTTTTTTATATTTTCAAAATGCCAATACTTTGTTTTTTTTTTTTTTTTTTTTTTTTTTTTTTATGCACAATATTTCATAAAATTCGCTAAATAAGAGACTACTTTTTCTAAAAAGAAAAAAGAAATTGAATTTCACTTTATGAAGATAAGATAAAGTGAGCGAAAGAATTGAATTTACAAAATAACAAAATAAAACAAAACAAAAAAAAAAAAAAAAAAAAGGTGAAAACGATGAAAGGAACAATTAAAAATGTAATGTTAGAAGATAACATTTATTGATTTTTAATAAAGATTCTATAGAAAATCACATATCATAGTTTTTTATTACAAAAATGATTAAAGTGCGTCAATATGTAACGGATTTATACAACGAATAAACATTCTTATGCGTCTCGTCTATTAGAATGCTCTAAAATATTATGTCTTTTCATACTTTTCCATTTCATTTTTGCACAATTTTCAATATTCAGCTTTTTTTTTCTTTTTTCTTTTATTTGTACAAACGAAATATTTTATAGTTTTATAACTTTTGATGACCTTTATGAACAAATAATTAGTCTAAGAATTTGAAATAAAGCTTAAATGAAACAGAGTGAAATAAAAGTTAAAGAAATGTTTTTTTATTAGTCTTTTTTCTTCCTTAAAAAAACTGGTCGCATCATGCTGAACAATTAATTAGAGTAGAAAATAGGAAAACGTATGCTTTTTATTAGAAAAACTTCAAGAAAATTGATAAATATGTAAGAGAGTCAAGTGACACGAGAGAAACTATTTTTAAAGTATTTGAATGAATGTTTTAAAAATATTTCGTGTTGGATACACACCGACTAAGATGGACTGATAATAATGTAATAAAGTATCAATGTTTATTACATTGAAGTATGCTGTTTTATGCTAGAAGAAACTAGAATGTAAGCCAAACATATGAGAGTCCTCTAGAAGCTATCTGGAGAATATTTAAAGAATTTTTTTGATAGCTGAATTTAATATCCTGGAAATAACAATTGATAAGAATTATATTCATTTATTTCGATTTATTTCCATTGTTATTATGAATATTTGATGATATGTAAATGAATGTGCGAGCAAATGGTTGGTCGACTGATCCTTTATTCTTTCTTTTTTTTTTTTTTTCAATACGAAAATTCTCAAACTGTTTCTATTTGAATATTTTTATTTTATAAATTTATGCTCATCGTTGAGCAAAACTTTTCTCAAACTTTTATGTCATATCGTTTGCTTTTATAGCAAAACATATTCATTTTAAAACTACACTTATTAATGATGCAGTGAAGCTAACTGTTTTTTCACAGTTTCACTGAAATACTATCCATTAGGAAATACGAACTGATCTTTCACTTTTCTGCTTTTCTAACTCTTATGATTTTGCTTATTCATTTAATTCGTAGCTTTGTTGAATTTTTTTGTTAAAAGACAAACTAGAAAACTCCCAAAAAATTTGACATATAAGCCATATCAAAAGATATAGAGCTAATGTAATACGCGAAGAATAGATTATATGTCTTGAAACTTTCAGTAAGTTAAGAAATCATTACTGCAAATTCATTAGTCTAAATTGTTGATATCTTATCATAATGAAAAGTTTGTATTGTGAACCTTTCAGGAGAAAAAGAAAAAGAGAGA
Source organism: Brugia malayi (assembly GCF_000002995.4). Lineage (NCBI taxonomy): Eukaryota > Metazoa > Nematoda > Chromadorea > Rhabditida > Onchocercidae > Brugia > Brugia malayi. Next base: position 13,132,011 of record NW_025062477.1, read on the forward strand.
GAGAGAGAGACATTATGTCTGACCTTGATCTGATTGTTGAAAGAAATCCGATAGTTTTGCAATATAGGTGTACTGCACCCTAGTTGAAAAATTCTAACATTTACTGTCTTTACTTCATAGGCAATAATTACATTTGAAATAGATATAGTGAAAGTAAAATTCGATCCGATTAGTTGAACTTTTTAAAAGTACTGTGTGGAAGAGAAGGTTCTCTGTTGTGATACAAAGTGAAACCAGTTAGCGATGACTCATCTCGACTCATTCTTCTCTCGGAAAAAAAAAATTTCATATATTCTTTTGGAATAAGTGATTTATATGCCAGTTATTAATCGAGCCGTTCATATTTTATGCTGATAATTACGTGAAAAAAAAAAAAAACGGAAGCGAAATGAGAAGTTGCTATCCTTGAATTGTCCTTCCTAATTCAGGAAAAATCTTTTAAGTAAATCGTTTCAATCCATTTGAATTCATGATAATCAGTTGTACCGATCATTGCTGATTGCTAATTGTTAAAAATGACAAACAACAAAGATAACAAAAATGTTTGTCACCATGAACAAATTGAACCGAGGAACATTTTTCTGATTGGGAAAAACATTTTTGCCATTGATAATTTTGATCGACGTAGGATATACCAGTTAATTTGAAATGAAATTCGACTAACTTTATAGCACAGAAATGTCACCTTCGCTAAACAGATCACTGAATTGCTCAATTATCAGCGTGCAGTGAAATGAATCTGAAATTTATTCATAAAACATTCGAGCGCAGTTCTGTTCTGCTTCTATTATAATTCCAGAATGTGAACCTTTTTATGTAAGATTACACGGAAAGAAATACTTAAAACGAGGCGATAACGTTCTCTACTGCTAACAGTGATCTTTAAATTTCGAAAGCTATGCAGAAAAATAACATTTAAAGTTGTTATTGCTGCTAAGCTAAACTAAGCTACCAATCTTCAGTGATGAATTACAACACACACACACACACACACACACACACACACACACACACACACACACACACACACACACACACACACACACACACACACACACACACATATATATATATATATATAACTCACTCACTCACTCATTCAAGCGTTCCTTTCATTTCATTTCTAATTATAACAAATTAAGCGCTACCGTTGTAGCAGTAGCAGCTGCAATATCTTTTGTTTTACATCAATCAGTTTGTTTTTGTTATTTCTTCTTTCCTTCTTGCCTCGCCTCTGTGCTCTTTTTTTTCTTCCATTCAAACATTTTCCATTCTTATATATTTCTCTCTTAATTAAATTTCGTTTACACAGTGAAAATTGCAATCCACTTTTCCTTTTTTTTTTTTTGAGAGTTCAGTTGAAAAATAATTACGGATAGCTTCTATTTTTCACTCAAACAAATTGTCCATGTCATAAAACAGCGCCCTCATGCACATTCCAATTTGTATGGCATTTATGTCATTCAAATAATTATTCATTCATCTTATTGATTTGAAATAAAAGAAAGAATGCCTTCCTTTTATAATAAACAATCGACACTACTGTAGTTGACTAATGTTCCGTTGGTCATCACTGCCTCAATTTTGGTTCTAATTTCAATGGCTGGTTGTGTTTTTTTAAAACTTTATGTAATTTTAAACTAACCGATTATGTCTTGGATATTTTCAACGAAGAGATGAATGCACTGGAAAGTTTTCGTAGGAATTGTTGGTGAGAAAGATTATTTTGTTAATAAATTGAAATTTGTGCTAGAATTGAACTGATTAAGATGAGGGAATTTTAGGGTGAATTTTAATTAAATTAGAAATAATAATCGTAGTTGCCACTACGATTATTATTTCTTTGTGTGTGTGAAATTAAAAACGACTTGTCAAAGTTCGAAATGACCCAATTTATGGAATATTAACTTGAAATTATAACCTATGAATAAAAATTGATTACATATCAGTTATAATAGTCAATTCATTTTACCTCGAAAAATTTGGTTTTTCTCATTTCTGTATATTTAACTAGCTGAATTCCTCAATTATTTGCAAAGCTATTTGTTGAATTAAGTTGTCAAATCTAACTTTTATAACTTCAGTTTATTCGGATGCAATTCATAAATTTATCACATTACATTACAAAGTATTATACTTTGCTCCATTTGACAATTTGTTTGATTCGTATCTTTCGTAAATGAATTTCATTTTTCTCTGAAATGATTTTGAATTTTTGTATAAGAAGCAGTCAATTTGATTTTTAGAACTTTTCGCTGACTAAAAGGCTTGTTTATTCTTCTTAATATAATTTCTTTTTTTTTTTTTTTTTTTTCACTAGCTTATTCTTAATATATATTCTCTTCATTTTTTTAGTGATTATAGGTCCGGTTTTTGTGTGTTACACTCAAACCGTGTTATTTTATCTTTACAAAAACTATCCTGAAAACTACTCAACAATAATATTGAACTATCCATCAGCAACATAGGATGATACATTGATCAGAAATACAATAATGATTTTTTTGTTTGAATTAGTCTTTAGCTGATAAAAGGGGATGTTCTGTTTGATATTATAATTTTCAGTTCGAACTGTTTTTGAAGTATTTCTTCGATCGGTGAAAAGTAGCTTTCGTTTCGTCTGCATGCGTGGTTTTCAGTATTGTTGTAAACATTATTTGAATGTGGGAATGATATTAAGCCTTGTAGGTAAACATACCTGACTGATTTAATTTTGAAAATTCCTGAGATTTAAAGAAAAGATTGAATTTTATATATTATGCCACACGTTACGACGTCTTTTTAGATCAAAATTCACAAAAAAATTTCATTCTAACTTTCTTGTCAGTTTATTATATTTCTCTGCTCATTTTTATTTTCATTATCTTTCCATGCTCTTATTCTTCCGACAGAGTCGAAAATTTTCAGTGCCATTTAAAAGCTAAACTATCCACATCTCAATTCATTACAATGTTCTCTTTCATTTAAACTCATAGCAGTGATCAATCAATGATTTCTCTTCTCATCGGGAAATTATTTGTTTGAGTTTCATTAAAATTATCAAAACTGAGGGAAGTTAGAGAGAGAGAGAGAGAGGTATTGAGAGGACCGATGTGGATCATCATCAACTCCTGATAACCGGTTTATTTTTTTCACTTTTTTTACTTTTTGACACTGTTTGATACTTAATGCAACAAATGAGGTCAATTTGACAGAATCCTTTAACCGGAATTTCAATTTGATGTTAGTAAACTTGTTGTTTGTCACCATTGTTTGATGTTGTAATGGTAATGCCACTTACATTATAATATATGCGTTCGCTACTTAACTCGGAATTCTCTTAATTTCAAATCCATGATTTCAATTTCAGAATGGTAATCATGGATTGAGCCACTTTGTAAAATTTAAGTAAATTGTAAGCAAGAAAGATGTAATAGTCTTTCATATGATTAGCAGGTATACTAATCCATTAAGAATCATCCATTCCTAAAGTATGAAGTTAAGAAATCAATGTTTCAAATAGAATTAAAACAAACTCACATATATATATATTATATCATCGTCATTTATGACGCCATTAACATTATTCACAATGAGAGATATTATTATTTAGGGACTGGAAAGCAATTAGATGAAAAAAAAAAAAAAAAAGAAATAAAACTCAACGAAAATTAACGTTTTCGGGAGAATTGATCTTTGCATTGTTGGCCACAAACAAAAAAAAAAAAAGGGAATCAGCTGTGTAAAAAATAAATAAACTGGCATTGTCTTCATCATTATTATTATAACACCTGAAAATATTTTAACTGCAAACTTTTTTCAAAAATTTATGAGGAAAGCTGTTAATGTTTGTTTAGAAGCTTAGTCATAAAAAAAAACGTAAATAATAATCATAAATTATTACCTAAAAAAAAAAAAAAAAAACATCAATATTCATTTTACCTTCTAAATTGAATCCACAATTTATTTAAGTATGAAATTGAAAAAAAAATTTTTTTTCCGTCTTATCAATGTCACTTTCTTTTGTTCTTGGATGTACACTTTATATTTGTAAAAGGCTCTACCCATGTTTATTACAAACTTGTCGATGACTTAAAAAGCCAATTAAAGGTAGGCTAGTCCTGTTAGAAAGACCGCAAGAAAGTCTCGTGTAGTTCTAACGGACGCTGCTACACGTTGTATTTCCTCTACGTACTTTCTTAAAGATCCATTGAAGAGAGTTCTTATATTTCTGTCCTCTTTAGCTCCTTCTCAAGAAAGTGGTAATCCTCCATTCCTAAGAAATGATCTACCAGAGTAACTGTTTATGTTTCAATACCAGCAATTCCCTTACTCGAGGACAATAGCGCACCGATCATTCTGCAGGATGGATGATGCGGAAGCAACGCTGATGAGAAAGTAATGCTTAATGGATAAGTAAACCTGCTGAATTAACGAAAGCTTAGATGAGTGTAGTTATAGAGTGAAGTTGATAATCTGTCTGTGATGAGAGGTTGATACCGATGCAGTGCAGAACTGCAGCTTCTTAAAAGCATGAAGTTATGCGATGCAAATATTCTTCTGTGTTGGCAATGACGGCGGTAAAGAGCAAGGTACTGAAGGTTGTCTTGTTTCCTACAACTCACAATAAGCTCATGAGATTTAGCGTGAAGTGTTTGGCCTTTATGTCTTTAAATTTCAAATTTCAAGCCCAGGTGTTTTGCTAGATTGCATCTGCTGCATGGCCTTGAGAGTCTCTTCCAAAGAAATCCTAAAATTAATTCGATTAAAATAGCTTACAGCATCTCTTTGACCGATCCTCTTTTATAAGAAAAACAGCTTTTCGTTCTGCTTCCATAAGCTTCAACAGAAACTCCGAGACACCAAGAACAAGGGTGGATCAATCTAAAACAGTAGATTCAACCACGCAAAGACAGAGGACTCTACGAAGTCTTGAAAGTAGTGTTGGACTGATACACTAAGTCCACAGCTTCTTTCTGAGCTCAGATGGCTGCTTCCCTTCTCTTTCTAGGCTTTAGAGTAGTGCTTATGATCGTGAATTGCTCGTATGCACAAAATTCTAGCAAGAGATATCAATTTAAACCATATTTGCTAGTGCTCCTTTCCAGGCTCAGATTTTTTTCGTTTGATATTCAGGTCATCAATGATTATGGTTTTATCATCATTATCACCATCGTTGGAATGACGAAGATATAGATTTTAATTTTTTTTTTTGCCGGATCAGCTCGAAGATTTAGGACATATATACTGAACAAGGCAACATGTTGCTTGTTATTTAGTGGAAGGTGTGTGGAGATAATTTTATTGAAAACGATTAATTTCTTGATTATGAGGCTAACTCCAAGTTGGGTCTCGGGTTTGCCTGATTAGAAGTGTAGTCGGTAATATTCCTTTGAGGCTTCCTTCTTTATGAAGAGGAATTTCACTGAAGATAGCAATGTCGAAGTGGTGACAGCCTGTTGTAATTAAAAGAAAAACGACGTTCGAGAGATTCATTACCCACAATATCAGACATGATTCCTATGTTCTCACATGAAGGTTTTTGATCTTTGATCTTTGAAGGCAGATCTACATTTTGTCTCTTTGTGCAGTTACCTCAGCGGGTGAAACATGGATGACTGAAAAAGTTTCTGATCATCTAGGATGCTGCCTAGCAAGATTGTCATCACCTGGGTTAATCTCGAGTGACCAAAGACCTGAACTATCTGCATGTGGACCAGATCTGCGACTTTCTATCCATCTTTCCCTACTCTTTCATTTACAGGGTTTTTTAAAGGGAAATTTATATCCTTCCTTCACAATACTTTTTTTTTAGTTGAGATACATAATGTGCGGAATTAGACCCATCCTTTTCGTCAGACTGGACAATAAAAGAAGAATCACCAGGCCGCAGATGTGTTGAGGTTCTTTTCTTAGATGTAGAAATGGAGCTAAATGAGCTCCATCTACCCAGGTTTGTGAGTTAAGATCATCTGTCTCTACGATGGCTGCCCAAGTTTTGTCAAGGAGGTGCGACAGGAGAAAATCGAGAAGCATCATTCCATTATCCTACAAAGTTACAGCAGCATCTTACATCGTTTTATCAGACTTTTTCTACCTTCCATCAACAAAAGTAGCATAAAATACAAGGAATGACCATTTGCTTGCCTTCTCGGCTGAAAACTGTTTCGGAGACAATAGCGCCAATTATTCCTTCCCTCTCTATGCCCAGAGCTGTCATCCTTGCGATCGATACTTTTGAGTGAAGGCACTTGTGCGAGGTAGAGCGGAAAAGGCGCTCCAGAACATAAGGCTTCGCATGGACAGGTATTCTGAAAACATTCTCCTAAGAGAGTCTCTTTTCTCGTTTCTCTTCACAGAAAAGGTTTATCATGCTTTTCTAGGAGATGCAACGTTTAGGTGACATTCTGTGATTATCAGTACATCCTAAGTATAGTATCAGTAGGACAGCGTCTTTCCCGTCGTAGTACCCTCGGGGCCTCTTCCTCGCTGATCATTTGTTTTGCGCGATCTCGATGAAACCTTTCTAGAAATTTGAACCATTGTCGCTTGGGAAGAGGCGAGAGAAGGAGATAGAGAAGAGAAAGAGAGGAAGCGAAATAGAAACAAGTGGTAATATCTTAAATTTGTCATCAAATTTAGAATTATTCCTCGCTTTCTACTTTACGACTACTTGCCACTCCTTCTGTCATCCTCATCTCCTGTAGTACCATACAACTACATTTCGTCAAAAAACTTGATGATGAATCTTTGCAGATGTTATTAGCAATTAAGTTTAATTTTAGGACTTAGCAGACATTCAGTTGCCATGGTTGAATAGTCGTTGTCGCTCAAAAACCATAAAATTTCCATTTTTGATATTCTTTTTATCTTACATCTAATTTATGATATTTTAAATTGAGAAAACTATTCTTACATAGTTTATTATTTAAGAAAATAATAAAATTTAGAAGTTATAATGCTTGTTTTCCTTCTTATCTTTGTCCGTCAATTAAAAATTATTACTATCGAAAATAATAGAATTTTACAATAATGTTAAAGTTGGAAGTTTTCATGTTTTACTGTTTGTGAATAGATTACCTATCGCCAAGTTTTTTCACTTTTTCAGAAATTTGGTAAACTTTCCCCTCTACCCAATAAATTATATCTTTGCACATACACTTAGTTTCCTTGTCTGCGCTTTTTCCATTGTTCATATAAAGTATTTTTTTAATTCCTCCACGAGATCGGTTTTGTGCTTCATTTTGGCTTGCCCTCTTGATCGAAATTTGAATTTTTGTTTCTGAGCCATAAATGCTAAATAATAATTGCACAGCTGTCTAACTCTTATCTTCTTGTGATCTTATTTCCCATTCTCTTATATTTATATGTTTAATTGTCCTATTTATCTGTTTACCTGTTTGCACATTCACTGATATGTTACAAGCGTTATTTACTTTGCGTGGCAGTGAAATGGTTTAATTATGAGAGAAATGAAAATAGCAAGTTTCTTTTGCAAATATCTCAAAAATTATTCATTCATTTTTAATTCATTTCGAAAGTACTCATTTTTCCTCTTCTCATCTTTTACTCTAAAAAATTCAAATCGAAAAACATTTAATGAACTTTGACATTTCACTGAAATCAGCAATAGCATAACAAATAATTGGAGATGTATTTGGAATTCTTCATTTCTTTTAGGAGCATTGATTAAAAATGAATTTCCAGAATTTACTGAAAAAAAAGTTATAAATGCGAAAATTATAATTCAAGAGATTAACTTATGAGAAGTTTACTTCTTTTTCGTTCGTATTTAATATTCTGACAAATTAATCTTTTCATATAATTTGTCTAATAAACAAAACTCACGTGTTAGTAACCCAAGCCTTTTATCAGTTATTGTTTGGGCGAAGTTAAAATTGTTCAAATTTTCTGAATAACAAAATATTGCGGTATTGTAGGATTAGCCAAGCGGCATTACATTAAGCTTCTCAAAATGCCTACCATTATCAATTTTATACTGCGGCGAAATGTTAACTGCACTTATTTTAATTAAGAATTATGGATGGCACAGCATATGACAATTGTTTACTAGTTTGATCTTCGCTCTTACTGAAAGTCTAACATAGCAGTTGGCTTCCAATTTTTAAACCTGAAGTTCTGTAAGCAAGAGAAAAAAATAATTCTACTACTTGTACCTTGTTGCAGCTTATATTCCGGTTCAGTTATCAGCGGTTCTGCAGCTTCAACTTAATCCTAATTTCTACAAGTTATAAATATAGAATTGGAATATTCCTTACAATATAATTTTGTTTTTCATATTTTTGCAGGAATCATTTAACAAAGAACAAAACAATCGAAATTTTTTGATGCTAAGCATAATTTCTTTCTCTCTTTCATAAGCATACTTCTGCATAATATACTGATTTTAATATACGAGTTAAATTAATTTAATTGAAATTTAAACAAACTTAAAACTGTTCAAATCTTGCGGTAGTTGTTTGATTATTCAAGTAACATTATATTAAGCTTCGCAAAATGCTACCATTATGAATTTTATACTGCAGCGAAATGTTACTTTTTATGAAAACGGAAAATGAAAATTTCCTACTTCTCGTTTCTTTGTTCTCATCATCCTCCATCTTCGCCAACAACGGATGACAGCCTTGGCAGGGATGCATATCAGAGCGGTGATGATCATCTTAATGATAACAATGACAAAAGATGTAAAAGTGACAGTGATATATATATATATATATATCCTCTGATAGCAAAACTGGACGAGGTATTAAGGAGTGTAGCCTTCTCTGAGTCTTCTCGATGAAACGTTTCGACACATAATTTGAACAAAAAATTGATTTCTAATCATCAATGATTCTATCAGTTACCAGCATATATGATTTGCTGCTGATATTACTTTCTGAATACACAGTTACTTCCACTGATGCTGATATGAGTGATTCTTATAAGAGAAATAAGGTGTTGCTGTTTGTTTCTGCTCTTTCTACTTCTCCTTCACTGCTTACAGCAGTTGTAATTCAATTTGCTTGAGTGCTTTCTTTTCAGTGAACAAATCAAAGCGCCGATCATTGATCATTAAATTGCAATTAATTGTAATCTTATCGAATCAATCTTGTAAATTTGATCAAACCAAAAATTTGTCATCTTATCGAGTTGGAAAAAAGTCAGATGAGTGATGCAACAACTCCTCCACAGGATTAGAAATGTTTAAATTGTCTGCTTAGAATTGCTTATTCAATATTTATTCTTTAGTATAAAACAACATTTTAGAATTTAGTCAAAGCAGTTAAGTTAAATCAAATAGAATGATATCAAAGATATTGCAAAAGTCATTTCAATTCAATTTCTTCTAATATATGGATATGTCTTCTAGCAACCATCTAACATTGTGGACTTCAAAATAATGCCTACAAACATAGAGGGCGATAGAAGTGCATAAACAGAACGTTGATGACGTGATGAGACACGAATCTGATGACGCCATCGATGATGCGTTCTCGAAGCATTTCAAGGATGGCAGTTGTACAGCCTTTGAACCGAAACAGTACAGTGAGGACCGCTTGCCAATACTGCCTTTTGTTTTATTTTGAAATCCCAACTTAACACCAACTAATTTAATTGGTATATTTGTATAGACGAAAAGAAAAAGGGAAAAAGAAAGAGAGAGGGAGGGTTGCTGATAAAACTTGCCAGGTTTCCAAGAATCTTTTGAATAGTCGGCTTGAATTTAATTGACAGAAATATGTGTTTCGCTTTATTAATCTTTAAAATGAGAAAAGAAATATCCAATAAACTAGCAAAGAGAAAGAGAGAGAGAAAGAAAGAAAGAAAGAGAGAGATAGAAGGTGGGCAAATGGACTAAGAATGATATCATTTTGAGAAAGCTAAAAGGATAAAAATGTAGGCCATAGGGCAATCTGATGAAGTTAGTGCCTGTGGGCATTGTTGTTATTCTTCACTTTCTTATGTAAAGAGCAGAGAGGCCAAGCCTTTTCGGTCGACTCTTTAAACAGAAAGTGTTTTTCCATCCCACAAGCGAGCTCTTTGCATGAATTTGATATGAGATGGAAGTGGGTGGATTCTAGCTTATTGCTTAAGCTTGTAAATAGGCACAAAGTTATAGTCCACCCACTTACATCTCACTAATCTCGAAAAATGTGCCTCTGTAAATATGTTTTGATGTGGCAACTTCTTTAATTATTGACGTCATTAGCCTTTTAAGGTGAAAATATTTCAATTTAGTGACGTAATGCAAGAATATAGGCGGCGAAGTCATAGTGTTGATTTCAGCACCTGCAAAGATCGGTTCTGATTGGATCTGAGAAGTGAAATGGGACTTTAGAATGAAGATTCTCTTCCCTCCCCTGAAACTGGAAGCTTGCTATTACTGACATATGTAACTTTATTTGCCGATTTTTTTTTACAGAAAAATTTGCCGGATGAAAATATAAGGAACGGAATGTAGATATTTCATTTGAAAACCGATTTCTTTCAATTATTCGCATTTGTTTTTGCATTTTTAGTGATGAGCGCATCTTATTTGTGTGTTTAATGTATCACAGTAATAGGAGTGTGTCTATAATAGAAAGTCTTTGATCTTTGACAAAATTTCACTTTAATTCATACAATTTTAATCTAATTCTAAATGATATTCGCTGCTTTTTAGGCACATTTCATGAATAGGGAATATTTGTTGCTGACAGTTTTCATATTTGCTGATGGCTTAATACCGTTTATGCAGAAAAATTTTGATAAAAGATGAAATTCTTAATAATAACATTGAAAGTTAGGTATATGTGAGCTTGAATAAATTTCGTATTTTACCGCCCGATCCATTCATGCTTTAGGAAATCAGTGAGGCGTTTATTTTAGCGAATGGAGTTCCATAAGAGGAGGGTATGAAGGAGGAGAAAGGGAAGGTAAGCAAGCAAAAAAAGGTTATTGTCATCGTGTGTTATGTGCATCCCTCATCGGATACTTCGGATTGGCCTATTGGATATTTTTCATTTGAACTTTTCTGTTGTTAGTGCTCCTTATGTCATGAACTTGAAATGGAAATTGAAATTCAACGAGGTCATCCTGTCAAGTCATTTCTTTCTACCCATTCAGAAATAACATATTCAAATAGTGGCAACAGGCAGTAGATGGGTTAATTTCATGAAATGAAATCGTAAACTATCTACCACTATCGTTGGCAAACCTATCCAGAGTGCTGCTTAGCTTTCCCAATCCCGGCTTACAGAGCCAAGAAAAGAGGAGAACCTGTAATGCACCTATAGTTACCGCCTCTCCGACATAAATCAATCCTGAAGCCACCTTCATCTTCATCACATCATATCACACCACACCACACCACACCACATACCATCATACTATCCGTATTTCATCGTTTACATTATTGTATTGCCATTTCTCTTCTTCCTTTATTGCTCTAATAGCAGCAGCAACAGCAGCAGTAGGAGTAGTAGGATCGTGTGAAGGAACTAAGTAACAGTTACGTGGCTCAATTTGCACACAGCTATTGAACTGATCAGCTAAATGGCTTTTAGATTTAGCAATGCTGCTGTGATTATAGCTTGGACAAAGATTATTCAGCCATCACTGAAGCTAACAAAAGGCAAAGATCAGTGTCCGATTGTTTTCTTATCATTCATTCTACATCCTATGCAGCTTTTCTTACTATCACATCACTTTGCACACACACACACACACACTAAATTACAGTTTATTGAATCAGCTCTTTTTGCGCCTTTAAAATTTCGAGCTTCTATTATATAATTTTTTAAAATGAACTTAAGCTTCTACCAGAATATTATCTCTTTAATATTAGAGAATCAGCTATATGCCAAAAAGTAAACTGCAAATAAATAATATGAAATGTAACTCAATTCATTTACTCTTGTTCTTTTTTTTGCTTCATATATGCTTCTGAATGAATTAACACTTTCATATTTGTTTGCATATGTCATTCCTGACAGTATTATTTTTATCACTTCCAGCAGTACTGTATTCTTCATACACCATTGTCAATCTGATATATTGTGAGTGAAATGTATTTATTATAATTATATCTTCCTCAAAATGCCATTTATTTAATTATCATTTGTGATTTAAAATCCAAGACGATATAAATGCAAAATGCTAATCTCTGGTATGGAAATTTCTACTTTGTGCATTAAAAGGCAAAGAAAAATGCTCTATATTTTAATATTTCTGTTCTGATGATACTTTAAAATATGCGTCCGAGAAAATTTGCATAAAATTTCGTTGTTCATCTCTTAACTATGTTTTACATGCATTTCAGTACAGTCCATCGTCAAGTTTGGTTGCTTCAAAAATGACCTCGGAATGTAGCTCTCAAATTTATTCGTTATCAAGCACAACAGAGCTTAATTCAGCACAAGTAATATATTTCTTCTCTTTTCTTTCTTCTTTTTCCACATTTATGTTCCATCTAAAACCAAAGCGTTATTTTGCAAAATTTTGATATTGATTTGGAAAGTTCTGATTATATTATTTGGAGAAGAGCTATATTAAAATTCAAAAATCACTTAAAAATAGCCTTTTTTTTTAAAAAAAAAAAAGAATTATTTCCTTGGTAAGAGATTTTTATGTCATTTTTAACCCAATTTAGAGTCATTCTGAAATATGAAATTGCTTTTTGTGTGCCAGAAAATTATTTGCTGTTTATGATTTCTATAGTTTTCTCAAATCCCACTGTTAAATAAAGTTCGGAAACTTTTACAATAAGTAATTTATACTAAGTAATAAGTAATAATGCTTTTATTATTTTTGAATTTACACTTAGTCACAGTAAATTGTTTTGTTTTGGCATTAAGATTATTTCAGGTGGAACGATTACGCTCAGTGCTCAATGAACAGGTAGAAATTCACGGAAGAGGCAATTTTCCAACGCTCAGCGTACGTCTACATGATTTGATCATCTGTGTACGTGATAGTCTGCGTGCAGCAGGTATTGGTCCAAAAAATGTAAAAATGAACGGTGGTGCTGCATCATACGTCGTGGCAACGGAGGAATTCGCATACTCAGATCTCGACTTGATTTTTCCAATGAGTTTCGAAAGCGAACAAAGCTTCGATAGCGTTAGTCCCAATCTTTTTTTTTTTCCTCGGCTTAAAAATTATACTGTCAAACTTGAAATTGTCAACTGATAACATTAAAATTTTCGAGAATATAAAAATTTATTACTACGAATTCGTCGAATTTAAAAAGTTACTTCAAATATAGAACGAAGTTACGAAGTTTTCATACATCCATTTTCTGTCCTGCACAATCTCATTGAAAATATAAATTTGTTGAATTTTGCTTCTTCAGAAAGATTATTGTATGTGAAAGAAGTGTCGTAACTGATGTCATAACTATCATCTTCAAATAGATTATTGCGATTTATGAAGATTAATTGAAATTTAACATTGTTTACTTTTTGATTACTCTATTTGCTGGATTGCATTTAAGGCAGTAATGTCTATTTACTTTATTCGAGATGAGCAACGTTCCAAAATTTATCACTATTTTGACCTTTCAGATCACTTTCTGTCAGGTAAGTTAACAAATTGGTAAACCAATATGAAGACAGGTAATTTTAGGTAAGATCGGCTGTTTTTGATGCTATGGTGCAATTAATGCCAGAATCGACTAACAAAGAAAAGATATCGGCCAATACCTTGAAGGATATTTATATCCGAAAAATGGTTAAAGTTTCGGATGGTGATCGCTGGTCACTGTTCTCGCTTCACAATGATTTCGGACGGTGTATCGAGTTAAAATTCGTAGACCGAATGCGACGTCAATTCGAATTTAGTGTTGACAGTTTCCAAATTACCTTGGATGTTTTACTGGACCGACCCGACCATCCCAAACCAATCATCACCGCTGAAAGCATGTTTGGTGACATTAACAAGGTTACTTTCTTGTTTCTTTCAAAAGACTCTTTGATTTCATCAGAATTTTGTTATTCTATCGTGTGTTACAATATTATATGAGTATTAGGACTTTTTTTTATGATATCATTTTTTTTTTTTGGAAATGATATATCGAAAAAACGAAACTCAAACGACGGAAACTAGTGTGGCACTAAAGTTTAATTTGATTTAAGATTAAGATTACTTCAAGAATAGAGAAGTAAAGTAAGAGCGATACAAAAGTGATGATACATTATTATCTAACGAAATGCTTCATCATCCCTCCTTGATAACTTTTTTACAGTGCTTTTGAGAATTGCTTCCTTTTCATATCTTCATCCTATTTAAAAAAATAAGGAGAATTAATGTTTCAATTCAGAGGAATAGTAAAATAGACAGTAGCAATAAATAGTTTTCAAAAGGCCTTTTCATCAGGAAAGATGCAAATAAGAGAAATGGTTGGAACGTATAATGAAAGGATTTTATTAATTTCCGGTTTAATTCAATGAAGAACAAAGTTCTCGCATACAAATAAAGTGATTCACTGTAATAATAAAGAAGGCCTGTTACTAGGCGATGGAGTCAGATTATTATGACCTTACCTTAGGACATGAAACTTGATAGAAGAAGAATGTTGTATTTTAGATGGCTTATGACGTAGTATCAACAACTTGCATTCTTTAAAAGAATTTTATTTTTCAGGCATTGCAGCATCTGAACGAACGATTGATTGACACACGAAGGCCTGAGGAGATCCGTGGTGGAGGATTGTTAAAATACTGTCACTTGCTTACTCGCGGTTATAAAGCAGCTAGGCCAAACAAATGCCGTCAGCTCGAGCGGTATATGTGCTCCCGTTTTTTTATTGATTTTCCAGAAGTCAGTAGCCAGGAGGTTAAACTGCGCGCTTATCTTGACAATCATTTCGGTACTGAGGACCAGGTTACTGTTTTGTTAATCATTTTAGGCATTTTAAAAATTTTGACGCATCTTGAAAAAAAAATTAGGCTTTATTCTTTTTTACTGATTGTAAATTTATACCTTTTGTATTTTACGTAACGTTTTAATTCTTATAATATTTGTTATCAATAGATCTATCTCCAAATTTTTCCTTTTACTTTCCCTAAAATTATTCCTTCCATCAGAATGTGTCTTTCTAAAATTCTTCCTTCAAATCTTATGAATTCCACAAATATGCATGAAAAAGTCTCAACTTCTGCGGAAAGATAGGAGCATATTGAAAGATAAAAAGCTAGAAAATGAGCCACTAAAATTGTCTGCAACGGATATCCGGCTAGTGGCAGTTAAATTTAAGCCTTAATTTAAATTCAAAGTTTGTAGTTCAGGATAAGTATGATTACCTGCTGTTATTATATCGAGTAATCAGCGAGAGTACGGTTTGCCTAATGTCACATGAGCGACGACAGACATTATCAATGGTTGACAGGTTGGCTTATCAGTTATCCGTCAATATGTATTACCAACAAAGCTGTATGGGCGGTTTCTGTGGACATACACCTCGTCAGACACTACTGTACTTACCACCAAATGCTTCCTACTGGATACCGGTTGTATAGAAAACAATCGAAACGAAAGCAACGACCGCATCCTGAAATGCAAGTTTGTTTGCCGTGATGGAATGTAATATCTTTTACATAACTTTTCCTTTTGTTTTTTAGAGCGGAAAGGTTGAAAAACTTTTTTAACACAAAACAGCGAATTTAATAGTTATTTTGATCTTCTGCATGTTTTTATGAAGATATTTTCAAATGATCTTATATATTTATTGATAAAACATTCAAAAAAAAAGAAGTTTTGTTCAAGACCTCATTCACCGGTTTCAGTCTAAATCATTTTATTTACGGTTCATGTTGCTGTTTACCTTTTCTACTTGTATTTTTTGTAATTCATTAGAGCATGTTTTGATATATATGTATATTAAAGTCTTTATAAAGCAGCAAAACTGCAACTAGCTTTATTTTTTTTTTCGTTCTACATTATCTTTTATTTCTCCTTGAATGCAGAATTTTTCCACTTGAAAATTCTGCTTTACAAAGAATTGAAGTAGTTATGTAAAAAGATAAAATGTATGTTGTTCTTCTTTATATTAGATCTTTCCTTCAAATCTCTTCTTTTTAACAAATTGATACAACGAAACACTTTTCTTGTTTAAATTGGAAACCTTTCCTTTCCTACATTCTTCATATCATTCCCAAATCAGGTCTCTATAAACTTTAAAATAGCACAACTTATCGACTAAATGTCAGCTTTCAATTGCAATTCAGTAAATGATTTTAAAAAAAGTGAAGACTGAAAGAAATCCGAACTTGTGCTCTTTATGAACAAATCCTTTAAACAATACATATTTCTGTTCATTTAAAGGAATTACTCGGTTAGCAATTAAGCACTACTTTAAAACTTCACCTTCAAGAAGAATGTTTCAAATACTTTTGAACATGTAAAACATTAGCAACACAGTGGCTACTGTGATACAAATGACCTTTATTACGAGTTTTTCTATTTTCATTTGACTTCCTTCGCCTTCTTCCTCAACAAATCCACTTCTGTTTATTTTTTTCTCTACAAATATGAAAGCATGGATTCATTTAAAAAGTGCTAATATCGCCCCTTTAATCCTTACAACTTAAGACGAGCAAATTTAAATTCGTGCCTCTTTATTACTTGAGTAGTGTATTCTATTCAATACTCCATACTGTTCTATTTCTGGTACTCCTGGAATCAAATATTTTTTTCTTCATTTCTGAATTATTTTGAACTTTTGCTGTTTTTTTTCAAGTGCTATGCCGGTATTCTGTTCCTATAACTGTTTCTTGTTTCTAATTTTTTAAGGAACTGGTTGCCTTTGCTATCCACGGCTTTTAAGTGCCTACTTCCCATTCCCGTATCTTTTCTCATCTTTACCGCCATTATCACCAGTATATATCAATTTTAGGCAAAGGCTTATCCAATGAAATTTCCTTAAATCCATATTATCGAAGACAACCACTATGAAAAGTTGCCAGTACATGTGGAAGAATGGCCTCTAAAAAGGAGTTTATTCGTCTTTATTCCTTTAAATTGCTGACAGTCAATTTATGTACGTGCAGTAATCATATACTGATAATTAATCAGTACATGTATGTTTAGTCCAGTTAAGTTCTACTATTTGCTTCACAAAGATTCGACAGAAATTTGACATTGATCTTTTCATTTATTCTTTCTCTCCTTTTCTCTGTACTTTCTAAGTAACTTCAACTTGGGTCCTTACCTCCACCTTTGTCGTTTGCCTATTTTTAGTTCTTTGAAAAATTTCTGCATGAATTCCTGAAGTACAAATAATCCAATTCTCAATTGCACTATTCATGCTTCACAGAAAGCACTTTCCCTCGAACCTTCTTTATTTTTAACTTTTATTACTCGTACAATATGAATGCAAGCGAATCTGTCAATACCGTTCATACGTGATCTGTTTTCCTAATTTATTTCATTTCATTACGCTTAATGACTAATTATCACCAGTATGACAGTGATTTCATTTGAAATATAAATTGTGTTTGAACACAGAGAAATTCATGGAGTGAACATGTCTTGTTTAAATTTTTCCCTACAAATGTAAAATGTTCATTTAATTTATTAGAATGTTTGATTATTATACTATTACGTGGTGAGAAAAGTTTTTATGCGTATGTAGTAGTGGTCTTTTTAGCATCAATGGAAATTATATTTTATTGCTATCATTGACCGTCTGATGTAATTCTTAAGTTTTGCGATTTCTGATGTCAATATATAAAGAATGATGGAGTAAAATGGGCTGATTAGATGCTTATATTGTCAAAAGTTTTTCTTTTTTTTTAATTTAGCATCTGTCTGAAAAGGGAGATTAAAGGAGGATGTAAGGACTTCTCATGAACAGTTTGCGGAATGGAATGTTAGCTGTCGATTACTGATAAGATCAATTAACAGTAACAGGAAAGATGTCAGTGTAAACATAGATGAGAGAAAGAGGAGAGAGAGAGGGAAAGAGAAAATCAGTTTTTCATGAATCGCATTACATTCATATCCGTTGCACTCTATTGAGGAACTATCACACAGCAATGTTTTGATATTGTTCTTCTTCACTAAAAAACTTTGAATTTTTCTGGGAACTTTCCACCTTATTTGATAAAAAAGTAATAAAAAAATTGTAACATCGCTGGTTCACAGTTTATTATGTTGCAATACAATCCAATAAAATAGAGAGTCTGATGTTTGAGATTTATAGAATTGAAAAAAATTGAGAAGTTTTTATATGTTAGAGAAATCTGATTCAGTGTTGTGATAATTAAACTTCAAATCTTAAATTTGCAAAGAGCTCAGAATAATCTATACAAAAGGGAAGGACGTCTTATCACACTAATCGAAATAAGAAACACTCATTACATTTCTAGTCAGAAGGGGGACAGCAAATTTTGCTGATATCTTTATAAGAAAGTGAAATTAAGAGGCATTTGTTTATTTGCTTTCATTATATTTGCGTATTTCTATAAACTTTATCTCAATTGAGAATTGCATGTATCAAGTAAACACGTGGGCGTATTGAATATTCTGAATGAACGGAGAATGCTTGTCTATTTGTGCCCTTGAAGGACTTGGGGAGAGTAAAGAGTAAAATGCCTATTGCTAAGTCCAAGCCTAACATAATATTGGCCAATGACGTATGGCAAAGAGAGCTCTTTCATTAAAAAGTGATTTTTTTTTTTCCTCTTTTGAGAGCAGAAAAAATAAATATAAAAGCTTCATTGCATGAGAGCTTTTATTCACGGATGATTACATCTAGCAAGGGACGGGCGGGTAAGTAAGAGAATGATGTCAACAATTATCACTAACTACACACAGGCAAGAATAAGCTCTGTTTATTTAACCACTACCAAATTCGATCTCTCATTCTTTTTAAAAGAAATGGAAAACTTCCGATGTTTTTCATCTAGAAAGCTTTTCCTTTTTAAGCAACTTTTCATCATTACAAAATTTTAAAAAAAGCCGATGATGACATGTGTAAAATTGCTTGTCCGACTTCCCAAATCATTTCAGCTAAATTTTTGAAAATAAATAGGTGTAAACCTCGCTGGAATATTCCTATACGTTATATTTTTTCCACATGTTTGAATGAAAAATCCGGTCAAATAAGTTGCTTTCCTAGAACTTTCATAAATTTTTGATGAAAATAGAAGTGTGTAGAAATATGAAAGCAAAATTTATTATATATTTTAATTATAAAATGTTAATTCGAAATATTAAGATGAAGTACTGCACTAATAATACTTGAATACATGAACACTGAGTTAAAAATTAATTATTCCTCGGAACGTTCTTCGGAATTTTAAAAAGAATAAGATTGAAGTTTAGATTGGTTTCAATTCTAAAAAAAATGTGATGAATAGATTTTGAATCCTAAATACCGATGTGTTGATAAATAGTTGTGGATGGTTACCATCATTAGCTTACATTGTTACTCATTTTGTCTTATCTCATTATTTTTAAGTCTCATTAAGAACCAAAAAATTGAAATGAATGAAAATGGGTTGGAACAAAATTGAAAAGAAAAAATGCTTTCAACATCAAAACAACTTAAATGACATGTAGTTCTAGCTTATGTTCATTGCTGCGAAAGAAAGACAAATGAATAATACTGGAAGTTTTCTTTTTTTTTTTGAAATAAATGATGAAAAGGAAATGATTTTATGGGATGAATTTGAAGAACAATTAACGGTGATAGTTACAAATATGACAGAGTACTTCAAAAATGAATATAGTAAACAAAATTGAAAAATTACTTTCGAGAAAAATGTTGAAATTTAGCTGAAAAATTAGTTAATACTGAAGATTATCCTTCCTGTTAATTTTAAGTATTTAAACTTTATGTGCCTTTTTAAGCAGTGATTTTGTAGCGACTTTGCAAGACTTTAAATTCTAAAAAAATTAACAGGAAGAATGATGGATTAAATCATTACATCATACAAACAGAACGCAGATGTGATACAAAAAAAAAAGCTATTTCATTTATAACTGAAAGTTATAAATGAAATAGCTAATTCTTAGTGATTAAAATAACAAGAATACGTAGCAAAATATTACTCAAAATTTATCGAATTTAAATGAAAATTTAGACTATGTTTAAACATCAAATACCTCTGAAAAAAAACTTCGTCATCATCCACTCGAAAATCAAGTTCCAAATTAATTGGAACATTTAGAAGTGATTCTCCTTATTATCAATCTTGGATAAGTGAACATTTCAGTAGCAAACAAATCATCGAGATTAACAAAACTTCAATACCGTTGAAAAAAAAAATCAGTGTTGAAAATCGATTAATTTTTTAATTGCTTCTATTATACGCCATTTCGTCGGTAGATAAAAGGGTTCAAAAATATGCGGAAATGGTGTATCCCAGCCGCAAACACGACTAATTGGAGCTTCCAAGTGAAAGAAACATCGTTCCTGAATATTTCAGTGTTACCAGGATTAAAAGTGTTGTGAATCAATCAGCTATTTGCATGATTGATACAAATATGCTTGAAAATTATCTGAATACTCGTTTTCATAAAACTGGAAAAAAGTCCCCAATTATTTGCTAGGAATTTTTGAAATCAAATTTTCAAATGCAACTTTTCAAACAAAAAAGTAATCTGTAACAGATAGTTTGTACAAAAACCTTAACATATAATTTTCCCACCTGAACTTTCGTTGATATTTCGGCTGCGAATCCGGAAGTTATCGGTGCTTCGTGAGTTATTATTAAATGACCAGTTTTTTTAACACTCTAAAGTGAATACAGAGAGATATAAAACCGGCAGCCTATATTTTGAAAAAGGAAAATCAACTGCATTTCATATGCTCAACAACAGTGCAAATAATAAGTGAAACAGATCATAAATTTAAAAAATTCAACAAACCTTTGCAACCGTATCGATATCCCACGGTAAAATGGTTCTCAAATCAATCACCTCACAACTGACACCAATTTCTTCCTCAGCAACTTTCGCAGCATCAAGTGCAACGTGTAACTGAGTACCCCAGCTAACAACTGTTATATCTTTCCCTGAAAATTAAGATACCTTCAATGTATCGTGATATCATATCGTCACATTCGTCATACCTTGGAAAACATTAAATTAAAAAGCAATAAGCAATGTATGAGGTTGATAACCTATATGAAAACAAAAGCAGTTTTACATTTCTAAGAACTAAGTTTCATTTCATGAAGAATGAACAAAAGTTTGTAAAGCATAAAATCGTAACACCGTATAGTGAATAGATCGTTGAACATACTTTTTACGATAATGTATTTAAAAAAAATTTTTTTTCAAACCTTCTTTGACTACTTCAGCTTGTTCAAGTTCAGTCTCATAATCTCCGATCGGAACGTCTTCAACTGCTGCACGATACAGCAATTTTGGCTCAAAAAATATACATGGATTCTCATTTCGAATGCATGATAATAGTAAACCTTTCGCTTGAATCGGTCCACGTGGAACCACCACCTTAAACATAATATAACTCTTTATGTTCTCTCAGTCAAGAAGTTTCTGAAACAAACAAAGTGTAAACTGATACATTTATGCTTAGTAATTCAAATTATTGAAATGCAATACAATGAAGAGAAATGTGAAAATAATTGTTTTGCATTTAAATTATTTACAATATTGACTTTTGAAGTTTTACTTACATTGACAACATCTGAATTATGCTTAATATTAAAGAGAATCATTTTATCACAAAAATAAAGTGGGTGACAATTTATACCTTCAAACCTGGCGTATGCGTGAAATAAGCTTCAGGGCTTTGTGAATGATAGAGACCGCCATGACCTACAGCACCCCACGTTGCTCTTATTGTCAATTTCCCGCAGTTAAACAAATTTCCACTTCTATACCGATACTTGGCTGCTTCGTTCACAATCTAGAAACACAATAATGAAAGGATATCGCTAATTGATAAGTTATCTGCAATGCTTCATAAGTTGATTAATTCAAATTAAATGCGGGAATGAAGCTGCCATCATCATTAGCACAAAGCTTATTGTATCTCTCTCTGTCTTAACAACTTATACTTCTTGAAATGAAAAGAGATTAATTCAGAGTGGAATCAAGGTATATTACCTGGTCGAAAGCTGGGAATATGTAATCAGCAAATTGTATTTCTGCAATAGCTGTCGAACCACAAACTGCTAAACCGATGCCAAAACCAGCTATTCCTTGCTCACAAATAGGTGTATTAAAAACACGATCCTTGCCTGTAAAAGTTAATGTATGCCTTAGATTTGAATCATATGAAATGAAATGAAACACTTTTAAATAACGATTTTTGAAAATAATCATTTCAAAGACATTTTTAAACATTTGTTTTTTAAAAAAGCATTATAATTTTCTACCTAAATATTTCATTGATGCATTACCAACAGCAGAAATTTAAATATATGTATTTTAGAAGTGGTCATATAATCCTGGCAATGTTTTGTGACTTTGGTTTTATGGCAATGCTTTATCTCGGCGCAACGTTTTATTTAATCTTTCATAAAAGGATTAAATAAAAGTTTGCCTTCAATGAAATCAAATACTGTTTTAAAAATTCCTTCAATTTTGCTCCATTTAAATTAGATCTTTTGCATTATTAAAGATAAAATTCCGCTAGTGATCGAACTTTTTAATGCATTAAAAAGTATACAGAAATCCATTGAACTATGTGAAATAAGTTCACTTTCCAGTTCAATTAAGCACTAATCAATAAATAAGATAGTTTGCATTTAATAATAATGCAAACCAACAGACCGTATTTCTCCTGCAAGCCAACGGTACATCGGAAAACACCACCAAATGCAACGTCCTCGCCGAAAAGACATGTGGATGAATCACTTCCCATGGCGATATCTATTGCATTGTTGATCGCTTGGCATAGATTCATCTTGCTTATTTCACCTGAACTTTTGCGTTTACGGAAATAACCGGAATGAAATAACTCAGTGAATTATGGATAATTAAATCTCTTTTTACTACTAGATGAAATATGCATTTGCCAATATGTGAACTAATTCAATCATTTTTGTAAAAATGAGAGAAAGCGACAAAACCAAGTGAAGGATCTGCTTGGCTGGGGACAAATGTAATTCCTGATGCATATCGTATCGAACGGATTTTTATGAGATTTATCAATGATTTGATAACATATCCTGTTGTCGCCATCGTTTTCGATAGCTAAATGAAAAAGGATAATTGTCTTGTCATCTATTATTACACTACGCTACAGCAAAGCATACTCTCACAACATTACGTTTATTTACTATTAAATAAAACAAAAAAAACAAACAATTCAATTGCTCAATTTGGCTTTAAAAATATTAATTACAGTACTATCTGTTTGCAAAACATACTAAATAACCCAATGAAAGTATATGTTTTATTAATCGTTTTAATAAATATTGGCAAATATGTTTTGTTTCTGTTTTCTGAGCAACGTATGAAGCGTACTACAAAAACAGATCACGCAGTTTACGTGGTGAAAGGGATTACTGGGTGCCTATTTCCGATATCAGCTCATGACATTATTATTGCCAGAGAGTCACTGCTTTCAAATGACATAGTTGACATTGTTGTGTTGATAGAAGCGAAAAATCAGTTGACAAAATGAACGATAGACAGGTGAAGGATGCTTGAGAGTTCTACAGAGAAAGCGTCCTCCGAGTGTTTACATGAAAATCAGCGAGAGTAGTGCCATCACTGATTTGTACAGTTTCCGCTCTTTCATTCTTCCATTTGCTTACTCTGTGGGTAAAGAGACAATGCTTGCCCGATGTGCCATGTCGAATGTCATCTGAGGCAAAGCATTAGCATTCATTCGTTGACTTCATCGAACAGACACTGTTGCACGGTTAGACTTTCTATAAAATTACGGCAAAACGTTTCATTTCCCTGGCAACTTTCTGTTTCAATTAGAATTTGTAAAGAATATTACTGAAATGACTTTTTTGTATCTATAAGTGATGTAAGTGAGAAACGTAAGTGATAAGTTTTCCACGTATGACAGTAGCAATGATCTTCAAATAAATTGCTTTTTCATTTTATTAATAAAATATTAATTAGTTATGAAATCAAATGACCATGGATGGAAAACGAAAATTTGTCGAAAATTTTTAAAATGATTGCGGCATATTTACTTATCGTTCGTATTAAAGCGTTATCCCTTAAAGTCTCTGATCTTAGCATCCTTTGCTTCAACGGAATTATACATAATTTGCTGGAGAACTATAGAATATAATTTTTTTTTGTATTTAATTCATTGAATTGGATTGCTAAATTGAACCTACTGCTATGAGTCCAACTATGAAAGGGGTTGGAGGTCATCTATTTTTCCTTTGCTAACTAAATTGTAGAGAATGATGGGACGCTTATTTCCGATTATTTCCGTTCCGCAAATATAACAATGTCTATTGTAAGCAACTTTCCTGAAAATAATGGGAATGTTGCAAGAAAAATAAAATGGGAAGCAGAGAAGTTAATGCAGAAAAGTTAAAATAATGTCGATTCTCGCTAAATTTAAAATAATTGGCAGGATAAATGTCAAAATTTCTAAACGAAGAAAGACGAAAAAATTGTGTGGAAATCAGTAATCACTCAGTTCCAATCAAAAATATGTCTCAAAGTGCCAGTTCATTATTTTACAGTACAAAATATAAATATGGAAAATTCGTAGTACCATCCATTTTTCGAATAGGATAATTCATACAAATTCAATCCAAATGCAGGTGCCATAAAATTTACAAATCAAAGTTAATAATCTATCAAAATAATCATCGGGAGCTTGCTATCACTGAAGAATTAATGATGTAAAGAGTGTTAAGCTTATCACTCTCCTAAGTATGCCTTATCAAAGAAATGTTAATAAAGAACGAAGGAAATAATAGATCAGAACCAAAATGGATAACTTTGGGTCATATTATTCATAATACCACTAAGAGTACCATTAGTTTTAATGTTCTATCAATAAACTTATTTATAAATATTTCAATCACTTGTAATGCTAAATTCGATCCTAAGAACTCGAATACATTTTAATGAATAAAATTTAAAGACTCATATTTTCAAAGAGTTTACTAAGTTATAATGAAAAAATGATTAAAGTTGTTTTGCTTATGACAATAGTAGTGATTAGTGATATTAGCATGAAATGCGCATTTAACCAGTAACCCATAGGAAGATCACTGTTGTAAATTGTTAAATCAGTATGAAATTTTTAAAATGAAAACGCTAAACTTTTTCTAATACCATCAGCAGCCAATTTAATGTTATTTCTCCCCCGCTTTTAAGTCAATAAGTAGTTCTAGCAATTGTTACATCTCTCGGTGTATCTTTTGTTTATTGCAAAAGTTGCTTAAATGGATGGATGGATGATCCCGAAATTGTTTACACCTGTCTAGCAGTGCACTCAACGACTTCATTTGTTACAGCGATTATCCCAATTTCTTC
The DNA here is from genome assembly GCF_000002995.4 of Brugia malayi. NCBI lineage: Eukaryota > Metazoa > Nematoda > Chromadorea > Rhabditida > Onchocercidae > Brugia > Brugia malayi. The sequence goes on from NW_025062477.1 coordinate 13,157,412, forward strand.
AACACATTACCGATACGTACGACTTACAATTAATGAATCCTTTCTATCATCTTTCAGCAAAAGCTTAATTTACCATGTCAAAGCGCATCCTAAAACATAAAATTCAGTTTTGACCTTCGCAATATCAAAATGCTAAACTATGTTACGAATCAATTTATAGCCAAATAACCCACAACTTGAATAAGTGACAGCAATTTTAAGTTCGTGAACAGGTCATAACTCATCATAACAGATTGTTTACTTAAAAAAAGAGAAGCATTTAATTCTAAAAATTTTGATTTTGTTTTGATTTGCTCCTATTTTTATCCTATTTTGTTTTGATTTGTTAAACAAGAATAGTACTTATCTGTTACCAAGTTGAAATTCCGCATTATTTGTTCTAGCAAAACCAGTCTTTTGGTCTAATGTTTAGTCGAATGGAAGAATATAAAAATTCATCTAACTGCTCTGTTTTGATTTGTTAAGTAAGAAAGTTTATTTCTGATTACAGTGCTAAAATTTTAGAAGGAATCAATGAATGATATTATGATTGTAGTAGAATTTCCAAGAATTTTATTTTAAAGTGATCAAAAAGTTACTACTGGATATTACATCATAACATGATTACAATAACAAAAACAATGTAAAACAATTTTTTCATTTTTCTGTTAAGTTAAACTATGGCTATGAAGAGTTGAGTATGACAGAAGTATGACATTTTCAGGTATTAGAGAATAAGTTTACAAAATCACAATAACATCACAAATGGAAGAATCATTTCGAGTAGATTTGAAGCATATAAGTCTCCTTTAATCTTTTCATACTGAGCGTTGTGTACTTTTTAAATTTGGCAATAAATATAGGTAGCACACTTGTAACAATATGGACAATAAGGGAAGGGTATGAATAAAATACTTTAAGAATTGAAATTTCTAACAAAGAGTGAACTTAGCACTTTGCATCAAGAATTCTCGGAGATAGAACATGAAAATAATTGAAAACAGAGAACAAATAAAGCTATGAAAGGAATGTTGTAAAATTTGTTTGAGCTATACAAATATATGAAATAGCAAATAAAAAGAAATTTAAGAAAAAATATATACAATAAAAAAAAGTTTATAAAAAACAGGAAAGTTAATAACTGAATTTACAATACTGGGATCTTGGCTCATTTTTATACTTGTGCTGATACATTTTATGTTCTAGGTTAGTCTATCATTGGCTGTAAGTAAAAATACTATGGTTTTGCTGATAAATAGGAAACTTAGTATGTGACTAATTAACTTTACTTAAAAATGATTGCCTGAATTGTTAGTTACAAATAAATCAATCAACTTGTTATCAACCAACTAAAAAAAATTATCGATTAACTTAGCACTTTAAACGTAAACGCGTTTTGAAATTGTACGACTTTCAAGAGAACAAAGTGAAATTTTAAACTGACTGTCACCATCTCTTTTTTTTTTTCTTGCCCGTAAAATAATATTGGTAATACCACTGAGTAAGAACAATACGTCTATAAATTATAAAAAAAAAAACAGAAAAATAAATAGAAAAAGAAAGCATTTGTGAAATAAAAATATGATAAAGCATATCAGCACACTAAGCTTCTGAAATCTATTAGCAAAATTCAATCAAGTTGAATTCCCAAATGAATCGATGCATCTTAAAAGAGCATGAAAATCGCTAAAAAAGAAATTAATAAAATTGAAATGGATGGCGATGAAATGGCGATAGCTCACAACAAAGTATGAATTGAGAGTGAACTAAATATGGTAGAATTTGCATTTATTCCATTACCTTTTCTTTGATTTCAAGTTAATGTTCACTCTAGCTGCTACATTGATGCTACATTATCATCTCCTTTAATTGCTATTCAACTTTCAATTTTTCATTCGAAATAAAACAAATATAAATTGAAATCAATGAAGTGAGATGTTGCTAAATACTCAATGAACAGTAAATTCATATTCTAAAACCTAAAAAACCACAGGTAAAAGTGCAACGATTCCAATATTATCGTTTTTATATCAGAGTCTTATTACACCAATAATATGCAAATTTAGAAAAGATCATATACAATTTAATATGCTTCATATTTTTGACTTGCGCGTGGCCAATTCTGGCTGCTGCTGCTGCTGCTGCTCAGAAATGTTGGATTGTGGAGTCTGACTTGCTGATAACATTTTTGGATCCAATAATTCTGGCTTTGAGAAAAGCATTAGTTGTAGCTTTGCTGTTTCATTTTTCAACAAAACAACTTGGCTACGGAGCTGAATGTTTTCCTGAAATTATTATAGTCGAATTAGATGGCTAGAAGTGAAATGCAAAACTACTTTTAATGAGATCAAATAAAAAGATTAAAGTGCAGCACCTGCTCCAGAAATGCTGCTCTCGCTGCAACAGCTTCTTCTTTTTGTCGTCGCGCATCTCTTGATCTCTTTGCTGCATCGTTATTTTTTCGTCGCCGTTCATAGTAGGCTTCATCCTAGAGTAATATTTATAATCTACAAGTTCGATTACGTATTAATTAAAAAGAATTTCAAAATTTTCAAAAACAAATTTGAATTTTGGTCCAAATCCAAAAAAATTGATTTTATTTGTAACTATCAAATCATCTCCTTAATAAATAGTTCTTTATGGGATCCGAAAGCAACCGATCAGTGTTTTCAATATATCCAAGCGAATTCACTGAACCAGAAGAAATCTATAGTATGTTTCACTTTATTGTCCTTCCAATGAATAACAATGACAAAAAATGACAATAAATCTTCCAACCATTGCAAGTCATAGTAGCTATCTCCCGAGAATACCCAAATTAGACCGGCCACTCTCTCTCGCTCTCCCTCTCCCTCTCTCTCTCTCCCTCTCTATTTGTCACCATTTCTATGAAAGGAACTGTTATTCATAATGATGATGACCCCATCTGTTGCCTTTATGGAATTGATATTTTCGGTGAAAACAAAACGCTTGCGTCTCAAACTTTGCATGACTAGATAAATTCACTTGGCAATAAATAAAAGATGCATATATAGGCTTAAAATAGATCAGATCAGGTCAACTAGGTCAACAGTGAGCATACACCCACGTACTCTTTGACCGTTCTTGCAGGGTAGAGTATCACACTTGTTCAGTAGACACATCCGATATTCGGTAAATTGACATTTCGCTATAACTTCTGTTATTTCCGACTTCATAGCTTAATTTGAGTTGTAGCAACAGCAACAGCTGCTTTTCAGAGAGGATGATATGATGGCCTTAAGGGTAACTACTAGCACTGTTGCGCATAGTGTGCCGCATGTCTGCATAAATAATGAGAGCAGAGAACAGTTGCGAGTTGTGTCTCTGGTAGATAAATAAAAAGGACGTACAAAGGTCATCTGCGTAATGTTGCAGACATCTCAAGGGGTCATTACTTTAGCACAACAATAATGAGTATAACACCAGAGCCAATTTGATATCATCGGATAAATCATATTCAAACTATATTTTACTTGGATGTATGCCTCTTATGGGCTTCATAAGAGTAATACTGGCTTTGCAATAATCACTCATTATCTTATCTTTCTGGGAAAAAGTCCAATAACACTAGGAGAGAAGGGAACTCTGTTTGTAAAATGCTTGAATTTTAAACGACTTCATTAAAAAAATTACTCGTTGCAAAACTTTCAAAGACTAACCTTTTTATCGTCAGGTACTGGTGCTGCTTGTTTTCGATGTGGTGATTGCTGAGGACTGCATGATGAGGTTACCGATGAAGAGGAGCAGGATGGTGGACTAGATGCTGATTGCTGTTCTCGATTAGGCCGTTTGAGAGGAGATGGGCCAAGACTGGCAGAGGATATGGCACCTGTAGTTGTGGCAGTTGCAGACAAGAGAGGCGATATTATTGTCGCCGTTTGATAATTCGGCAAACTGGAACGGAGTTGTGAAAATGCAAATAGGGCAGATGGATCCGGAAAGGAAAATGGACCGAAGTGCGGGAATGTTGCTGGGAGAGTTGCTGCTGGCCTTGCTAACAGCGAAAGAGCTGTATTTAAATCCACCGGCAAAGGCGACTTCTCGTTACTGAAAATCTTGCAAAAAAATATGAATTTATTCGAAAAAAATGAAATTTAACTTGATTACCACAAAAAAGTAAGCAAGTGATATGCTACGAAACTAATCATTTAATTCAAACTTAATTAATGTGCAATACTAAGCGAAATTATTATATTGTCATTATAGTGTCATTACTAAAATTCGCTTCCATAACATTTCTTATTTAGAATTTCATTTCACGAATTACTTTTTCAAGAAGTATGTCTTGTTCTAAATGATAAAAAATTCTAAATGATAAAAAAAGAATAAAATTCGATATACTTCTGTATAAGTTGTGGACTGTGAACAGCGCTTAAAGCATTTCTTAAGTGAACAGAGGCTGAACTGTCCATTCCTTGATCGCTACTCACAGCAGTTGCGCCTAGGTAAGTTCAAGAGACTGATAAAATTCAAGGATAGATGGACTGAAGCTGCCGCCGGTGAACAAGAAGAGATTTGGACAACAACTGCAACTGCTGCGGTCACTATAATTCGAAAACAGTAACAGAATAGGACAGAAAAGAGCATAATAGAACTGGAGCTCGAGTCGGAACTTGACCCCGCCCCGAGTTGACCTTTCGAAAGGATCCGCCTCTGTGCAACAGCCTATATATCCCTTATGTCATTTGTTGAGGAAGAGGGATAATGCTCTCGAATTGATTTCTGTTGTCTCTTTTTCTTTGGTCATGAAAGGGCAACCTGTTACTCAACTCATGCGCAAAAGGTCGAAAGGTGGGGTGCAACGTCTATATGCAAATTGCATAACCTTTATTGAGTGACGAAGGAGATAAGATCGTCGTCTGAGCAATGGTCAAACCACTGAACATAAAACATCATACAGCGCTGAGGTCGTCGGGTGTTATCGCTAATGCGCATCATCACCTTTTTGCTGGCAAATTATCACTGAGGTCATTAGTGGTCTTCGGAAAACCATCTGCCGAGAATGAGGGTGTGTAAACATTTTATGTTATTAGTTGGTGAAGATGTTTCATTATGAAAGTGGAAATCAAGGCCGAACTCAGCAATAAAACTTATGACAGCTGATCGATTGGAAACGATCTATTTGTTTGAGATTACTTTATTTCAGTTCACCAATTTTACTTGTAATGAAAATGAATGTTAAACAGTGCAAATTGATTTTCGTTATGAAAAAGTCTGATAATAAAGTTAAAAGACTGAAAGGTTAAATGATTTGTATAGTATAGCTTAGAAGTTTCACTTTGCTCAAAGTTTGCTACTTTTCTATGAATAGTATAATAATTAATATATATTATTTTGTAGGTGCTTTTATAAATGACTCATTCAGTTGTTTTAACAGGAATTCCTGATTTTATTAATTAAAAAATAGAAGCTGAAGAGAGATAAAGAATTCATATCTTTAAAGCATCTTTGAATTTATCGTGTTGTTATTTCCAAGTTTATGCGGGAAATGATATTAATTTTAAACACACATAAAATACTTTTCTCGTCTATGCTTGACAGTCGATCATAAACTCTTTCAAATTATAGGAAATTTTCAGTTGATCTTTTGGTTCTTTTAAAAGAAATGCGCCTATTCGATCAATCAGAATGATTTTATCTTATTTCAATAATGAAACAAATTAAATGAAATTTGTCCACTCGAAAGTATATTTTGTCGTGGACGTTGTTATGCACTTCACATTGCATAGATATTAGGTGAAAATATGAAGGAAAAAAGAAAAGCCTAAGCGAATTATTTCGCTTATATGTCATTGCATTGTCATCACTATATCCTTAAGAAGTAGAGGTCATCCTTCTCTGATTGCAGCAATGGCATGAGGGAAATAAATGGAAGATAAATGAGATAGATGGCTTTTGTTGATAGCTTTGACCTTTCCTTGAAGAGGTCACAGTAATGCCGCTAAAGAGGCTTAAGAACTATCGAGATGCATAATAATGGTAATTCCAGGACATTTTGTGCTCTGTCTGTCAGTTCCACAATGTAATCGTCGCTTACCGCATCTTTTAATTAAAGTGCTACAGCATGGCGGTTTTGTTCCTACCGCCACATTCATTACTACACTTTAGTTTATCTAATGACAGATGTCAAACAGGATGGCGTGAAATTTCACTAAAAAAGAAGAGGTTCGTTTGGTAAGGGTTATTGCAATATTATGCTATCATGACAACATTTTTTGAATAATACTTTTTGGAGATGGATAGTGTAGAATGTTCACTAGAAGATTGACCTGTCCAGTTAATTTGGCGGTGTGCACAATATTGTTAGTACTATTTGCGCACACATAAACATACATATAGACACACAGACACGTACACACACGTGCAATAAGGCATGCAACTGATTCTTCTAATGTTTACATAAAGGACAGAAGAGTCAATAGTTTGTGTTTACACAATTTGTTTATTAATACTGAGACAGGTCACAACTTCGTTTTTACCCAATAATAACATCCTGTAATGTAACCTTCTTGTTCACATCAATTTGAAATCTGTTGGGGAATTCAAAGAAGATTAAATAGTATTGTCCCGAGGTTCAAAGGTCATGTATTTTAGAGGGAGTTTTAATACTGTTACTCTCATACTATGAAAGTATACCATAAATGATGCAAGATAACCCTACTTCCGTACATAGTCTCATTCATCATAATAATAACGAATGACTGTTCTTGCAATAACCATGAGTCAGAATTCCATTGACCTTGCAGCTCAAAGGTCATCCCTTACATCCTTTTTTTGCTTCATCATAAAACACACCTTTTGTGAATTTATTCAACTAATGTATGAACTGAATGTTACTCATATTAGTGAAACATTTCCGAACAATTCCGATCGTCGACTTCTCCACTTTCTTTTTGTTATCTAAGGGTCCTTCCTTTACATTAATCAATCATTTTAGCGCATAAATCATAATGATGGCTAGATAATTCATGGCATGTCAACAGTCCGAACTGTTAAGTGCAGCGGTAGAAGCTTTGATTCTCGTTTGTGACGATGTCTGACCTTCGACATTTCTTTTTTCATTCTTACTGAATTGAATACCGTAGATTCATTCCTAATGGCATACTATTACTATTGGCATAATTGAATTGACCTGCCGGACAACACTGACCAACAATAACAACTTTATCAGTGTTTTCGCCTACATTCACTCCTCAAAACTTGCCCTCCCGAGAACCTCATTACTGGATGTCGTGCTGAGCCTGCGCAGTTTGCATGACTTCGTTGTGCGCTCTTCTCGGTCTTCCAGTGTCACGGTAACACCATTTGAGTGGAAATGAAAAGAACTGGGAATGCTACAACAACATAAATAATAAAAAAAAAAAAGATAGCACAGAGATCAATACAAAAGTGGAAGCATCTGCAAGAAAACAGAAGTGAAACTCAGAACTGATTCACAACTTAAATAACTTCGATTAAATACAATTAAGATAAATTAAATTTTGAAAAAGGGACAATGTCAGCAGCAAAATGAAGAAAAACAAACTGATACATTTGATACATTCCCGACCCAATCTATTTTCATTCTACCAACTGAAACTGACGTGCAGCATTAGCAAGTTAACGTGCCTTGTTTAATTAACTTTACTCTAAATTACTTCTAATAATCACTCTGCATACATTATATAACAACATACATGCTGGTATATCATTTACTTCCTAGAAATACATGTAACACCTGTAACATCTGTTGCGGAATTTTCGAACATATGCCAACATTATTATAAAAAGGGAAATGAACTGTTATTCAAGAAAGTAGGAAGATGTTCTGCGATCGATCTTTTCCAAAATTAATAATATGATTCAAAATGCGATTCATGTTTCGGATAGCTTAGGAATTGATGTGTACGTCTTACGTAGATGCAGTTATATTCAATATGTGACTACATGTTTGCAAAGCTGTTATATAAAAAAGACTGTTGAAAAAGCGCCGCGAAGAAATAAAACGTATCTCTTATCAACTCAGTGAGTAGAATTGTTATCGTTATTTTTTGAGACGGATGGATACATATACTGGTGTTAACTCATCCTAGAATAACGATTTCATATTTTTTACTTCCTAAAATTTAGCTCTTCAATTGATATTTGCACTAAAAAAAATTACGATATGGACATTATATTATGAAGACATGTGCGCTGACCATAAGAACGAACGGTAAAGTAAATACAAAAGATAGCGTGTCAAGAATTAAATCGATCCAGCAGGTAAACCGTAAAAGTTTCGTTTAATAAGACATATCATTAAACTATAAAAGACTTATTAGTATATCGAAGTGTTCATCGACATTGCATGATTGTCGAATTTTATTATCAGTCTTTTCCTGAAGAATTAAGCACATTTTCAACGTACGTCTAAAAATTTGACGTTAAAGTGAACCACTTTTCCTGTCATTTGCACTCAAAGCCATTTGCAATTGCTGGTCACTCTTTCCAACGGCATTTTTCGCTGTTCCGAAATAGAATTTGTCTAAAAATTATTTGTTTGTTCAATCCAGCCAGCTATTTCCTTGTTTATGTTGCATTCGATTATCTATCTGTAGCACTGCTTATTTGTTTAAGGATCCTTCTACACACAAATATCTCATCTCCCCACCTGTTTGCTAACCTTACCTTATTTCATTATTATCGCTTTTCATTTAGGCTCATTTGTTCAAGCATTGTGGAAGACATGACAATTCCGCCCTCGAAAAAAGAAACTTACGGGTAAAATAATGCTTTATGATTGTATATTATACTTAAATGAAAAGAAAACCGAAAAATGATTGAGCAACCTAAATTTTGTTGGAAATATCACCCCAATTGGAATTTATTTAAAGATAAATTAACTAATTTTATTACCTAAAAATGATTGTTCTGTCGATTTGTCGTCGACTTTTGTGTCATCGATAAAATCATTACTTCCTGTTCTTGTTCCATGTCCGTTTCGAAAATTTTTTCTGAATTTTAAGGATAACTTACGTTATAAAAACGACGTACGCTTAAATAGACGGCAAAATCAAAGCTTACTTTTACCAATAATCGAAAGCCATAAACTATAGTAATAGTTTTAGCTATTTATGTGTTAGTTAAAGAACATCGGATATAAATTTTTTGAAGTTGTTTTTCCCTTCTACAATGCTCTAAATCACAATTTGAAAATGAACTTAGAAATTTGCCATTTTGGTTAAAAGCATCGATCTTTGGACGTTCTTCACAGAATTTTATGATTTTTTTACGCTTGATATTAAGTCTTTTTCATATAAAATAAAATTTGAAAATGACGAAAATGTTTTTGAAACGCACTTCTGATTAAAAGCTACTTGAAAGAATATTGAGCTCTCAGCAACTAACGATTCATATTTTAGTTGGATAGCTAACTGCGCCCAAGTAAATAGCACAACCTGCTATGATTTAGTGCTTTTCAAAAAATGCAAAATAACTTTTACCTAAAAATAGTAGTGTCGTCTTTTGATATTTTGATAAAAATAGAAATTTTAATGTTTCACGATCATATTTAATCGAAACAAAGCCAAATCAATTATGATGTCATTTTGGAAAATATAGAAAGCAAAATGGAATGCCATTATGACAAATAAATATATATATTATCATTCTAATATCTTTTCGCACATTACTTTTTTTTTTTTTTGCTACGTCTTTTTTTTTCCATGAAAATTCGTGCTGCATTCGATAATTGAAGCCTATTGAATAGTTATTTATTGTTTACCTAAGTATGTCTCTTTTTTTAATTCATATAAGATATATTGATATATTCATATATTGATTGAAATATTAAAAAAATGCTTTAGTGCAGTTCATGTATATAAAACAATGATCTGTTTTCATAAAATAAAAGAATCAGATAAACTCTCAGCAAACTGGTTTATATTCAGAGGAGAAAAGGGAAGCAAAATGACAATGAAATTATGGATGCATTTGAAATATTTTTGATTGTAACCGATAAATTCGTATAATTTTTAGCTGAATTTGTTGATTACCTCTATGGACATTAGCAATAGATCCGATTGTCTCAATAATTGTAAGTATGTTTTGTATGGAAGACACTCTTTCAGTTTCCATTTGAATGACTTAAAAGCTCATTAAATATTCATTTTAGGTAAATAAATAATTTTTAATCAAAATTAACCTTGACAATCTTCCGTAAGTTTTTTCATTTAATTTTATGAGCTGATTTATAAGCATTGCAACATGAAACAAAATACCACTTCTTAATTTCATACTGCTATTACAATTCAGTTCATTTCAATTCTTTATATTATTCTAAAACTATGAAGCCACCAATACTATGCATATAAATTGACAAATACAAAGTAATTTTCTACAATTTAAGTTGAAAATAAATAACTGATTTATAATCATTTCTTTTATTTTTTGAATATCAAAAAAGAGAATTTAATATGACAGAAAAACATTAAAAGCAGAAATATACTGTTTTCGATGAATAATGATAAATTTGCATTTTACGGAACGCTAGCACGACAATGAATTAATTCACTATCATACATTTCTCATTCAGTACAAGCTTAGTTATTTCAATTAACAAACCTTTCATTTCACAATTCAGTCTTTCAAATAAACAAAATAGATTTCTTTATTTAATCCGAGTATCATCAGACTATAGCACAGATGAACTGGTCAGAACTTAATTTTCTTCCACTCTTATATTTCTTCTTTTCTGTAACTCTCCTACTTCTGCATTTTAATTAGCAAAAAAGAAATGAAATGACTTAACAATGCATCCAGTCCATTTCAAATAATCATTACCGCTACGCTTTTACTCCCATAATTAATTTAGGTAGTAATGAGAACCGAGTTTTTGCATGAGTCTTTTGTGTTTTATAAGCTTCAAAGAAGCTTAAAATCTTTCCGGGCTACTAATAGGAATCTGTCATGAATTGAAAATGCTTTAAATGCTAAATGACAAGAAGATAACGTCTTCTGAAATGATTTTTAGAAGACTTTCGTAGGCTTAAAATGGTTAAATTTTGCTGGCCAGTATTTTCTTCATTCTTTTTTTTTTTTTTTTGTTTTGTCATTTAGATATAATAAGTAGAAGATTAAGGACAAAAAATGTTACCATTTTTATCACATCCAACTATTGCTATTTTTCTCCTATTAAAATCATATTTACAAATAATTTTTGAATCTGTAATTTATGATTAGTGTGTTCGTCTGAAACAAAGATAAAAAAAGGTTTGTATCGAAGTTCTGTAAACAAAAATTTTGTCGAAGCAATGTATGATGATTTTGCTCATAAGCTTCTAAATAAAAAATCAAAAAAATTCTTTCAGTTCAAACTTTTAGCTCCTGATATTGTCGGTATTTCGACGGTTCATGAAGTATTTATCAATAATTCTAATCATTAAACTTTCATAAAATATTAAAGTCATCCATATCCTAGAAATGCATATGAATCATTAAGTATTAAAAATTCAAACAGAACCTTTTCCGGGCTAATGATATGGATGGATGACTTTGTATTAGTTCTATATTTTGCACATTTATTCATCTATTCTCCTATTCATTTACATATTTAAAATTTGTTAGATTTAATTTACACAGTGGTAATGAAAAGCAAACTTCATCTTAGCCTTACTTTGATAATTTCATAAAATTTAACCTTAGATGGCCTCACAGTAATATCGATAAGTTTTGGTCCATGCTGTTCCATTGCGTGATAAGAAATCAAATTGTTGATTATCTATCTTCAAATTCATGCAATGGTAATGAATCATGTAAAGGTCAAAAAAGTCTTACAACTTATTCTTAGACTTTCAATTTTATTTTTTGAAGTCAGGAATGATTGATATATGCTAATTAGAAAGACTGCCAGGGAAATGTGTGTTGTACAAATGAATCCTTTCTTCATTATTGGCTTCGATTTATTTCCTTTTTCAAATGGCACAAAGTGTGCATTAATAGGTGATAATATTAACTTCGACATTTTAATCTTTTTTAGTTCATATCGCTTGCTTAAAGTTGATATTTTTAAAGAAGCATTCGACCAGTTTAACCTGCTAGTATATTACTTTTAATTTAATTTATTTGTTTCTATAAATAAAAGCACCTTACAATTAGCTGAGCTTTCGCATGTCATTGTCTAAGTAGAAAAAATTACTTTAAAATATATATGTACGCATATCCTTGAGATTCTATAAGGTATTTTAAATTTTCATTAAAATCTTTCGCAAATATGTTTAAATAGAAGAAGAAAACCAAAAATTTATATGGCAGCGAAATTGCTTTTTCTGTCTGGTTGCATAGGATTTACGACTTTCATTAAACATGAGAAGAAAGAAATTCAGATGACGTGATCATCAATCAATTCATTCATCGATCTGTTTGACGATTTACCAGTGAAAAGAACCTACCAAATATTTTCTAAGCTTTTCCTTAAAAAAAAAATCGATAATGATATCTACAATTTTTATGCCTTTTATATTATATTTAAGCTCATTTAATAGACCTCAATTTGTATGATTATGCTTTTCCATTTCGAAAACATTTTTAGATAATTTTTTTATGCAAATGGAATGAAGTTAATTAACATCTGCCACAGAAGATGATATGAAGGGATTGTTATGAATGGAAGATAATAGTAATACGACAGGTAGAAAGGACTCGGCATTTTTCCATGTTCAGTTTAAGAAAAGTACTCGCTGAAATGAAAACATATGAAAAGAATACAATGACATTGACAGCAAAAAATACATAAACATGAGAAAACTCTGAAAATACGACAATAGAAATCGTCTCGTTTTCATTTGAAATTTCGGATTGATTCCGAAACTCTGGCTTATCTTATTTTTGTTATTTGCATATGCGATAAAGTTTTACCAGAAATTACCATTTATGCTTCATAAAAGCAGATCATATCTTTGATTGTGAAACAAACGAAAGGAAAAAATCGATAATCAACAAATGACGGTGAAATGGTTGAAAGTAATAAAATGATATTCTGAGAGTACACAGTTTTGTTTTGCTCCCAAATGCAATATGCTAATAAATTCCTATCTTCCTAAGAAGAATCAGTTAAAAAATGCACCTCCAAAATGAAGCATGAAATGAAATGACAAATGAATGCGAATTGGGAAAATGGTGCAATAAACATAACAAATGGAATCGCTCTCTCATCTCATTCTTCTTCCCATTTTTTGGTTACTTGTTGTGAATTCCTGTCAACATTTATTTTAAATAAAATTTTATCTGCAAAAAAGTAATACAAAATTACTTCTACATCATTTTCCTCTCGTTACTTTCTAGATTTCAACAAGAATTTTTTGTGATTTTCTGCCATAATTCTTACTAATTGAGCTATGAATTAGAGCGATACATAACATGACTTGTCAAGATTATTTCGAATTGACAAAATTACTTCTACATCATTTTTTCTCTTGTTACTTCAGAAATTCAAATCACATATCTAGGTAAATAAACGACAAACAACTTGGAAGAGATGACACTGAACTGCTCAGATCCTCGGTCGCATCCGCGGGCAATATTAACCTCCATGCATTATTTTACATTCATTTGTTATTCCATTTGTTTCTGCATCGCATTCATCGGTAATGGCACAATGTTCCTTATTTTGATCAGGTACGTCAGTGTGTCCCACGTTGCAGGTTAAATTAATTGTCACCGTTCTCGAACAACCATTTTAATATAGATACTTTTTAGGAATCAGCGTGTCAAAGTTCGCCGAGTACATACGTTATTATTACATATGAATATTGCACATCTTATTGTTACATTAATTTATATGCCGAAAGAAGTAATACATAGCATAACAGTTGCATGGTGGGGCAGTGATTTCGTTAGTTTTTTGGTTTTAAAGTTTCAAAATCTGATAAGAACTGAAAATGACGTACTTGTGTTGCCGTGAATACCGCTCTTGCCAATAACGCCACCAAAATCAGCAAGCGCTTTTTGTTGTACAGAGGAACAAATAGTACTGCATAATTAACCACTCTCAGAGAATGACAAACGAATATTATTTATTTAGCCTTGGATCAAATTAAGCGTTAAAAGTTACGTTAAAAACTTTACCAAATGAAATGATAAAAAGTAAGTAATGAATACCATCTTTATACTTCGCAAAAATATAAAGCAGCAATTACAACGTTGCAGTTATGCAGAATATGCAAATTTTTTGATAACTTTGGCAACAGTTTAGCGGCTAATATGTTGATATGTATAAGTCTTGATCGATTTTATTCAATATTTTCACCGCTGTATACATTAAATGCTAAAAAATCGATACAAAGGATGATTGCTGTCGCCTGGATTATCAGTTTCGTGATAAGTATTCCAGCGGTATGGTCTTACTTACAAGTAAATCTAAACTGAATTAGCTGAACCTTTAAAATGATATTGTTTTTGCTTATACCATAGCTATTCGATTTTATTTTGCTCAATTAAAGCAATACTATAACATTTTTTGAAAAAGGTGAAATTACTTTTCACAATTTCCTAACGCAAACAAAATTTGGTTAAAATACTTGTTCTTTTAATTTTCTTTAATTAAATTAAAGTAACCAATTTTACAAAAGAATGTTCTGCTTCCTCTATTTTAGGCTGCCTTATTCCGTACGTCATCTCATCCATGCGCAAAATGGTTTATACAATGTGTGTCAGGTGATTTCGTTGGCGCTGTATCACATGATGTTGTTTTTGCTTATACCATAGCCAATCTTACACAGGTTTGCGGTAGGGAAACCACATAACGTTTCAAATTTTATGATTGAGAATTGTACAACTCTTCCTTCCCTACAATGAATCTTTTCAAATTGCAAAAAAAAAAAAAACTAAATAGCAATCAAAGAATACTTCTCCTTCACAGGTTGACATTAAATAAATATTACACTATTGTTCGGCAAGTTATTCAATAATAATTACTTCAGTTCATTACAATTCAGATGTTCTGGTCTAATGCTGTTTGATTGATTGATTCAAATGCACTTCAATTTTGAGCATTGATACTGAATTTAACTGAATTTAAATGCATCTGAAATTGACAAAGACACTTAGCTTGTCTCACTAGACATTCTCATAATTAATACACGAACATATACCAAAAAATGAAGTGTTCTTGTGATAAAAAAAGAAATGAGATATTGAAAGGAAGAAATTTTCACTTAAAATTCAGAATAAGTTAAGTTATTTAAGGTAAGCTTAGTAAAAGTAATAACTTGAAATCGGACTATTTTTATTTTTTTTAAATTAACGTTAAAAGTGTTCGATCATTTGTCTCATTGTTCCAATACGTAAACGAATATAATTTCAATTCATGAATGATTCATTCATATCACTGCTAATTTTTAGGCATTATATGACTTATTGCTGAAGAAAAGCTTCCTAAAAAAAGAAAAATACCATTTATAAATATCATTAGAGAAGGAAGATTCTTCACTGAGAAAAAATGCAAAAAAGAAATCTCTGCTATTTGAGTGACAATAAAAATTTTTCAGCACTAATAATTAACACGCAGTTTATGAGGTTGCATCTGAATTTTAATTAATCATCCAATTAATATTTTTGCATTTTGATTTGTTTAATTCATTTATTTTGTCTTCAGTATTTTATAAATATACTAGTATTATATTTATCACTTCAGCTTATTTGAACTCATTTCAGCTTAATCTAAATTGGCTGACCCATTCAAATTATTTCCCTTTAATTCTAATTCTTTATTTTCAGGTTTCTCTATTGCCGCTTATAATAACGGTTATTTGTTACTCGTTCATACTATATAAAATCTCTTCTAAAAGTGAAACTAAAGTGCTGAGTACCCGACAAGTGAATTCGACAAGTGAATTGTGATTTGAAAATTTATGAAAACGAATATATAATACTGCAAAATGTTGTTAAATGTGACTTCCATGTGGTCACTTCTGATTAATGTATCATCAATCAAACATATAGTTTGTAATTAGTCAATCAAGAAAGGTTGATTGCAATTTCCCTGGTTGAGAATAGTTTGTGATCTTTTTATTTTATAGAGAAATTGAACTACTACATCCTTTCAGCAACTCATCTCACCATCTATAGTGTTTTTAGCCTTCACATAAAAATCAAATAAAAATAATATTCGGTAGGTTTTAGTTGTTTAGTTGTTATCAATCTCATTATTTTTCTTTTTTCCTTTAAATTTCTAAGAAAAAGAATTATAGAATTAAATTTTATTGGTATCTCAACAACGAAGCTGCGAACTTCTGGTGAGACTTATACACGTGCCAAAAGTAAAACGTTGAAGATGACATTTGTCGTGGTATTTGCATTTCTGTTGTGTTGGACACCTTATGCAGTTGCTTCATTGGTTCATTTCACTATAAAACCAAGGTTAACTATCAGTTTCTTTAATTAGATGCTAAAAGCGAACTCTTCTACCTGAAGTATCACATAAAGTTAAACCATGAATCAGCTATATTGCAGTATTTATAATCTCTCGAAAAAAAAAAAAAAGATTTCAATTAAGCCTTCAATGTTTACTATAGGACATTTTAAAAATTCTTTTTTAGGAATTTTCCTTAAAATTTTTTTTGGTTATTTGAAAAAACCCATTAGCTAATAGTTATACAAAAAATAAATTAAAGAAATATAAACAAATGACATTTCAGTCCCATACCGGCTATTATTCGGAAATTGCTATACACATTCGCCGTATTTAATTCTGCAATTTCGCCATACCTTTATGGTTATTTTTCATTTGATCTGAAGAGAGAATTATTATTGCTGGTTAAATGTTCCAATACGGATGCATTCGAGAGAGTACCAGTTATCATTCCTAATTCTGCAGTACCCAAGTATGATTATTCCACAGATTCAAATGTATCAGTTACTCCTTTACTACTCTGACAATGATGCTTGAGTGAAGTAGAGCAGATAGCCTTATTGAAAAAGCAATAATCGATGAAATCGGATAGTTGATGCGCGTAATTTTGCGCAATAATAAGATGTGTGGAAGTTTGAAGAGATTTTCATTGCATTGACCTCTTTCTAGCATTAACAAATTATTATTAACATTTCTACAATCTGATATACTTTCTTGATGATATGTTTGGCTGGTTTTTAAAAAAATTTTTTGAATGGAACTTTTGAGAGGACCGTGTTTTTTTTTTTTTTTTTTTTTAACAGACCAATCTTTTTCGTACATCTGTTAGATTGGTCAGTTTTTTTGTGATTTTTTCATATAAAGTAGTTCGAAGAAATCTGATAATTTGTTGAATTTGATAATATTTTCAACAAATTGAATTTCAGGAGAAGATTGCTGACGCAAGCAACTAATTCATTTCGGCCTTCATCTGATGATCAACCACTTTTAGTTTCAAAAATAAAAGAAGAAAGGTTTACTACAAGCAAAAGAACTTCAACCGTAAAGAATCGTTGAGGATTTGAAATCCGTTCTGAATCCTGAATTGCTGCTTCAATATAGCAATATGATGTCAATAATTTTGCTTCACTGCTTACTTTGTAAACACTCTCTTTCACAGAAAAAATTTCATTTGACTCTAAAAGATACATAGCGAAAATAATTACCTGAATTCAGCGGTTCTATTATGTGTCATTAATAAGTTGATTGAGTTACCTGTTCATCTCCAGGTAAACTGCATGTTTTGCAAGAGCAGTTAGGATATCCTATAAATAAATGCACTGATTCTACGATTTCATACTTTTCGTGCAACTTGACACTGTTGAGCAATGTTACTTTCAGTTGGGCCTATTGTACTTTCACTTCCTTTTCCCTTAAGTTATGAAAATTCAATTTTCTAGGAATAATTTTCTGGTCACTTAATTTTAATCATTTCTTGATATACATAGAAGCAAGAAATACAGCTGCATGATAGTAAGAAATAAAATTTAAAATAATAATGATAATAGACTTGATAATTTCGAACTTTGGATGCATTAAAAAAAAAAGTTTTTTTGTTAATGAATAAAGATAAAGGAAGGAACTATGCGTGAATTTCGTTTTGGTATCAGAAGAAGTTACGATATAATTTCTATCATTACAAAAATAAAGACTGAAATTACTGAAGTAGTGTTGAAGAAAACTTCGTTAATTCAGTTTATAGAGGAATTATCATTCAATAATGACACTGTCATATGTTGTATTAATATTTGAGTTATTAAACTTTTACTGAAATAGGAAAAGGATTTCAGCAGGTTGCATCACGGCTCTTAGTGAGATATTCCACTAAAATAAAGGGAAACCCTTCACTATTGCTACCTTTTGTATTTCATTTCTGAAATTTCTTCGTATAATAAAATGACTTATTGCTGGAAGAATAGCATCCCAAAGCTTTCGATAACATTGGCATACAATTTTATTTCATATGATTGAATATATCACACGGAACGCTCCAAGCTTAAGTGATTATCGACACAATCAATAGTTTCCCATAGTTTAAAAAAAAATAAAATCATGAGTTTTGATGTGGTGATGGTAAATTTGCATACTGATTATAGAGCTGGGAAGAAGTGTCGAACTGTGACAAGTTAACATGCTGTTGTTGTTCGTTGACAAACATATCTGGATCACCAGATAAATCACTTGGTATCATAACCATTGGACAACCTTCCGTATAATCAGTTTGTTGCTGTTGTGCAATTGTTTGCATGTTATCATAGGCAGCATAGCTGTTCACTGTTGATGAAGCTAGTCCATAACTATTTGGCCATTGATTTGCATATTCATAATGAGGCCAGAATGCATTGGCCGTATATTGAGGCAGATAGTTCTGTTGCTGTGTAACGAAATGTGTCCCATCAACGGCGATCATATTGTTGCTAATAGGCACGGTACTGGTTTCGACAAAAATTGGTTCTAACTGAAATACTGGACTGATGCGGAAAATCCAACTTCGCTAAATATTTGGCTGTACCAGCAGTTTGAAAATAAAGTTTGGGACTAGAAAAAGATTCTTTGATCTTTCGACTTGTAGAGAGTCTAAGTAACGATAAATTAATTGGCATACCTGTCCATTTGGATAATCGCAATTTCGTACACGAGCTTTATAACCTCGTGGTCGCCTTCGATACGAGCCTTCTTCAAAGAGAAATTCGCAATTCTGATCGATCGTCCACTGATGTCCTTTACCACTTCGGCCGCCCGAACTTTTTGGTAATTTTATAAAACACTCATTGAGTGATAAGTTATGTCTAATAGAATTCTTCCAACCATTATATTCTCCTGAAAATTTGATGAATAAGTACCACCAACGAGCGATGTCATTGAATGAGTAAAAAATGCTTGATTAAAACATTGGATAATGAATTAGGAAAATAAATGATATTAAAGATTTTTAATCTAATTTAGATTTTTCGGGCAAATCTTTTTTTCGATGTTGTTCAATAAAATTTAGTAAATGAAGGATTAAGATTTCTAAGCAGAATATCCAACTTCTTCTAGCAAGATAATTAAGTGATCGAGATCATTGCGTTAGATTAACTCAAATGATGAAATACACCTCTGAAAAAGTCGAAATTACTCTGAAGGAAAGCGTAAATCTCAGTAAGTGTTGCTTTCCGGTCCGGTTTTGCGTGTATTGCCATAGCGATGAGAGCAATGTAAGAATACGGCGGTTTCTCCTGCCGTTTACCGCTTCGCCGTCGACAGACCACACTTTTCTCATCTTCATCTTCACTTTTAAATTGTAAAGGACCAAGTGAATTGGAGATTGGCTCGCTATAAATATATACGTATAAATAATCAGTGATGGATACACCTATTTTATAAGAAATAATTCTAAAAGTGACAATTTTTTTTTTGAGATCTGCTAATTTACCACTTCTGATTTTGATAAAACTTGAATTTCGAATGCAGAAATTCGAATTTTAGAACAGTTAATTAAAATGCAATGGATATGTTTGATACAGGAATAATTTCATGCAACAACTTTATGATTTCTTATCATCCAAAATCTCTGCTTTCTATTTAAACAATTTAAGTTTCGGAATAATAAATATATTTATTTTTTTTATATTATATTTATTTATATAATAAATATATTTATAAATAGAAAGCAGAGATTTTGGATGATAAGAAATCTGAATTAAAATAAAATAGCGTTTGGCTATGGACAAATTAAGTGATAGTTTCAAATTCAAAAAGACTAGTTGAAATTGTTGAAATATAAAATGTAATTTCGGAATCGTTGTTCTTTGAGGAAAGTGTCAGTAATAAATTCCGATAAATAAATATATTTATTATTCCGAAACTTAAATTGTTTAAATAGAATTTCGACTCAAAAATAGCGATTTAAAGTTCATATCATCAGATCCATTAAAATATTTGATTAAGCTTTTAAGAAGAGTTGAAAGTTGCATTACTTGCAAATTTTTCAAGAAAGTGAAAATTCAAGAAAGTCGAAATTTCAAGAAAGTGAAAATAACTTAAAAAGTGCTTTTGTGGAAATGAGAATGACACTGTTAGGGAACCTAAACAGTTTATCACAAATTGGGAAATAAACACAATTTGAGTTAGAGACTTATATACAAACATAGCTCAAAGGACCACCCATAGTATGCAATCAGCACAGAAGACCTAAACAATATGCGCTTCTGTGTAAATAAATACATACTTTTATCTTACCTCGTGGAAGAGTGTTGCTGAAGATTGGATGAAAGTTTCAATTCTGTTTTTAGTAGGAAAGTTTGTGATTGTTGAGCCATAGAAAAGATAGAAATGAGTTGAGCTGATGCAAAGAATGATCCAAAGAGTTGAATGATTGGAAGTGGCTGGTGATAGTTTAGTTTATGTGAATGTTAGCATGCTGTAACTGAAAACTAATCTCACTGGTATTATGGTAGCTTATGGAGAAGTATTGCAGAGAGAGAAATAAATTGGGAGAGAAATGAAGTGTGAATGGTTTAGAAGTGAACGAGACAAGAGAGAGAGAGAGAGAGAGACATTTCGTAGGGTCTGCCGAAATTTCTTCTTCTGCTTTTACCATCCACCGTATCGCTTCGCTTTCTTGCTAATGTTCTTCATATAAATCCTACTTTGGATTACGGTCTTTCAAAATTTACTTTCAATTAATCCAGAAACTCTTTTATTCAATTTCTACTCAGTCCATGGTCCTTTCCAGAATCACATATAATTTGATATCCAAAAATCCCGTAGTCGAGTGTGAAAAGCGCTGTATGATGCTTCGGAGCATGCGGTAATTCGAAACCATACGACAAAGGTGCTGCTATCTGTTGCCAAATAATGCTGAAAGATTAAATGTCATTGATGGTCATCAGCATAGTTAGACCTCTCTGGTGGTGTGCTAACTTACGTTAAGCTTCCATTGCCCAGAAATATATTACTATTCTATCAGAAATGACCATCTCGAGACATATGTTAATGAGGAGCAATGGAAAGAAATATCATACTTCCTTCTAGCTTAAAAAGTTATTCATAGATTTGACATTTTCCAAAATAGTAAGTATCTATTATGCTCAAACTAAATTTATGAATACTGTGAAAGTAATGTCCTGCATAATTCTTGGCTAATGAACTTTTTGAATGTTAGAACCCAATGAAGAAAATTTGACTAAATTATTGTAGACCAGAAATAATTTTAATTTTCATCTTCTTCTAATATCGTAATCGTAAATCTAAAAAGAAATTACTTTCTTTGATCAACGACTTTCATACTTCTATCGATGATGCAATTAAATGGTAAGAGAAAAGCATAAGAAAGCAAATTCTACCATATTTATGAAAGATCACTTGTTTATCTATCACTTTTAAAGATTAAGCCGGTGACTGAACGATAAGAATATAATATGTTAGAATTTAATTTTTTAATTAAATACTTTCTTTCCTTCTTTAATTTTACTACTGAATATTTTTTATCTTACTTCAAAATTTTCTTTTATGACCAATTCCTAACAGAAGTTTAATATCAATTTGAAATTTATGCTTGAAATTAGTAGTATTAATTTTTTGTCGTACTATTGGCAGTAACAAAAGATTATAGTTCAGTACAAAAATTCTGAATATTTCTGTGTAAAATAGTGATAGTTATAATAGCGATAGTGATGACAAATGATAGTAACAATGATTTACGATTTCAATTTGCATCTCATCGAAGCATACTCTGATTACTTCATATACCGCAGACCAAATGTAACATTAAAATGCCATATTTGATACTGTTAGTTGCAAAAAATGATTTTTAAATCAAATTTCATGTAAAATTTAAATTCTCGAAGCATCATTCTTACACTGATGCTACCTTACTTTATTCACATTAATTTTACATTAACTCTTAATTCGCTTAACAGACTTTTGCATCATTTAGTTTATTCGCAAATAACTGTGACATCGTAAGCAAAGCAATTGGTAATAATTGCATGATTGTATGCTTGACAGGTGACAGCAAATCATTTCAATTATAGAAACTTGACAGCTCGAAGACATTATTTGTAGAGGAAATAAACATTTCATCTTTATTAACAAATATCTAATCAAAATATGTAATTAAATTTAGTTGCTCATAAGTATTATCTCATAAATTACACACCTTTTAATTATCCTTGGGTAATTATTATGGTCTATAATTTAGTACTTTCATTGCGGTAAGCTTTCAGTGATTTTTTTTTTTTTTTTTTTTATAGCTAAGACTTGTCCAAATGATAGTATGAATATGGAACTGTATTGATAATATATTTTACTTGCTAGTAGAACCAATTCAACTGAAGTAAAACAGTGGTATAATGATGTAAACATAAAGTGATCAAGGGATTATCGCATTGACATTCAAAGTTTGATATTATGTAACTTTTTTACATTTCAAGCCACATTTCACAGATTGAGCTTAACTCTGCTACAAAAATCATAGTACGTAGCACATTGTATTCTTTGAAGTGCACCCTTCATTTCATAAATTTTAATTCAAGAAAAAAATGTATTCTTATTTATTTATTATTTTAATTTGCAAGTATAATAATATCTAGACAAGTTTTCAACGGAGTCTAACTAGTTAGTATGTTACAAAGTGCGCTCATTCGCTTCTATCGCGTAAAATGGCGCATATTGCCAAGCTTCATGGAATCATTCATTATCCACTGCAATGAGCAATAATGTCAGAATTTAACATTTAATCTGTGGTATGAAATTTTTATCTCTTAGCTGTTGGATGTTGAAAACATTTGTTTCCATAGGAACGTTAATGAGCAATAAAGACGTATATATGTTTATATGCGTGCCTATATATATAAGTTAGCTTACTCTTGCGTCCAGTAATAGGGAATTTTTAGCTTCAATCCGGAAGGATGTGACGCTGAAATTTAGCAAATGATTAAAGTAGAAGGTTCTCGCCATTTAACTTTCAGAAAACCTCCGATTTTTCAAGCTCATTTAGCACTTTCGTTTCAAGAGAAGATTAATTTACAATTCATTTTTTTTTTTTTTTGCTATATATATGTCAATGATGACATGTAAGTTCAAACCTAAAAGATTAATAGTTTTGCTGTAAAAAACGTGAAATAATAATAAGTTTTCTAATTGCTAACATTTCCTTTTTCTACTGTGTTTTTATTGTAATTTTCTTTTTTTTTGCAGCTATTTTAATAACAATAAGCATTGCTAAGAAAGCCATTAATTTGTTGCAATCGTAATTGTCGCTTTGATTATTTTTATACGTAAAATAAATAAAAATGTGTCGATTGATTAGGATGAAGTATTTCATTGAAAGAGAGAATAAATATAAAAGAATAGATCACAAATAGTTTTAACAACAGTTGACATAAAAATAAAATAAAGTTTTAATTGTACTTCCAACGACCGCTGAAAATGAAATGATTTTGAATGAAAGAAATAACTGAATAATATGAATTGAATAAGCAAACAAGAAGTGATCAGCATATTTCAGCAATGGAATCAGCAGAACGAAATTAATTAACAAATAATAAATTAAATAATGGAAATATACAGACAGAGAAACAATGACATGAAATATTTCAAAGGTAGAATATGTTAGATTGATCAGCCTAACACACTCATTTTATACATGTATTTTCATTTATGTAAATAGAGAATTTATGTTATCAACAACGGAGACTGTAATTTTATTTCTAATTATTTACAATTCTCAATCCATAAACTTTTCGAAATATGCGGGCAATTACTCTTTCTCTATCATTATCATACTCCAGTAAATTTGATGATTGCTTTCTTGTCAGTTTAATCGTGAAAAGATTATTTGTGACAAGCATCACATTGGACAAGTTCCGTTGACACATCTGTTTTTGTGTTATCGAGCGCAAAAAGTATGGTCATCGCTTTTTTTAAAGATTTAGAATTCATATTAGATAATTAATGAGTAAATGAACTTACGGTGAGTTCGTTTAGAGGTTTATATGATGCGAATAATTTGTTGATTAGTCTAATATCACTGCTTTCTGACTTCATGTAACTGTTCCGAGTTAATTTCAGTGCTTTCAATTCTGAATTTCTTATTTCAATAGATCTTTTTCTTTGTGCAAATTCATGATCTGTACTCGTTTTTTTTATTTGTTCTGCTATCAATCTTTAAACAAATTTTTCAAACAATCAATTCTTTAAACTTTATTGTTCAACAAATTAACTCGAATTACATCTCAAAACATAAGTGCAAAATTTGTTTTCGTTTTTTTCTACTAATTTATTTCATTTGTTATTTGTTTATTTGCGTCCTACCGAATTCATTTCATGTTAATTTTCTTTAAATGATATTTCGAATCATTCATTAATTGTTTCTCACTCAAAGATTTTCTCATTTCAAAAATTTCATATAGAATTTTTGCTTATATTTAATTCTTATCCCTTCTCCTTTATTATTCCTCGCGTTTCTAAGCAATATAATTTTTCCAAATTATGCAAATTTCAGAATATCCAGACAAATATGCGTGCAATGATTGGTAAAGCTATTATAATTACTTTAAACTAAGCAAGGGAAAAGAAAATGAGTGATCCAGACAACGGCGATACAACGCTACTTTGGGTCGGTAGTCTTTCATGATTAAAAAAAGTTCAACATTCAAAAACAAATGAGAGCGGGGAGAAATTTATTTGTTTTCCCTTGATATACACCGATGCATTATAACTTAAACTTTTTATTTATTTATTTTTTTTTTTTTGCCAAAAATATTTAATCATCTGAAAATCAGTAAAGCTTGTAAGCTTATCTTCTTAACGAATACAAGGAAATGATAAGATTCAGAATTTGAACTTTAATGTTTGAAAAGTAAATTATCTCTTTGGTCACAGATGATAACAATTTACTACTCAACTTTAGTCTTCATCTCGTTCCACGCTTGATCATCATTCCACTCCTGATATTGGTAATCTTCATGCGTCACCTGCACCATCTAATATACCCAGTCTGGCAAACAGACAAATTCAAAATTATCGCAATTCAAATCGATCCTTCACTCGACCATATTCTACAAAAACAGTATTCTTTTACAAGGAAGGCGACATTTATTTTGCGGTAAGTTACTCGTATTGTATCATAAAAACGGTAATGAACAAAACCGAAGCTTTCAAAAAAAAAAAAAAAAAAGAAAAAAGGATCAAAACATTTGACTTCTTGATTTCTCTAAAATTCAGTGAATTATAAATGAGTTTTTGGATTTTGCTGAAAATGAAGATTTTAATTCATTTTGCTTATTGTTTTGAAGGGACTTCGTGTACCAGTATCAAAAGCTCGATATCGTACTATTGAATCATTATTGGATGATTTGAATAGCAACATTTCGATGCCGTTTGGCGTCCGTCATTTAACTACGCCGCGTGGAAAAACGATTATCAAAAATATTGATCAACTACAGCACCATGGACGGTTAGCTATATTAGTGATGATAAACAATTACATTATCTCCTGGCTCAACAGCTAAACCGGTTTTGTAAGTTATAGAACTGAAACGGAATGTGTCAACGTTGACTGGATGGAAATAAAAAGAGTAATGAACTCACTGATCATATCATATTGTTTATGTAATTTATCAGTTCATATGCAAATATATGAGTATAATTATTAGAATTGACAGCCGTGATAAATAAAAATGATAAGCTTAAGATGAGTGATGTGCTTAACTGATTCAAATATGAGAATGGAAAAGTGCGCTTAACTAAGGATTAGCATTTGATTCTGTAAAAATGTCAGTAAAAATTTTCAGTAAAAATTTTAATTTTAAAAGATGTCAGTAAAAATTTTAATTTCAAATAGGCGGAAAAACATGGAGTGGAATTATTTTAAGTGCCTGCTACATGGTAGTTTGTAATATGGATGGGAATTAATTAACCAAAGCACGCAGAAAGATAAGAGACTAGCAAGTCTACTACTTACTAGTAAACAAAAGGGTGACATTTCAAGTTAGTAGGTATCAAATACATGACACATCACTTAGGTACTACAAAGAAGTATGTATTAAGAAAATGAATTAAAAAGTGTGTCCATCCAATCAGTTACGTTATGTCACGCTACTCAATCTCGTTTATCTTATCATCGAAACTATTAAAAAATATTACGTGTGTATTACAAAAAAATTATGCATATATTGTCATCAAATTCTTATCAAATCAATTGATTATTTTTATCGGTGAATTTAAAACATGCGTTTCAGATATATAGCATCTTCCTTCAAAACACCACGACCGTTGAATTTATTGATGGTTGAGAAAATTCAGAGAATTCGCCAAGCTAATCGAACACATTTGCCTCACTATTATCGAAATAATTGGTTTAATTATCGGAAAGTTAGAATTTCATAAAATGTCTGACACCTCTGATGCACTGCAACTAAAATT
Source organism: Brugia malayi (assembly GCF_000002995.4). Classification (NCBI taxonomy): domain Eukaryota; kingdom Metazoa; phylum Nematoda; class Chromadorea; order Rhabditida; family Onchocercidae; genus Brugia; species Brugia malayi. The sequence continues at coordinate 13,184,230 of NW_025062477.1, forward strand.
TTATCAATTGATATTTCATTAGTTAATTCCTTTTTCTCAGAAAAAAAAGAAAATTTAGGAATTAGTTTGCAGCAAAACAAAAATGGACGTGCAAAGATACCGCTGAAATTATCGTCTGATCCTGCAACATCCAAACAGGTTCATTTCTTTCTTCATTATTCTTTTATAATCAATACTAGTTTTTAATATTTTATAATTTAAATTTCACTAAGATTCGTCTTTTGAAATTTTCATTTTCCTAAAGTATTATTATTTGAAAGCCTTTAATTTGAAGAGTGATGGATAAAATATTTATTCATATAGTTAGTTAGCTATTAGTGTTCTAATTCATTTTATCACCCTGACAACTTTACATCGATCATTTTTTCCCTTAATCATATGGCAAGAAAAAATAATGAATGTACTAAATTTAATCATTCATTCTCACTAAAATAAAATTGTTTATTAAAATTTAATCTTGTGTTTAGCTATTTTTTGTCTTAAATGGCAAACCTTCGCGGATTTATCGAACGCTGCTCAATCCTCTTCGTCAAAGGACCATCGAATCGCTGCTGGAAGAAGTTTCGGAAGGTTTACAGGTGAAACAAAGACTTCTCATTACGATGAAAATTGCTTGATATTATATTATGCAATAGTTAATGAAACATAGGCTTAAGGCACAAGGTGCATCTTAATCCAAATTAAATTATCGTATCTATTAGCTGTGACATTGTTGTTAATTTAAGATTGGAAAACTTAATAAAGCTTTCTGCAGCATCAAATCTTTTGGAACTCCTAAATCAATCGGATTTTAGATGGCAATTTTCAAACTGTATACTTATTCCGGTAAGAGGATTATAAGTATTGATGAAATTTTTTTGTTAAATGAAACTCGACTACTTGCTGTACCAAGGAATGAGCGACCTATGTTTCGGGAAAGTATGTTTCCAATAAGTATACCACAACTACCGCCGATTTCAAAGATGACGTCACCGAGTCTTTTAGGACAGCCTACTATCGGTAACTTTATATTAAATTAAGTTTGTATGTCATATGAAAATAAGATTTCGTTCTTTGATATTACGTAAAATGCATTTCGCATTAAGTACTTTCCCCCGTACGAATGAATTTGTTCAAAGTAAATTATGTTCTAGCTAAGCAAACAGTCCAGTCCGCCTACCGGGAGAACTCAATTGAGAGACCTCAACGGGTGGTAAGCAGTAAAATGATGCCCTTAACTTCGATGTCTCGTTTGAGTAAACGAAATAGCAACGAATCAAAGAATACACCATCGGGAAATAAAATAAACAAATGTTCGTATTTTTCAAAATTACCAAAATTCTTTAAGTGTGAAATTTTGTGATATGCAAATTAGTAATTATCATTAATTTTTCCTCAGAAATTTCAGCTTCCCTGGAAGCTACGCAGCACCTACCAGCTTTGTCACTCTCACAAAAGCCGCCACAAATATATGAGGAAGAGACAATGCTTGAAAATGTGGAAGATTGTAGTGATCAAGTGAACAAGCTTACAGCAAATGATAATCGAAGAGAAGTGTCACGTGGAAGTAAACTGACAGAACCGGACAATGAGAAGGAGACCGAAGACGTAAAAGAAGACAAAGGAAGTGAAGAAGAAAATGAAGCCAATGAGAAGAAAGAGGAAGAGGAAGAAGAGTTGGTACAAAATAATGAAAAAAGTCAGATTTCGGAAAGATTATTTGATTGAATTTTCTTCATTCTGCAGCAATTATAATTGGTTGAGCTTTCATTTTGAGACAAACATAATTGAATGAATTGAAGCGATTGTAATTGAAGATCACGAAAGAGAAGAAAGAAAGGCGAGCGATACAGCCGATACCGGACAGTCCGATTCGGCAAAGGAAGAAGTACCGGAACTGATGCTTGCAACATCTAATGATCAGGCATTTGATAACGATGAAACATTTTCTCCTGAAGCTAATTTTTCACCTAGCACAAAAGAAGATGGTTTGTTTGATATGAATTTAACATACAGCGGTTTGATTTGTTGGACTAAAAAATTTTCATCATTAATGACTTTATCCTGGAATCAGTTAATGCTGTTATCGTTGCACATTCCATCATTCTTAAATTAATTTAATTAATTTACAAATAAGTTTATAGTAATAAATTGGTTTATATTAATTAGTTTGTAATACTATCTAGTATTACTTTATCACGGTTACTAAAAAGATACCTTTCAGGTATGACTTATACAGTATCGGTAATTACTGGAAATCGTTGGGCGGCTGATACAGATCTCGACTTGTTCATTATTTTATATGGTGACTTAAATACAAGCGAGAAACATCTATTGCGACAAGATGTGAGCTGTTTCGTATATCTACGATAGATCAGATCAAGACAGTGCTTGATGGACATTCTAAAGTATTAGCTACAGCCGGTTAATCTACTTATCGGTGTTAACCAAAACAAATTATGAACGAAAACCAATCAGTAGACGGTTTTTTAAACATTATATCTCAATATCATAATAGCAAAATTTATATTGGAAACAAATATATCATTGTCATAAGTCGGAAAAATCAATTGCTAACAAATTCAATCATTTGGTTTTGAAAAATCAATCGATATTGCGATTTTCTAATATTTGATCAATAAGGAAACGAGGAGAGAGTGGGCATTTTTCCAACAATTCTCAATTAAAATGTCATGTTTTCAGTATATAAATTGGTTACAGACAAATGAACCAAAATTTCAACAGAACAGAATGGATTCCTTTCATATTGAGACGACGAAACTTGGATTACTTCAAAAAATTATTATCGGGCATGATCGTACTGGTTACGGTAAGTTCTATTCATACTGCTGTAAGTAAGCATATTTTTTTCTTCGATTTAAAAAGAAATTCGCAAATTTCAATTTGAACTTTTAAAATGTTTTAAAAATTTCCTAATAAAGTTCAGGAGTCGGAGTATATATTGAACGAGTTCTGGTTACCGAAAATATTGCTGATGGACGGCAGTATCTTTTCCAATGTGCCAAATGGTTGGACAGTGGTCAAGTGGATGGGAAAATTGAACGATCACTGAAGACAACGGCTTTTTGCTACCTTACTACTATCTTACACGATTCTAGATCTACAAGTAGGATTCACGATAAAGAATTTAAATCTAAGTTTGCAAACTTACAGATAGATAGTTTAACATTTTTTTTCTTAGATTAACATTTTCTCAAAAATAATCAAATTTTTGTTACGAGCGGCAGTTTGTACAAGTATAAATGCAACAAGTATTGAAAGGCTTTTGATATGCAAATATATTTGACTATGATTACGTGAAGTGACAGGATGACAGTCATCGTAATAAGTTCAAATAATTGCATGAAACATTTGCACAAAGCAAGAATTAGCATCACTTTTTTGTAGGTGGTCGTTGGGAGCTTATCTTGCATTCTGGCAAAGATGATGGTAGCGGTGCAACTACATCAAATCTGAATATAGTGGGTTATGGTAGCCAAAGTAGTTCAATGACAACAAAAATTTATGACAGTCGCATGGCAAAGGTGCCATCTTCTTCACTTGTGCAGGTGAATTTTAATACTTTTTTTCTAATTTCTATTGTGGCGGCGATTTTGGAGATCTTCGAGACAGCGAAAAGTTTTCAAGTAATTATTTTTACTCTTTTCTTACCAAAATTTTCCTCTGAACTTTGAAACCTGCTTTTTATTTCAAAAGAAGTCCTTCGGACAGGACAGTATTTCGAATAACTTCATTTTGATTATTTCAAATAAAAAAAGCACAATTTATAGGTGGATTTCGGTGAAATTGGAGATCTACTAAAAGTGAGAATTGAAATTGATGGAAATGGTGAAATGCCGAATTATTATTTGAATTATGTTGAACTCAGAGATCTGGATACTGAAGAACGCATGGTATCATATGTGAGAAAATGGTTGAAAATAGGTTGTGATGAGAAGAATTCGCAACCATTTCGAGAATTTCCAGTTTTCCGAGCAGCTTTTGAACCTTTAAATGGTAATTTTTAATTTTCTATACCAACATCAATATATTCGAAAAACAATGTATTAGGCTATTACAATGCTGTCATAGAAATTTAAATAGAAATAAAAAAATCGGTGTTCAAAATCATCTTCCATCAAAAAAGTTCTTTTAATTTTGACATATCCCCTTATGTTCTTATTTTGCAGTATTGTCTTACGAAGGGAAAATTAAGTTAAGTTCACGCAAACAGCGATTTCTGGAGAAACCTATCATATATGCAAGAATACTTGGTGAAATTGGTGAAACAGGTTGTTTTCCTGTTGATTTCAGATGTGTTTCGGATTTGAAGCAAGTGAGTTTATTTTATTCTTCTAGGTAAACCTTTATGCTAAATAAAATGTTGTACGATTGATCAGAAAGATTTACTGTATTTTACTTTTTCTTATAAGTTATGATTATTATTCATTATTTTCATAATATTTTTTGTCAACACCTGTAACATATTATTTAGGAACTTTCATTCAAAGCTGAAGCTGTTTCAGTTGGACGTATACAAAGTACGCGATTGTACGTCAAAATGAATGACATTGGTAAATTTATGGTCTCATTTTTGTTTTTGAAAAATTCCTGTAAAAAAATTTCATATTTGAAAGGATAAAATGATGCTAGAAAAAATTGATAAATGCTAGTTATGCTAGTTTTCAATGAAAATATCTTCTTGGATACTTTTTAAAGGAAACGAAATATATGAGGGTATACAAATGTTACAAGATATCTACGATCGACGACATATAAAGGTCTCAATGGCAAATGATTGGATCGCTGAGAAAGTAACCGTTCGTGAATCACATCACGCACCGTATCGTTACGTAATGGCAGTTAACCGCGTGAAAAGTATGGAAGAGGAGAATGAGAAAGTTAAAGAGGATACGTGTGACGATATTGGAGATCTTTTCGTTGAGCTTCTACTTTCTGGTTTCTATTTTTCTGAAGATTTTCTGAAGAAGCATCGTTTTATGGTATATTTTCGATGGAATATCCTAGATTTAGAAATTAATCAAATTTAACAATAGAAATGGAAGGCCTTTCAACCAAAATCAGTAAGAAAAAAGCTTTGTCGAGAAAGCAACCTCAATGGATTCTATCAATGACAATTGGTGAAGGCAGTACTTTAGTCCCAAAAGTAACACTTTGTGCAGAAAATACAAGTGCAGAGATGAATATCGTCGCTACTACTCCCATCGATATGATTATTACTTTTCAGGTACATGGATTTTTGCTTTTTTCGTATTTGTAGTAAGCTTTAAAGTAAAGCTTCATTATTAGATTGAAATTAAATTTAAAAAAGTTCGGATGATAGGGAACAGATTAGAACTTATTGCTCTCGAAGCTGGTAATTGACAGGATTCAGTTATGATCAGGTTTCATGCTAAAATATTGTTTCAATATGCGCTTCAAATTATTTTGAGCATAGTGATCCTCTGACTTGCTTATTTCCTTCCGGCTAAACTATTTCTATACTTATTTGAAGTATACCTAATCAACTTCATTACTTCCAAAAGTTATCCCATATTTATAAAATCAAAGTTTTGTACAGCAGAAAGCAGTAGACATTTCAACGATAATCAAAGTTAGAGTTGGTATCGATGATTCACAATATCTCAACTGTACTTCATCAAATGACGCTCAATTTAATGATGAAAATATCATTGAAATACAGAAGGTTCATGATTAATAATTATCTCTCTACATTTGTAACCTTTCAGTACTTCAAACTTTCAGCTACAACCCAGTACATGTTCTGTTCGGAAAATATTAGTTTATTTCAGATGAAGCTTTACGACTCTGAGAATGGTGATGAACTTCGATTTCCTGCTGTGAATACCATCCTTACATTGGAATCGGTTTATGAATTCCCAGCTGTCTGGCCGGATATCCCACCTATTTCAAGTAAGTTCCAAATAAAGCTCGAGCCAACTCAAAAGTATGTTGCTTGAATGCACGCAAAAAAAAAAAAATTCTTTTTTTGGTTGAATTTTCTGTCTTCAGAAAATTTCCGAAGTTTATGAACTTTGGGATTTAATTTTTTGTTGTATTTCGTTCCACTAATTAGCGAACTTTTTAAACTTTTCTGTCTAACAAAATATTTATGCCTAGTTTTTTGCTTTAAATCATCAAAATAAATTTTTGTTGTTGTTGTTGTTGTAGACGTTGTCTATATAATTACTGTAAATTCTGGTGAATCAAGTGCGGATTTTGATGTTTATCTAACATTAAATGGAACAAAAGGCGATACAGGTTTGAGAAAGCTAATCAATGATGACATCGATCCGTTTCAAGAGAAAAAAGTTCGTTAAATTTAACTTTTAAAATTTCCCACTTATTACCCTTCTTTTTTTTTGTTTATTTATTTCTCTTTTCTTTACTTAATTAATTAATTAACATTAGAAGCTTATCTATTTTCAAAGTTACTGACTTATTTTGTAATTTACAGATGAGTAAATTTGAAGTTGAAGCTGTTTCTATTGGCGAGCTTCTGACTACCTCAATCGTAATAAAGAATGAAAACGTAAGTTTCACATTTTCATCATTTTCATCAAATTTATGCTTAATCGTCATGTTTCGATATGCTAACATGATGCGAATACACGTAGTCTAACGTAAAGAACACACTTCTATTTTCCATTTGCATACGTTTTGTCCTTAGAGATTTCTATCTGCAAAGTGCATATGTCTTCTCTTTCTGATTACTTAGAGACTAAATCAAATCGTTCATTTATATCCTTTCTTTGCTTTTTGTAGATTAGATTATCTTTGTTTTTACTAGTCATTCTTGGCTTGATTACCTGTCTCTATTTCCAAACATTTTTATTTTCAAAAATCGATAAATGCAATCAAATAGATCGACCATTGTTAGTGATCTGATAATTATGTGTCGATCCAAAGCTAAATGCGGCCAAATTCTGTTTTTGTTAGATTATAGCAAAGGGCACTGCTAACTAAACATAGCAATTGAAAAATGTAAGATTTAAATCATACAGTCATACAATTTTTTAGAACCTCATTAATATTGTAAAATTAATATACTTCAGCACAGTTTCAAATGGAAATGCGAACAAGTGCATATTCTTGACAGCGAGACAAATCTCTTTTATATATTCCAATTTAGCAAGTCAGTTCTGTTCATTTCTATTACTTTTAAAAAATGAAAATACTTTACTTGTAATGTAATGGAAACTGACCAGTAATGTGGTAATTCGGAATGCTTTTATATGAGAGGGAGCGAAAAAAGTTTGGAATGAAAAAGACTGAGCTAGATGCTCTGCTTCCTTCTAAATTCATCTACAATGAACTTCATTTTCAGGATGTTTACGGAAGAATTAAAGAGTCAACAGGTAAGCGCTTCTCGATCAACAGACGCCTTATGAAAAAGACACGCGTATTTCTCTGCTCAGCATAATGTAACACAGCTCAAAACTTATTGTGACAATCTTAAAATAACCAATGTGCCTCAATTTTTATTTTATTCTTATTGGTTCAGAAAGTTTGTCAGTTTGTCATTTTCACATCTTTTTTTTTTACTAAACATATCACTTTATTGTTGTAAAAAGAGATTAATACAAAAGGAAGCAATCACTGTTGTTTTAGTATTTAGCTAGAAGGTAGGTGGTAATGATACTACGCTAATTTAAGAAATAATATCTATGTTATTACTTAGTGCATTTAACCATTCTATCTTGAAAGATGCGAATGAAATTAAATTCCTAAATTCTAAATTAATTAAAACTGTAAATGAATCTTAATAGTTCAATTTCAAGTTATTTCATTACTGACCTTGAAAATAAGGTTTCAATAGTGTAATTATATAGACTTTTTGAATTTATATTGAAATCTTAAATTTTAGTTAATATATATATATATATATATATATATAATACAAAACTTTGATTTATATGAAAAAAAATGAGAAAAAATTGGGAATCCCGGAATAATTGATTTTTTTTAAACTAGTGCAGGAAGAATCAGTCACTTACGAAAAAAGCATCTCATAAGAAATGTTAGCAAAATTGATCGAGTGACAGTAAATCAGTGGCCTATTTTTCTCCATGAAAAGTGCAAAGTATTTTGTTATTTCCGCTTCTGAAAAAGATTTGCTGCTATTATTTCAACCACTTCAATCAACATTTAAATGCAACGAAAAATTAACACGTTGCTTCAATAAAGTTCAAATAAAGCTTGTCACAAGAGTGATGAATTTTTATTGATTCGAATATATTAGAAAAAAAGAAAAAAGGACAGTTGTTTATAAAATCCAATGTGAAAGACGATTTTTGTATTGAAAAAAAAACTCATCGTCTTTGAGAATAACTATGAAATATTTTTAACGATAGGTTATTGATTGATCGTATAAGATAAAAATTTTAGTTGACATTTTTGAAAATGATGAAATAGAAATGAGAGGAGAGAATATGACACAGAGAATAAAATTGATTGTGAGAAACGTGCATGGCCTCAAATTCTTCCGTTATTACTTCTGATCGTGGTTTCGTCTTATGTTTTGAATTCAAATATTTTAAAAAATGTTAGCAATGACTGAAGTCAATGTAATACTCTGGATGAGTAGATGAGCGTCTCCAGAGAAGACATACCTGATCATGAAGAGCAAGATATTTTCTTTTGAGAGATTTCTGGATATTTGTGTAGGGATTTCAAGTAAACAAGAGCAAAAACCTAAGATCAAATTTTAAATAAGTTCAAGATATAATAGGTATAGTAGGTAATATCTGTGATAAGTATGATAAGGTAGATAATTGGATGAAAGGTAATGCGGAGTTTGTACAAGGAGAATTAGGGGTTTAGATTTATAACTTTCGAAAACAATTTTCTAGACAATACTTTGGTAGTTTTCCACTCGAACATCATTAACTATGGAAAGAATTTTAACTAATAGTAAAAGTTAAAAGTAATTATAGAAATCTAATCTCATCTCGGTTCAATTCTGCAGTTATTTCCAATGTGCTACTACAATAATACAGTATAATAACACAATCGTATAGTGTATTAAATTATGTGGTTACAGTTTTTATTTCTTTTTCTTCTTCTTATTATTATTATTATTGACATGTTTATTATTATTGTTGTTATTATTATTCTTAAATTATTATTCTTATTATGCTCAAAAATATTTATTATTATTAATTGTTGTTATCACACAAAAAATAAAATTTTTTTTTTATAATACGAGATTATAGTAATGATTATATGGAGTATCAGTGTAATTAGTTATTTACGATAATCAATAATTATAATCATGAAAAAAGAGTAAGAAATCAACAACTCTTAATTTATCGCTTTTCATGTCTCACACAAATTAATATATTGGTGAACAATGAGCTCTACCCACCTTTTTGCTTATAACTTATTGATCGGTTCATTGAAATTGATGTATACCTGAGGAACTGATCGGGTACAGATGAATGACTTGTTGTAGACTCGCTTTTACCTCATTATGTGATGTGTGCATATGGCAATATAAGAGCACGAATTATAAATGGTCCTGTTTTCTCTTGTTCTGTTTAAAAGGTATAACGGTTTTTGCTTGAAAAATGACTGCAAGTGGTCGTTTGATCCAATATGAATGCAAATAACAAATAGATAGACAAGAAGCAGTTGAAGAAAAGGGGAAAAAGTGCTACCAAAGAAGCATTCTAGAATTCCAGGCTCTTTTTCAGTTTGAAAGTGTTATGTTATGAGGACAGCTAAGATAAAAGGACAGAGGAGATAGAAAAACAAAAAGCCTATTCGTAACTTTAAATGCGTATTGGCAGTAAGCACTCATCTATTCCTTTTGGCTCAAGGCTTTCATTTTCACTGAGATTTATAAAGTACTGAAGCTATGCTTGAAATTATGATGTTATGTGAGAGTGTAAGCGTCTTATTGACATCTGATTACAACGTGATTGGTATAACTTATAACGCTTTACTCAATAATAACTTGTTCAATCATTGACTTGTTTTATTTGTGTTTGGAAAGGATTTTATTATTATTTCATTTCTATCTTATTTAATTATTTTCTAGCTGTTTGTAGTATGACTAATAGGTACAATTTGAAAAGTAAAATGAGTTAGTTTCACAGAAGGAATAAAGTCATTGCTTCATTTCTACATATTAGTTGCACTAATTTTGACTTAAACGATCTCTCGGACTTTTCCAGGATCTCAATTTTTGAATTTCTGATTGGAAGATGACTTCATTCAATTATTAGACTTTTATGCTTGTAGTGTTTATCTTTTACTATCTGTTTGCTTCTGTCTATATAAAATGATGTATGTCGTTTTTCTGTATATTATATCTGTAATAACACATCTATCGTTCTTACAGCTATATATTAATTTATCTATTTAATCGTATGATTTAGTAAAGTAATAATATCTAATACTTTTTGATAATAATGATACATTTGCGGTGGACTATCAGATTTTGTTGATGAGAGTCACAGACATATACTTTCATTAATTTAATGCAGCTGAAGAGGTCTAGTACTGATTGATCAGCAGATCGATCACTGAAATGGTCGATAGATGAAGTGCTCAAATATAAATACAATCAAAGCTAAACTACTTTTACAATCTTAAATGGAATAGTGAGAAGTGTGACACTGATGAGAGAAGTGAAATAAAGAATGAAGTAGCCGGTCGAGGAATGTGACACGTCGTGCAATGCAAATTAGCTTCTTATTTATTTCTGTCTATACATTGCACGTCTCTTTTATCGGGAGTTATGCATAGGTGTCTGTGACTGTGTATGCATGTATGTATGTGTATGTTATGTGCGTGTGTGTGTGTGTGTGTGTGTGTATGTGTGTGTGTATGTGTGTGTGTGTGTGTGTGTGTGTGTGTGTGTGTGTGTGTGTGTGTGTGTGTGTGTGTGTGTATGTGTGTGTATGAGCATTTTGCTAAACTGTGCCCGGTTCATTTGATAAACTGGGCTCAATGGAATAGGGTTTCTGGCTAGAATAATGGACTCAGAGAGTGTCTCTAACCATCCGTTACACATCCATAGACATGTCACCTTATAAATTCAAAATTCAGCTTTACCAAGCCTTACTATATATTTTTCTCTGGACTTGTCTAAATGCCACTCCTTATTGCCTTGCCTTACACACTTTTCTACATCCTATGACCATTCATTCAGGCCTTTCTCTCTTATTTGTCATACGGCTTGAAGCAATGTGATACTACCGTGAAGTTGCATCATTCAATTTAATTTTATTTCCCTGTAAATATTTATAATCTGCTCTATAAGTTTCTGTCTGTCTCTATCTGCCTGCTCTAATAGTTCAATTCACAGGAGAATTTCTATGCAGAAATATCTTCTTTGATGTATGAATGGATGATTCAGGATTTTATCAATGATCTCTTCGAGATCTATCTGATCTCCGATCCCAATCCACAAATTATTATATCAATTTTGCAACTATCGAACTGTTTACAAAATTACAACCAGTTTAGCTCTTTTAAAAGACCATTTTTTACGATGAAAATCTCTTCTTCCAGAAAATTTATGATATATCTTTAGCCAACTCCGAGAACAATAATACTTTACTGTGGATTTTAAGGATAATTGTTCCATTGGAGACATCTTTCTGAACAATTAAATGAAAGTACAGAAGAATTCGTTTTTATTCTTCAAAAGAATTAGGACATATACTTAATTTGCTTCTACATCTTAAATTTAAATCTGAAACGATCTTCTTGATAGAGCTATGTGCAACTTTTATTAATGCATTAATACCTCAATGATCACCTCTTCTTTAAATTATTCCCAATTCGTTGATGGTACAATATTCTTAGCAATTTTTTGCTGACTACAAGATTCTCAGGTAAGAAATGAGAAAGTTCACTTTTATATCATTTGCATACACAATGTGTTGCTAGTAGTGGAAAATGTTTGTAGTTTGTTGCTTTTATTATCTTTTTGCTTGAGCAATCACAAAAGAACAGAAAAAAAAAGAAAAAAAAAAGTTGGCATTTTAATTAAAAGAAAATTTTTATTATTAAATAGTTCAAAGATGAATATTGTGTCTTAAATACTCCTATCCTATTAAGAAATAACTTCTAAAATGGAATAAAGATTAAAATATACACGAGATGCCAGAATATGGATTATCAAAGAAAGCTTGCGTGATAATGAAAGTATCACTAATGACAACTGGCACGACTGCTAGTTTAGACAGCATAATTGGGCCACTAATTTTTGGCTCATTGAATTCATTTCTTAATAAAAAAAATTTTTTAGCACAAGAAAAAATGAAATTTTGAAAAGTAATCATTTGATAAATGTTATTAGACGTTTATTTATTTATTTATTTTTTTTTTTGCAAGTATTTGTTAATAGCAATGTTAATGAAGAAAAGATTAAGAAGTGAGCTTTACGTACTTTCCTATTCTCAGCATCCTCCTAAATAAATATTTAATTGCTCTTTCACTTATATCTCACAAAAAGTAAAAAAAAAAAGTTCCATCACATAATACATTACCCTGAATATATATATATACTTACCCTGAATAACTACTGCTTTCCCATTCCTTTCCGTTGCATATGTCAAATGTTACGCTGTTCGATGTATTATTATTATTCATTTATACCAGACAAATACCTGCCTATTCAGCCTTTGATTGAAAAATTAAATCCCTATATTTATATATTTAAATGAGCAGTAATATGTTTTCATTTTGATTGATCTTTTAATATGATTGACCTGATGAACATGTATGCCTTGATCGTTTCAAGTTTTAAATATTCTCCTGAAAAGTTCCTAAAAATAGACGGAATTATAGCTTCAATTTTAAAAATTTTTTCAAAAATATGGAACTGTGTAAAAATACGGATTTCTGTTATCTTGATTTATTTATAGCTTAGTGACTAAACATGCATTTTAGCTACACAGGAGTTAATCTTGTTATTAAGGAAATCTTCAAAGAGTTAATCTATTTGTCAAGGAGATCCTTAAACTGGTGCCGTAGTATCATTATGCTCCATCCTCCACTGCTTCATATGAGTCTTTTGTTTTACGTGTTTACTTCACGTTTGAATAGATAATAAACGGAAACTACTGGATGATTTCTGGCAACCCAAAGCGGCTAACCGGAAGCAATCAATTCTACAGGACACATTATTATTCGTTTGACCGACATACAGTTATTTTTTTATGATACAATGGTTTTTTCCTCTGCACCTTGAATTTGTATTAGTGCTTTAACATGACACCGTGACTCTCAATTCTGATATTGCAGAACAACATTACATGAAGGCTTTAAATATATATAAGTGACAAAGTAAATGTTGCTAAAAGATTTCATAAAGATGTTTTACAGCTTGAAATAATCGTGCTTTACAACTTTTGCTAGTACAGATGCGACCGTCGGTCTAACCAATCTGAAATTTAATTTTACTAGTTTATCAAATGACTGCAACTAATTTACGCTAGTGAGAGAACTGTTAACATTAAAGAAAATCATATCATAAAATTAAATCTGCTTCCTTATCTTTTATCCTGTTCTTATTTCCTCCCATGTAAATACGTAGCATATTTTGAGCACATGACGGACTGCAATAACCTATATGTCAAGCATATCACTTGTAAAATATTTTTAGGATCAGTTACATGCTTCATGACTGAATTTATTACTTAAAACTATATTATTGAACCTATTACGGTTGCATGGTCATATGGAGAAATCAAGGAGTCTACTAAGAAACAACTACTTAAAATGGGATAACCTTTCCATATTTAGCTGCGAAATTCTCTACTCTGAATTCCGGCTACTGGAAAAGCTCTGCAGAGATAATCCACCACAAGGAATATCTGAAATCCACTCTACTTGAAGCTGAAATCTATCATTTTACCCTAGACTGCAAATGTTGGGTACTGCTCGTGGTGTCTCATTAGGTTTGGGGAAAATAAATCTATCAGCCTTGGACACCGGTTTACAAAGTCGGGATGGTTACTTGAGGGCCAGACGAAAACGAGAAAAAGGACGACGCAAAATTACAACCAAGAAGCATGTTCATATTGAGGTAAAACTGCTCAAAATTAATTTGATTTCATTTTAAAAAATTAACTTGATTTTTGTCCAATTCCACAATATGTTATTAATGAAATCAATGTAGTTCTTTGATTTCATTCGCAGTTCGTAGTATTTTCAATAGAATGATCACCTACTGCTCAGCTCCAACTATCTCGTGACAGTGCTATTATCCATCATCTAAGGAAAAATAGGAATCACACATCCTATTTGCCTTTCCCGTCGGTTAAAGTGAACTGCCCAACCCCTACCCAAACTGATACCTACAGTTCATACATCACATATAGCCCTTCTAAATCGATTTAGACACTGTTTCGAACATGTTTGGATCACTCTGAGTCACTATGAAAACTAAGTCCGATGAGTCCGACTATGCAGCGGTGACGGTCTCGAGATGAAAGCCATCTCTTGCATTTCATGAGTTTCAAGAATGTCATGCCAAAGCAGTCCCTTCCGGTCCGGTCTAGTAACTGATCCATTTCACATATGATGTTGCTTCAATTATTCTCAACTGTTCTTGCCTAATTTGAACCGCTTATTCTCTTCACGTCTCTTCACTATACTATCTCTCAGCTAAATAGCTGTACTTATTTGGTTTCTGAGTCATCACTTTCTTGTAAATTGCTCTAATTTCAAGATATAAATTTCACTGATGTTAAAGAGTTCTAAAAACCTCAGTTCAGGAAGGACATCCGGATCACAAAAAGAGGGTAAAAGAATAAGCAGATGCTTTTCTTTCATGAGGAAATCATCCATTTGCTTTCTATCAGTTTCCCTTCAATTCAACTTAAAAGCAATCTTTCATAACTATCTATCCAAAACTATAATCAGATATTGCTTCTATATGAGTGAGTCATTTCCCTTTTTAATTACATTAAAATTATGTGACATCTATTTTCCTCCATTATCTATTTTCCAATCATTAGACGAAGGAAATAGATAGAACTACAGTGAAACAGTAGATGCGAAGAAATGTTTACATGAAATCCTAGGCCTTACTTCCTCTACTTAACATTCATCTGTTCATATTTATTTACTAGTCTAAATGTTCCCTAACATCTGTTCTTCATTTTCATCAAACTTTCGCTAACCATTACTGAACACTGTTAATTCTTCGCAATCCTCTTTACTCATCATTTCTTGTCTACGATCAGCAAATTCTATTAACATCTCACTTATATATATACATAAATACACATCGAGTGAAAATTTAATTTCATCCCATCAAATATGTTTCTCTTTCCTCTCTTTCTTCTCTTTATTCTGTCTGTAGCTGATATCCTACTTAACAGACTTTTTTGTTATCCGGATTAAGTGCCTCCGAATTGTGTCATATTCTTCGAATTTCAGAAATTTCAGAAATCTCATCTCTTTACCTGGCCGCGGATCTCAAACTTGGCTGCTAATAATGTAAAAGTTCTTTTTTTTTTTGGAAGGAATTGAAAATTTTTACTTGTTAATCAACTAAACAATAATTTGTGAAGTGACAAAATTAGCAACAAAATAAAAAGAAATTCAGCTATTTGCTGAAATTTTTGAACAATATCGGTTTCCGAGCGCGATAGTTTTCTTGTTTTTCTCAAAGAACTTAATCAGATCAGTCGTAATAAATAAATTTTGAAGAAATATATGTCTTTTGTTTATATATGTCGTTTAAGGCTTGTAATTTAAAATTTCACTTTTAAAGTTTTTAACTTAAATATCTCATTTTGGCCTGGACCCATTTAATCCGTATTTCCTTCAGTATTCATATTCTCCTTATAAATTAATTAAAAAGGTAAGATAAAGGAATCGTCACATTTTCGAGTGATTTTTTGCGTAATTTCCAAATCTTTCGTTTAACAAAATTAATATATTAATGTGTAGAAATGTTTATGATTATCAGCTGCAAATGCAATTCAGCCTACTTTTAAACTAGTCACAAAGATCCGTTCCTATAGACCGTCTTTCTCATCCATCCAATCCTTTTGATTTCTTCTTCTTCCTTCACCAGCTCTTTCTTCTATTATCATTCCAACACATTCATTGTGAATTCAACTAATCGTTTTGCATGAGATTATTTAAACACTGCCATCTCAAACTACAATAAATTAATTCACTGATGTCCATCTAATGGTCATTATGTCAGTAGTAGTATCGATGACCAAAAAAGATTGACCGCTGGCAATTCTTACTATTACAAGCAATGAAATGAAATATGGCAGCAAACAATTTAACCTTTTTTTGTTGCTGAGAAGAGGACAAGAAGCCAAAGTCTTCAATTTTTCCAACTTTTTCTTATTGCACTATCACCTCCCCATCCATATTCTCATTTCCATTATTTACACTATTTCAATAATGTGTGAATGATGCGTCCATGGGATAGCTACCATTAGCTATTTTAGTATGTAAACTTTTTCCTTCAATACTGAGGAATGAATTGTTGTACTTCTGTTTCATTTTAACACTCTCAATTTAAATGGAAAAAGTGATTTTTAAAATGAAACAAGTAGCTTGAAATTGTCAAATTACAGGGCTACTAGAAGTGAGAGTGTGTATTTTATTTATAATAGTTAATTAAACTTGTTCGTTTATCGGCCTACCATGAGTCCATTGTAAAAATATTATTTTTCGAGACGAGAGATCATGAGAGACATAGTTAAAGAATTTGTTTCGTTGACGCTTGGGATCACACCTGAAAAGAAGCTTAAATCGCTTAAGACATCATGATTTATATATTTTTCTTTCAAAATAATTCATAGGAAGCAGTGGAAAAACTAAGAGTTTAAAGAACGTTTGGGTACGACGAATTCGCCGTTCGATTCATTTCTTTACTTGTTTATTTTGTTATCTTTCTTCAACAATTCTTGTTAATATCTGTTTATCTATCCAGTAATAACTATTCCCTCAATCTCCACATTCACTCTCTTCGCAGTCTTTTTCCCTGTCTGAAGTCCAAAGCCTATACTTTTGTCCCATCCCTTCGAGTAGTTACTACGGTTTCCGCCTTTCAAATTCATTAAAGTAATTAAATTGATCGAAATTACACCAGTTTAACTTCTTTGTACTTTGATAGGGAATTATTTTCGAGTCTATTGCTTTCGTAGTCACATCCATTTTTATCTATTTTGTCTCCTAATATTTTCATTTCTCTGTCATCCTACTTTTCTTTCAACCTCCATTCGACGATATATCGAGTAATTTTATTCTTTTTTGCTTTACCAACAAAATCGAGTTTTCTGATAAGATTCAAATGTTTTTAAAACCTAGACAAACAAATAAATGGTGATCGTTTGCTGATGTCGCTTACTTGATAATCCAATCTATTCTGCTATTTTCGTCAAAAGTCCCAACAACGGAAAAGTGTTTTGTCGAAAACAATTTTTGTCAGAAAATTCTGGGATTTTCTGACATTTTAAAACCAAAGCGACAGCGCAATAGGAGGGCTGATGATCCATCATCCAACCGCCACTGTCATACGACGAAATTTTTATGACAGAAACTACAAATATCATCAAATTAATAAGTCGAAACTTTCGGTATACTTTTTGTTGTTTTCGAAAAAAGGTTAAAGTTATTCTGATAAGGATAAAATGTATGAAATTATAATTAAGATAAAGTCTTCTTATTTACTACATAAAGCTCTGACTTCAGCTCGCCATAGGTATAGTTTGGTAGGTTACTGAATTTACTCTTCGGTTAATCAACATGCAACCTTACACTTTAAATGAGCAATAATGAGAGATAATGTTTAAATATAAGCTAGGGACAAGAAAATTAATGAAAAAATTAGCGGATGTGGGTTTCTTCGATTGAACTACTCATTTAGAAGTTATGTTTTTTAAACTTTATCTAAACTTTTCTAGACTGAACAAGTTATTCATCAGATGATTATGAAAAGAAGACAGCATATAAGTAAAGTAGCAGTCTGAAAAAAATGAAAGAGAAGGAATTGAGGATTCAATTATATTGTCCAGGTTATAGGATAGAGTTAGTTTTAGTTTTATCAGACTATCCTCTGAATTTTTTCTTTTTTTTTTGACGCGACTGTGGATTTGTCATTACTCAGACCTGAAAAACGATCACTTAATGTGCACTTAAAATATGTAGGCAAAAGAATTAGGATAACTATTTGTTTCTCTAAGGGAACTCAGAACAAAGAATTTTAAGTGACTGGCATGACCTGATGGCATTTGAAATAAAGGACTAATTCCTGTCCTATTGTCGATTTCCTTTCTGTGTGACTATTCCAATTTGTTTATTTTCTTATAAAGTTAAAAATTCTTATTTAACGAAATAGTAATCAGTTTTAGTCAGCTTTACCTGTGAAATGTTCATACCCATTGACACTTAATCCTATTCCTTTCTTTTTCCTCTTTTTATTCCACTGCCTTTCACCAATAATTTATATTTATGGAAGTACATTGCTTTGTTTCTAATGCAACTCATTAGCTTATTTTTATAATCGTAATTTGAATTCTGATTAATTTTAATAATTCTTCATATTTTTGAAACCATAATTTAAAGCTATCTACCTTTCTGTTCTTTTTTTTTCAAAATTTTCAAATAAGTCACATGAAGGAACAAAATAATTTATCTAATTTAATTAATTAAAAAATTAAGAATTCAGTAACACAGATGCACTGTTGCATTTATCAACATTCTAACCGAAATATAATTACACCGAAAGATTCAGTGTAACCATGTTTAAAACACGGTGAAAATAGTTTAGTCTAAATTT
This sequence comes from Brugia malayi, assembly GCF_000002995.4. Taxonomy (NCBI): domain Eukaryota; kingdom Metazoa; phylum Nematoda; class Chromadorea; order Rhabditida; family Onchocercidae; genus Brugia; species Brugia malayi. The sequence continues at coordinate 13,203,002 of NW_025062477.1, forward strand.
AAGAGGTAGTGTAAGGAGCACTCACACTTATGTCAAATTAATGGATTGTTGATAGTTGCATGATTTACAGTGAGAGGCGACGACATAATCTTTAGCATTATCCGAAAAGGTATTCATCTCTAACTTACTTTCTTCTCTCTCTCTCTCTCTTCAATACTTTTCTTTCCTGAAAGTTAATCGATTTCAATACTTTTTTCATTTATGCTTGGGAACAGTGTAAATATTAGTTTTATTGAATTGCTCATTGCATTAACTACCCATTCATCGTTCTATATTTTCCCTTGTCAAATTAATGGATTGTCGATAAATGCATGATTTACAGTTGTTTTTTTTTTCTTCTTTTTTATATCTTTTGTGGAAACTGAACTTTAGAACTGAAACGAACACCTGAAGATAATGAAGTGGTAACATCAAATAAGTCATCATTCCATCAAACCAAGATAACTACTTGTTTCTTACATATTTTTTTCTTATGAATACTTTTTAAAAGTTGTATTTAAAAGTTTAAAATTTGTGTGAGTCACTATATTTTTTCGGAATCTTGATGGAAATACCGGTGTTTCACTGCAAGCAATAAATAATAATTATATAATACGTTAGTTAACGAGTAAGATTTAATGAAACACTGTAAACAGTAAGAGATTCAATTGCTTTCACTATATTTATCTTACAATGAAATTTAAATAATTGCTAACACTAATAATCTCATACCATTAAGATCAACCCCCAATCACTTACTACTAAATTTGTTTGACTGCTATGGTTGCCTTTTGAAGTTGCATTAATCTGGTAATGAACCAAATAAGATTTTAAAATAATTCACTTTCACTTTGTTTAGGGAAGAAATGAATGTGTTTGGTAAAAATTCTGAGACTCAGTTAAAATTTTATCACCAGAATTTTACAGATAATTGATCTTTTTTTTAAAAAAAAAAAAAAATCGTCTACCAAATTAATCATAATTATTTGAAAATAGAAAAATTGTAACTTGTTTGAAACAGTTTACTTACTTCAGACGTTGTGGATAGCATGCAGAGCGATTGTTTTTGGTGGTGTTATTATCCTTTTTGGCATTTTGATGACTATTCTTGGTTATTTTGATGTTTATTTATCTCAGGTTTGTACATTTTTATCTACTTTTAGTACATGCTAGTATTTATGCAAATTTATGTCGTTTGTTATTTTATGCAATTTTTAATAACAGTTTCATAAGTATTTTAATAACTCAATAAAATCATCCTTTTTGGTTATTTCAAAATGTTATAAGAATTACTCCTATAATTAATTATTTTTAATTCAAGTGAAACTTTGCAGGAAATCGTACACAGAGGAAATGATGGTACCGATAAATTGTCCACCAACTGGACCAAGCGGTATTTGTTTAAAAGTTTGCAGTATTTCGGACCAGTTGCAATGGGAATTGGTTCATTTATCCTTATCGTAGCCTGTGTTATTACTCTTGAAAGCAGGGATAAGAATACGCAGGTTATCCTTTCCATCCATTAATCGCATACGTCATTTTTTTTGAGTAAAGAGCTCAGTTTTTCGATGATTGTTGCAGGTGCTTCATAACATAGAAGTTAATCCGTGTAAGAAAACATCCTTGTTGCAAAGAGATGTGATACAGCGACATTTGCCAATGACTGACCAAGAGATACGTGAGTGGACACCGTTATACAAAGCTGTCCCATTGTCAAGATGTGATTTCACTCCAAGTAAGTTTCGTTTATTCTTTTTAGCGAAGAAATAACGCTGTCACAATTAATGACTTACTTCATAACACCATTACAACACTACTGATATACAGATACTTGTGTCAATATTTGTTCATAAAAGTGCTCAGCTTTATCACTAATTTTAATAAACAATTCTATTCATCCACTCGTTCATTTTTTCTTTATTTATTTGTTTGTTTATTCATTTACTTATTGATTTGTTTATTAACATTATACTTGCCAATATTTTTATTTTCAGTAATGGATAAACAACGGAAATATCGTTCCACACCATGTATACCTCAAATGCTTCTCGATGATGTTGATAATAGGTTAAGTTTTTTTTTCGAATATTGATGAGATAGTTTTGTGGTAAATGAGAACACATTGAATTCCATCCAATATTAACATTGCTATGGGGGAAAAGGTTGAAATTATTTCAAATCTGCATGTCGGAAATTTTATTCATAATCTTTTGAAATTTTGTCAAATTCTGATTCAAATTTCAATACAATTTCATAAGTTTTTTATATAGTATGGCTTTGCTTAGACCAGCTAAAAGTACTAAGAAATTGCTAGGAATTTGTAATTTTGAAGTAATCTTGGGCAATATTACTGTCATTTTTCTGTAAGTTTAATTACAGGAAATTGTATGGGCGATACCTTGATAGTTATTATTGTGGTATCTTTGACATCGAAAATGATTTAGTATTTGACACACACGATCACAGCCGCGCTTGTACGTCCACAAGTGAACACTGCGATCATGCCTCCCATTGGTATGCTTTTCATAAAAAGCGACTTTGATTTATTTGGCTTTTATGAGGATGCATGACTTTAACTACTGACTACGACTTACCCTCAGTTTTCTCAGTATTCTACCTTATCAGGCTTTTTGAGCTTAAACATTATATGTGCAATAGGGCATTGAAGTAATTTGCAGGCAAGATGTGACTGTTGAAATGCATAGTCCGCCTTCGATGTTAAGTACAGTGAGGTCACCGCCGTCGCAAATTTCTCCAGTCAATTCGCCACAGCAAAATCAGTATGCGTTTGCCGTATGCTGCAGTACCTCCAGGAGAACTAACGATCTCGCTTATATTGAACACAATAGTAGTAATATTGTTGTTACTATTGACCCTTCAGCAACTGCTGATACCGCCGTCGATGTCAGGCCATCCGCTCAGGATAGCGGCAGAAATCCGGACGGATTCGAAAAGCATGCTCCACTCGCATCATTAGATATTGAATTTGGAACTTCGAGCAGCTCTTCCTCATCCAATATGAAAGCTCTGAATGTGGACAGCTCCTTTAATATATGACATCATCCACTCAATATTTCGTCTACGGGTTGGGTCTTTTTTTCTATGTTGCCTTGTCATCTTGTGAGGACAATAGACTTCATCAAATATTTGTATGAAATGTATGAAAAATCTAGTTGTTGTGACAAAGGTACTGATCAAACACTGAAAGCAATCAAATGAATTTTTTGGCTCTATCAGAAATTTTGATTTATTTTATAAAAATAAATAACTCCAAGAAATACATTCCGACGCTAAACAATGCACTGGGGAATTTTACCTGTACTCTGTAATTTTATAAATAGTAAGAGATAAAAACAAAATATTTTGTTTAATTTTTTTAATCGAAATTGGGAACATAGTTTAATTAGTTAATACATTCATCACAGAAGAAATTGAAATTCCCTGTTATAGATGACAGATTTTTTCGTGTTATTTTGAAATATAGTAATACTGTATCAGTGATATAATTATTGGAGCGCCTATTAAAATTAATGCAATAAAATGATAACTTTCCTAATTTTAAAATTGCATTATAGCTTTTTTCAAAGCATTAGAATTGTTTGTATAAAAGGATTAATAAGGCAAATTTGAAATGAATAGCAACTTTTCATTTAAAAGAATTGCGAATTTTTCAAATATAACAGAATTATGATGAATTGCTAAGCACACTGTCCTAAATAAGGAATATTTTATAAAATAATTGTGGCACGTTTCAAATTTTCTTTAAACCTACTGTACAAACAATTCCTATAGTTTATTAATAAATATCGCTTTCAGAAATTTTTTGCAAATTCGGATGAAATTAATACAGTCAGTTGATGTCAAAGGAGATAGATAGTATTTTGAAATAGATAATAACACATTTTAATTGTGAAGCGTTACTGTTAGTATAATCTATATCTAGCATCAAAAACTTAATTCCTAAGTTTATGCTGCAACTTACTTTGCATTCTATTAAATTGACTTCTGACTAATCCAGTAAGCCATTTTATTTAAATATAGATCTAACACGAGCATTTAATCGATCAATTTCCCGCAAATTTAAAACATCTGTAGGAAATGCAAGAAAAAGTTTCACATGTTCTGTTGATGACACATCAATATGATTTGATGCCATCATTGTCTTTTATGATTCCTTTGCTATTGTTTTGATATGATTGTTGGTTGTTGAATTAATTTTTAATGTGCCCATTGCAGTTTGAATAAATGAGAATACTGCTGGAAGTTGACACTGATGAATTACTTCTAATATTGATGAGAGGGAGAAAAGACAATTAAGTTATAAGTTTTTTATATTTCTGGAAAAATTCTGTTGAAAACGCAATCATTTCTATTACATAAATATTCAACAAGTTTCCAAAACTAATTTTAAAACAAATGAAATTCAAGTGAAATCAAATATCACTTCAATTATTTCAGACTTGAATAATATCTAGAAATGGCAAAGATTGAGTAATGTTAAAACATGATAGGGCATAAGTGCATTTCAGAATCTCAAACATATTCGAAAGATTATGTCACTCTCTTCCTGATTTACAAAATCTATTCATATCACGGTAGTAAATCACTTATTTATTTAATGAACCAAATCCTAAAGCTCATCTTTGGCAAATATTGGTAGAACGGCTGGTTCTCCTTGCAATATTTCGTCAGCTCGGTCAATTTCCTGCAATAAAAATTAAAGAAATACTTACAATCGATCGCATCAACTTATTAATTCACAGCTATAATGAAGGCTTTGATTTGTTTAAGATAACTATGAAATAATATTAAGAATAACGTACCGACACAGAAACAATGCCATCATTATTAAAATCTAGAATCCAAGCAATCGATGGATCGCGTTTCCGACCTTCTAGCTTTTTATCACTCGCTACTGCAGCCATTACCGCCATATCTCGTTCCATCACCTGGCGAAATTCCATCGAATCTATCCGTCCGTTTCTATCGACATCGAAATATCTGGAAAAAATTTTCCGTTTTGTTTTTATGAGTTTAGTTCTTGTGACTAATATCATTCGATATTTTTAATTAGATGTGTTTCTTTAGTACAGCTGCATGCAATGGACAGCAGTTGGATGAAATAGCTAACATCTGGATTGTTTAAGGTTTTGTTCAGGGATGAATTTTAAACGTCTGAAACAGCTACCTGATATAATATCTAGCGGCATTCACATAATCAATATTTTCATTTCTCCATGTTTTGCCAAAATTTTTCTTCAGGTTTTCTTGAAATTTAACCAACTAAAACATTATTATAAGACACGTGGTTCAAAAATAAAATTTCTGGAAATAGGACTGATTATTTCCGGTTCTATTCACATCGACAAGAACTTTTAACCATACAGCAAGGCAGTTCTTTAATCAACGCAAATGCAGTTATGAAAAAGTTATCGATTTCATAAATAGTGATTTTTTGTGAAGTAATGAACTGAAATAGATGAAGTAGAAATGATAATTTTTAACATTGATTTACAATAATAATTTAGTTAAAACCTCATTTTCAGTAAGTACTGTATCGTTATTGATATCTAGAAAGTTGAATTGCAAATCGAGTGACCACGGCTCAACAGTAAGCATTTCAATGTTAAAAATAAGCCAGTGCTCATCGTTAGGAATATTTTTCCATACTGAAAAATTAATTTCCAAATATGAGTGGGGACAGAATATTCGTTTGTTGTTAAATACTGGCATAGTCAAGAATATATTTTAATATTTTACACCTTCCGCCGACTCAGTTATCCTTTCTTTGTGCAACTAATGAAAGTTGTTTAATCAGATAATTTCCAGCTGATGAGATTTAAAAACTTTTCGAAAATGAAACACAACAGAATGGCAGGATAATTTTTTCAAAGATTGTAACAATTTGGGAATAATTGCGCATAATGAATAGAGTATTAGGCAGAGGTAACTAAGTAACTATTGAAATGTTCATTATTAAAGTGAATACATCACTTGTCACTTCATATAATATTTGTTTGCACGCAGTAGAAATAGCGCTTGAACGCTTATTTGCCCATAAATTAATAAAGTGATAGAGTAAAGCCTTCTCCATCAACGCGGGTAAACGATGGGAGTAACTATAACGCTTAGGGTAGCCAAATGCCTCCTCGTTTAATTCATGATGCACATGAAGGGATTGACGAGATTCCCACGGTTTCTACTTAATACTTGGCAAAAGCACACCCAAGAAAACGGGCTTGGCAAATACAGTGGGGAGAGAAGACCTTGTTGAGCTCAATAAAGAATTATCTCAACAAGAAGTTCATATATTCAGTTGAATTTAACAAGCACAGATTAAGACAATAAAATTGAATAAACTTCACTAAATTCAAAATCAACTACCCTATTAATAACCGTTATTAAGCTTACCTTTGCTTTTCTTTTTCCTGCTTAACCGATATGGTACATGAATTTTCCTTAATTCAGTGTCGCACATCCCACGCATACCTTTGTCTAATCCAGGTATTATCATGCCTACGCCAAGCTGTATTCGAATCGGTTCATGTCCATATGACTGGTCACACTTTTTATTAGCTTCAGTGAATGCTTTATAGTGGAATGTTATGAAATCTTTACGTTTTGCAGCACGTGGACAGTTCACTGGTCGCCATGTTTTCTCCACCTGAAATTTATGGTAAATTCATCTAGATAAGCAAATTTATAACTTTTAAGTATATAGACTAATATAAATAGAATAGGCAAAAATAGAAAGACTATGCTTTCTTATCATTCATCTGATAATCGACGAATTAAAACAAAGACAAAGGGTTTTCAACAAGAATTCCTTAAAGAGAGGGTGGCATCAACAGAAAAGCAGTAGTGTGAAATGTGAAGAATACGTTAATTTCATATTCGGACATCCTAAACTAAATGAGAATATGCATTTTTCATCTCAAAAAGATTGATCAACTTTGACCTTGATATCAAGTGGGCCACCATTCGCCATTTCTTCAAGCTGTCTTATTTGCGCTGCGGTCATCGGTTGGCCTTCACCACGTATTTCAATTACTGGTATACTGTCTTCAAGTTTTCGTTTCTTTCCGACGTCATACATAATCGGTGTTTCCGTCTCAACAACATCTGAACATAGACCTGAAATTTGAGCATTTTAAAAAAATAAAAGATGAAATAATAAATTCTTTTCCGAGGATGGTCTTCAGTTTCTACAGCAAGAGTGATTTGCAATAATTAGTGGATTGGTAAATACGACATAATGAAACTATCTTTACATTCATCAAAAAGCTCGATAATCTCACTTTGAGTATCATCTCTTCCATTTTCCCTATTTCTTCTAACCTATAATCCATTACACTATAATGGAAACAGACTATGGTATTTTTCTCGCATCATAAATTGCGTGAAAATTGGTTTACCTGGTAAAAATATGAAGGTTATGAGGAAGGCTTGAACAAGTAGAGTCTGGAACATCACATTCGATTGGTGTCCACACAAGGGATGACAGCCGAATGGAGTAACAATAGCGCGAGAGATGAGTGACCTTGATGCGCCAGTAATGAGATCGAATGTGTATGTATGTCATGAAGAAGTGATACGTAACCTCAAAAAGTAAGAGACGGCACATCTTATTTTATTATGCACAAAACTTATCCTTTTCAATTATTCTCGACATCGTGGTCTCCCTCATTGCGATCTTTTCGAGATCGAATAGTCTGAAGTTTTAGAAGACAGATTTCCATCGGAATTTTTTCAAGTTTTCATGGAAAAATACAAAGAAGCATTCTTTCCATTTTTGTAACTTAAATTGTTAGACTTGTGGTAAAGAGCTTATTAAATTTCCATCGATATCTTATCAAGCACTTAAGATTGAAACTGCAATAGTTGTGATCCTAATTGAGTACAGAAGTATTCAAATTTCTACAACCTTTTGTTTTGTTATAACTTTTTAATTTTATGCGTTAATTTTTGTTTGCTTTCTTCAATATTGTTTTGGTTTTTTATCTCATAAATATTTTCATAATAAACCAAAATAAATTTGAATCTCAATAGTGAAAAAACCTTTCAAAAACTCTTCAGAATAGAAAAATGGACGAACAAATTGAAATTCCCTTGGTAATTTGAGAATAGGAAGAATTGAAAAACTAATTCTAGTACATGAGACGAAGTGCCCATAACATTTCCATTAAAAATTTGTCTTTTCACCTTATACCCTTCAAATATATAAGTAAATGCAATACTTCAGAGGTACTCTAACTTCACATACCTAACTGTAATTGCATTAGTTTAACAAAAACAATGCAAACCTCGATAAGCAAATAAAAACTTCAATTTTTCAAGAGTATGTGTGGTCCGATTGACAAAGAACAAATACAGATGATGAATGACACTCTTTTTAAAACTTCGATTTCATAACTTTGGTCCCAGATTTTTTTCGTTAAACATTTATTGCATACCAAAGCAGGTTCTCTCACTGTAATTTCTCGTAATTTTTGGTCGCTATTACCTTGCTTTTCAAGACTAAGTGATAAGTAAGAATTTTAAAATTTGGCTTCTGCAAAAAGGATGCAAAAATTTATGGTCTAACATTTCTGTTAGAAATTGGAAATGTTAAAGCTTGCGGGATAATATCATTGTTCTAAATCTTTGACGAAATTAATTAGCTTTAATTGATATTATCAGTGGTTTACACTGAAAATAATACCCATGTCTTTATCACATCCTACAGTCTTTGCTCTAATTATTGACTATTACTGTTTAAAATAAAAATAAGACTATTAGATAACGAAATATAATAGCTAATTTGAATAGGAATTGTTGACTTAAAAGCCTTGTCAATATTTATGTTGGAATTGAAAACAAAATAGAAATGTTTAGTTTTTGATTTCTCACAATCACCATTGTTTGCTTGTTTATCACATTGTTGCATTACTGGTAACTGTTTAGCGAAGGCTAATTAATTCACTAATTTAACTAATTCTTATCCCTCGAAAAAAGATAAAACATTCGATAATGATCAGCAAATTTTTAAAAAGCGCCGCTAATTTAGTTGTCATTAATAATTAATCAATAATAGAAATATTAACATTAAAATATGTATTATAACTTATTTCTTTTGGCTTGAATTCTGCTTTCATTATACATATGCTTATGTATTAAAAATAATAGGAATTTATTTTACTTTGAACAAATATTTAGAAGCTTTTACAATTGTTACTAACATTTCGTTTCATACTTCTCCGGCATATCATTCCCGATATACTGATTTTCCTTATTTATATTATTAAAGACACGATTGGTTATATACTTTTTTGATATTACAAATTGTAAGTCTATAAGTGCTACATCAAAAAATATTCCTCTTTTCCATTTAAATTTTGAGAAGCAAAAATTGAATGATAAAGAGAATAATGCAAATACCGATGAATATACATGAATACGCTTGAAAATAAAGCATCGAATGAAAAGCGAAAAATGATTTCAATAGAAATGATTGTCTGCTGCTGGCAGTTGTTTTAATAGACATTTTTTTTTAGAACTGAAAAGAATACATAAAATGTGCCAAACGCTTCAACTCGGATATCGATCATAAATAGTTTTATTGGAAATGCAAATAAAACTGCATGGAAAGCTGCGACAATTACAACAAGACAATTACAACAACAACAAGCATTTGATCCAACAAGACTCGATTGAATTAATCAAAGTGTAAGGTGACTAATACATCATTTTTATAACTTTCTTATTTAAAAGCGTAAAAATCGAGCATTTATGAATGGCATAAGATTCGTAACACAGCCATTGTCGTAGCTTGCTGTGTAGTTTTATCTACATTTTCAATTTTCATTACGATAATTGACGATGAATATCCGAACTAAAACATTGGACAAATTGACTGCTACATTTATTAAAATCATTTTTAGCTTTTCCATTCATTCATTCTGACATTCAAATCATTTTATCCAATTGATCTTTTGATCTTCGCACGTTCATTTATTTAAATAAATAAATAAAGGAAATTTCCTTTTATATATTTCTCTAACAACGTTGGAAATTTTCATTTGTTCTGTTTGAGGAAGAAGAATAACTTCAAAAAAAAAAGAAAAAAGGAAAAAAAAAAAAAAAGGAAACCGGAACTGTTTCTCCCGCATAAGAATTGGACGCATTTGTAACACGCATTGTTAACGAATGGCAAATGCGACAGGTGCTTTTCCCCTTTTTTTTCTTGTCAATATTTTGAAATTGAACTTTAATTTTTTTTTTTTTTTTTTTTTTTTTGGGTTTGTTTCAAATTCTTATCTAAGGTGAATGAAATGCTACAGAAAGTAGTGATCAAAGCAAATAAACACTGCTGCATTGAAATGTCATTTCATTTTTCAGCAACTACAATAGCCGTGACATATACCAGATTCCAATTACTCAACCCATTCGTCATTCTCTCCTTTCTTAGAGAAAAAATGAAACGCTCACAGCAGCAAGTGATAGCAAAATTCTGAGTTATTCCTTTGTAACAAAGGTCATGCGACATGCACCGTTCAGTAACGTATCGACTAAGCGTCTACTACTAATCATTTGATGAATTAATTCCCTAATTTCAGAAATAATCAAAATTTCGAAACGTTCCAGATTAATTAGTTGCGTAGTTTCTCTGCTAGTTTATTGCTTTTCTACAAAATTTTCTCATAGCATAGTAGTAGAATATGTATGCATGATCTTCTATTCATGCAGGTATGCAGAAGGTAGGATGTCATTTTATCTGTGTTGTCAACACTAATACTTGCTTTATTGATTTGGTAAGTTAAAAGATGGTGTTTTGCTTAGCAGCAGTAGAATGAATATAGCTATCGACACTCTCTGAATTATGATTTCAGCAGGTAATGATTTTCTCCCTGTCAACACTAGCAGTGCTTTGACATCATTAATTATCACACTTGACACTAAATCTTTTGAAAACATCACGTGACTTCAGTGGTTGAAATAATTTGCCATGCCTCTTAGTCACTACCATTCGTGGTATTAAGAAAAAACTAGTAATGAAGATCCGATTTTACATACCTCCGTTCCAGTGCAAATATTACAGGCCGATCGGTGAATATATTTAACACACATTGCTGCTAATGGTTATTCTTGTCAGTATTTGCCCTCTTAAATGGGAACTGATTTGAAAAAAGAAAAAAAAAAAGTCTTTTTAAATATTAACAATCTCCAAATATTTTCTAAGATTAATATGAGTCTATTAATGTGAGCAACTTTATTTTTTTTACAAAGAAATTTCAAAAAGGTGATCTGATAAGAGAAATAAGTGATAAGTTTAGAATAAGTTACTTCTTATTTGATCTTTACTGTTAACGTATATAAGTTGAAACAATTACTTTTTTTAATAACTTTTTTGCTTTTTTACTTATAATTAAGTTTGTTATTGAATTTATTGATTCTCTCATCTTTTGTCTTACAAACATTCCACAAAATTCGCTGATGGTTTTAAGCTTTATTCGCCCTTTTGCCAATTTCTACGAATTTCTGACATTCTAAGAGAAAGAGGAGAGAGGAAGAGAGTGAAGCACGATGATGAGAGATACACATGAAGTGGAGCAAAGAAGGGTCAGGCAACAGTGTCTCCAACATGACATCATCAGCTTTTGGAATAGATGACAAATGTGTACACACCACCCAGTACCTTCGCTTCAGAAAGCTATCGCAATTCCTTTTCATCCATCCATCCATTCATCCATCCAACCCACCAGCCATCCAACATGTATATTCTTCTCATTATAGCACTGTTGTAGGACAGGTAAAGTGACAGGTACTCTCCAATACTCACTCATTCACGTGGCTCCAATTTTCCTTTGTTTGCATAACTTCATGTTTAAACTTTACTATTATCATTGCAAGGTATCTTCCAACGAAATGCTGTCAACGACATTTAGTATTCTTGTGTACATTGTACTCTTCTTTTACGTCACTAATTAGATTTGAAATTGTCTTACCAATCTTAACAACATTATACAACCATGTGCATATTTTGATTTAAAAAAGAAAGCCTATTATGTAGATAATGAAGCGCAATTTGTCCATCTTTTTAGTCAAAAAATAATTGAAAAATGCTTTTAGAAAGAATCTTAGAATGATAACAGAATATAAAAGGAACATCACTGGGGTTGAACTTTGTTCTTATTTTTTGGATGGCAAATGTCTTTCATGTTTTTGAAATTCTAGATTTCTTCTTCCTAAAGTTGAAGTTATTCAGTTCCTACTACCATTCAAATTGGATGATATTTGTAAAACCCTGACAAATTTTTTTAGAGTTGTGGCTATTAACACAATTGACGTATGAATTCAATTTCAAATTCCTTCAATGATAGCAGATCGAATACATAATTTTAGGACTTTGAGGTCCTAAAGAAAATAACTTAAGGAATTGATTTCCGTGTTGATTCTGTGATTGTTAGGCAACAGAAATCAGTTCGCTTTGAAAGCACTCAGAATTACATTTAACTATTTGCAGCGTAAAGTCTTATTAAAACATTTTAAGATAACAGATAGAGTGCTAGTGCTTTCCATGCAAAAAAACACTTCGCTTCCTGATGATTCAGTATAACAACTGTTGAGGACTTTATAAATGCGTGGAAAGCATTCACCCACAAAATATATGTTATTCTCACAATCCACACTAAAGATGAATAGAAAATTTAGTATGGTTGTTTATTTCTGTGATGATTTAATTTGATGTTCATATCGTTCTGACACATTGTATCAAGTTGTAAAATATTAATGAAGAGAGGAAGTGTTTGAATTAGTTGACACATGTTGACATATTTGAAGAAGATGGAAAAGAGCCATCTTGAATGAAGTAATAAAGATTCTTTTCATATAAACATAATTAATTCCACTTTACTTTCTTCCCTAACATTCATACTGATTTCGATAATATTTTCAAATAGAAAATCCTTCTCTGTTATGTTGACTCATCACCACACATATCTCAAATAAAGTTCATATTATTTGAAGACTTGTTATTCTGTTATTTTTCATTTCCAGTTTGAAATATGATTAGATTTTAGCATTTTTCTTTTTTTTTTTTTTTTTTTTTGGAATCGGTACTAATTTTGGGGGTGATTTGTTTTTTGAGTAAAACAGAAAAGCATGCATGAAAATAGTGAGAGATAGGAAATAAAATTTATGCAAAGTGCCGTATGGTATGATTTGAAATGATAAACAGTCTAATTTCTCATTTCATTCTGTGTGTATGTGTATATGTACAATTCAAGTTTTTTTTTTTCTTGCACCGAAGTGATGAATGTTTGTAAAAAAAAAGTAAAATGATAGCTAAACAAATACGAGATAAGAAGCTTGAGAATATATTTTGATACCTTTTGACTATCTTCGTACTTGACAAATCTTTGAACTACAGTAATATTTCAGTCTTTGTCACATTAGTTATTGTTAACTAGTCTGATAATTTGATGATATACTTTAATCACTTATAGACATTTCCAAACATTCCCAGTTTTTCAGGAAAAAACGAGATGGAGACAGAAGTATCTACAATACAGGGAAGTGGACCGGAGAGTGCATCGAAATCCGAAGAGATTCAGCTGTATAAAAGACGTTATTACATATTATTAGTGTTTGCCTTGCTGTCAGCTTCCAATTCCATGCAATGGATTGAATATTCCGTTATTGCCCATATCGTTGTCGAATTCTACTCGGTGTCTTACGTTGCTGTTAATTGGACTTCAATGATTTACATGCTTACTTATATCATTTTTGTGCTTCCCGCAAGGTTTGGCAGATTTTTCGAGAAATCAGTTTGTCTATTTGTGAAGGAGAAAGAACTTATTCTAACAGTTGCCGAATGAAATTCATAGAGCTATGGATGCCTCAAAGATGATACCTCTATTATTGATAACTGTAACTGTTCTTATTTGTGTTTTCCTATACATACAGATTTCAAAAAAAAAAAATCAAATAATTCATTTATATGATCAACATTAGGTTAAACTAATGCAATTTTGCATTCAAGTGACAATCAGTTTTTAGTTGGGTTCTTGACAAATATGGTTTACGAATATCAATAATACTTGGTTCCAGTGGTAACTGCATTGGAGCATGTATCAAGATGTTTTCAGCAAACCCTGGTTGGTTCTATTTAAATCTCGAAATTAATTATATTATAATTAGACCATAATAATAATTGAAAACAAGAAGACGTGACTAGCTGCTATATAACACAAAACTACGTAAAGTGACTCTTAAAAAAGTGTTCCTCACAAATCTCAGCAAAATAAAATATTATAGGGATTCAAAATTCCTGACAAAAAGAGGATAATTTGTTGTAGTTAAGACGCATTTTGGATCACATTCCTGGGACAAACCATCGTGGGCTTTTCGCAAATGTTTATCTTGGGTATACCGCCGAGGTTAGCTGCTGTATGGTTCGGTCCAGAACAAGTTTCCACAGCATGCGCTATTGGTGTCTTCGGCAATCAAGTATGTTAGTTTATAAGTTATGATCAGATTCAATTTAAAATATAGAAAAAGCAATTTAAAGTAGAAAAGACGGCAAACTTAATAAGACGCTGAGAGGTTAAAAGGACGAATTATTCTCAGTGCAAATAATATAATTTGAAAGATGTGCGAATAGACTTCTATAATTGTTAATTTTTCGAACTATTTTAAAACTTTCAAATTTCTTTCAGTTAGGCATTGCAATTGGATTTGTGCTTCCCCCTTTTCTGGTTCATATGGGTACTACGGATTTTATTGCCTCTGATTTAAACCGATTATTTCTCATTTCAGTCGTTGCTAATACTATCGTTTTCTTGCTAATCATATTTTGTTAGTTTCTACTTTTTTTAAAGTATAAATCAGCCTAGCGATATTCATGATTGCAATTTATATTAGTAATATACGACCGTTTTGTGGCCTCAAAATTATTTTATCAATTTCGGTATTAAGTCATTGATGCCTAATGGTCGGTATTAAGTAACTGATGGCTAATTATCAGTTGATGTCTTGTATATTACTCTCTGCACGATCACTTTAAAATTTAATCATTTGTAAATTCTAGATTTTTCGACTCACTTTTCTTTCCTGATTACTCCATTTTATAATCAAAATCACCTAAGTTAACTTTTTTTTTTTTTTTTTTTTTGTTGCTGTTTTAGCATTTCCAGAGAAACCACCCTTACCACCAAGTTTGGCACAACTACGAGTGCTAGAGGATACCAGCGAGAAAAATTATTACCATTCATTGAAACAACTTATGACAAACCCAAATTTTACACTTCTTTTCATTACTTATGGTATGCATGTCACTATTTTAGTTTGCAAGTTCACATTTTGCAGATTCACATTTAGCAAGATGGAAGATGCACTGCAAGTTGCCCATTGCTACTCATTAAAAATCTGCTTCACTTGCAGGATTCAAATACATAAGTGTTGAAAATTTAAAAAAAAAATAGGCATTTCCAGAGAAACTACCCTTGCCACTAAGTCTGGCACAATTACAAGTGCTAATGCAAAGCATATTCGTTTTAAGCGCGGCTGGTTTTAAGCTAATATTTTAAGTATAATTTTTGTATAACTAATTGTTGATTAGTGGGTTTAAGAATTCTTAATGTTGTAGGATAATTTTAAAGTTTGTGAGATTCATATTTTCGAGGTTTTAAAAAGTTCACTGCGTAACCTTTTTCTCTATCCTTTTAGAGCTTTTCCAAAATGAAATATGTTAGAGTATTATATAAAATTTTAAGGAGTTAATGTTGGTGTATTTTATGCCGTATCAACAGTGCTCAGTCAAATGATACTGATATTTCACCCAAATGAACAAGAAAGTGCAGGTAAATGACAGAGTTAATCAGTAAAATATTATATTTATTAAATGAAAAGTAAGGGCTGTTTTTTGAAATAATTTTTTGATTGATTCGAATGCTATTTCGGTCATAAAATTATAGGAATGATTGGTCTATTACTGGTTCTAGCAGGAATGATTGGTTCAGTGCTATGTGGCTTCATCCTAGACCGTTTCCATCACTTTAAGTAGGTGTTCATTTCTATTCATCAATTAAAGTTTTGTAACTTTGTTCCGTTCTGTCATATCACAACATTTATCTTGTGGATGTCAGCACTGTCAAATATGGCAGCTGGGAAAGAGCTGCCAATGAATATTGTTTTAAATGGTGATTAGTCGATTATCATTTCATTTCCGTTCTCCATTTTAGTATTTTCACACAAAAACTTACCCGTGCTTAATGTGATTTACTACTATAGTTATTCATCAGGCGAATAAATAAGTGAAAGAATGAATGAATGAGTGAATGAAAAAAGTGTTATATGTTAAATCAGAATTTGCCATTTAAAAAAGGAAAAAGTTGGTAAGAACCATAAAGTATTGAGTTTCTTATAAATTATAATTTATTATAAATCACTTTTTTTTTTAAAGATTGACTACACTTGTTGTATATATATTCTGTGCAATGGGCATGCTTTTGTTTACTTTTTTGGTGAATGTCGAACAGATGTGGTACATTTATGCAAGCTCCATACTTCTCGGGTATGATTTGCAAAAGAATTTTGAATGTAGTCAGAAATTTAATCAATACTAGATGAACAAGCTATGGCAAAAATAAAATTAAACTCAACAGGAAAATCGAAGTTGCTGAAAATTCAGATGTAATAAAATGTAGTGATTTAACCACACGTCGAATCTGTCTATCAAAGAAACTTACCTAGTGAATGATTCATTTTGGTCCACTTCTAATAATGAAATTCGGAAGTGAAACCTCTTTGGCCTGGAAATTCAGATGTAATAAAATGTAGTGATTTAACCACACGTCGAAGACATAAAAAATAAATTGAACAACCACTAAGGAGAAATAAATTTGCTTTTTGAAAAGGATTCGCAGTTCTGTTAGAAATTCACACATGTGCAAAATTTGTATGTAGTGATAAAACAAAACAAAGAATTTACACATTATTCCCAGTCTGTTGAAGCTCAAAAATCCTATGAAATTTATTGATTTTTTTGTGCCATAGGACGAAAATGGGCTATAATTTAAGCTTGAAATTTATAAGCGAAAGAAAGGAGACGTAGAAATAACCTGCATTAGTCCTGCAATATCATGCTGAAAAAACTCGTTACCATTTTTTTGCAGCTTTTTCATGACAGGATATTTACCGATTGGTTTCGAATTTGCATCCGAATTAACCTTTCCAGTAGCTGAAGGAACTGCGTCAGGTCTTCTAAATGCTTCTGCTCAGGTTTTTTTTTATTTCCTGGAGATTATTCTTTTTATGTGGTTGAAAAACTTTCACTGCTTCTCAACATTATTCTTTGATGAAAGTAATTCGTTTAGGTAATTTTGATTTACATAATTTTTACTTTCAGATATTTGGTATAGCACTTACTTTATGTGTTGGTTTTATTCTTCAATATGGTAGTGTTTTAGCCAGCAATTTAACACTTACGGGATTTCTAATTTTTGGGACTTTTCTTACTGGTTAGTTTTTATACTCCCATATCTTAATTTATTAAGAATCATAATTCTTAAGAGTCGTGTATAATGCAAAGTAGATATCTTTCTTGCCAATTAGGATTGTTTTATGATAAATGTTTATAATTTTATGGGTTTTCAAGCTCTTATCAAATCTGATTTACGAAGACAAAGAGCTCACGAAAGTATTCCATGCATATTACCGGTGAGTTTTCAGCATTATTCGATGTTGTCGCTTTAAAGTAATCATTTATTTTTATTTTCAAACGATAGAAGAAAACAGCTAATTTACTTTCGGAAGCATGAAGATAGACTGCGTAAAAAAAATAGACTTTTGAAAGAACAATTTAACTCATGACTGGAAGTAATTTCTACGCAAACGCTTATTAGAATATTTCTCTTTCTATTTTTTCATACCGACTTGTCAACATACCTAACGAAATCTTTTCTTGCAGCAGTTGCAGTCCGAATCAGTATAGTTTGCTGAGTCGCTAAGGAACATACTGAATAGCGTCAAGATCACTATTTCACTTACCTATTTTCTTTTTTCCCGTGGGCTTTATTGTGCCAACTGTAATGTGATGTTTTCTTCCGGTTATCTCTATCTCATTGCTTTTTCCATTACCTGTGATTCCCAACTAGCTCTATCTTATTTTTTAGTCAGAATTTTGAAAGAATTCATCACTTTATAACTTGCGTTTATCTTTCAACTATTTAAATTCTACTTTTACCAGCTATTTTAATTTATGCTTCATGCCGTATAAATATCTATATTAAATTTATTGTTCAGCTCATCTATTTTATTAATATATCATTGCTAAAGATTACTTATAGTCCCATATTTACTGTTTGTATGTTAATCAGTCGAATTGTGCAAAGATTTTTGAAATAGACACCTATTCTCACGTAATATTATTACAATGACTTAGATAAGCAATTATGAAATTTCAGTTTTTTGAGTAAGAATTGTATTCTTATTTGGAACCTGCAGATGCCATTCATTATTTCTTACCAAATGCTCTGTTGGAGAGACAAAAGGTCAAGCATGCAAAAGGTGCTGTCAATATTATAGAAATGTTTCTATCCTTTTTAATCCTTTTTCCATTGCATACCCTCCAAACAATATGGTTTTCAAATTTAAAGGAAGGATAAATTAAAAGAAATGCTAGAGAAGCGAAAATTGCGGAATTTGTAAAAAGAAAAAAGAAAAAAAAAAAAAAAGACGTTCCTGTACAGATGTTTTTGCAACAGCCTTCAGAGAACATGATACCAGATTCATTTGAACTACTGAGGATTTTTGAAAGCGTTTGATTTTTCGAGATGTTTTGAATAAATTCATTCTTGGAATGATTAAGTAGCCGAATTGATAACATAACTTTCTACAGAATCACTCAAATGTGGAAAGATCTTGCAATCAATGTTTAAAAATGTATTGTAGCAATCAAAGTCCAACAATCAGTGCAACGCAGATTATCGAATGCGAAAATGTTATCGGAAACAATATCATCCTATGTGATGCATTTAAATAGCATCATATATTGAAATCCGATAGCAATAAGACAATAATTTTATAAAAGTAAATGTGATGATCTTTCTCTTCTCTTACATTAATTAATTAACTCTAGTGAGAAATCAGAGGTGACTTAATTAAATTAATGAAGAAATAAGTGATTATTAAAGTATTTTTTACACATAGCAAAAATTCCGAAAACCTTTGAAAATTTTTAAGTCTGCTAGTAGTAAATAGCCAGTAAGCTTAGCTTATAGACAGCATGTGGTTACTAATTACTTCTATTCCTGCATCCAGACAAAATTAATGAAATTTCCTACCTAGTATACACAGAGAATCGCCAATGAAACAATGGTATAGAAGGGTATGCTGTTGGTGAATGATTCAATTAATCCAAAATCGTCTCTCTTCTTTCCATCCATCCCCTGTTAGTAATAAAATTGACATGCCACCTCCTGGATCCCCCGTCTTGCATTCATTCTTTGCATTCATACATTTCCTGTAATGCATCAGTTATCAGCTATTGAGTTAAAAAAATTGAGCAAAGCGGAACGACGGAAACGACGCCGCGCTACGCCAAAATATCGCAATCTTCATGCCAGTCGAGAGCGGTAATTTTTGGCATTTCTAATTTATCTTTTTACAACCAATTATAATATTAATATCATTAAACTTTTTCCAAATAAACTATTGCAATCAACTATCGTAGAAGTTTGAGAATGAACTAAGCTTCCTAACTCATAAGCAGAATCATAGTTCAAATAATTTAATCTCATTCCTTTTGTCGATTTTTAAGAATGCATTATTCATAGCTATTCACAAGTTACAGCATTCGGGTCGAGTCATTCAATAGTGCATTCGCAAAACTACGAGCGCTACTACCTACACTACCACTTAATAAAAAATTATCGAAAATTGAGATACTACGTCTGTCCATTTCGTATATTTCATATTTGGATAATCTGTTACATTTTTGAATAGTGAAACATGTGTCCAGGTAGAAAAGAATGAAATGAAATGAAATAAATGATGAAGCAGCGATACATTTGATTCCATTCCAGCAGTACATTGTGATTCACAAATTTACCAACTTTATCAATGCAATTTATTTTTTGCACATGATGAACATTTATAATACAATATGAAGAAATGAAGCAACAAAAAGTCCATACCAATATTATCATATCATTGCTTACTTTCACTATTCCGAACTAAGCTTATACGAATTTTGGGAAGCAATCAAGATAATTGAAACAGGTCAAGGAGACATTACTCACGCAACCAACCTAAAAGCAGTTCATCAGTTTACCGATATTTGTGAAGGTTCTACTCACCAAACAGGTTGTCTACTTCAATAAATTCTTTATTATAAACCATTTTATTTCGACCATTTTGCAACCATACAGAACAATTATTTATTCTGGTAATACCCTAACCATACAGACTTGAATGAGTCTAGCATCCAACAATCATTAGCCAATAGCACAACAGTTCAAGGATAATTTAGGTTGAGCCCTGAAATTTTCAACCGGCTACCCGCATATGACCAATAATCGTTTTATGAACCTATAAACATCATTCCAGTTTGCAACGAACTGATGACTGCAGTACAAGTCCAGTCAAACTAAACCATCATTTAGTCATAGTAATCTCTTCAAGTCTACCTGACATAAAATCTTGGTAGTTTGATGTCTTTCAGATTAATATTTCCTAGTTTACCAGGGACATTCGATACGTGTAAACACAAATGTATTTAAGATAAAACGAAAATATCAGCATCCAAACAGTTAAAAATAATTGAAGAACCGAAAACCCAATGACGATACAAAGTGTATTTATTCAACAATATACAAAGTACCCAATTTATTTATTTTCCAGCTGTAGCAGAAGCACAAAAAACTCAAAGAATACATAAACTTATCGTCAACTATTTGAAAGCTAAACAGGACAAGAGAACGGGATGAAATGCGGGGTGAAGGATTGGGGCAGCATATATAAACGAAGTGGTGGACACTTGCGAAGTGCATCCATTTAAATCAGATCTGAAATAACCACAAACTGTACCAAGAATACGTATAATTCATAATGGAAAACATTAAATCTAAGTATTTTAGCCCTTAATTTAACTTTATTTTAAAACGAAAAAATGATGGGTACAACACGTAAAACTATACAGATTTTGAAAAAAAAAAAAAAAAAAAAAAAGAAAAATCCATCTCCACATCTCATTCACAAATAACTGCACTGAAAGGGCAGAAAGGATGAATCACTATTCAGCTCGCATTCTCGCATAGGAAAGTTTGACAAATCGAAAAGGTATTGTAGACTGAAAATCACGGCTTAAACTGTCATTAGAAAAAAGAAAATACGAATTAACATAGAAACACCCATTCGCTCACGTAATGTCGAGTAGTTGAATTTGTGCAATTTATGCGGCAGTCTCAATGCCTCGAAGTGGTGGAAGACCTGTGAATATTGGTGCAAACAGCATATCATCTCGAGAAAGAATACTGAAATCATGGTACACTGTTGCAGAAAAAAGCTTATATCTTTCAGGCTCCAACAAATGATGGATTTGAAACTAGAGAATATCGTGCGCCTTAAATTAGATTTTCTATATTTAATAAGGCTCGAAAGAATAAGGAAAAAGACAGAAATACTTCCAACTTTACAATTTAAAAAATTACAGGACCCGAATGGCAACCGTAATAAAATGTAAGAAAATAAACCGACAAAAACGAACAGACAACAAATTCAATAAAAAAGAACAAAGCTCGGTGAGAATACAATAATTAGGAAATGTGGCAATTATTTAAACCAATGATTGTCTTCTTAGACTAATGTTAAGAATAAATCCAATAATAAACTGAAAAAATCTCGAAGGAGGAATCATCCATAAACAATAACAATAATAGTAATTACGACAATATCAGTGAAAACGGTAATCCGACCCGCAATACCACCAATGTTTCGGAAGAATAAAGTTTCGTTCAATCATTTTACAAGTGCATCGTTTAATAGCAATTATAACAAATATTTAAAAGTATAATTTAATTGAAACACAAATGCACCGAATATCAAATGAACGGATTTTGATTATAAAGTCCAATTAAAATTCTATAAAGTGTAAAATGGAATTCTCGCTTCGATGTGTTGCAGTCGCAATATCGAGAACTGCAATCATAACCATTACAATGTAAAATTTGCTAGGCAAGCTGGTCATTACCCACATAAATCACAACTGTACTCACTTTTGCTTAAAATCTATATTTGATCCTGTCTGATTACAGACCTGGAATGCCTGAGTTAAGAGAATCGGAAAGGCGAAAGAGAGACCTCTCAACACTTATCTTTCAAGAAAAGAAAAAATTCGACGCATATGTGGTAATTGCCAAGGAAAATTCCAAGAAAAAGCAGCTGGAATAGATTTTGAAAACATGAAATAAATGAAACTATCAGGTAAACTAGCAAGAGCAAGGCAAGTATGGAGAAAGTAAAAAAGAGCCAAATAATTTACTGGCCGAGAAAGAGAAAACGAAACGGTATAGGGAAATATATCAAGAAACGGTACTGAATAAAGAGAAGACATAAACACACATGTACACACATGACACACGCATGATAAATACACCGAAGATCTCAAGCTTAATCGTTGGTATTAATTTTCAAGTAGCAAGTATATGTCAAAATATCCAACATTTTGTAAAGAAGCGAGGTTTGCAGATTCATCCAAACTAATTTTAATATCTAATGTGAAAGTAGTTACCTCTGAGTTATAAAAAAAAGATCTATTTAAAAAAAATAAACTGCAGGTCTAGAGAGCCACAAAATATCTGATTCTTCATGGAAATATTCCGTATTAAGGGATCGACAAGCAACTTGTCTTTCCTCAATACTAAGCGGGATTCACTGCATGTTTGAAAACTGATCAATAATCTATAAGTTATTAATAAAATCTCTCCACTGCAACCAACTATATCTGGGATGTAAACTTCCTTTTAAAATATAACCCGAAAAAAAGCAAAAATGAATGAAAGTAATGCTTATGTACCAATAAAATAAATGATTTGTTCAAAATTTTCGAAGTTTGAAAGCTCAATCTCGAACTGCAAAACCCAATAAGACTTATAAACTGCCTCCCAATAATTATGCAACGATATAAACGGGAAACATGGCGTAAAAGAGTATGGTACGAAAAAGCTCAATTTAAAGGACAGAAAAAACATAGAAGGGACACCGATCTAAAAGGATGGATTTTGGCAGTCAATAACATAATAATTCGTCTGAACCAAATAAAAAAATGCTACGATCAAGTTAAACAAGCAAGCGATTATCCACTTGAAAAGACAATTTGAGCGGCGCTACAAAACAAGACATACAGCTCATCGAATCGAGAATACAGCAGTGTGCCCTGGAAAAGCATAGTACATGAAGATAAGATGAAAGTATTGCAAAATGATGCAAAAATGAGGGTCACATTGAGCTTCCGTTCACACTGCACTATTCCTTGCACCGATAGCATCGGCAATAGTCTGCTGAGTACTTTGTGACATCGCCATTCCTTGAGTCTGCTGCTGCTGACTTAATGCTAACAGTGAACTGACTGCACTATGTGCCAATCCAGTACCATTCGGTGACATCAAACTCAAGGTACTGCTCCCCGAACTGTTTAAGCGGTCCTGTTGTGCTGCTACTGCAACCGCTGCTGCGGTAGCTACCGCTGTTACCGCTTGCTGCTGTACAGCTGCACTTCTTTCAACACTGCTGGCATCCCCAGCTGCTGTTTGGCTGCATCCTTGATCGGCACTGCAATCACATGGTATGTCACTTGCTTGTAGCCATAGGTAAAAAGAATTTCATCATATTAAACAATGCATGCATTACCTGCCATGAATTGATACTTGATTCACTCCACAAAATTAATTACAAGGGATAAAACAGAACAAACTTTGCATTTTCAAATTTGATATGATGAGAGCTTGCATGCGGTAAATGCGCACTCATCGAAAGGGGTCCACTGGCATGGGTTGATTCATGTCCAAGCTGTTGAGAACGCTGTCGAAACGCGCGACCACAAAATTGACAAGAAAATGGTTTGGCACCTGAGATACAGTTTCCTTTTTGGATATGAAAAAAGAAGGCATATATACTCAAGAACATTAACACGCCACAATTTTCATCTCTCGACCTCATTCCACTTTACTACACTGTACAAATCTAGGTTTCATCTTCATATAAGAGAAAATGCTCAGGAATCCTACCACCGGCCTGTGTAATCGTAAGGAAATATCAACCAGTATGGATCCTTTCATGCTGATCGACATGTGACTTTTGAGTGAAACGCTTCGGACAAAAACGGCATTGATACGGACGATCGTTCGAATGTATGCGTAAATGCTGCTGCAAACCACCGCGTGCTTTGAAACGTTTACCACATTGTTGACATTCATGCATTCGTAACAATCGACATTCTTCCATATGAACTCGCAGCTAAAAAATTGATTATGCTCACTATCCTTTTTCAACAAGTAAAAAGCAGACCTGAACAAAACTAGTAAAAAATTTAAATTTCCGACGAATTCATCTCATTACCGACAAGAAATATAAAATATAAAGATTTTAATTTTTATTCCTATTTAAAATTACCAATTAATTAGTTTAAACTCCACATTCCTTGTTTTTTACAGCACTAATAGTAAAAATTAGTAGCATTAATTTTCATTATTACCATGATGAGTAGACTAAATTCCGGATATCTGCACTACAGAAAGCATTTATCATGGAACTAAGAAGAAAGTAACATAAAACATCTATGTATTTTCTTTTTAATTGTTAAACTGTGGATTTCGAAATAAAAAAGTGAATCAGCAATCTACTCTATACCCTGCCATTAAGCTCGCTTGCCCAAACAGGCAAAAATTATTCTCTCTACTCATTTTCCCGGTGTCATAGTTCAAAGAATTGGACGAAAAAGAAAGTTTACTGAATGATTTAATTTTAAAAGAAATTTTTTGCATCTATAACGAAGCAAACTGTGAAAGACCAAGATGAATGCAAGTATCACTCCGATAATAAAAATGATATTTCTAACTCATGATAGTCCAACAGAGTGGAAATTAATAAAAAAAGATGTCTCCCAACATGCTGAAATCGATGATAACCATTGGTTGTGGATTCAAAATAACAAGCGGTATTCCGAAAATTTGATTTATATAACCCGACTTTTTTATCTTGTCTACAATTAGGTTGTTTTACTTCAAAATTTATATTTCAAAATCAATATTCTCAGTGCATTATTTTTTTCCATTCAAATCTCACTGAACGAATTTCGGATAGATACAAATATATCTGCATGATATATAAAAATTTAAGCGAGCTGATGGAGATTCTAAAAATCTAAAAATGGCATTGATACAACGCAGGAAATGAAATCATCTAGATGTCATAGATTCAAGCAATACGTATTACTCACTTCAGTATAGAATGTCCCTGCTCTTACCCTTTTAGCATAATTGAACAGCACTGTACTAGTGATATACCGCTTGATCTAGTGATAATTGCACAAACAAAATCCCGGACTACGAGCTTCTGATTTAAAAAGTTTTCAATTTATAAATGACGAAATAATGATAGACCCATAACTTTGAAATGTTCTTGTTATGATGTTGACCCAAATTTCAGGATATAATAGGAATATTCAGTTTAACAAACAATCCTCAAAAATTTAACGCTTCATCAAAACTACCACAAAGCAACGTCGTTTCTAGTAGATTTGATGCACACTAACGATACCAAATGTTTATTGAATCCAAAATATTTCTTTTGTATATCACTATTTTGATGTAGATGATCATTACGTTATATCCATCATATAAGATTCCATTTATACAATATGCTACCAGCATTCTCATGTTTTTTGTCCTCATCTACTATATAAGCTCTAATATTTTAAGATTTCATAGCTATAGTTTCCTCCCAACAATGGATCTTATTAGTGAAATACTCATTCCGTAGAAAATATAACTTATGTAATAATTCAACAGTCACAATACTCAATTACTCCTATTGAGAAAAAAAGAAATTAGTTCTTATAGGTAATTAAAAAACGTTAGAGAACACCAGTTCCTCCTTCAGGATGTCCTGAGATATGAAACGAATTGGCAGAGACTTTGAAATAACGCAAGCAGACAAGCCTTGGATTACATGTTTAGAAGAAATCAATCGCATAAAATATCTATAATCCAAATTTCATATGAAGAAATAATTTACTGATCAAAATGAATGTTTTTGCTGGTCAATACTAAAGCACCAAATGTTCACTGACATAATATTAAATAAAACATTGCTTTACTTCGAGTGACTCAAAAATCTTTTGTCTTTTAGTTTTCAGAATTATTCCATTGGTGAAAACAACAAAAAATTAGTAAGTTTTGTGAATAGAAGAAAAAACTAGGATGGATATCTTAGAAATATATCAGGTACTGGCCGCAAACTTAAAACTGATATCTACATTATATGAGATACAGATAACACTTCGTTCACAACATATGGAAGCAGTGAGTCAAATTTTATTGTAAAAAATTTTTAAGTGGTTTCTATAAAGAATGCATTCTAAATTATAATATACAGTCAACATTTCAAATAACTTTTCAATTGTATCTTTGCTCTAGGGTAGGCGAATATTTTGTATGCAATATAGCAATTGCAGCAAATTAAATTTTGGGTAAGCTTATGTACGTTGAATGTAAAAGTAAAGTTTTCTTTATTTAAACAAAGCAGAACTACCGACTTCAGCTTTTAGAACATTCCCCCCTGACCAACATCATTTCAATGTATATATCATTCATTATAAGGGTATTTTGAACATACAGGAAATGTGTTGCATCTATGGACTAATCTTTCCCATAAACTAAATTGGAAGCATATTATGTTATTTTATCCCTTGATCTCTAAATCTTAACCAAGTTCTTAGTATCAAAGATATCCAAAAAATTAACTCTTCAAGAAGCGAAAATGTTCTACATGAAACTCGAATTATGCTTTAAAAGATTTATATGATTGAGAATTATCATAATAAATCTGAATGATATGACTCGGTCTTTGCAAACAAGAAAAAACATGAGGCAGCGCATCAAAACTATGTAACAATCAGCTTGTAAGTCATAGTTTCATGAAGAACCGTTGTAGAAGTGAAGTTAAAATCACATTAGAGAATGATTACAAGTTCCTTGCAAATCGAAGATCAATAGCAATATTCTCAGCATCATTTTACTGTTGTTTTTTGACGGTGCAACAGCGATAATCAATTATATGCTATGTCAATTCCATATCCGATGACTCAAGAATCATGGCTGATCAAGAAAAACATCCAGTTGTAATACAACCATCAATTACATAAACAATCCCACCGCAGCCTATACTGTGTGTTCTGAGAAAGGATAATAGAGAATATTAAAGACTTAAGTTGGTTTGTTTAACCCACATAGCCATCATTCTGTATGACAACTAAAACTAAAATAATCTGTTCTTTTGCTACACAATGTTAAAAATTTAGTTTAGCAGATGGTGTGAAGCGCACAAAAAGCAATATAAACACAAAAGTAAGACATCATCATCAATAGCTGATAACAATAAAAAAAGCACTAAGAAAATTTGAAGACGATTTTGTATGGAATTGAAAATCCCTGAGAAACCAATAATTTCATATTTTAATGTTTAACATCATTAATGATCAGTCAGTAATCGCGAATAAATTATATTATATTTCTTAGGGTTCTTATTATTCAACAATTACTACTGTTATTCATTTATTGAAATATTTGAAAAAATAAAAAATAAAACAGAATTATAGAAGCTGTAAATATCATCAGAGAACAGTGTAGTGGTAAATAGAGAACTGAACAAAAGCATTGAAAATGCAAGCAGAGAAAGAAAACGAATTCAGAAGAATGAAATAAAGTCACTGCTTTCCGTATAAAAAAATTATTTTCGATTTTTAATTGCTCATATTAAATTGGCCAGTTTGATATTAATTTCTTAGATATGTAGTAAAAATTCAAAAAAGATAACAGCCAGCACATAAATTACATTTTTACGAACGATGAATACTATTCAAAAGCCAAAGAAGGAGAAGGAACTTTACCGTTGCAAGACGTATTTTAAAATATTTGCAATGTCACGAATACCGACTGAAGCCTAGGCTATCCGCCAAACAACATATTTAAAAAAAAAAATCAAAAATCTCACTGATCTCGTATTCCATCATTTTTGAATTACCCATTTATTACCAACTTTTTGTCCAAAAACAAACCACAGCTTGGTCGGCCCACTTTTTAGGGCAATAATGACATTTGATAAGGCCATCGTGATGGCTCGAGCGATGCCTAGAACGAAGCGTTGTAGTACCGCTCTGAATATTGCTTTCTCGTGAATTGCTTGCTTGCTGCTGTTGAGAACTATTACTTGGTCCTAGGCTATGCTGCTGATAAGCAAGACTGAATGAGCCTGAAATTCGTTCGTTCGCACCTCACTGTTTACAATTCGTTACCCTAGTTCGCCAAGAGAGCAATTAAAATATATTTCCTTATATACATTCTTCATTACTTTGATCAATAAAAATCATCAAGGACATCATCGTCTTAGAAAATTCAAAAGAAATAGACGATGTGTTTACCTACTGCAGAGGCCGATGGTGTTAGTTGATTGACAGAAATAAACGGCATTAGATCTCTGTTGCCTAAATTTCCGTTCAAGTGGCTTACAACGAAATAGCCCACATCCATTTCATTTTCTACAACGCTTGTATTTTTTAACATAAATTCATGTCACCCCCTCAGTACATACGATACTAAATGAATATGAATCAGAATACTACGTAAAAATTTAAAAGGAAAAAGGAAATACCTTTCATGAGACTCGTCACATCAACAGGTGATTCTGAAAATGGCAAGTCACTGAGTCTTGATAGATGGTGTACGTTTTTGATAAAAATACTTAATATAAAAGAAAATATTCTCAAATGTTGCACCTCAACTGCTTATTCAAGAGATTGGAGTCTATCAATTCACTGTTTCTATTTCCACACAACTTGACAAGAAAATTTTTTGGAAAACAAATATTTTAACAGAAGTTGCAAGTCGTAAGTATTCTAGGGATTATTAGTTTCATTCATATCTTTTAAAAACAGTACACGAAATTGTTGTGAAAACAATAAATGTTTGCACTAACCATTCCCACTTTTGGGCGCAGTGTCTTCCGGGCCGGGATGTTCGTTATGTGCATGAATTGCAGTACTGGTCCCCCCTTGGGTGCTTTGCAATGTGTCGGATGATGATGGAGAGCATGAAGTTGGTGACATTTCACTTGGTGATGACATATTCTCTCGTGCTCTGCAATTAAACCTATTTTGTTAGTATTTTCAAAAGGAGAGAGACAGATAAATGCAACATTTAAGATATTAAGTGCATGCATACAGATAGATAGTCAAAAACTAGAAAGTCTACGAATAATTGAATAAATACGAGTTTTATTCAATATGTGGGAAATGTCCAGAAAAAGCCTTTAGGGTTTCAAGCTATTTCCCGCACACTGAATGCAAGTTCATACCATATCTCAAAAAAAAAAAATTCTAAGAACTTAAAATTTTACTCGGAAAGAAAATTAATTGAATCTTCAACCAGACGTGGAAATTGTAAAAAATAAAGCAAAAGCAATCTCGCATAATTCGTTATTTTCATAAGGATTACGATAGGCAAAAAATATCGTATTCACGATACATACCCGTTAACTATAACCTGAGTATGTGCGCGACTCGGTATAGCAAAGCCTGCCAAACGACCATGTTCTGCAGTGCTTGATGCTGCGGCTGCTGTATTCATCTTCAGTAGTGCTTGTTCCTTAGCCACTATACTTGCTATCATATCCAAATCTTGAAACTGAAAATATCCCAAAACCTAATTCTGATCTTCATTTTTGATCAAATTATGGAGAAAAAATCCATCAGACACGGCAACCTACCCTGTTTCAGCCCGCCTGTCCGCGTCAACCCATTCTTTCTAGTAAAAACCTTCTGAGTACAGCAGATTCTCCTTTAATGCATAGTACCAGCACCATCCCATTACAGCGTGTCGTTTTGTTACGCTGCACGTCCGATGGTACCACATTACCACATCAACTAATCTTCCGAGGGTTCTGGTCAACATCCCATTTCACACTATCTTAACAACTATCAGCTGGTTAGACTGTTGTCAAGACAATACCCTCTTATTCTGAAAGTTCGTGAAGAATCAAAAGAATAATCAAAAGACATCATCCGAACGAAGTATTTCGAATCGATGAAAGACACCCCTAATGAAGGGAAGAGTTGCAAAACTGAGACTAAGTAAGACCTGCCCAAGAGCTTTTATAGCAAATTTGCATAAAATTTTTAAAAAGAAAATTGTTATTTGTAGGAATAGCAGAAATGGAGTAAGATGTGCAACAGAAGTAGAGAGTGAAGAAAAGATAGGAAAAAGGAAGAGAAGGGGAGAGAAAAAATCTGGAAAAGCTTGCTTTTGTATTGGGGAGCTTTTTGTAGGAGAATGAGGAGAGGGGAGAAAAGGACGAGAAGGGTAAAAAGTGCTATCTCTCGTGCTTGTTTCTCTTTTTTTCTTTTTTTTTGAAAGCAAGCAAAGGAATGAGGAGAGCTGTGGATAGAACAGATGAAACCAGCATGAATGAATTGTGGAAATGAATGGAAAATTTTCCAGCTGTACTGTGGACCGTTATAACATGGAGTCAGTCAGTCTTTTTTGAAACATTTTCAATTGTAAGGAAAAACTTCTCTTCTGATAAGATGGATCAGGCCCTGTTCCATTTACGGTAATAAAAAAAGAAATTTTAAAAAAATATGCCACTAACTACGCCAAGAAGCAAAAACCAGTGACAACAACAACAACAACCATAACAATAGCTTCCAAAATATGAATGAAAAAATTGCAATGACGTTTTTTTTTTAAAAAAACTTTTCCCCACTTTTTCTGAAAAAAAACCCTAACAATCTTTCTATCACTAAAAGCTCAAATTTCAAACAAAATTAAAATTTGTTGCAAAACAAAACCGAGAAAATTCTCATTTCTAAAAATGAATAGGGGAATAAGAAAGAGATCAAAAATTCAAATAAATAATAGATAGATTTTCTATAATAATGTAAGAAAAAAATCTTTCGTGCTTCACAAAGCGTATCAGCAAGCAAACAATATTGATAAACTGAGACAGAAGCCACTTCACAAAATATCGTGGATAAAAGTGAAAAGCACTATCTATACTCCTCTTTTATAAATAAAGTATTCATTCATGGAAGCAAATCGAGATAACGTGACTGCTTGTTCACCACTGTACCGTAAAATTGGTACTTCTGAACTAAAAAAAAATGTAACTAATAAAAAATAAATCAAACATAAGTAACCACTGAGCACAAACTGAGGACAATTGCGAAGTCTTCCGGATTTCACGACACATATTTAAGTGAGGAGAAAAACCCTGCTAGTCCAAATCCATTCAAATATTATTTCAAAAGGTTTTAAATTAAGCATCCCATTTTTACATAAATCAAAAATCATTTTTCCTACAAAACAGTATACAGTCGGAAGCAAGAAATAAAAAAACACATCAGTCATAAGCAGGATGAAGAAACACGCTGAGTTGTACAACAACGGACTACCAGCTATACGAAAACGTACCATTCGGAAATGACCAGTAACTCGGCATAATTATACACCTGGTATCCGTTAGCGTTTACTAATATCAATTGCAATGTATTGAAATCAAGCTGTTCTCGTGACAAATATGACGAGAGGAACATGAAGCAGGCCACATGATGTAGGCAAACAAATAAATTGATTAAAATATTATTTATGTTGTTCTGCAACAATACAGCACAAATCTGATAAATCAGAACAAAGTGTAATCGTTTACATTCTCACCACAGAGTCTCTTAGACGAAGCGCTGCCTTAATTTATACATATGCTAACAATAAAAGAAAAAGGAAACAAAACAAGATGAATAACCCAATCACTCAAAACTAAACTTCAAATTTTTATTTCAGATCATTTTAGCGGTTACACTGGTAGAAAAAAAGTTGAAACGGCTAAGGAATATGAGAAACAGCACATCGTCTGCCATTTATTATACATGGAGACAGTGACCAAATTCTGATAAATTTCGTGCACATATTAATTATACTTTGGAAACTATCTTTCTATAAGCAGCATTAAGAAAATACTTTGCTTTATGACTGACTCATTCCGCCATTTTGAATCAAACTTGGGAGAAAAAGAAATTTTTTAGTAATTTCCAATAATTTAGCGTACTTAGAATTTGAGGAAAAAGAGACTTCAAGAAAAACTGTAGATATAATTGTGAAAAAAGTGCAGGTAAACCATTGATAGTTTTGATTAAGTGCGTATTTAGAATAAAGATAATGAAGCAACAAATATTAATCAAAAGAACATAAAAGGATGTGATAATTTATGAAGCGTAAAACCATATTTCGTCCTTAAAAAATTGACACTGCCTTTATTGAAATTTAAAACAAGGTAATTTTTGCACACTCCGCACAGAAGAAAAAAGCCAACACTTCGTTCCTCTAACTTATGGATCAATAAATCTTTATCTTTTGTTTCCAGCTAATTAAGCATTGGCTGTAGAAGGATAGAAAAGCATAACCACGATTATTTCTTTAAAATCTTCTCGATCCGAAATTTACATGATTTTTACCTAATGCCTCTCTACCAACCTAACCTTTAATAGAGCATATTTAATATGCGAGTATAATAATACAACCGATGAAAATTATGCGGAGCATTCAAAACAAAATAGCAGGAAACTTACTAAAAAATGCTTCCTTGCTTGTACAAAATCTTCAGCAGTTGTTCCCCATTTTTCAGCAACATAGACTCTCTAGCTACATATTCATGATAAATCCTGACTCTTGAAACTATCCGAGAAGTACAACAAATGTTAACAGCTATTGTTGTACTTTATTCTGGACATGAATCCTTTTTTAACAACTCGTTCAAGAAATTTGATTCCAGTGCACTTCCTTGCTACTGTTGTAAACAAACCACCCTCTTTCTTCCTGCGAAAATCAGCAAACTATTGAAACTGCTGATCGGCCAATCGAACTTCTTTCAAACTTTCGCAGTGATAGTTTTTTTTTTACTTCTCCTCCTTTCTCAGCACAAAAAATGGATATTTTCACATAGCGGAGTACAACAGCTAAGAGAAAGAGAAAGACAGAAAGAAGAAAAGAAGAGGGGGAAAAAGAGGAACCTACAACGCTTACATCTTTTATAACCTGTCACAAAACCAACCACATGACAACTATCATTTACTCAGTTCCATCAGACCAAATGATGCATTCTACTTCTATTACTTCTTTTGATCTGCAAAAAAAACAATACAATCAGCAAATTACTTGCGAAGAGTAGGCTGGAAAGGGTACGACCGACCATCTAATCAGCTATTCATACTCAACCCGAAACTGCAGTCCTTATTACATGAAATATATGGAAACGTAATTTGATATAACTAATACGCAAAATACTGAAACAAACATTTTTCTTCAAGTTTAGAAGATATATTAATATCTCAGAAAGGATTAAAATATCCAACAAAAAGTGACAGAGAAATTAAGGATGGGAAAGCCTATTATCATAGGAATCATGAAGATCACAATCGTAAATGTTATAATTGGAGTACACATAAAGTGCACAGTGAAAAGAATGAGATGAAGATAGACGGAAGCTTGAATGTACTCAGACGACAATCTCTCCGAAGAATGCCTAACTGGTTTTCATCATAGTTCTTAACCTACTAAAAAGCGCTGCTTATGCGACCTTCGTTATTATCTATCTACTTATTGATGCAATTTTATGGAGAAAATGTGTATATATCACCAAGCACACTATAAAAAGTAAACGTTGCTTGACATTTCCCTATATCAGCATTTAATGTAGAAAAAAAAATTGGCGAAAAAAGAAAATAAATGGTTGAAAAAAAAAAACAAAAAATGGAAGGCGAACAAAAACTGAATGTTTTGTTCCAATCGCTGTCGCGAAAAAAACGAAGTGGAAGAATGGGTAAAAATATGGGTGTTTCATTTCTTTCGAATATGTGGGATAATGAGTGAAAAAGAGAAACAAAATGTGAATAGAGAGAGCTCGAATAATGAGCATACGCGATATTGCGGATATACACACATTCGAAAACTACGACACTTTTTTCCATTACATTCAACGGTTTCCTTTCATTAGATAATTAGGCCAAAACCGAATCAACTGAAAATATCCCACAACAAAAGTCTGACTGAAAAACGAAAGATCCAATAAAAAGAAAGTAAATAAAAAATCAGAGGACGAAGTAAGGAAATTCTGCCTAGTAACAACAATAATTTTCACATCTTCACTTCTTTTTCTAAATTTCCCGCACAAAAAAAGTATAAATCACGGTGTACTAAAATGCGATGTTAAGACTACTTTCACTCTTATTAAATGCCAAAGAGAACTACAAATTAATAACATGACTCGAACAGCTTAAAAAAATAATTAAGAGAACTACAAATCAGTAACATGACTTAGCTTAAATTGTATTCATGAGAGCATCCCTGTCCCCTATCCACCACTGTGTAAATTCTTAGTCCGGTGGAATAAGAACTGAAAAATCCAGCTATAACAATTTCCAAATTCTTAGAATTTTTGCAGGCGCATTCCTCTTCCATGTTTCTTTTGTTGAAAAATCCGGTTTAAAAAAGTAGTCATAAATTTTTGCACTGGCAGTAACATTCATAGAACTACCTGACGAGTTTTATCAGTAAGATTCAGAATCATGGAATCAAAAATATGTGAGAGAAACGATAACAATGCAGATAATCAAAGACTCATTTTATCAATATTTTCATAGCAATAAAATGGATGTCTTAAACCGAGATCGTATTTTCACTAAAAGAAATCTAAAACTGATTATAGTATTCACCAAAAGAAGCCAACTACAGAAATGGAAAATAATTCTGCCGAAGAAAAATCCTTTCCATTGATAGACAATCACACTTTGATGTCTAATATTTGATTCAATCTTTTTTTTTTGTTGATAATTGCCGTTATTAAGCTATAATGAAAGAACTTCAATTATTTTACAAGCATCAATATTGAAGAATTATCCGAAATAACAGACCAAGAAGATTGACAAATTAAAAATAGTAATCGCGGCACCTAATGACGTGGAATAAATGCTCGTATAGCAGTTCCACTGCATTGATATTATTTAGTAATATGCATGCTGCAGCAGCACGTGGCGTGCCAAATATTCCTTCATAATGTTGGCGAAAGTACAGCGAAAAATGTAGGGATAAGTCTTGTAAAAATTGGAATGTGAACAGGAAAGGCTACGAAGATGTAGCAGTATTTTTTTGAATTTAAATTTAAAATTGCAATTACAATATTCGTAGTAAACCAGCACTCAGGTTTGCGTAACCAAGAAAATATGGAACCTGCTCCCCACTCAAAAGAAAGGAAAATATTTATAACAATTAATCATCCTTCTTTATAAAATTCGAAAACCTTCAGTGTTTTTTATCATCTATTGCAGCAATGATTATGCATCTTTACAGGTATGTTCTCTATAAAAATGCGGGGATAATACAGTTCTGAATAGCTTACGTATTTTGTTATAACCGGTAATCATAACAGACGATGTGTCTAATTGGCATCAGCTAAGGATAATAGAAACTAAGAATATAATGGGCTAACACACTTTTATCCAGCAATGAAAACACCTTTGTACTTAATATATTTCAGAGTTTTTGTAATTTTTTTTCGGAAATATTCCCGATAATCATAAATTACATATAATTATAATAATAATATAATATCGCCTCTCACATAATCTAACTCACGGAATCTGGAAGCCACGGTCATCGCCATACCATGTCCATTCTTTAACTTCGATTCATCATAGCATAAACGTATAAGTATTTGAACACATTAGGGAAAATACTAACTTGATAAAGAGGTGCATTCATCGGATTCATAGGATCCTTCGCAGCAGCAGCAGCAGCAGCAGCAGTTCCATCAAAACTTGAATAACGCATCGCTAATGGATGATTTGTACCTCCAACAACTTCTCGTGTGACGCCTCCCTGCTGCTGGGCTAAATTATGTGGCGGAAGAATAGCCATTGATGCCCAAGGGGGGGTATGAAACAGACTTGCCATGCAACCAGCCTAAAATTTTCTTGAATTGGCATATATTCCGGTAGAAATTCATCAGAATAAATAATTTCTTTTTTAATTTCAGGACTTTTCTAGTGCCACTTTTGCAATAAAATCTTTTAGCATTTAATCATCACTAAATTCAGTGTTGAATAAGTCAAGACTACCGGGTTTTAACAATACTTAAATTCAGTATCGAAGCAAAGCAACACAAACACATTAACTAGAAAAACAGCATTAGGAAATTTGATTTTAAAAACAACCTCATCATGAGTGCTCATGTTAGGTGTATCATTAGTGACTGCACAAACACTGGTAGCAGCAACAATTGACTCCTCCTGCTTCAACTGTCTAGAACCAGTACCACCGCTAAGAAGACGCTGCTGCGAAGCTGCCGTAGTATTACATTCGCTAATCTCGCCACAAACATCAATATAATTTTTAGTGGAAGAAGACGACGACTGATTCAACATTACACCCAAGCTTGATCTATAAGAAAAAAAGTCATGATGCTTCAATTATTTAATATAAAAAGGTGCAACACTTGAGAAACCCATATCAGAATTTTTTAGAAATTCAGAAAACGATTTTTGTCTAATTTATCAGTTGATCTACCTCTTTCCGTATCAATCGCAACTTCCATATTTCAATAAAACAATGTTTTTTTTTTTTTTTTATGTAACAATAAGACTTCCAGACAAATCAAATTATCAATTATGTATTATATCTAAGCTCCGTAAAGCATAAAAAATGCATTTTTCCGGCTGTCACTTTTGCTATGAAGTCATTACGTGGAAACAATGTCCTTAATTCGACTCATCATAATTTCGCGAAATTATAGTATTACATATCCTCCTGTTATCATATGTAAGCTTGCTTCGAAAAATAAACCTTGAACTCTTTTCGCAAGGATTATTTACTTATAATTTAAAGTTTTTTGAAATGATTATTTTAATTTCTATAGCATGCGTAGTGCAAAAAGTCGAAATTTATAGTTCAGTAAGAAATTACCAATAGAAATAATGTGCCAAAAAAATCTTATCCGAAGGACGTAGTTATTCACATACTTAATGCGATTAATTATTCGCTTTTTCCATCAAAAATGCTCATATTGGCCTTACACAAATCGCCAAGTAAAGACAATCCAAATTATTTATCAAAATTGGGAATGGTGAACATACTTCAAATTGAATAGAAAAGAGTGTTGCAAAGGAACGAAAGGTTCCACTTGATAATACTATAATGCTATCCAGTAATACGTTTGATGAAATTCTCCACCCAATTTACCACTAAGTATTCAGTGATTACATCCCTGAAAATTGGGAAAATTGAAGAATTAGGCCCGCAATGATAACTACATATTACAGAACGTTAATCTGCAATTTTTTCTTGAAGCGAAAAGATTACTGCCTTTGCAGTAATCTTTTTGCTTCAAGCTTCCAATGAAATTGAATGGTATACCACATGAATTAATTTAAGCAAATAATTCTGATGAGTCGAGAAATAAAAGAAAGTATAACAACGAATTTATAAAAGAAAGTCATAGGCTTATGTGCCGAGTTAGAATCAAAATTCGCTACTATTTTGGGTACCACTAAATCCTATTTCATCAGTACATTAATAATCTCCAAGTTCCTGAAAAAAAAAGCTTATCCTGCTTTCGCAATTGTTATAATTATCTTTGAAGTTAATATGAAACCATGGAATAATTAGACATTTAGTTAAGAAAATAAACATAAAACGAAATTAATAGAGACTTGAAAAGTTAAATATTAAAGCACTGATTTCTTGTACCCCGTTGGATAATTAGGGACCAAAGTACCCACCTTAATAAATAAAGAGAAAGTTCCAAACGCAACTGGGAGACACTTCAAACCAACTTCGCAAACCGTATCCACACCGAACGACATCGCTAGGAAATCAAATGTAAGGACAACATGATTGAGCGAGGCATCTTCTGCAGATAGAGGTGAAGAAAGTCAGCGAGATGTGCAAGAGAAAAAGTTTAATAGCTGCTGTATGTACGTTAACCCTATACCTCCTTACCACACACATTTCACGACATTATTCCTCCTGCTCAGGAGCTCGAGATAACGGATTTCCTCAATTTACTTACATACATATTAAGACTGTTCCCTTTTAATAGACTTAGAATATCTCAAATGACCTACGCTGTCTCAGAATCCCACAAGATCTTGGTGACAGCCGCTGGTAATAACTGCTTAATGTTTAAATGAATGAACTCCGGTGATAATGGTCTCCCACTCAATCCAGAAAGACTGGAAAGGGAAATTACCCATCCAGCACACCGTCACAGCACCCCGCCAGCCCCACACGTCAAGAAAAACTCGCCTATGTGAAGAATTAGTTCGCCTGAAAGGATAGACCATACAATCGTAAACAGTGACTCCTTTCAAGACTCACTCTACTTGCAGTAGCTTTAAATCCATATCTTACACGACATTTGTTGACTCGAGATATATTCACTGAAATATAAACGATCCTTTCTTTCTTTCTTTCCGGAAA
This sequence comes from Brugia malayi, assembly GCF_000002995.4. Classification (NCBI taxonomy): domain Eukaryota; kingdom Metazoa; phylum Nematoda; class Chromadorea; order Rhabditida; family Onchocercidae; genus Brugia; species Brugia malayi. The sequence goes on from NW_025062477.1 coordinate 13,241,755, forward strand.
TATGTTAGTTGTTTGATAATACTGTTATATAATTAGTGATAATTCTCTACTTGATTTTCGGCATGACACGGATCTCTTATCCTTTTTGTCTTGTTTCGATAGCAGTCTGTGTTTGTTCTTTTGGAAGGAAAGAAAATCTCCTCCTACATAGACTAACTCATGTTGAGAAATCTTATGATTCTGACTCGAAACATCAGACAGTTTACAAAGTGTATCACTCTGGTTTTTGTCCCAGTGACTGATAAAAACAAACCATTTCGGAAGAAAAATAATATGTAAAAGCCCGAGTTAGAATATCTTTTATTAATACCTTTCATTATATAAATCAAACGTTCCAGAATCATTTGGTAGCGCTGATTTCTTCTTGCGTTCTGATTGTTTCCTCATTGATGGCTTGATCCGTTCAAACGGATGCATCTTTCCCTCAGATTCTAACACCCGTCGTTTGTTTTGTAACTCCCTGAATAGGTGCCATTCCTCTAGGGACACAAAACCTACTTTTTTTGCAAATTGTTCCGCACCACTATTCACAATCTTTTTTAGTTTCGGATTTTTCTGAAAACATAGTTTATAGATCAGATAATTAAGACTGATACTTATAAGAAATGAAGTACCATCTAGAGATGTTATGTGTACATAATCAAAATCCACGACGAGTAGTTAGTATGGAACAAATCAC